>NC_048300.1:175619543-176219543 GCF_013100865.1 Trachemys scripta elegans
CCCCTGGGTAGCGGGACTCGGGAGCCGCCGAGCTTCGCCATCGGCCGCTTCCTCTGCCTGTGGCAGTGGGAGCTGCAGCAGCGGCTGCTCCCGATTCCCGCTACCCAGGGGAGGAGAACAGCCGCCGCCTGGCCCTGCAGGCCACCCGCCTCCTCTCCCTCCAGTACCGCCCGACTGAGTCCTGCCTGCTCGGGGCCAGGCCGGACTCTCACTCACCCCGGCCCCGCGCTCCCCCTGCGTCTCCAGGGCCTCCCTCCAGCACTTGTGGAGGAAGGAGGAATGGCGAGCCGGGGGAAGGGGCGGGGATTTGGGGAGGTAGCCAATGGGGGAAGGAAGGGGCGGAGTCGGGGGGGGTGCGAGCACTTTCAGGCTCCGGAGCATTTGCTTGTTTGTCCAATGTCCCAACCTAACATCGGTCGGGAGGCGGGACAAAGAAGCAAATATCGGGACAGTCCCGATAAAATCGGGATGTCTGGTCACCCTAGTCAGCAAACCATGACCAGTTTTGACATAGATAAATTAAAAAACAGTGACCTGGAGGTGAACAATCTTCTGAACCATCCAGGCCCTTAGAAACATATTTTTCAAACAAAGCTGTGTTCTTTTTAAGATATTCTTAGCAAACATTACTGAGGAGGTGGACCTATGGGAGACAGAATAGGACAAACTCGCACCAACACTAGTGTAAATCCAGAATAAATCCAATGATGTCAATTCTGCCACTTCCATTCCCCATTTTCCCTAGTTTTCTATTACACCTTCAGTATTCCCAACCCCGAATCATGAACCAAGCCCCCTCCACCCCCAAACTCATGAGATTGGCTTAAACATAATAAGATTTTTAAATTAAATAAATAAATTTGAGATTCTTTTTGTTTGCCTTCTCCTTTTTGAGTCATTAGAAGTACACTCTGGTAATAGTCTCTGCACCCATGAGGGCTAGAAACTATTTAAAAAAAAAATGAAAGCTGAGATTCTTAGCTAATCACTTGACTGGGGCTTAGAAAGAACACCAAGGATTGCAATTCAATTGCTAGAGTTGGCTTCACTGTACATTTCAACCATTTTGGTTGGATTGGAAGAAAACAGGGTCTAGTGGAGAGTTGTGGGATGGAAAGGAGGGGTTTAGAACATCTAGGCAGGCTACAGAAAAGGAAGCGTGGCTGTTTAAGCGGTGGGGAGCTTCAGAAGGTCTGTCTAATCATCATGTCAGCAACATCTAAATGTGTGTGAACCAAAGTGAACTGAACTATTAGCTTTTACCAGGTTCACAGTGAGATATGGGAGATGTCCGTAGTTAAAATGCATAATGGTGTGTGACCTTAAGGAAGAGCTTGCAAACACACACACACAAATATCAGATTTCTGCAGCTCTAAGACTTCTAAAGAAATGTCTTGGCTCTTTGTTGATTAGACTTCAGGAAGAAAAAGGTATTTAAAATCTAACTGAGGCTAAAAGAAATTGTTTGATGGATCTCAAGCGAATTAAAATATTTACTTAATACGCAACAATTTAACTGATATAGAGAGACGGAAAGGTATTTCCCCAAAGACATCAGCTGGTTTAATGACTCCTTGAATATAAAGAAATGCCTGCTGCTTGACTGAAGTGTGTCCAAAAGGCATCACAGTTGACAAAAACTTGAACTGGTCTGCCGTGTTCATTTATGATAATAAAAGCAATATAATCTGACAACAGATTTTAGACTGGCAACATTGTTCTTCAGCTCCTAAAAGCCATAGACAGAGAGGTACTCTAATTTAAACAAAAACACACCAATAAAATAAAGTTGCCCAGTTAATAAGTCAAATCACCTATTCTCTTCCAATGGAGAGACCACTTAAATAACGGCAATATCAATTAATAGGTCTTGATTCTTCCTAGAAGGGGGGTAACACACAAACTTGGTCTTCAATTTGTCCCATAGTCACCACTTAATAACTGTAGTGTCTTTATTCTAATGCTCTAAATTACAGTTCACATTTATTTCATTAATTTGATCTAATCCCAATCATGGTTTTGCCTTTTAAATAGAAAATGCGTGGCACTTACGAGCCTCTCTAAATGTTCTTTGAGTTTACAAAATTAGTTCAAGTTTGCAAATCCTTCACTTCCTGTCATTTAAACCCAGACTTTTTTTTAATAAAACTAATTCAATCTAGAACAATATCCATGTTTTTTTTAGATCAAGGGAAGCCTCTTACATAAAATCATGACAACCAGTGCTAGCTGATTGTAATAATGAGCTAATAACAACTAGCTTTTACATAGCACTTTTCATCTATAGACCTCACATTTTTTTTTTTTTTTGCTGCAAAGGGGGTATTGTACAGAGGAGGAAACTGAGGTGCAGAGCGGCAAAGCAACCTGCCCAATAACAGGGGGCAAGAATTCCCAGCTTTATAGGCCCTGCTGATTAATGGGGAAAGAATCTCCTAAATCTATGGAATCTCCTAAATCCATCATCCTGAATGGAGGGTTGCTTGCTATGCTGCTTCTCTGGCTTTGAGTCTGCCCTGGAAGCACAGCTCCTGCAGAGGAGGGGACAATGTGGCCTGCATTAAGATCCACAGGAGCAAAATAGTGTTGCTTCCACTGCCATTAGTAGACTTCTAATCCGGTAGACAAAGTGTTCACATGAAACACTAATGCTGAGTTAAATCCTCTGGCTTTGTTGACAGAGAGAGGAAGAAATTTCTTGTGACATCTTTTGAATTCCAAGCAAGACACAGTAGGCACTCAAATAAAAGCCAGAGAAGAGAATTCTGCAAGGAAAGTACCTTTCATCAGTGTGTGCAGAGAAGCCAAGTACTAATTATGATGAGTTTCGGCAAATGTGGGACATGAGCCATGACGAGTTTGCAAATGAAAAACTCACTGTATTCGAAACATAGAGATCAAAACCAGGCATGGCGTCCATATCACTGTAGTGAAGTTGCCTTAGCTTATAGTAGACTAAACAGCTTATTTTGGTTAGTATTTTATTTTTGGAAAAACATACATGGAGCCCCGGGTACCTTTGATCTTCTAGAGAAGATTGTTTGATTGTGCTGTAGAGAAGATATTAGCAATCAGTTAATTAGTCAGGGCCAAACTCTGCACCAGGGTTCAGGGAGCCTTCCCACATGCTTTGCACATCTACACAGGGGACCAGCACAGTCCTTGCCACTGTGCTCCATACGCATAAGGATTGGTGTGTGTGTGTGTGTGTGTGTGTGTGTGTGTGTGTGTGTGTGTGTACTAATTTTCTGCTGCCTTGCACCTGGTCTAGTCACAGCAATACAAAGTTGGTATGGAATGCTACCTACTCAGAATGGTAGCATTTCACATTCTCTTTGCATTGGGCTAAATGATTACACAAGGTGCAGGACAACAGCCAATCAGGCCCAGGGCCCATAATGTCACTGGCATTTCTGGAAACCCCCAGGCCCTTCGTCTGTGCACTGGATGGCAGAGCTGGACCAATGCAGAATGGGTAGGGAACTCTATGCTGCACCTTATGAAATACTGCATTTAACTGTTATGTGTGTTTCCATCCTCAACGCTGCCTCCCTCAGGCACAGTGTCTTTGTGAAATCCTACAGGAGCAGTGCACCATCACACCTGCTTTTTGCACAGCCTGTGCCTTAAAGTCGCAATTTAAGGCTTGACCAAAGGTCAGTGAAGTCAATGGGAGTCCTTCCATTGACTCCAGTGGATTTTGGATCAGGCCCACATTCCTTAATGTTTCTATACCACTTTGAAGATGGAAATAAATGACATATAAGTGTTAAGTACTATTATTACTGTAGAGTACACAGCCACATAAATGAACTAAAAAAATGCCATGTGCATTTCATAATGATACAGCGCACATTTGTAATTTTCTCTAGCCTAAAATCATTGTCTATTTATAAATTAGTATGCCCATGATTATCAATTAGCCATTCAGAGAGCTATTCATTAAAAAGCCTTGCTCCATCACATGCTTTCAAGTAACTTTTTTAGTAAAGACTTCAGCCAAATCAGTAAAGTCTATTTAGAGTTTATAGGTTAAAGTACATACTGTCTGCAGTTTCTGCATCGCACTTGCTGCTCCACTTAGCTCTACATTGTTTTGCAACCAGCTTCTGAGCAACATACTCAGGACTTTAACATTTTCCTTACCACACCAGAGGAGTTTAGCTATCCAAACATTTGATCTTTCAGAAAAAAAGAACCAATTTTCTTTAAAACAGAAAATTGTTCAAAGTTTTTTTTTTATTTTTATTTATTATTTTTAAATGAAGAAAAGGGATAAAACTTCAAAATTTTGAACTGGTTTGGGAATCGGAAGGTTTTGGATCACAATTGCCTGGTCCCCAAAATTTGGGAGTGTTTGGCTTCAGGATACCAATGCACTTTATTACAAAGATAGATTTTAATCATGCAATACTGATTAGGATTCAGGTGTGACAAAGTAGTGTTTTTCTCCTGTTTCACGTTCCTTTTTCGCTTGTGGATATTCCATACTTGCCACTGACGTAATCCTCCATCAGGGCCAATGCATTTACCACATTTGAACCATTTTTGTTTAGAAACAAAGTTATCCATATTTTAGAACGGCACTCTGTGCATGTGCAATAAATAACCTATTTTCTATAGCTATTTTTTGTTTAGCATTACAGTTGCGTTGACAGTCCTTGTTCTCCTGTCCCTTCATCACAACCCTGGCCAGCATTCCCTCCACTGCAAGGACCTGAGTCCCTTTGTGCCTTATTTCAATGTACAACAATTGAACCACACTGCACATTCAAATAACAATTATTTGCACATTCAAAAACCCTCCAATGTGCATTTATTTAAATATGTGATACTCTCTTTGTTACGGGTCAAACGAGGAGATTGGTGAAGGTTTTTGCAATGAATAATTTCCTCCCCTTTGACCATCAGTGTGGAATATTAAGGGATAATCCTAGATTATTTGTCTCAAGAAGGAATATTGTTTTATACTTTCTAAACTGTGAAATATACAAATCTCCTTCTGCCTTTTCTAAACTAATGTAGGATAAATATAGAAATCTTAGGGGTGAGTATGTGAGATGTACCATAAATGAGAAAACAGGCCAATGTCTCTTTAAAAAAAACCACAGTACCATTGATTCAGATGAAGACTGGTTTAGAGTTTATTGGACCACGGAAAGGATCCAAAACAGAATACGTGCAATAATAAGAACTGGATTTGTGGAAAAAATAATGGTGATTAAGGCTCTGATTCAGCAATGTACTTAAGCTTATGTGTAACTTTATGTCAATGGGGCTAATCATGTGCTTAAAATTATACACATGCTTAAGTACCTCATTGAATTAGGGCCTTAATGCTTAGTTATAGAACTGAACTCTGTCTTTTTGTTTCTGGGAGGACATAAACAGACATTCAAATCAATATGATGCTCACCAGAAGCCAAAATTCGCCTTCTTGGAGAGCTACAGAAATTTATGGATATTAACAAGACTTACAGAGTCCATTTCTGTGAACAATTCACTTGCACATACAGTTTCTGAGCATTAATGCATGTTGCACATAAAATTAGAGGATTTACACATGCAAATACTGTCTGAAGTCAGTTTGCACAAATGGGATTTGCATGTGCAAATTCCATTATTGTGCATACACAACTGCTAGTACTAAAAAACCATACAGGCAAAGATGGAGACCACATTTCCACGTGTGTCCCCTGAAGTATTTTTAGGCAAGACTAGCATGATTACTTAGGCCTGGTCTACACTACGGGTTTAGGTCGACTTTAGCAGCGTTAAACCGAATTAAGCCTGGACACGTCCACACAACGAGGCCCTTTCTTTCGACTTAAAGGGCCCTTTAAACCGGTTTCTTTACACCACCTCCGACGAGGGGATTAGCGATAAAACCGGCCTTTGCGGGTCGGAATTGGGGTAGTGTGGACGGAATTCGATGTTATTGGCCTCCGGGAGCTATCCCACAGTGCTTCATTGTGACCGCTCTGGACAGCGCTCTCAACTCAGATGCACTGACCAGGTAGACAGGAAAAGACCCGCGAAGGTTTGAATTTCATTTCCTGTTTGCCCAGCGTGGAGAGCACAGGTGACCACGCAGAGCTCATCAGCACAGGTAACCGTCATGGAGTCCTCCCAGGATCGCAAAAGAGCTCCAGCATGGACCGAACGGGAGGTACGAGATCTGCTCGCCATATGGGGAGATGAAGCAGTGATAGCTGAACTCCGTAGCAGTAAAAGAAATGGAAAAGTATTAGAAAAGATCTCCAAGGCCATGAAGGACCGAGGCCATAACAGGGACACACAGCAGTGCCGCGTGAAAATTAAGGAGCTACGGCAAGCCTACCACAAAGCCAGAGAAGCAAACGGAAGGTCCGGGGCAGAGCCGCAAACTTGCCGCTACTACGCGGAGCTGCATGCGATCCTAGGGGGTGCAGCCACCACTACCCCAACCGTGTGCTATGACTCTCTCACTGGAGAAACACACAGGGAAGACGGTTCGGGGAACGAGGAAGATGACGATGGAGGTACTGTAGGTAGCTCACAGCAGCAAGGAAGCGGAGAAACCGGTTTCCCCAACAGCCAGGATATGTTTGTGACACTGGACCTGGAACCAGTAACCCGCGAACTCACCCAAGACCCTCAGGGCACACAGGAGACCTCTGGTGAGTGTAACTTTGTAAATATTTGTAAACATTACAAAAAAAAAGCAAGCAAGTCTGTTAACGTGTATGGGGATGGAGCGGAAATCCTCCAGGGACATCTCCAGAAAGCTCTCCTGGTTGAAATGGGGTGATTTTATTAAGGGGGACATTCAGAGGCGCCCGTTCCTGCTATTCTGACCAGAAATGTTCCCCGCTGTTAACCACGCGGTGGGGGAGAGGGGTGAAGTGATCATCCCAGAGAATCGTGTGTGTGTGTGTGTGGGGGGGGGTGGTTTACTTGTGTTTGTGCCGCATGTTAACCGGGAAACCGCAGCCCCCTCCTTTTACATTGAAACCCCATTTTAAATGGACAACCCAATTCATCCTTGATATGGGAAATGCGCTGCTGTTTGCAACCTTTCCCGCATGTTAAGAAGGTTAAAAAAGCCAAAACACTGTGGCCTACGATGGCTGCCTGCAAGCCGAAATATGCGACCTTGTAATGAAAGAGTGTACCCATTGTTCTCTAAAATGTGTCTTTTTTAACCACCTCTCCCTTCTCCTCCGCCAGCTGCAAATGTTTCTCCTTCGCAGAGGCTCGTGAACATTAGAAAGAGAAAACGTAGGACGAGGGACGAGATGTTCACGGAGCTGCAGATGTCCGCCCAGGCTGATAGAGCACAGCAGAATGCGTGGAGGCAGTCAATGTCGGAGATGAGAAAAGCCCAATATGAACGAGAGGAGAGGTGGCGGGCTGAAGACGATAGGTGGCGTCAGCTTGCAGACAGACGGCAAGAGGCAATGCTCCGTCTGCTGGAGCATCAAAGTGATATGCTCGAGCGTATGGTTGAGTTGCAGGAAAGGCAGCAGGAGCAGAGACCGCCGCTACAGCCCCTGTGTAACCAACAGCCCTCCTCCCCAAGTTCCATAGCCTCCTCACCCAGACGCCCAAGAACACGGTGGGGGGGCCTCCGTCCACCCAGTCACTCCACCCCAGATGATCGCCCAAGCATCAGAAGGCTGGGCTTCAATAAGAGTTAAAGTTTTAAAATGCAGTGTGTCCTTTTCCATCCCTCCTCCCCCACCCATCCCAGCTACCTTGGCAATTATCCCCCTACCTCTGTAAGGAACTAATAAAGAATGCATGAATGTGAAAAAACAATGACTTTATTGCCTCTGCAAGCGGGAGGGGAGGGGAGGGTGGGGTGGGGTGGTTGGTTTACAGGGAAGTAGAGTGAACCGGGTCGGGGGGGGGGTTGGAGGTTTCATCAAGGAGAAACAAACAGAAGTTTCACACAGTAGCCTGGCCAGTCACAAAACTCGTTTTCAAAGCTTCTCTGATGCGCACCGCGCCCTGCTGTGCTCCTCTAACCGCCCTGGTGTCTGGCTGCGCGTAATCAGCGGCCAGGCGAGTTGCCTCAACCTCCCACCCCGCCATAAAGGTCTCCCCCTTACTCTCACAGATATTGTGGAGCGCACAGCAAGCAGCAATAACAATGGGGATATTCTTTTCGCTGAGGTCTGAGCGAGTCAGTAAGCTGCGTCAGCGCGCTTTTAAACGTCCAAATGCACATTCCACCACCATTCGGCACTTGCTCAGCCTGTAGTTGAACAGGTCCTGACTACTGTCCAGGCTGCCTGTGTATGGCTTCATGAGCCATGGCATTAAGGGGTAGGCTGGGTCCCCAAGGATCACGATAGGCATTTCAACATCCCCAATGGTCACTTTCTGGTCCGGGAAGAAAGTCCCTTCCTCCAGCTTTCGAAACAGAGCAGAGTTCCTGAAGACGCGAGCATCATGTACCTTTTCCGGCCATCCCACGTTGATGTTGGTGAAACGTCCCTTGTGATCCACCAGGGCTTGCAGCAGCATTGAAAAGTACCCCTTGCGGTTTACGTAGTCGGTGGCTTGGTGCTCCGGTGACAAGATAGGGATATGGGTTCCGTCTATGGCCCCGCCACAGTTTGGGAATCCCATTTCAGCAAAACCATCCACTATTGACTGCACGTTGCCCAGAGTCACTACCCTTGCTATCACCAGGTCTTTCATTGCCCTGGCAAATTGGATCACAGCAGCCCCCACAGTAGATTTGCCCACTCCAAATTGATTCCCGACTGACCGGTAGCTGTCTGGCGTTGCAAGCTTCCACAGGGCTATCGCCACTCGCTTCTCAACTGTGAGGGCTGCTCTCATCTTGGTATCCTGGCGTTTCAGGGCAGGGGAAAGCAAGTCACAAAGTTCCATGAAAGTGCCCTTACGCATGCGAAAGTTTCGCAGCCACTGGGAATCGTCCCATACCTGCAGCACGATGCGGTCCCACCAGTCTGTGCTTGTTTCCCGGGCCCAGAATCGGCGTTCCACGGTATCAACCTGCCCCAGTGACACCATGATTTCCACATTGCTGGGGCCTGTGCCTTGTGAGAGGTCTATGTCCATGTCAATTTCCTCATCACTCTCGTCGCCGTGCTGCAATCGCCTCCTCGCCTGGTCCGGGTTTCGCCTTGGCATGTTCTGGCTCTGCATATACTCCAGGACAATGCGCGTGGTGTTCATAGTGCTCATAATTGCCGCGGTGATCTGAGCGGGCTCCATGATCCCAGTGCTAGCTATGGCGCCTGGTCAGAAAAAAGGCGCGAAAGTAGTATCTGATGGACCAGGAGAAGGAGGGAGGGCGGGAAGGAGGGAGGGCCGAGTGACGACATGGCGTACAGGTACAGGAACAGGGAGAAACACAAACAACTGTCACACAGAATGGTCCCCCCAAAGATTAAACTGGAAACCCTGGGCTTAGCAGGCCGTTGATTTCACGGAGGAAGGGGAAGCAAATGAACACAGAACAAATCTATTTTTTACATCTTAAGGTGGCAGCCGACGCTGCAGCATGAGTGACAGCCATACCAGTATGACGATGACGGGTACCAATCATAATATACCATCATCTGCCAAAAGGCAAGGGGCTGCTGCTGTGTAGCAATGCAGCCCCACGTCTGCCAGCCCCACGTCCGCCAGCACCCAGCATCGCCCTCGGCCTCTTCTGGGTGCTTAGCAGACAATATTGGGCAATTGGCAGAAAATAGTATATTATGACTGGTAACCGTCATCATCAAAACAGTAGCATGTCTGCCCAGGTGGCCATGATTGACAGCCATACCAGTATGATGACGACGGGTACCAGTCATAATATACCATCGCCTGCAAGGGGCTGGTGCAATGCAGCACTACGGCTGCCAGCCCCACGGCTATCACTCATGCTACACCGTCTACCGCCAAAAGGCAGTTAGCAGCTGCTGCTGTGTAGCAATGCAGTCCCACGTCTGCCGGCACCCAGAGGACATATGGTGACGGTGAGCTCAGCTGAGCTGAGCGGGCTCCATGCTTGCCGTGGTATGTTGTCTGCACAGGTAACCCAGGTAAAAAGGCGCGAATCTATTGTCTGCCGTTGCTGTGACGAGGGGGGAGGGGCCTGACGACATGTACCCAGAACCGCCCGCGACACTGTTTTGCATCATCCGGGCATTGGGATCTCAACCCAGAATTCAAAGAAAAGGCGCGAACCGCTTCTCGGCTCGAGCTGTGGCGCAAACGTAGTATCTGACGGCCTAGGGGAAGGAGGGAGGGGGGCCGAGTGACGACATGGCGTACAGGCACAGGGAATTAAAATAAAGAACGGTGGCTGTGCATCCGGGAGAGACACAAACAACTGTCACAGACTGGTCCCCCCCAAAGATTAAACTGAAAACCCTGGGTTTAGCAGGCCGTTGATTTGACGGAGGGAGGGGGAAGCAAATGAATACAGAGAAAATCTATTTTTTTACATCTTAAGACGACGGTGCAGCGTGACTGATAGCCCTCGGCATCTTTCTGGGTGCTTGGCAGCAAATACGGGGCGGTGTATGACGATGGTCTTCAGGCCTATTGCACGAGCTGCTGCTCAGGGAAGACTCTGCTAACGTGCGATGACCCGACTTGTAATAGGCCGGCTAACAGTCATAATACACCATTTACTGCCAAAAGGCAAGCCCCACGGCTGCCAGCACCCAGATCGCCGATGAAGGCTACCAGTCTACTGCACCGTCTACCGCCAAAAGGCAGTTAGCAGCTGCTGCTGTGTAGCAATGCAGTCCCACGTCTGCCGGCACCAAGAGGACATATGGTGACGGTGAGCTCAGCTGTGCTGAGCGGGCTCCATGTTGTCTGCACAGGTAACCCAGGTAACCCAGATAAAAAGGCGCGAATCTATTGTCTGCCGTTGCTGTGACGGGGGAAGGAGGGGCCTGACGACATGTACCCAGAACCGCCCGCGACACTGTTTTGCATCATCCGGGCATTGGGATCTCAACCCAGAATTCCAAGGGGCGGCGGAGACTGCGGGAACTGTGGGATAGCTGTGGGATAGCTACCCATAGTGCAATGCTCCGGAAGTCGACGCTAGCCTCGTACTGTGGACGCGGTCTGCCGACTAGAGCACCTAGAGCATTTTATTGTGTGGACATACACAATCGGCTGTATACAACCGATTTCAATAAAACCGGCTTCTATAAATTCGAACTAATTTCGTAGTGTAGACATACCCTTAGAGAAAAATAACTAAGATTTGGAAATTAGTAAAACAAATGAAACAGCCCTGAACGGTAAGCAGGCCTCTGTGATTTGACACATTGGGAAAAGATCGCCAAAGTCTTTGTGCTGGTGTAGAAATCCTTTCACAACAGAGATCCTCAGTACTTGTTTCTAACTTATGTCCTCAAAAAGAGAAACCCACATCAGAATACCTTATAGCCCAGCATCCAAGTCCCTTTGGGTGGTCATTTAAGAATTACTTCACTGCATATTATTATATGTCCTTTTAAGAAATCCAGCACTACTGGCTTTTAGTCTGGTGCTGAAGCAGATTGCTGGGACTCTGCTAATAAGACAGCATTAAATCTGTATCTATCAATGTACCTGAATTTAGGTCCACAAGACACTGGCCCCACTGAAGTCAATGGCAAAACTTGCATTAATGTCAAAGGGCATAGGACTTCATCCAGTACAAATATAATCACTACACCTGAAAGAGATAACAGTCCATCCATCAAATCAAGCAAAAAGGCCGTGCTAGCCCATTGGTGGCCCAACACAGGAATATTTTGGGGCCCCTGACCCCTCTCCCACCTCGTGAAAATACTAGTTTCATTATTTCCAAAACCCAAATAAAATATACCAACAACCTTTACTAATGCACTTGTGGCCCTAAAGCAATTGCTTAGTCTGCTTATGCCTACTGCCACCACTGACAATAATCATGTCGGCACACTAGCACAGGGGCCCAGCATCAAATGGATATGGAAACGAAATACACATCACTGATTCTGAATACTCAAGGCGCTAAGGCTGCCTACTGCTTGCCAGAAGTCAGGTTTAGACTTGGTGATGGTGATCTATGTGTCTTTGTCCTCCAGCCTTGACTAATATAATGCACTGCCCATAGGAATGAAACCACTGGCCTTGAAAAAAACCGCTCATTGGTTCAGAATACAGTAGCCTGCTTACTCAGCAGCACATGCCTGTGAGCGCACAGTGTCCCAGGGCTCTGTTCTTTTCACTGGCTCTCTGTTGAACATAGGTCAATTTTAAGGTTTCAGGCTCAGATCCTGAAAAGTATTTAGGTGTCTAATTTCCATTGATATCAATGGGAATTAGATGCCTAAATGCCTTTGAGGATCTGGGCCTCCATCCTCATTTTCAAAGTCCTCCATAGGATTGACCCAAATTACCTGGAAATCTCACTTGATTTGCTCATTGTAACCTCTCATGACAGTTCCACTGGAACAATAGAATTGTCAATCTTAAAAGTGAAACTTGTGCATCAGCAACAAAACTTTCGCTGCCCCTGGCTCTCCACTGTGGAACTCAATTCCAGAAGAGACCACAGTGACCACAAACTTCAGTGCCTTCAGAGTGAAATGCAAAACCCTCTCATTTGACCTAACCCCACCTAAATCACATATTTAAAAACAAAAACTACCACCACCACCCCAGAAATCTCTCTCTAGAACAGACCAAGAGGAAGTCAGGGTTAAGATATACTGGTGGGACAATATGGGGAAGCTTGGTGATTCTGTTGTCTCTTTTCTGTGGATAAACAGTGGTGCTTGGATACTACTGTGATGAGGGCCATATAAAGGAATGGCTGAATGAATGGAGGAAGATAGCCTGTGTCAAGCCAGCACATTTCACTAACACTAAGTTCACTTATAATTATTATTTGAAGCTATTCTATATTTCTGTATAAGCAGCTAGGGAAAGACTTTCCTGGAAAGAATTAAATATACCTTTTGCTTCTATTTTTTACCCAGGAGAAACAAAACTCATCTGGTATTCTCACCTTTTCCCAGTGATTGAACTGCTCAGCATTCCCATTCATTCAGGGAGAGGAGGAATGGGAGAGAGGAAAGTTATGGGAGAGAAAGAAGCAAGTAAATAAGAGGAAAAAGAAATCCGTTAAGCTCAGAAGATAGAGGAAAGTGTCTCTTACTAGATACTCAAAGAGGAGGTAAAGCACTAAAGACAGGAAATAAACTGGCATTGGAGTTTTGCTGGGATTTTTTTTTTCAAAGCATTCAGATGCCCTGATGATAAGCACAGTATAAATGCCGACATACCATGTTATGGGCTGTATTAAAACAAAAAGAATAATCAAAAGAATGCTTAGTTAGATCTCAGTTCCTATGCAAGCGAGCGTGGTTAAAGGATCATTTCCCTTTTCGAAAATGAATATTGAAAGTTTGATGAGAAGCTCAGGAAAGAAACATTCTGGAAGTCAAAGGAAATGTAATCGCTATATGCAAATGAGATCAATGAAGTTTAGCAGCCATGTATGAGTGCAAATGAGAAAACCAATGATTTTCAAAATCTAGTAATTTGATAGCCATTAGTCTCATTAGACTTTCTCTTTAAAGCTTAATTATTCAAAAATACAGCCCAACTGAAGTGTAGTTTATAGAAGACTCATTCTTAAATTAATTACAGTAGAGATTTCCCCCTATAATTGGAAGTTACAGCTGCGATTATAATCCTGGGCAGTAGATAGGAACATAGCATCCATTTAATCATGGCACACTCTCATTTTGGGTTCCACCCTGAAAGGTGCTGAGCACCCTGACCCAACCAAGCAACACATCTAAGCATATGCATAATTTTAAGCATGTGAGTAGTCCTATTGAAGTCAATGGAGCGATGCTGATTTACACCAATTAAGGATCTGGCCCTTGGTTTTTAAGGGCTTAGCTTTATGCACTGTGGGCAGTCCCACTGATTACCCACCTGCATTAATCTTAGCAAGGTCTGGGCCTGGTTTTTGTATACTGTTTCTCAGTCATCTGAGGTGAGTGTAGGATTACCCTAGTGAAAACATCACTTCACTGACTGGCTATGAATCTGACGTCTCTGAGATATGGCCGTGAATGGGGCAAACTTGTCTGTATAAAAACAACTCCATTACTAAAAAAAAACATTAGCCATCCAAGCTGGGGGGCCTATCTTGTTCTCCTTACGCAGGAAAAACTCATGTTGACTTCAGCAGCAGTTTTGCAAAAGCAGGGATCAGCCAATAACTAACTAGTTTATTACAATGTCCTTCATCATGCATTTTGTCTAGGAATAATTGAAATTAACCAGAGATGCTGGGCCAGTTCCTCAGTTGCACCTATTTGTACCAGCACTTGGGAGCACTTTTGAAAGTGTCGCAGTACTTCGCTGGGGATGAAGTCCTCTTGCTGCTGTGGAACGTCTTAGGAGAATGTGTCTGGGGCAAAGGACATAGCTGCTCCTCACCTAGGAAAGCTATTCCATTGACCATGCTCACAGTGTTTCCAATCAGTATGAGGGATAAGTCACTATATTGTTATAAAACCTGTCTATCCACCTTTTGTCATCCCATGTCTCCTCCACACTTCACCGTTCCTTCATTCCCCCTTATTTATACCACGATTATAGGGAATGGGAGGTAAGATCCACTTTCATAAAACCAATGAAGGATGGCATGGCACCAGCAGAGATGAGGAGCAGCAGCAGCTGCTGCAGCCAGGAATGAATTTAAATCAAACAGTTTATGAGATGTGAGTTGTGCACGGTCAGTGAAATATCTTTTAACTATACTATTTAAAATGAATCTATATGTGACAGTAATAGCGAGCCTCACTCAATAGAAACATGAATATGAAATGTAAAAAATGTTAAATTATTGCTTGTGCATCAGCAAAGTGTCTGCAACATTTTATACTCTCTCCTTATAGGTGACAGGCAAATATGGAGGCAAAGGGGGGGACACAGTTTTTAATTATAATATGTAACATCGTTGTACATTTATACAGTTCCTTGCCTCTTGAGGGATCAGGATTTCAGAGGAGTTTGATAATTAATTCTTCTTTACTCAAGGTGGCTATTTTTCAATGGTCGTATTGTCATCTCAACCTGACCATAGTGCTCTAGCCTGACAGAGTAAGAGAGAGATTTTAGATATCACATCACTGAAATGCAGCCACCTTTGGAAGGGATAGGTTAAAGCAACATGGGACTAACCAACATTTCTTCTGCGATAATCCAAAATTTCAGGCCCCCTTGGTAGACTATCTCCCCACAGACTTCCTCCCAAAAGTCAACTCAGCCCACCACAGCAGATGGCAAGCTCAGCGGAATTATCTGTGTTCTCCACAGCTGTCTGCTGCTCAGCCTCTGACTCAGAGTTTGAGCCCCCTCTGACCATGTGGCTTGTATCCCAGGTTCCTGCTCTAATCTGCCCATGACATTTGGGATAGAAAGCAGCAGCTGTTTAGGAGTATCCATCATCATCATATGATGATTTAAGACAGGAAGTGAATACTTTCTCTAGTTGAAACGACCAGACAAATGTAGTAAAATTGACAGTAGTTATCCAAAGAGAATGAGGCCAGAACACCAGGGTGAATATGCATATTCCTGAGAATAGTGTCACAATGGGTCCCTAATGAATGCAAATGGGGCTTGATCCAGTTCTCATTGAATTCAATGGGAATTTTGCCTTTGACTTTAGTGGAAGCAAGTTGATAGATAAGATAGAAGTGGAGTCTCCAGGATGAGGAACTTGATTTTGCATCTTCTCTCCAGCAGAACAGATCCTTTATATAGTGTTGGAATATTGGTTTGATACTGCTGCCCAGCAAAGAGCATCTCCTACATCACTTCTTATATCCATGGGTTTTCCTTGTATGCCTCCCGTCCAGTGAAGGATCTACCTGAAACATTGCCCATCTTGGAAAAAATGTGAATACACAATCTGAGCAAAACAAATTTACCTTCGTCCCAAATCTATGCCCGTCACAACTGCATGGTCAATGGAATAGCTTTCCGAGGTGAGGAGCAGCTATGTCCTTTGCCCCAGACACATTCTCCTAGGACGTTCCACAGCAGCAAGAGGACTTCATCCCCAGTGAAGTACTGGGACACTTTCAAAAGTGCTCCCAAGTAAAGAATCTATGTGCATGTTATTATAGAAGCTCCAAAGCAGCAGGCACAGGATTTCCTTGAGAAGCCTGATTCCACAACTCAGCTCTAAGAGGCCCTTAATGAGAACATGTAGCGCTAAGATGAGCTGCAGCATCCCAGTTATATTTTTGGCCTAATGCTGCCACTGATCCCATCCAAGGGCTGTAGTGCCCTGCCTCCTCCTTTCCAGAAGCAATGCTTGTATGCAGGAGAGTGTCAGAATATAAGAATGGAAGCTGAGGCTGGTCCCTGAATGGGAGGGCATAAAGGACAGGGAGCTTCCTTGGGCACTATGGTGGGCCTGGCACCTTACCACCCCTTTGGGGTGGGGAGTGGGGGATGGGGTGTCGGAACCTCACCACACCCAAGTTTGTGTGCTCACCTTTCTGTGGGCGGCCCAATGTGGCCTGATGGCCTCCCTACACGCAATCACCCCTTAGTCAGGTTAGTGGTCCCTAGCGGCCAGAGTCCATATAACTCGCTCCCAGGGTCAGAGCAGTGCGCCTCAGTGGCCAGAGTCCATATAATCCCCCTCGCAAGTGGGATAGTGCAGCCTAGCGGCCGGAGTCCAGATAACTCACCCCAAACGTCAGGGCAGGGTGGCCCACTGGCCAGGAAGGAAGGGTTAACCCCTGCGGTACCAGTGAGGGGCCGCTCGGTCCCGTCACAGGCACCCAGACACGGTTCAGCCTCCATCTGCTATTAGATCTCGTGTGTCTAAAGGTGATTGCATGACCCATTCAGACCTGGTCTGTATAGAGTCCTAGGTTCATGGGCTGGTTAAGGTCATAAATTTATAATATAAATTGTAAAATTTAATTACAATATAAATTATAAAATTAAATGTCACGATTTAAGTCTCTAAACAGTTTGGAGACAGTTTATATGCAAGACAATATATAAAGGAAAATTGCACTGTACTGTATGATTCTTTATGGGTTTCTTCTACTTTAATATTATATAAAATTCATGTTACTAGGTGCCATATTTATGGAGAAATTTATAGCCAAAATATAGCTATTTTATTTTGCTGCAGAGGCAACACAGAAAATTGCATTTGACCATCTCCCTATTTAACTTGCATGGAGATTCTGCTGTGAACTATGGAATCCATTTTTGTTTAAAATTAATAAAAAAAATCCACATTATAAGAGCTCTAATCACTTTGTTAATTATCAATGCTTTTATTAAATCAGGAGAAAAATATAGGAGCTTTCCATGGGTCAAACCAACATCTGTACATTTCCATTTGCATTAACCAAAGACTGTGTAGCCTAGAGATACAATTAGTGCCAGGTTGCTCTCCTCCCCAGATCAGAGGTCCCATGTGTGGGTTTATGAACATTTGTGTGTGTGTGGTGGGGGTACGTTAGCACTAATTGCATCTCTCTGACCTTTATCAGTTAAATAGCTAACCTCTACTGTGGCTTTTTGTATAGATGTAATTTTACAAGCCAAACTTATATTTACCAAAAATTGCATTTTTATATGTTCAATGTTACATATCGGACAAAACGGTATATGAAATACATAGTGGCAAAATAAAGAGACACTTGATTAAAATAATATTTCAAACATGAACATTTAAATGAGAATAAAAATGCCCCAGAGGCTGTCACCGTTTCCCATCTTTGTGCTATACATGAGTGCACTTGTAAAAAAACAAAAAAACAAAACAGGGCCACAGATACATACAGGCATTGTTCGATGGTCATCAGTGCGGATGGAAGAGTGGTCCTTCAAGACCAAAACCACAGGCCCCCATCATTTACCCTAAAGGAGAAGTTCTTCAGTTATGAGATAATAGTGGGATTTATTATCACTTGGACCAAGTACTAGACAACATCACAAACGTCAGGCCATGGTACGACACATCAGCAGAGCAGAGAAGGAAGCTCCAGGATAGGAGGGTAACAGAATGTGGGAAGTGAGGAGTTCTTAACTCCCTGCTATACTACTTTTTTTGTATTGTGTCCTTACAAAGCCTTCTTCTTTCCCTTGAAAGTGACATGCTGCTTCTGAGCCAGTATCTATGGCCTTCTGCGGCGTGCGGGGCTGGAAGGCTTGGAGTCTCAGCCATGGAAAGGGCTGATTTTAGACATGTCTAATATTATATTTGGTCACACAGATATGTATGTATGTGTGGGAAAACACAAGTTCTTCCCAAATAAGTGCCAATAAACAAAATTAGACTGAATCATTATGTATTTTGTTCAAGTCATATTTTGGAGAAGCTATTTTAAAAACATTTAGAAATGGAAAGAAAGAAAGAAAGAAAGAAAGAAAGAAAGAAAGAAAGAAAGAAAGAAAGAAAGAANGAAAGAAAGAAAGAAAGAAAGAAAGAAAGAAAGAAAGAAAGAAAGAAAGAAAGAAAGAAGTTTTCCCTGCTCTCCCCTGCCTTTAAAGCTAGGTTGCCTAACTTATTGTATACAGTACAGGCCTCAATTATGTTAAGGTATGAAGTGACACAGGTTTTTGAAACAGTCCCACATAACATTTTCATATGCAAACTAGGGAAATATGGCCTAGATGAAATTGCTATAAGGTGGTGCACAACTGGTTGAAGGACTGTTTGCAAAGAATTTATTCAATGGTTCGCTATCAAACAGGGAGGGTATATCTAGTAGAGTCCCGCACGGGTCAGTCCTGTGTTCAGTACTACTCATTAGTGACTGGGATAATAGATTGGAGAGTAGGCTTATAAAATTTTCAGATGACACCAAGCTGCAAGGTGCTGCAAGCATTTTGGAGGATGGGATTAGAGTTCAAAACTACCTTGAAAAATTGGAGAACTGGTCTGAATTCAACAAGATGAAACTCAATAAAGAGAAGTGCAAAGTACTTCACTTTGGAAGAAAAAATCAAATACAAAACGGGGAATAACTTGCTAGGTGGTAGTACTGCTGAAAAGGAACTGGGAGCTATTGGGATCATAAATGTCTCAACAATGTGATGCAGTTGCGAAAAAGGCTAATATTCTGGGGCATATTAACAGGAGCATTATATGTAAGACACCAGAGTTAACTGTCCCACTCTACTTGGCACTGGAGGCCTCAGCTGGAGCACTGTGTTCAATTCTGGATGCCACCACTTTAGGAAAGATGTGGACAAATTGAAGCTCAACAAAAATGATAAAAGGTTTAGAAAATCTGGCTGAGGAGGAAAGGGTAAAATAATGGCCATGTTTAGTCTTGGGAAAAGAAGACTGAGTTGGACCTGATAATAATCTTCAAATATGTTAAGGGCTTTTATAAAGAGGGCTGTGATCAACTGTTTTCCATTTCCACTGAAGATATGATAGGTATGAAGATAAGACAAGAAGTACTGGTCTTATTCTGCAGCAAGGGAGATTTAGATTTGATATTATGAAAAACTTTCTAACTATAAAGGTAGTTAAACTCTGGAATAGGCTTCCAAGGGGGTTGTGGAATCGCCATTATTGGAGGTTTTTAAGAGCAGGATGGACAAACACCTCGTAGGGATGGTCTTTCCTTAGTGCAGGGAGCTGGACTTGAGGACTTTCTTGAGGTCCCTTTCAGCCCTACATTTCTATGATATTATCAGGGAACAAATACAAAAAAGCCTTAATCTGTATTAAAATTTTGTTTAATTTAATCAGGGACCACAAACATTAGAATGCCTTAAACATATAGTTATTGCATGATATTACTACAGGGCAGAGTTAAGGTTATTTCAATGCCTATACTGTGCATTTCCATACCTTAATGTTTGGATTTATTTTTAAGTGTAACATTAATTGTGAATTTTCTGGGTTTATAATAGTTAGTTTGGGGGTAATTACAAAATTCCAGTAATGTTCTTTACCGTTAAGTGACCTTAATTCCATCTTAATGCATTTTTTGTGTGCCTGGGAATAGATAGCTACATACAGACATAAATATATATATTCATTTACAGTTTAAATCTTTCACTATTTTCCCTTATTAGTTCTATGAAACATTTTTATAGAGAAACAATTTGCATACCATTCTCAGAGTCATCGTAAACCTTTTTATGAAAGCATATTTTTCCATTTCACAGACTTTTAAATCCTTTAGGATGTAGCATCTGGTTTTGTGACAGCTACTGCAAACCTGGAAAAGTGCAGCTACAAACATGCTTTGAAGTGAAAGGGGGAGGGCATCAAGCAAGGAAGGATGTTAGTGAACAAAGAAATCGAAATGCAGGTTTTTTTTTTTCAGGGCCATCATCTAGAACAGTCTTCTCAAAATTAAAAATAATCAGTCAACAAACAGAAAGACATAGGAACATTCCTGTCATTGTGTAACATCCACATCATTATCCATTAAAGTTAAATAGCTTTGTCTCTTGGGAGGTGGGGGAAGGGAAAGTAGTTATGTGATCAAATCACTGCCGTATGGTCTTGTTTTTTTTCTCCATGATCAGTTCAATCATGTATTTATTCACCAAACTCATTAGAATTGCAATGGCAATCAGAATGAGGAAATGGTCTCCATCTATCATCCTGATTCCAACAAGAAGAGGTAACAGACCATTTTAGTTACAATGTATTAATGCTCATTACTGCCCTAATAAAGATTTGTGTTGCTTTTCCAAGAAACGAGCTAATCTGTGATTTCCTTTTAGCTTTCAAAGAAACATCAGACTGGTTTATACAGGACATAAGCTCACTGGAGCAAGGAAAGAGGTATCAATTTCACCATCATAAAACATACTTTCATAAATAAAAGGAAATTAATATAAAGAAATTGAGACAAAATCTAGTTAACGTAATTACAGGAGCCTACATTCTACTGGTGGGGAAAACACTGAATATCTCTTGTTTGACTGTCGATCGCTGTGTATAAGCAGAGCATTGGAAATCAGGTTGAAATCATCCCTGTAATATGGTTCTCACTGGAAAAGCTTAGATTCCATATCTACACAGTACATGGACAGTACTAAATCAACAGCTAGCCTCCGATCTAAGCACATATTCTTGTGCCATGTTCCACTTGCCAAATGTAAACCAGACATTTTTTTTATTGTCTGGATTTACATATAATATGGATCATCAGCTCAAGAACATTTCTAAGTAGTTTGGAAGACTAGAGTCAGAAGAGATCATTCAAAATACCATTTCCAGATTACTTTTCATGATGTACCAGAAAAAGTCCAGAGGGTATATTAACACCTACTGTGTACTGGACCTTTCCCTATGTCATGTGTACTATCTCACTAGATTTCAAAAGGAAGCAGCATGTTGTGGCATACTGCCTGCGTACCAGTGAAATGAAATATATGTCACAACCCCTCTTTTCTGAGGTTGCACATCATGACCATTTTGTGGCATGGCGTATCTGAAAAGCAGGTGTGACAGATCTTTCACTTGCACACGTGGTCTTAGAAAACATCACCTCCCAGGTAGAATTTTGGATAAAGGTTTTTATTTTGCTGTGTTCTCTCGTACATGGTGTTAAAAGTTATAGAAAATGATAAACATTTTATTAGTCCCAAAAATCTGAAATATCAGCTGACAATGGCCACATGAAATGTCATACATTCGCGTTTATTTATGTTGAGTTGTGCATATCTTTTTAAATTATAGACTCATGATGTGAGGAAAATTAGACCCTTTAAATGGGACAGTTCATATGGGATTAGAATTATAACTGTTTAATTCTACCATGATTTACAAATGAAACTAAGTATCTTCAAAGGTGATTCCAAATCCCTGCAATATTTTTGCCTACTGAAGTTTGTGTTAACTACAGTCAGTCACAAGCATGGTCATACATTTAGGAACAAAGAATGTAGGTGACATAGAGTGCTGGGCGGTATCCTGGAAAGCTGTAATTCTGAAAAAGGAATCAGGGGCTAGTGTGAGAAACCAACTGAGTGTGAGTTCCCAATGCAGTGCTGTGGCAAAAAGGCCTAATGCGATCCTTGGATTTAAACCATTACTGGTCCAGTTCTGGTGTTCACACTTTAAAAAAGATGTTGAAAAACTGGTAGGGATTCATAAAAGAGCTAAAGGAATGATTTCAGGTCTGGAAAATCAGTCCTTACAGTGGGAGACTAAAGAAGCTCAATCTATTCAACTTATCAAAGAGAAGGTTAAGAGGTGATTTCATCATGATTTATAAGTCCCTATGTGGGGAGAAGATAGCTGACAGCACAGGGCTCTTTAATCTAGCATACAACGGTATAACAAGATCCAACTGCTGTAAGATGAAGACTGGAAATGAAATGCAAATTTTTAATAAAATGGATAATGAACCATGGGAACAAGCTAGAGTTATGGTGGATTCGCCATCACTCAAGTCTTTAAATTGAGTTTGGATGTCTTCCAAAAAGATATATTGTAGCTGAACCAGAAGTTATGCTCTTGAGGCAGGAATTACTGGGTGAAATTCTATGGCATGTGTTATGCAGTGGTTTGGACTATATTATCACAATGGTCCCTTGTAACAGGAAATTGCTAATAAGTTGTTTCCATTTTTCATCAACATTTTAGAATTTTCAAAATGTTTCAACCAGCATTGTAACCTTTAGCAAATGTATATATGGAACCTTTATTATTAAGGTTGCTATAGGCCACTCATTCCATCTGAAGGCCGAAATAACCTTTTCAGGTGAACTAGCCTTTCCATAGGCCAGTATCAAGACAGAAGAATCTGATTCAGTGGTGTCTTGTTATAAAGATGCCCATTTACAGCCAAATCATGTTCTTTCGGGGATTTCTTCTCTCCCCCCACCCCAAGGTGGATCCAACATAAAATGTTAGTTGGAGTAAGTACTCCTCACTTACTGCCCTGATTCAGGAACATACTGAAATACAGCTCTAACTTTAAGCAGGCCCAAAGTGTTCTAGTCCCAAGTCACTTACCTGAGATTTGTACCAAGGATCTGGTGGAAAAAGTTGATCCGTAGTGACTATTTGATGTTAGAACATAAAGCATTTAAGAGGAAGGAAGACTTAGGAGCATGGAAATGCATCATAAGGAATGACCAATGTGAGTGCTGTTTGAAGATTTTTAATTTTGTTGGCCTGAACTCTTTGGAAATAAGAGAACCATTTACATTGGAAGTGGGCTTGCAAAACCATTTCCTCTGATGTATATCTTGTTCTACGGACGTAACAGAATATTCCATTTCTGTAAACTTTAATAATGGTAAAGGAAAAGGTGTGTGCAGAATCAAGGAAAGCCAACTTTTTGACCCAGGCTATTGCTGTCTGTTCCCATGGTTAAGCATAATATTGCTGATACATGATTCCTTCTTCCCGTGGAAAGGATATCTGCGGTAAGTAGAATTTCTGTCTTTCCCTGAAAGAATAACACTTTTACTGGTAGCAGCTTGGCAGGTACTTGTTTTATTTTTCAGATATTATGGTTACAAAAATTAAAATGTGTTCTGGGGAGGAGGGGAAAGATTCTCTTTCTAGATTATATCAATTTGCACCAGACCAACTCCAT
Source organism: Trachemys scripta elegans (assembly GCF_013100865.1). Lineage (NCBI taxonomy): Eukaryota > Metazoa > Chordata > Testudines > Emydidae > Trachemys > Trachemys scripta. Next base: position 175,643,127 of record NC_048300.1, read on the forward strand.
TGACTTTGGAGGAGTTACTCCTGACTGACACAGGAGTAAGTGAGGAGATTCAGGCCCTGAGGTTTAATTTTTGTTTGTCATGTAGGGAAATACTATATTACAAGAAGAAAGACATTTAAGTAGTACTATGGTCTATTTCTGTATGGAAGTTATATATCACTGGATTAGATTTCTTATGGTAGTAAGCACTATGCTCTGTAATAGGGGTTTGAATAATAAGGACTTTAATTGTTAACAGCTGTTTCCACATATTTAATAAAGTGTGCATAGCCAATTTAATCTTTATAAAGTCTGTATCACTGTTTTATAAAACATTCACTGGGGCCATGCACATTTTTCAAAGAACACATCACTCATTCTGACTATTGAATCCTGTCTATCTTTTGATTTCAGATACAACTTTTTGAAAGCTCATCTTTTTTTGAAGGTGTAACAGTGGCTTGAGCAATTCTTTAATATTTAAAAAGAACTATGAAAACTCTCAGGCAAAAATGTCATTAAACATCCCTGTTGTGCTTTTTCCTTCATGATGCTTAAAGAAGAGAAAAAAGGGATATTTTTTAAAAGTTTGATTTATCCCTGTTTTCTTTTCTCTTTTTTTTTTTAACGTTAGAAGTATCAGGAATGTCAAATCTATTGTTCACCAAAAAGTTGTTGGCGTTCTCAAATATGTAGTGCAAGCTTTCTTAACCCTTAAGTGAAGGAGCAGGGGAACTGAATTCTTAACAAAGGCCCTTTCTATACTGGGAATTTTGCACCAAATTCCCAGTGTAGATGCACTACATCAGTGTAATCCAGGGGTCGGCAACGTTTGGCACACGGCTCGCCAGGGTAAGCACCCTGGCGGGCCGGGCCAGTTTATTTACCTGCTGCCGTGGCAGGTTTGGCCAATCGCGTCCCCCACTGGCCGCAGTTCGCTGTCCCGGGCCAATGGGGGCAGCGGGAAGCCGCGGCCAGCACATCCCTCGCCCGCGCCACTTCTCGCCGCCCCCATTGGCTCAGGACGGCGAACCGCGGCGAGTGGGGGGCCGCGATCGGCCAAACCTGCCACGTCAGCAGGTAAATAAACTGGCCCGGCCCGCCAGGGTGCTTACCCTGGCGTGCTGCCTGCCAAACGTTGCCGACCCCTGGTGTAATACAAGGCTTATAAGCTACCAGGGTAAGTCTCACTGGTCCAATAGCAGTTTGAATCCATGCAGTATATAGAGAGGGCTTTTGTTAACGGTTTGACATCCATGTGCCTTCAATTAATTTTTAGTTACTCAGGTCAAGATAAGCCCAAGCCTCTCACCCAAGAGTGTTTTAGGCAAACTAGGTGTTTCCAAAGAACCCAAGCAACAGCAACCATCTAAAATCTCCACCTCTTCATTGCCCAGCATTCACTTTCTTGTGATCGGAATTTTTTTGAAGAAATATTTTTCTGATAGTAAGTACTGTTTTGTCAAAAGTGAAGCATCCCAGCTCCTTGCAGCCAGGATCCCAAGGCTTCCAGCATCTCTAGGCTGGCACATGGATAGCCTTAGAGCTGGGCCTTCCAGACTCCTGGCAACCCTGAGGACCCCAGTTACTACACTCCTGCCTGCTGGGCTGCTAAGGTTCCAGGCAGTTTGGGGAGTCCCCAAAATGTTTTGAAATTACAGCTGGAAATTTCATTTGCCATTCTGGTTTAGAACATTTTTTTAAATTTTGGTATTTCCCACAGGATGGGAATTCCAGTTTCCAGCCAGCTCTGCAAATAACCATGTTCACTAATGATATATAGTATTCAAGGCCTAGCTCTCAGGGTTCTGGTCGCTTCTGAAACACTGAAGACAGCGAGGAACACTAGAGGGCTCACAAACTATTTGAAGGGGTACTACTCAATTCCTATACACTAAACGGCTCAAGTTCTGAGCTGTATCCCAGATGCAGCTTGAGAGGCAGTTAAGAAAAAACTGACCTGGTTTGGAGGGGAAATGAAGGCAGCTATAAAAATAATATATAAGAAATGGAAGAAAGGGGAAGATGATGATAATGAATATAAAGAAGAAGCTAGGAATTTTAGAAGATTGATATGGAAGGTGAACAGATGCACAAGGAGAAATCTATGGCAGCAAAGTTAAGGACAATAAGAAGGAGGTTTTCTTAAATGTATAATTAGGAATAAAAAAACTCCTTACAGTGGTATTGGTCCATCACTACATGGACATGGTGGAGTTATCAATAATAATGCAGAAAAAGCAGAAGTGTTCAACAAATATTTCTGTTCTATATATGAGAGGAAAACAGATGATGTTGTCATATTATGTGATGATAACACTCTTTCCATTCCATTAGACTCTCAGGAGGATGTTAAACAACAGCTACGAAAGTTATCCATTTTTTCATCAGCAGGTCCAGATGACTTGCATCCAAGAGTTTTAAAAGAGCTGGGTGAAAAGCTTGCTGCACCATTAATGCTGATTTTCAGTAAGACTTAGAATACTGGGGAAGTTCCAGAAGACTGGAAGAAAGCTAATGTTCTGCCAATATTTAAAAAGGGTAAATGGGATGCCTGAGGTAATTATAGGCCTGTCAGTCTGACATAATTCCTGGGAAGGCAAATGGAGCAACTAACATGGAACTCAATTAATAAAGAACGAAAGGAGGGTAATAGAATTAATGCCCATCATGACTGGTTTATAGAAAATGTATCTTATTAAACTGCATTTTATTTGTTTTTTTTTTACAAGATTACAAGTGTGGTTGATGAAGGCAATAGTATTGATGTAATATACTTACACTTTTGTAAGGAGTTTGACTTGGTACCATACGACATTTCAATTTTTAAAAAATAGCAAGATATAGAATTAACAGGGCACACATTAAACAGATTAAAATCTGGCCACCTGATAGGTCTTAAAATGTAACTGTAAACAATGGAGAATCATCATCAAATGGATCTATTCCCATAGGGATTGGTTCTTGGCCCGATGCTATTTAACATTTTTATTAATGACCTGGAAGAAAAACTCATCACTGATAAAGTTTGAAGATGACACAAAAATTGGTAAATAATGAAGAGAACAGATCACAGATACAGAGAGCTCTAGATTGCTTGATATACTGGGCACAAGCAAACAATATGCATTTTAATTAGCTAAATGTAAATGTATACATTTAGGAACGAAGAATGGAGGCCACGCTTATACAACAGGGGAATCTCTCCTGCAAAGCTGTGGATAATCAGTTGAATAGTGCAAAGCTGTAGCCAAAAGGGCTAATGCGATCCTGGGATGCATAAACAGGGGAATCTCAATTAGGAGCAGAGTGTTTATTTTATCTCGGTATTTGGGCTGGTGTGACTGCTGCTGTAATACTGTTCTAGTTCTGGTGTACACAATTCAAGAAGGATGTTGATAAATTGGAAGGGTTTCAGGGAAGAGCCATGAGAATGCTTAAGGATTAGAAAACGTGCCTTATAGTGCTAGACTCAAGGAGCTCAATATATTTAGTTTAACAAAGAGAAGGGTGACTTGATTACAGTGTATAAGTGTCTACATGGGGAGCAAATATTTAATAATGTGCTCTTCAGTCTGGAAGAGAAAGGTATAACATGGTCCAGGCTGGAAGTTGAAGCTAGACAAATTCAGACCGGAAATAAGGTGTAATGTTTTACATGGTAAGAATAGTTAACCCTCGGAACAATTTACCAAAGGTTGTGGTGGATTCTCCATCAGTGACAATTTTAAAATCAAGATGGTATGTTTTTCTAAAAGATCTGCTCTATGAATTATTTTGGGGAAGTTCTGTGCCCTGTTATACAGGATGTCAAACTAGATGATCATAATGGTCCTTTCTGGCCTTAGGATCCAAGAACTGTCATTCAGCCACAGAGCCCTCTGGGAAGCCTGGGGAGGGATTTTTCCTCAGACAGGGAGCTCACTCTGAGTGGCCCTGTGTATATAGTTTGGTCCATCTGGGTGGTGCTGCTTGCTCACAAATGTAGCTGGCTGCTCTGTAGGCTGGGATGGGTGTGGGGAGGCTGCGACCATACCTCCTATCTGCTTTGGTGTGCCATGTGTCCCAGGGAGTTTGAAAAGAGCAGTCCTGTACTCCCTCAAGCAGAGGGACTGCAATAGTGACAGGGCCTTGAGTGGCCCACAGAATCAGGAAGTCTCCTTGGATGCCCCCAACCCTGGTTTATCCACAAAAGGACTTGTCGCAATGTAGCCCAAAGACACACAGGTGCAAATTAATGTTCGGTGGGTCTCATTTGAAACATTTTTCTAAACTCTAGACCAAAAATCACCATCTATCAAAACACAAAGGTCCCGTTGCTCAGTGTATTTTGGGTCCTATTATACAAGCAAATTAGAATATTTTATTGATGCTGTGCACTGGTTACAATGGGCAGGGGATAGCAATTAAATGGCCAACCTAGTGTACAACTCGTCATAACTGACAGTCTTAGTACAGAGACCAGGAACTGAAGGAGTATGCAGATTAATCTGCCCGCTTATTAAAGGTGTTCCTTCCAAGTCAGACCTGGGACACATAGAAGGAGCAATGCAGGGGGTGGATAGAAAGCCAAGGTGACCACTGGCTCTTCTGTACATGTTCTGGGGTTAAATAGAGGATTTCTCCCTCTAAAGTTGTTAGCCTCTCTCCTTTTACAAACACTAAATTCTATTTAAAAAAAACCCTCTAGAGAGAGAAGGCGGCTGAGGTAATATCTTTTACTGGACTAACTTCTGTTGGTGAAAGAGACAGGCTTTTGAGCTACACAGAGCTCTTCTTTCACCAACAGAAGTTAGTCCAATAAAAGATAGTCTCAGGATATTAGAGATACTACCATGGCTACAACAATGCTGCAAACATTTAAAATACTGTACTGTAAACTCAAGTGGCAACCAGATGAGAGAATGTGGATCATAGGAACTTCTGGACTGGATCAGACTGATGGCTGATCCAATTAAATGTTGTGTTCCTGATAGGGGCCAACACATGATGCTTCAAAGGAAGGTGCAAGAAACCCTGTTGTAGGTAGTTATGGGACAAACTTCTCCCAGGGAATGTTTCTTTTTAGCACCCATTAGATGTGGAAAAGAGAGTGGCAACTAGCATTTGAATTTTGTGCTTGCCAGCTTGGTCGCATGTAACTTTTCTTGCCCCACTGGCTTCTCTAATCTAGGGTTTCAAAGAGTTGGCAAATTATTTCCTGGAGCTGAGATTTGTGCAAGTTCTCTCCCTATAGCTGATTTAGCATTATTCCACAGAACAGGCAATTTGTCCATTGATCTTTCACGCGACCCTTAATATTTTTTCCAGTAGTAAATACACCATAGAGCCCCTTCAGCTTACTCCCGCCAGACATCCTGTCTTCAGAAAGCCATGTGATGAAAAAATGTAAGCGAGAAGGAACAGGATATGGGGATCATAATATTTTAAGCACAGTTTGCTGGAAACCACACAGAAATACTCCATTCGCTCCTGCGAATGGGTGACTCATTGTGTATTTGTTTTTCATGGCCACATTTCATATAGTGTCACTGCACTCACTCGTTTCACTTTGCTCACTGTGAGCCCGATGGGCACATTCTCGGTTGCCATGAAGATGAAGTTTACCAGGCAAATGGCAGAATGCTCGGGAGCTCAATAAAGCAGTGGTGTGAACAGCTCCCTAAAGTGCCAGTTTTCAGGTCATTAAGCAGACAAATATTTCTCCACAAAAAGCGATAACTCACCTCATTAGTGTGAAAGGCGCTTTTGAGATTTATTCTCTTAGAAATGAGATGACGGAGAATGAGAAAGTATTATACAGATTCACTCAAAAATGTATGATCAGCCAGCGAGACAGATGACTCATAGTTAGGAAAACAAAGATCATGTGTCAGAGCTGATAACAAACTTTAATTCCCTATTTGCGCAGCTCATATACATTAGAATTACACTGCATGCTTAGACTCAATCTGCATATGCTGTTTCTATTCAGTCTCACAACCAGTAAACATATTAGAAATGCATTTTAATGCTCTCTATCCTCATGAAGCTGGATACACTGTGTTCCATTAATTTGCTTTGTAAAGCAAGTGTATTGTACATGTATTAATACATTCTTGCTTGTTCTCTCTCAACATGACATTAGACATCACATGGCATTAGAACTTGCATTACTAGAGCATGCTTAAAGATAAGTCTGTTTGGGAGGTTGGGTGGGTTAGGAGATTGGTACAAAGGCTACACAGATATTTAGCTTTAACTGAATGACTCAAATCCATTCCCTCACAGTCCTGTGTGGGTGTGTGTAATTACATTAGACACAGCTACAGTACAATGTTCAGGACCCCTGCATGAGGATCTGTCCATGTGGCTCCAGCGACAGGATCTGGCCCTTCATTTGTACAATATTACAAAATCTCTGAACGCCCTGTTGGTCTCAGAGTCAATCAGCGAATAAGGATATAGTTTGATGGTGTAAATGCCTCTGCTTTGTTTTTTCATTTGTTCTGCATTTTGCCAGGTATCCTGGAGATGCTGGGTACAGGAGGTATGTTTACTCCCATGCCTGTAGTTCTGTTTGGTTCTTTTAACAAAGTCAGTTATTTTTCCTCTCTCACTTCCAGGCTCTCAGAGCCAAATCCCAGCCCAGCTTATCTCAAGAGAGCCCACCCAGGCTGCGTAGGCCTGCTGGAGTCTGAGGCTGCAGAAGCTGAGTAAACTGCTTATTCCGATTGTGATGCTGTGTATAAGAAAGGTGACCATTTATATCACTGTTGTTACCACTATTACACAATTACCACAAGTCTTGTACAAAGTATGCCATATAAGGTATCCATGGAAAAGTTATGATTTGCTAAGTCTGATTATCCTGTTTATATGCATGTATCATATTTGTATCTGAAATTACGAATATTGGCTATGTGCTCACACCTTAAACATGTGGTGTAGTCCTGGGTGAAACCACCCAGACCGATTTACATCAGGACTAGACAGCAATGTATGGATGGCCCATTAAGGACACACAGCTCTCACATTGAAGAATCTCATCCCCAGCAGGTCTTTCCTGCAGATGCTTTAGACAGCAAGGAGCCAATGGCCACCCCTTGTGATTCAGCAAAGCATGTAAGGGCATGAGATATGCTCATGTGACTCTGGACTCCATCTTGGCCAGTAACTTTCCATACACTGGGGCCGTAGGCTTTGTTTGGGACAGTAAATTTCCATGAACATGGCAAAGGATATAAAAGATCCCTTCATTTTGACAACTTGATTTTGCCTCTTTCCTGATCTAATTCTCTGGACTGTGAATTTACAACTAAAAGGAGCATCTTGAACTATGGACTGAAGACCTTCCAATTGGAAGTTACCAGAGAGGCTTTTGCAAGCCAGCAATCTAGTCCATCACTGCTACAAACCTGATGTAAGGACATTGCAATCATTTGTATGTATATGATCTAATAACAATTTATAACTCTGATTTTCTTTTATTAATAAATCTTTAGTTTACTAAGGATTGGCTGACAGTGAGATATTTGGGTAATGTCTGAAATACATATTGACTTGGAGTGTCTGTCCTTTGGGATTAGTAAGAACCTCACATATGGTGAATTAGGTTTTCAATAACCCATCAGTATATCAGACCTGTTTGTCTGGATTGGACTCAGGGGCTGGAAACTTACAGGGGACTGTGTTTGACCTCTGGTTAACCACTGTGGTACTGCAATAGCAATTTTGTTACTGGCTTGGTGAATCTAATAATAGAGCAAACCATCAGTTTTGGGGGATTGTCTGCCCTAATGCTTGCAGTCTGGCCTGAGTGTGACATCCTCAGTGTGGTCCATCCCAGGCACTGAGTCATACCGACTATAATAGGGTGTTGGTCCTTAGGTGTATGCATGTCTCCTAGAACCCTTTCAAAGTTCTAGCTGATGGCAGCGTGAGATTGCTCAGGGTCAAAAGATAGAAGCCTGGAGGTCATACCTCCTATAAGATGGCTGCCAGCTCGTATAGTCTGAAGTTTGCAACATCTGATGATAGTTCAATGACCTGTGTTAAAGGATTTGGTGGTCTTAATTCACTGTGTAGTAGACTACTACCCACATTGCAAAAAATCACAATCTGCTCTATTTGGCCCTTTTGCCATCTTTGCATGTCAATCAGGCACTTTTCAAAAGCACTAAGGTCACTGAAATACAAGGAATGTTTTAGTATAACATATATAGTCATATACATACATATAACCAGTATAGCAGATATAGTTACATACGTATATAATCAGAAGGGATTAATCAAGAACATAGAATAGGTGACATTTTTATAATCAGTTTGCAAGATCACAATTTAGATTTCTTCCAGATTACAGTCACATTGTGAAACACCACAAATGTGTATGTCACCCATCTTTAAAAGAAATATTCTAGGAGCTAGGCTGTGTGGACTGCGATGTCATGCAAGGTGACCACCACCTAACTGCAATTAATGTGTAAGTTGTTCTGGCACTAAAGGATCAGAGAGAACTCCAGCAGATTAGGTTTTTTCACAAATTAAAAACACTTTTAAAAAGCAAGTTTAAATGTCAGGAATAAATTTAAATGCGGGTAAGCGGAGTTCAATTTTTAACTTGCACTTGCTCCTAGGCATGTCAGGGACTTCAGGGAAAACCAACTACACTAGCCATACTCTCTTTACTTTAAAGCACTAAACATTCCCTGTTCAATCTGTATTATAATGCAACAAACCGTTAAGGCCTGATTCTGAAAGCTGTTTGAGTGCCCTACACTCCCATTGTCTTAAGTACAGCACCTTGCAAAATTAAGACCAGGCAAGTACTACGTTTCTAAAATTTTTAATTTTCCATTTTTAACAGAATGCATTTTAACTGATCACTAACTGAGTGGAACACTGCATCATTTGCAAGTGAACTGATTCTCTACTGGAATTTGTTTTCATCATTCTGTTATTTACATTCTTCCCTCAGAAAAAACTGCAGAGGTCGTCTCTGAATTAATTTCATTGCAACCTTTGAACATGATAAACTAAATTATCCCAGAGGTAGAAAAGTCGAGGAATTAATTTATTTCATAAACTACCTGATGTTCTAAAATCCACTCTACAGTAATAAAATCATCTCCATGGAGGTGGTTAGCACACAAGTTATTTTTAAAATACCAGGTGATGATATGTCAGATTAGACATATACTGAATTAAAGGCCATATTTTTATTCATTTCTTTATGCATAGTCAGATCCTTATTTCTTCATGTGGATTTTGCATATTATAGTTGCATGATCTGACCCGAAGGGAGTTCACTAGTGCATATGTGTGAATTTAGTGGGCAAAGAAAAAGATATTTTCAAATAGGGTCATGGGACTTGCTTAGCATTTTGAATAATTAAGGAATGATGACTACAAAATCTCACTGGCAAAATGTCTTCCATTCCTTTTAATGCAACAAAGAAAAACTTACACTGGAAGCTATTTATTGCATATGTAGTATTTCCCTCCAAGAGACTGCAGAGTATGGGATTTAAACAGTTGTGCTGAGAATAATGTCACATATAGGGTACAATGATGTGAACACAACAGGATAGCATCAGGAATGGTGAGGAAAGGTTTCATTTCAACATGATAGAGAAGAATGCAGTAGAATAAGGGTGCAAGATGTATGAAGAAGAATTTCCACTTGAGACAAGTTTGGTACTGCTTCCATCCCCTTTATGGAGTGGTACATCTTTTGGAGTCCCCAAAGCATGATGTAAGGGAAGAGGGAGAAGGACACTGGAGAGATGTCTTCAATTTGTACTCTGACCAGGACACCTTCTGTCTCCAAATGCTAGAAGGAAAAACAAGAGAAAAGGAAACTGTTTTTGCAATTCCAAAGCAAAGCACAAAAAACATGAAAGATTACTGAACATACATATGAAATAATGAAATCAAGCTCTTTACCTTCTTGAGAACTGAAGCCCAAAGGGGTGCTCGTCTTCTTTCCGCCCAGACCACCAGCCCCATCAGTCTGGCAGCAGCTTTGTAAGGAAGCTGATCATCCCCCACCATAATATATGCAAGCATGAGGGCATAGCAGGGCATAGTTCATGAGGCAACATCTTTGGCAGGGTGGACATTCCTGTGGGATTTTGGTCATATCTGAATGGGAGAAGAGGGTTCTTTGGGATTTAGAATTGATTAACAAACAGCTGCAGAAGTAGGTTCAGATCTGGAAATTTGTCAGACATTCCTCAAATATTAGAAGGGCTTCAGATTTGAAGCACCATTTTTTTCTCATCTCTACAAAGAACTATATTCCGGATCTGCTGCTGCTTCGTTGCATGGCCTTGGACAAGTTGCTTGATCTCTGTTTCTATTTTGCAGTCTTTAAAATGATTCTGATACGGTATGTGTACCTCACTGTGATGCTGTGAGGACTAGCTAAGCGGAAAGAGATCTGGGGGTCATAGTGGACTACAAGCTAAATATGAGTCAACAGTGTAACACTGTTGCAAAAAAAGCAAACATCATTCTGGGATGTATTAGCAGGAGTGTTGTAAGCAGGACAGGAGAAGTAATTCTTCTGCTCTACTCCACACTAATTAGGCCTCAACTGGAGTACTGTGTTCAATTCTGGGTGCTCATTTCAGGAAAGATGGGGGCAAATTGGAGAAAGTCCAGAGAAGAGCAACAAAAATGATTAAAGGTCTAGAAAACATGACCTCTGAGGGAAGATTGAAAAAAATGGATTTATTTAGTCTGTAAAAGAGAAGACTGAGAGGGGACATGATAACAATTTTCAAGTACATAAAAAGAAGAACAGGAGTACTTGTGGCACATGATAAGGAGGAGGGAGAAAAAATATTCTTCTTAACCGCTGAGGATAAGACAAGAAGGAATGGGCTTAAATTGCAGCAAGGGAGGTTTAGGTTGGACATCAGGAAAAACTTCCTGTCAGGATGGTTAATCACTGGAATAAATTCCCTAGGGAGGTTGTGGAATCTCCATCATTGGAGATTTTTAAGAGCAGGTTAGACAAACACCTGTCAGGGATGGTCTAGATAATACTTAGTCCTGCTATGAGTGCAGGGGACTGGAGTAGATGACCTCTCAAAGACCTTTCCAGTCCTATGATTCTATGATGATTATGATTTGCACTGTATTTCAAAGAGGCAAATCACTAGCTATGATTTACTGTAATTTTCTCTTATTAAAGATCATACTGCATGCAATTTTATGAATACAGCATTTAAAATATATAAACATCTTCATGATGAATGTTTTTATTAGAAATATAGAACAAAGATTGTTTCTGGCCTTGTGTAGCTGTGTGTGTGTGTCGGTGTGGGAAAGGACATAGGGAAGGGAGGGGGAAAGGGAGAACAGAGACTTTCTCCCCCACCATGCATATTCCCCAAAAGGGCCAGGGATAATTGCAGCCCCTATGTTTGGGGAATGGATGGATTACTCTGCCATTGTGTGGTCTTGGGGGGGCACCCCATCTCTAACCTTCTGCACTGGCTCATGGAACTGACTGTCCACAGAGGAGAGCACTCTGATCCATATCAAAGATGGTGCATGTATATGGAGTTGAAAGCAGCACGTTCTCTGAGTTCCTCTTGGGACCACAAGATTGTGCCACAGCACATGTTCAGCGCTGCAGCTAAATGCGAGAAGATATCCCCTAAAACAGAGCCGGTTATATTTGTGTGGGTAATTTCAGTACTGGATAAGCTCTTGTGTGGGCTATAGATGAATGAGTCTCCAAGCTCTACTTCCCTTTCAAAGCCTATAAGTTTGTGGACAAATATACTTGTGGGATAATTTCACACCCAAATTTTTTCACCAGAGCAACCAATGTCATTTATACATCTAAACTCCTGCTTCGTGAGCATATTTAAGTATTTAGACATCTGAATTACATCAAATGAGAAATATTTTTGCTCACGATCTGCTGGTGCAAAAAGAGAAAGGCTGGATTTTATTAATCTGTCCCAGAAGGATTTCCAGAAAGATTGCTAACTTTTAATGAAAAGCTAATAATTTTGTCTATTACCTCTTGTAACGGAGAATTCTCAATATAAAACTATGTAATTGTCAGCCTTAAGCCTAAATTAAATAAATTAAATACATTGCTTTTAGAAGAGGAAAATTATCTCAGTTAAGTTTGGCTAGTCCTGTCACTTTAACACAATTCTTTGTTTCTTTTCATCAGTTCACTGCCTCACAAAATGGGTTATTAATCAGAAATCACTGGGACTGTGGAAGATTAAATGAAGATCTGTGGAAATATCTTTCATCTTGTTTTACCCTTTTATGGGACTGAAACTTGCTTTGTAACATGAGGCTATTTAATAGCCACTGTGACTTTAGAGTGTGAGCTCTGAGACCTATAAATTGCTTGATACAGTTCATCTGTGACAGATGTACAGCACTAGAGTTATTAATCATCATATTTTATTATAAGAATAGTTTACCGTGTTGACAATAACCACCATTTTGGGGCTTTAGGAATCTTGGTTTCCCAGGTTATAGGACTATGATGCAGGATTTTTGGTTTCTTTTCCCAACTTTTTGGACAGGTCTACATTAAAAAGTTAGATCAACCCAGTTATGTCACTCAGAGGTGTGAAAAATCCATACTTCTGAGAAACATAGTTAACTTGTCCTAAGCTCCAGCATAGACAGTGCTAGGGGCATGTCAAACTAGCTGCCACCTCTTGGAGAGGTAGATAAACTACAACGACTGGAGATGTGCTGCTGTAGTGTTTCTAGAGAAGACCTAGCCAAAATCCTTCATAGGGCAAACTGATGCCCTGCTGTCTTAATGCATTTTCAGTCTGAATGACAACATGGCACCAAGCTATGTTTGAACTTCCTTATTCATCACAATAGGCTATTAACTTTGAAGCCTAATTACAACTACTTAAATGCCAAAACTATTAGTGGCTTCAAGTTTTGTAGCTGGCAGGATTATTACTTTAATTGACATGATGTCTAGCCAATCTGCAGACAATTAATAACTTTTATAAGAGGTGGAGTATGTCTCCCCTCCAGGAAATGAAAAAAACATCTCTGCAGATTTTCATTTACTCTCCCACAGATTTAGGCTGGCCCAGTGATTTCTATTAATAACTTATTTTGTATAAAAGTGTATCCCCATTTTGTATATATTATACACTCACAACCCTCATGGAGATAGGGTTTCATAATATAATGAAGAGCCTAATTCCTTTTCCACCTGATGTCAATTGCAAGCATCCCACTGACAGCATTAGAAGCCGGATGAAGACCCAGCACTTCTTTGGTTATACATGGGAAGGTCCGAAAAATGTTAAACTGGTGTAGGAATTCTATTCTACCCATATTCTTGTATCACATTCATCACTATCGTATCTGAAAGCCGTCCACAGTGTATTAAGCAACCTAATAGCCATCATATTTGTTTCATTATCTCTCAGTTTCACCTAAGCATTTGTACAGTGCTCATTGCTGTCTTATCTGAATACCTAACAAAATTATCAGTACCAAAAACATAAAAATCTGCACAGATCTAGTTTTCCACCTCCATCCCCTAATAAATTACCAACATTCCCTGCAGCTCCTACTAAGCATCATGGAACCCTCTGATAAATGAAGGGGGCAGTAACTGAGGGATGGGGAATAATCAGACAGTTGGGCGACTGAAGAAGAGACGATAACTAAGGATTTAATACTCTCAAATGCTGGAGGATATAAATCCTCTTTTCCTCATTGGGTTGAACCTTGGTACAAGTCTCAGTGAATCCCGTCCAGCACCCATTGGGAGGAGTCCTCCATTCTTTCGGGAGGAGAGCTCCATGCACATTTTGATTGCTCCAACAAAACTCTTGGGTGCACTTGTTTTTGCTATTGAAGGAATCCAAAATGAAGGAAGGTGTTGAAACTCTGAAGTGAATAGACCAGTACAATTCCCAAAACTTATGTGAATGGAAATTAGTGTTTGTTATTGGAAAACTGCTCTGGGATATCTTGATGATAAAAGGTAATCTTGAAAATCTAATTCTTCTTCTCCGTCAGGGGAGGAATTTGGCCCTAAGAATGGCTGTGTATAAAAGCTTTGTGGCAGGGCAAGGTTTCGAATATTTTTGATACTGGCTTCAAAATGGAGATCAGCTGCATAACCATTTAATCAGTGACTGGATGAGAAAATGGTCACCCCAAACATCATCCAAATGTTCCTTCACATGTACACAACTCCCATTTAAGTCAATGGGAGCCACATGCACATATGAGCGGCACATTTGGCATTTCCTATGCGTGTGAGAGAAGTTAATAGAGGTTGCAGAACAAATAGTTGTTTAAAAATGGGAACTAACATTTGCTTCCTGTTTCAAAGTCAGAATTTTTTCTGTCTCGTGAGAATCTGTCACTAAATGAGGGCCAAATTCTCTGCAAGTGCAACTCCATGGAAGTTAATGGAGTTACATCAATAGAGAATTTGGCTCTGAAGGTTTAAAGAATTATTTTAATTAAGTGATAGCCTTGTGGTTTCATAAATGTAAGCTATGTTGTTTACTACTTCCTTTGAAGTATTCACATCCTTTACTTATTCAATTAAAATGTGAGCCTGCATCATAGGTTTGTCCAATTCATTTATTCTGATAAAGCTGAAGATTTTCAGCTTTATCAGAATCAATGCAAAGTATCTGATATAAAGAGACTTGTTATTGTGTTTCAAATGTTCTCTTTTGCTATGAATACTTAAGCCATTAATGATCATTGTCATTAAAGCACAAGAATGTTATTAGATAGCTAGCTACACATTATTTTATGCTGGAACCAACCATTACTTGCTGGTAGAGAGAATACAAATTATTTCGTGAATATTACACACACACACACACACACACACACACACACAGATTCATTTGGTATAAAATATTATAAAATTAGTACATATACATACTATATAATTGATAAATAATTGGGTTAGAAAATTCCATGAACCATAAGTACTTTCTAATGAGACATCTAAAAAAATAATCAAAGATAAACACACACGCCTCCATAATATTTATTATTCTCTATAAAAATATTTTAACCTCACTTTTTAAAATTATTAATCATGGTACTCCTGGCTTTAACCACACAAGCAGCTAGATTGTACTTGGATTCTAAGCTTTTTGAGGCACAGACCATCTTTTTCTTATGCATTACAGTACAGAGCACAATGGGGGCCTGGTTCATGACTTGGGCTCCTAGGCATTACCACAGTATAAATAATACAAATCAATGTACTATAGAGAATACAACCACAGGAAATATGACCCTTGCTCATGCTTGCTCCCATAAGCTATGGCAGCTTACCAAGTGGTTAAAGCAGATTGGAGCAGGAAGGGGAGCTGAACACACCCGCTATGGAGTAAGGGGAGCTTTAGGGGGAACGTTGCTCCTCCAAGCCAGGGAGAGGGTGGGAAAGTCTCCTTCTGCTTTTAGCTGTGCTCCCCCTTACTTTAACCCCTGGAGCTCATCAGACCTTGACTCTGATTCTAGGGCTTTTCTCCTTCTGCCAACATGTTTCCTACATACCATGCAACCTCATCCTGCTCCTTCAAATTTCTCCTCAGGAGTCACATCTCTCAGCCCTTCTAACACTGACCTAAAACACTGAAATATTTAAAATAAAAAGGAACTAACAAGATCTGTTACTGATGTTTTCCCTTCCTTTCCCCCCATCTTGGTTTATTGTCATCCCTTGCTGTGGCACGTACGAATTAAGTTATGAGCTCTTTGGGGTTGGTATATTTAGATAACTAGCTAATTGTTTTGTGCAAAACTCGCAGCTGGAATTTTAGAGGCTAAGTTGAAGCAACTCTGAAAATTTGGCCCTCAACATTGTTTTAGAGTGAAATATATTATTTGGAGAGCAAACCTGAGACATAACTAGGCTGCCTTCTACATATCCAAAACATAGCTTGACAAAGTTACAAAAACATCTATTATTTGAAATGACACAAGCCAAGAGCTACATTATTGATGACATAACCTGAGTTCAGACTGGGTTTGAACGTTCCCAGCTAGAACTCCCACCCTCACAAGCCAGACATGATGCTTATGTAAAGATGATAATCACCTACTGACTGCCTGCTCTCTGCCCATGCATTTAATATATTATATTCAATACAATACCTGATGCAAAGCCAATTTGAAGTCAATGGGAGATTTCCTACTGACTTCAATGGACTCTGCATCAAGCCCATTAGCTCTTCGCCACAAGAGACCACAAAGAACTTATCAAACTCCAATAATATAGCACCATCAAAATGCATACCTTTGGCACCAGTACCTGACATGCCACACAAACAGTGGCCAGAAGTACAGTTTGGCCAAGGACCATGACCCAAACTAATAATCTTATGAAAGTTGCCACGGTATCTAAAATTCATCCCATGTAAATGAAACCTAGGGGTTTAATGATTTGGCTAAAAGATCCCAGCCACTCCCACAGTAAGTTCCATGGAATTCAAATAGAACCTTGGAAATATGATAGGGTGAGTTAATCCTGCTAGAAATCAGACAAGTTATTCCAGGGAGTCTAAGTATTTGAAACTTGATACTTAGATCACCAAGCAATTCCCACCATCCACTCAGCTGATATTAGACAACTCAAGCTGTTTGCACCATTTGTTGGTTTTGCATGATTACCACCCATTACTGTGCAAGGCAACTGTTAATGTAAAAACATAGATAAAAATCTGGCTCCTCATCACAGTCTGTAGGGAGTTATCTATTGATAAAAGTAGATAGGATGATCAGGAGCTTTTACTTGTAAACAGTCACCAGCAAGAAACACTTCCCTTTTCAGATGTGTGGTCAAGACTGAGACTTCATCCCTGTGAGAAGAGAATGTCTTTCTAACATAGCTGAATCAGTGTGGGACAACTATTCAAGAAGGAAAAAAAATTAATAGGCAGAGGTTTAAAAATAATACACCATTTAACTGAATCTGAAATAATCATATTACTTTCTAGTTAGTCTATGTGTCCACATATTCTTATTATTGTAACCTCCCTCCTTCCTTCGCACTTTCCTCACTTCCTGTTTTTTCTTAAATCTATTTGTGGCATTTTGTCTATCAGTCTAAGTTTGTGCAGCACCTACCACAATGGAGCCTTGAGGAGCTTGCAATGGAATACACTTACCAGAGTGGCGCCTCCTGCTGCCTGTCTCAGGGATTGGCTCTCTCGGCCAGCGTGC
Source organism: Trachemys scripta elegans (assembly GCF_013100865.1). Classification (NCBI taxonomy): domain Eukaryota; kingdom Metazoa; phylum Chordata; order Testudines; family Emydidae; genus Trachemys; species Trachemys scripta. The sequence goes on from NC_048300.1 coordinate 175,660,311, forward strand.
TCTGTCCTGATGGTGCCTCTCTTGCTGCCTTCTCTGCCTGCAGACCCATCTCAGCCCACAAACTGCAGCACCCTTTTCATGACTCAGCCCTCTGGACATGCCGACATCTGCATTTCCCCCTTCTGAGGGAAGGGGAATCATAGAATATCAGGATTGGAAGGGACCTCAGGAGGTCATCTAGTCCAACCCCCTGCTCAAAGCTGGACCAATCCCCAACTAAATCATCCCAGCCAAGGCTTTGTCAAACCTCTAAGGAAGGAGATTTCACCACCTCCCTAGGTAACCCATTCCAGTGCTTCACCACCCTCCTAGTGAAAAAGTTTTTCCTAATATCGAACATAAACCTCCCCCACTGCAACTTGAGACCATTACTCCTTGTTCTGTCATCTGCTACCACTGAGAACAGTCTAGATCCATCCTCTTTGAAACCCCTTTCAGGTGGTTGAAAGCAGCTATCAAATCCCCCCTCATTCTTCTCTTCTGCAGACTAAATAATCCCAATTCCCTCAGCCTCTCCTCATAAGTCATGTGCTCCAGCCCCCTAATCATTTTTGTTGTCCTCCACTGGACTCTTTCCAATTTTTCCACATCCCTCTTGTAGTGTGGGGCCCAGAACTGGATGCAATACTCCAGATGTGGCCTCACCAATGCCAAATAGAGGGGAATAATCACTTCCCTTGATCTGCTGGCAATGCTCCTACTAATGCAACCCAAAATGCTGTTAGCCTTCTTGGCAACAAGGGCACACTGTTGACTCATATCCAGCTTCACATCCACTGTAACCCCTAGGTCCTTTTCTGCAGAACTGCTGCCTAGCCGCTCAGTCCCTAGTTTGTGGCAGTGCATGGGATTCTTCAGTCCTAAGTGCAGGACTCTGCACTTGTCCTTGTTGAACCTCATCAGATTTCTTTTGGCCCAATTCTCTAATTTGTCTAGGTCCCTCTGTATGCTATCCTACCCTCCAGTGTATCTACCACTCCTCCCAGTTTAGTGTTATCTGCAAACTTGCTGAGGGTGCAGTCCATGCCATCCTCCAATCATTAATGAAGATATTGAACAAAACCGGCCCTAGGACCGACCGTTGGGGCAATCCACTTGATACCGGCTGCCAACTAGACATGAAGCCATTGATCACTACCTGTTGAGCCCGATGATCTAGCCAGCTTTCAATCCACCTAATAGTCCATTCATCCAGCCCATACTTCTTTAACTTGCTGGCAAGAATACTGTGGGAGACCGTATCAAAAGCTTTGCAAACGTCAAGGAATAACACGTCCAATGCTTTCCCTTCATCTACGGAGCCAGTTATCTCATCATAGAAGGCAATTGAGTTAGTCAGGCATGAATTGCCCTTGGTGAATCCATGCTGACTGTTCCTAATCACTTTCCTCTCCTCTAAGTGCTTCAAAATTGATTCCTTGAGGACCTGCTCCATGATTTTTCCAGGGACTGAGGTGAGGCTGACTGGCCTGTTGTTCCCTGGATCCTTCTCCTTCCCTTTTTTAAAGATGGGCACTACATTAGCCTTTTTCCAGTCATCTGGGAGCTCCCCCAATTGCCATGAGTTTTCAAAGATAATGGCCAATGTCTCCGCAATCACATCCGCCAACTCCTTTAGCACCCTCGGATGCAGCGCATCCGGCCCCATGGATATGTGCTCATCCAGTTTTTCTAAATAGTCCTGAACCACTTCTTTCTCCACAGAGGGCTGGTCACCTCCTCCCCATACTGTGCTGCCCAGTGTAGTAGTCTGGGAGCTGACCTTGTTCATGAAGACAGAGGAAAAAAAAGCATTGAGTACATTAGCTTTTTCCACATCCTCTGTCACTAGGTTGGCTCCCCCATTCAGCAAGGATCCCACACTTTCCTTGACCTTCTTCTTGTTGCTAACATACGTGTAGAAACCCTTCTTGTTACTCTTAACATCCCTTGCTAGCTACAACTCCAAGTGTGATTTGGCCTTCCTGATTTCACTCCTGCATGGCTGAGCAGTATTTTTATACTCCTCCCTGGTCATTTGTCCAATCTTCCACATCTTGTAGCTTCTTTTTTTTGTGTTTAAGATCAGCAAGGATTTCACTGTTATGCCAAGCTGGTCGTCGGCCATATTTACTATTCTTTCTACACATCGGGATGGTTTGTTCCTGTGCCCTCAATAAGGATTCTTTAAAATACAGCCAGCTCTCCTGGACTCCTTTCCTCCTCATGTTAAGTATCTCCCAGTTCTATAACCCAGCCACTTCCCCAGTGGTGAGTGGTGGGGGGGACCACATCCACCCACAACTCCGGGTCCCGGGACCATGTAAATAGCAGCCTTGTGCTGCCTCTCCTTAACTTCTCCGCCAGTGCTGCTTCATTCCCTAAGCCACTTCCCTGTGGCCCTAGCACCTACTTCACCCTCTTCTCAGGGCCTCCAGCCAGCATGTCCCAGCAGTCAGCCAGGAGCTTCCTCTCACTTCCCTGGTCCCTGTTGGCAACTGTTCTGTCCAAGGTGCAACCTTTCCTGCAGCTCACTAGGAACACAATCTTCACTCCTAGGCTCCCACAGCAACCGACTGTGTCTGGCGCTGCAGCTGCTTTTATGTGAACCAGCTGGGCCCCGATTGGCTGCTCCCTGTGCAGACTCCCTAGCTTGCTTTTAAACCTTTCCTTTCGGGTGTGGGATGAACAACCCATCACAGAGCTATTGTAATAACAACTTCAGCATAAGACCATGTCTACACTAGGAGTGTTTTAATGCCACCGTACTGGCAAAGCAGTTCTAGTGTGGACACAGCTAGACCAGTATAGTAAAACCATACTAGGAACTTCTGCTGGCATAGCATTTTCAGTCAGGGTTCACACCTCTTCACACCATTGCAGGGCAGAAGTCTGTAGTGTAGATGTGGTCTGTAGTGTATACCAGCTTCCACTGATTTTACTTAGAACTGAAGGAGCTAAACACATTTGAAAAATAGGTCAATGGATTCTCAAGTAGGGTACCTAAAATGAAAATTGTGACCATCTTGTGTTTAATTTAAGAATTTAGCACTACAGAATTTGAATGGAAATTCTCTTTACCCTGTTTTGACAGACACGTTTTTATAGTGTAAAATGTGTGAAAATGGAAATATTATTGTTGTTCTGAGTGTTCCTCTTTGACTGTATCTGGAAACCTGAACATCAAAGATTTGGTAAATTAAAAAGTTATATAGTTATATGGAGAAATAGCTATGAGGAACTAATATTGTCAGTGTTGGCAGACACAGAAATTAACTGACTCTCTTTAGTAATGCTTTGTAAAATGAATCAGTCTTTATATGGGTGATTATCCCTTAAATATGCTGTAATGCTCTTCTGCCTTGTGTATATAAAAATATCAATCTCAGCATTTGCAAGCAGCATTAGAGTAAATATCAACCCTGTGCATATGCAGTAGAGGGAAGGAAACGCTGGGAAGGAAACAAGAGACATGGTTTAGATTCAAGTTTCCAGGGGATATTATAAACCATGAATCAACTAGAAATCACATGCATGTGTATGCACAGAATGCACATGTGCAAAAAGTATGCTTTTGTAGTCCAAGTATGCCCCATTTCACCGTCAGTGAATTGTATGTGGCTATCTGTATGCATAATTTACTCATGTGTTTTGTATTGCTCTGTGATATCAAGTAAATTCCTTGGTCAACTCCCATAAACACTGCTTAAATCATAACTATATCAGACATCTTAGACGGCCATTAAGATTGTGCCTGTGGAAATATGGAAGTTTTATATTTGCTGGCATAGGGAAAAGGTCATTATTTATTCTTCCTAGCTAGCTAGATTCATGAAACCTTACTTGCTGGAAGGATTTCTTGGCATCCCTTAACATTGTGGAACATGTTAAATATTTCTTTAAAAAAAAAAAGACAAAAAGGAATATGACTATGTGTTAAATGTTAGCTGAACCCAAAATTACAGAATTAGATGTTCATGTCTATCCAGGAAAGGTAGATGGAAACTTGGAAGTATTAAAGGCATTTTCAACTGAGGAGGTCTGCATGACACATTAAGCACCAATGTATTATTCTTTCAAAAATCAGGCCCCCCATACTGTTCCCATTTAAGCCAATGGCAAAGCTCCTATTGATTTCAATGGGAACAGGGTCAGTCTATATGATTTGATGGGGGAAAGGCTGCCCCTTCAGCCTCAGGTATGTGGGAAAACACTTCAAGGACTAAGGGTCTGATCTATCTCCCACTGAAACTGGGAGCTTTGCCATTGACTTTGATGAAAGTAGGAGCTGGGCTGGGAGAAGAGTGGTTTTTCCATGAAGTTATGTTCAATGGCCCCACAGTGCTGCTGACACCACATTTTGTAAGCTATGCTGAACTTTTGTCATGGCTGCCATGGGAGTCAAGGATTCCATGATATACAAAACAACATTTTGACATTAGGGGATTTCTCACTGTGTATGGCAGATATAATGGTGAAAAGGTGGAAAAAACATTAGGAGTCCTGAGAGCTACAAGAGGGAGAATATTGTAATGTTCTGACTACAGACACCTTCTCCTATGATGAATCCTATTGAAGTAAATAAGACTGTCCAGGAAGCAGCTCCTCAATACTGGCAGCTCTCAATACAGAGTTTGGGCCTTGACCTCCAATGGAGGATATTAGGCCTGGTTGTTCACTGAATTAAATGGCAAAACTCCCATTTAAGGTAATGGGAGCAAGATCGCACGTTTAGAGAACACTTGATCAAAAACTATACTGCTGTGACACTAGAGAAACGGTTACTTGAGAATTTGGATTCACCAAATAATTGTGAAGTGCTTCGTGTCATGAAAGAAATACAACCTTATTGTTTTAGAATGTAGAATGCCAGGCTGGGATTTTAAGTGCTGAAGGGACCGCTATGATCCTCTAATCTGGCCATCTGGTAACACAGTCCCACAGTAACTTCTGCAGCAAATTCATTACTTCAGTTTGAGCTACAGCATATCGTTTAGAAAGATATCCAGTCTCGGTTATTTGTAGTAATTATGGTTTACTCTGACTGGGCAACTCTGTTCACTGTTAACAGGGCACGTGCACTTCTCTTGTTATTTTCCCTAAAAATTAAAAACAAAGGCACAAAGTAATAACAAAAACAATGAGGAGTCCTTGTGGCACCTTAGAGACTAACACATTTATTTGGGCAGAAGCTTTCATGGGCTAGAACCCACTTCATCAGATGCATGAAGTGAAAAACACAGGAGCAAGTATAAATACATCAGAGGCTGGGGGTTGCTTTACAAAGTGTGAGGTCAGTCTAATGAGATAAATCGATTAACAGCAGGATACCAAGGGAGGAAAAATAACTTTTGAAGTGGTAAGAGAGTGGCCCATTACAGACCATTGACAAGAAGGTGTGAGTAGCAGTAGGGAGAAATTAGTATTGGAGAAATTAATTTAATTTATTAATTTAATTTATGTCCAAATAAATGTATACCTGCTCCTGTATTTTTCACTTCATGCATCTGATGAAGTGGGTTCTAGCCCACAAAAGCTTCTGCCCAAATAAATTTGTTAGTCTCTAAGGTGCCACAATAAGACTCTTCGTTGTTTTTGCTGATACAGACTAACACGGCTACTACTCTGAAAGTAATAACAGTGACTCTTGATTTTATTTTCACTATGTTACCATAACTTTTGCCTTTTTACTATGATGAACCTATAAATTTCCCTAGAAATTTCTATGACAAAAACGTGGTCCTGTTTATAATGCTATTCTGTAGTGTTAAAAACCCAGGTAAATGGGAACTCTGATGCAATTTCAATAAATGTATTTAAAGTTAACTCCCCATGTATAAAACCAATTTAAACTCACAAGAATCTGAGAATATGCCAAAGTATTTATGCCAGCACTATTACAAAAGTTGAACAGCTGAAAAAATATGCATTTCATTTGGAAATGGTGAGAAAATTGATTACATTAAAAAATGCATCACTTTTTGTATGTTTAGTCAAAATATATTTGAAACTGCTCCTCTGAGACATTTTTATGAACCTGTGTCTGATTTTCCTATTATGTTTCAACATCTGATATGAACATTAAGTTATATAACTATTATATGCGTTTACTGTATATAACAAGTTACATATTCCAGTGTTTTTGACTATTTGCAATCTTTAAAATGTAATGAACTGAAAGCTTAGCTTTGAGCCCTGGGGCCAGATTGATGTTTTGCTTAACCATTGAGCTGAGAACAACTTTTAGTAGGATAACTTGTGCTGCATCACATCAATAATAAGACTAATGACTTAGATGCAAGCACTTATGAATAAGAATTAAGTCTTTAAGAATGTTATAAACTTAAATGAAACAAGCCTTAAACAGAAGTCAGCTGCAGGCACTGGATCTAAACTGCATTAAGATGATACAATATTCTTTTGGAAACAACAAGGTTTCCACTGACCTGTTCTATAAGACAATCCCTCAATGGAAATTAACAACAAAATGTACATACTGTGATGAAATATGACTCATACTGAAATACAAGTCTCAATGAGGTTTCAGCATCTGAAAAACATTTACAACTAAGACTGTGACACTGAATGTTCAGTTTCAAGAATATTTTCTGTTTAACTACTACTTATAGAAATGCAAAGAAAGGAGTAATATTTTCCACTGATGGTGGTGGGAGTAAGACAGCGTTTATTACTTTTGTTTAAGATGTTTTCATTGTATTCACATGCTTGCACATATTGAATTGATAATACTGTTCGATTCTATACAGGGCCTTACACCAGCCTCATCACTGTCATATCTGAGATCCTTCCACTACTGCAGTAAGTGATGTGACTCCCATGTGGTTTGTTCAATGTCATCCTCTCCCTGGGTGGGAAATTGTGCATGCAATGCTATGTATGTTTTCCATTGGTGGAGGCATGTTTGGGTTTTTTATATATTATATACACATAATATATGAATACTGTGTTTCTGTTGGAGAAAGTAAGGTAAAAGAAGCATGGAGTGAAAGATGGTGAGGTTTGCGGTGGATACACAGGCAAAACATTCTGATATTTTCAAGAAGCAAATTCACACCTTTTCACTTTCAGCTTCACGTTATTGCACTCAAAATGAAGGACCTGGGAGCAGGTCATTAATATGTCCAGGATGTAGGATGTAAAAAGTGAGGAGTAAGTAATTAAAATCTTCTTCAAATCTTGTGTGTGTGTGTGCGAGTTCACTTCCTAAATCACTGACAGAATTATGTCAGATGTGTTGTTTTTCAGCCATATATCTTCCATGGTGTTTTTTCTAAATAATTGAGTAGCTCATTGAAATCATGGGTTCTTTCTTCTGATGCTGATAACGTTGTTCTCCATTCCTATGTACTGCACTCAGGGCATAGAAGAAGATATTCTCCCATATACATTATCTGTATATACAAGCACCGATGACCCCAGGCAATATGAGATAAGTATTACTGTCCAGTTTCTGGTTTGTAAGGCACGTGAAGTCACTAGTACTGAAGTTCTGTGAAAGAAGCCATTGTCCTTTTGTTATATAGTCACATAATATGCTGCAGAAGAGGCCTAAAAGTAGGTTTATCCTGTTCTATGTTTTTAAAATTCTTACTGGAAACAGTGTGAAAACTGCAGCTGGAATGAAAAATGTCTTGAACAAATACCTAAAGGATATTTTCAGTAGCAGAACAATGAGGTACCAAGTACAGCTGTGCTTTATATTCAGGTCATAATACAATTATTTCAAATTTACATTCCCTAAATATTCTAGGAAGCGAATAATGGGGAAAATGCCTATTCTGTCCTGAATGTGAATCAGATTTGAAAAGATACAAAATATGAAGGACAGAAAGGCAATTTTTCCTTATAGAACAACTGCCTTTTGTCCTGGCCAAAGTGGTATGTGAGGCTTGGGTATCCTTATTTTTAACTATGGGACAGGTACACATATGTCAATGATTTCCTAAGGAATTTATAAATGGATTCAAATCAGCTTCTAATTCCATTTAGAGTTGGATATCATACAGACAGACAACAATGTTAACAGTAACTATGCAGAGCATTCAATTACTCATGTGTACATCAATCCGTGGACATCAATCCATGCAGAACTCAACCAGAGGAAAAGTGTAGGATCCTCATTATGGACCATTTCCAAGATCAAGCAGTAGGCATGATTGTATTCTTCAGTACAGGGAACTGGGCTAGATGACCTATCGAAGTCCCTTCCAGTCCTGCATTTCTATGATTTCTATTAAAAACTATGTACCCGGGTCATTTTTTTGCCCTTGATTCATTTGCAGGTTTTTCTCCTGTCTATAGATTTTATCACCAACAAACTTTTCAGCATTTGGTAATGCTGCAACCACTGTGCAGCAGGTGAAACAAAGGAGGACAAAATCAAAGCTGAACTTTGTATAAATCATGACTGGCTAATATCTTAATTGAATAGTATTTAGTAAATAGTAAACTGGCTGATTTTGCTTTGAGTGGTATTAAGGGTGCAACAAATAATGGTTATAAAGCTGCACTTCCATATACTGACTCTTCCAACTACATTTTGAGATAACACTGCTTACTTTATGGTAGAAAACAATTTAATGCTATCATAACTCTTCAACTCTAGGTTGTTGGATTGAGATTCACCACTCAGCAGATTGGAGTCACAACTCTTTATTAAGGCAAAACACTAGCAAGCAATGATCACTTACCTGCAGGTGGGAAGCTAATCGGGGTAACACCTCACACCTCCAGGACCAGCTTCAGCTTCCCTTTGTTAGGCTGGCTACGTATAACTTTTGCTATCTCATTTCCCTAGCCATTGGACAGCCCCGTCAGTGCAAGTTTTGTGTTAACTCAAACCTGTCTTTTCTAACTCTGTAGCTGCTTCCATCTTCTCATTCCCTCACAAACATGATCACGCTGCATCTTTTTTACACATGCATTACACCAAACATGATTACTCTGCAGTTACGTACACATTCCAGTTCTACTTATGCTGAGCTGTTAACCATTATCAGAACAAACTTTTTCAGGCCTGAATATGCCTTTGCTCCAAACATAGATCATTGGTTTAAATCTGATCCACTCAGTAATGACCACAAGTCATTTCCATGTGATGGATGTTTAATAGTCTGTGCAAAATGAGTTGGTAGTTATGATGCAGTCCTCTGGGGAAAGGTGTCTACATCACAAAATCCACTAACACCCACCAGTCAGTAGCTTTACTGTAAGTTTCATCATGGGAGACAAGGACTGAAAGGAGTCAAAAACTAAGCTACCCTCTTGCTCTTAGATATGGCCAACAACTGAGGTAATTAACTGGTTAATGCGAAGGTTCAGCTTGGTCTAGTGGATAAGGCCCTAGACTGGGACTCTGAAGATGTAAACTCTGTTCTTGTCTCTGATACTGATGTGTTGGGTAACATTGGGCCAGTCACTTCATTGCTCTGTTTCCCATTTGTGTAGCTGGAGGATTTTTCAGACTGCAAACTCTTCAGGCCTCACTATGTGTTTTTACAGTACCTAGCACAATGGGGCCCTGACAGTGGTTGAGGTTTCTGGCCACCATTGAAATGAAGGCTAGAATGGCCTCTACCTATGAGGGAGACACAAGAACCCCCAATTTATTATAAACATACACAACAATTTCATGTAACTCTAGTGATGGAAGAGAATCCAATACTTCCACTTTGCATGGCAGAAAATATATATATATATATACATACACACACACACACACACACTTCTTCCTCTTTTCTAGGAAAAGTATTGTAATTTTCACACTTTTTATTGCCAGATTTTAATTAGACAAACTAATATTCAATTTACTCATTTTATTTTATTTCCATTTTCCTGCAGCACAACCTATCAAAATTTTGGCATATATGTGATGTTCAGCACTTAACTTTACCATGAAATTTGCAGTATTCCCCACCTAAGTGTAGCAAACACCTCAGGTATGGTAAATATCTAGTGAGATAAATAGCAAGATTGTTCCAGCTGTACTGCAGGGATAGTTAATCCTTAGTTTGTCCTATTACCTCAGTGAAAGTAATGCTTTCTCCTTTGCTTTACACAAATATTGTGTTTTTGCATAGTTACGTATTTGTATATTTATTTGTATCTATACCTTTATTCTGCATTACTACAAGCTACCCAAAACTGAGTGTGCTCCTGTTGAGATTCTGTACAAAGACAATCTCACTGCTCTGTCAGTGTCCCACACGCCATCAAACCAAAGAACAATCTACGCTGCCTCCCTGCTAAAAACAAACAAGAATGGCTTTTGTTTTCTGTTGCTCTCTTTGTTATGCATTCATTAAAAGGAATCAGGAAGATCTGAGTCACTAAATATTGTCTTTTTGAATCTACAACGGGGTAATGGTAAGAAAACATATCTTTCAGTCTGAGCACTTTCAGATTTTATCAGACAGCTAAATCAGTTTTTGGTATGAAGTTAAGGAGTAACCTCTCTTTTTCATAGCTTATCTGTTTTCCATTCCAATATATTCTAAAAGAAAATCAGTACAGGGCATTCTGTTAAACATCCCTGTTCAGGATCAATGATACAGATTTTGGAAAAATAATTGCCATTTGTCTTCCTATGTTGTTTGCTGTGGACTCCTTCTGGACATAAATGCTGATCTCAGTTCTGACCTAATAATGCTCTCTCCCCCATCCTTTATTTTTCTGGTAGTATGACCTGTATATTGCCACAGTAGGTTCTTTTTAGAGTTTCATAAGTCTTCGATCTCATTCTTTCTTCCATTGTTTTTCTTTCACTCATTGATCCATGTGATTCCAAACACATTACCATCCTTTGCTGTTCAGCTTTGAGTTCCGATCTTTTGGGGGTTTGATCCGATGCCCATCTAAGTCAATGGAAAAGCTCTTATTGACTTCAATAGTGCAGAGTCTGACATTTGGTGGGTACTAGTGTTTCTGTTTCATGGCAATAAGCTCAATTTTGTCTTTAAGAAAAGAGGGATATTGCTCCTTCTGTTTAGAATTTCAGTGATTTATAATAGGAATGTCAGATTAGCTATTAAAGTTAACTGGGAGGTTGCAGGGGGGAAAGGAACTGTTCAATAAGACCCTAGAGCCCTGATTCAACAAAATACTCAAGTGCATGCTTAATTTTAAGCATATGCTGAAGCCCATTACTATTCAGCAAAACACATAGGCATATACTTAACATTGTGCATATGCTTAAGTTCCATTGAAGTTAAAATGGGGCTGGAAACACATAATATGTTTATAGAGGTGCATGCAATGAGCACATTTTTATGTGTGCTGCTCGTGAAGTGTCCACGATAAAAATGTTCTTAGATAATGCCTTCACTCTTTTACCAGGAAACCTGCAACAATATTTGCATGGTGGCTGACAAAGATTAAAAAAAAAAAAAGAAGATTCAATTATAGCCTTCAGGAAAGTTAAGCTTTGAAGAAAATGCAGCAGAAAACTGGAGAAATTGAAAAGAAAGCTTTCATCTGCACTGCAATAAGAATAGATTGTAGAGAAGAAAGGCTGTATTTACTCTGCCCTGTGGCAGAACCAGCTGCAGTAATGCACTGAAACTACTAGGAAATTTTCTGTCAAAATAGTTTTTGATAGAAAATGTGGTTTCTGCAAAATTGAAATTTTCCACTGGAAAATATCAGTTTTGCCATTATTTTTTTCCCAACTTTCTGTTGGGAAAAAAAAATCAAAAGGACACATTTAGTTTCACGTTGGTTCAACATTCATGTGTCCACCCGGGCAACTTAGGTGCCCCATGGGAGTTGAAGTTTGGTTGCCTCATACCCCCATTCTTCTCCTATAGGCTGGGCTTGCCCAGCTGAACAAGATCTCCCATGATACACCACAGTCTTCCCTCTGGCTGAACTGCCATGGTGCATCATGTAAGATGTAACCTGTCCAGGGAGACTGACCCATAGGGAAGAATGGAGACATGAGTGTTCCAAACTACAGCTTCTCTGGAGTTCTGAGCGCCACAGTGGCTGAGGTGAACAAAGGTTAACATTCAAATAACCCAAAACTAAAAATGTCAACATTTTCAATATTTTTTTAGAATTACTCATTTTGTGAAAAAGTTTTGATATTTTGATCCCGATTTGGGATTAAAACAAAATTAGAAATACTGAAAATTCCCATGGGATTGAAATACCATTTTTTGATTAAAGTGGTTCTTTATAGGGTTGCTGTCTCTGCCCAGACAACTTGACCAAGTTTAAAAGGCCTTAAATCTTTAAATCCTCATTCTTTTTTTCCCCCAAGAGCTTTTACATGGAGATTGGTTTTTAACACCCTATACCCACTTATTGACGGGTCTAATAGTAAAATTTTCAAAAGCACCTAAGGAATCTAAATCTTATTTTCAAAAGTAGTTTAGGCATTTAGAAGCTTATGTTCTATTATCTTTCAATGAGACTACACTAGAAGCTTGTTAATGGTATAGAAACACTGGTAGACTTATAATGAGAGAATTGAACTTGACATAACTGCAGCCATTTTGTGTGTCCAGCCACCATTAGCTAAAAACCAAATACCACATAGTTAGGCATAATTGGTAGGATTCTCATAACAAGGCCAAACAGCTGCATGATTCATAGATTCTAGGACTGGAAGGGACCTCGAGAGGTCATCGAGTCCAGTCCCCTGCCCACATGGCAGGACCAAATACTGTCTAGACCATCCCTGATAGACATTTATCTAACCTACTCTTAAATATCTCCAGAGATGGAGATTCCACAACCTCCCTAGGCAATTTGTTCCAGTGTTTAACCACCCTGACAGTTAGGAACTTTTTCCTAATGTCCAACTTAGACCTCCCTTGCTGCAGTTTAAGCCCATTGCTTCTTGTTCTATCCTTAGAGGCTAAGGTGAACAAGTTCTCCCTCCTCCTTATGACACCCTTTTAGATACTTGAAAACTGCTATCATGTCCCCTCTCAGTCTTCTCTTTTCCAAACTAAACAAACCCAATTCCTTCAGCCTTCCTTCAAAGGTCATGTTCTCAAGACCTTTAATCATTCTTGTTGCTCTTCTCTGGACCCTTTCCAATTTCTCCACATCTTTCTTGAAATGCGGTGCCCAGAACTGGACACAATACTCCAGCTGAGGCCTAACCAGAGCACAGTAGAGCGGAAGAATGACTTCTCATGTCTTGCTCACAACATACCTGTTAATACATCCCAGAATCATGTTTGCTTTTTTTGCAACAGCATCACACTGTTGACTCATATTTAGCTTGTGGTCCACTATAACCCCAGATCCCTTTCTGTCGTACTCCTTCCTAGACAGTCTCTTCCCATTCTGTATGTGTGAAACTGATTTTTTCTTCCTAAGTGGAGCACTTTGCATTTGTCTTTGTTAAACTTCATCCTGTTTAACTCAGACCATTTCTCCAATTTGTCCAGATCATTTTGAATTATGACCCTGTCCTCCAAAGCAGTTGCAATCCCTCCCAGTTTGGTATCATCCGCAAACATAAGAATGGACATACTGGGTCAGACTAAAGGTCCATCTAGCCCAGTATCCTATCTTCCGACAGTGATCAATGTCAGGTGCCCCAGAGGGAATGAACAGAAAATCATCAAGTGATCCACCCTGCCGCTCATTCCCAGCTTTTGGCAGACAGACAAAGGCTAGGGACACCATCTCTGCCCATTCTGGCTAATAGCCATAGATGGACCTATCCTCCATGAATTTATCTAGTTCTTTTTTGAACCCTGTTATAGTTGTGGCTTTCACAACATCCTCTGGCAAGGAGTTCCACAGGTTGCCTGTGTGTTGTGTGAAAAAAATACTTCCTTTTGTTTGTTTTAAACCTGCTGCCTATTTTGCTAATCAAAATAAAAAAAAATGGGACAAAGTTAATGGATCATAAAAATAAAAGGGCTTGTGTAAATAGCAGACGTTTGTTCTCAGTGCCCCTGACATACAAGTTTTGTTGTTATGGTTAAAAATACAAAAATGCTTTGTTAATAAGGAATAACAAGTAATTTGCTAAAGCTAGAAAAATTGGTGACCCTCTAGGGATTACTGTGGTGACCCACTAGGAGTCACTATGAGTTATGTGTTTCGTTTGTTAGCTATAAAAATTTAATAAAAAAAATACACTTTGAAGCAGTTTGAGGGAGCTTTTCTTCAAGCAGACACTGACATCTTCCCCACAGCAGCTGGATGGAAGGAGGGCCCCCAGAAGTCTGGCTGTTGATTACTCAAAACCATCTCAGACTTTGGGTAACTATCTAGGGTGCTCTAAAACTATTGCTACTGCAAGATATATATATCTATAGATATAGATTATAGATATAGATATAGATAGATAGACAGATAGAGTGTGTGTGTGTAAGGCTCAATAAAGCTATGTCAGTCAGAGATCAGACCCCTGATTGGACATAGCTGTGCAAGCACCAGCCTGTAGTTTAGAACAGCCTGAGGCTTCTAAATGCTTCAGTCACTTTTAAAAATTAGACCAAGGTGTTTCTGAAAATTTTACCCTTGGCAACACCTAATGAGGATCTAAGAAGAAGGGAAGTTCCAGCTGCTATGCTGAGAGGCTGTGACACTGAGGAAAGACTCCCCTACATCAAAGGCTGGTAGGTTTGGAGAAAGGGTAGGGGAAACAATCTCAATAGTTGCCACTGTGACAAACTGGCTGGCTAATGTTTAGGAGAGTGAACTCAAATAGTGGGGAGCTGGAAAAGGCATATGCTGCCTATGTTGCAAAGGTTCTAGTATTACCAACTCCAAGCATTCAAAAATCACGATTCAGGCCCCCACAAAAAAAAATCTTGAGATTGGCTTAAAAAATAATGGGATTTTTTTAAAAATTGGGTTTTTATTTGCCTCTGGTTTCTGAGTCCTTTGGGCGCACCCATGTCACATTTTCAGGCTCTTCTCTGCCTCAGTGAGGATTAGACATTGTTTGTTTTTGAGAGAATCTCAGCTTTCATTAAAAAGTCAAAAACTATCACATGACACCAGGAGTTGGAGCTTTACGAAAAAACACTAATAAGTTTCCTCAAGCTTCAGATCTGCGTGTGAGGAGGGGAGGCAGAGGTGCTAGCTTGGGGCACATGAGAAGCCTAACCTAATGCTTTCTTTAAAAGTGGGTCAGGTTTTCATGTAGATTAGGTTTCATGTACATTTATATCCAGGCCCTTAAGAGCAAAGCAGCACCTCTCAATTTTTCTCTAGCCTTACCTGAACTCTCCTTTGTGCCGGCCACATAGGATGAGAGATGGTGAGCTGTCAGATGACTGCTGCTTGGAACAGCTAGTCCTGGAACCCACAAGGGGAGAGGCAATTATTGATTTAGTCCTAAGTGGCACACAGGATCTAACCCAGGAGGTGAATATAGCTGGTCTGGTATGGTAGGGGTCTATGATAGATCACCAAAGCAGGAAGCAGAAGTGGATGAGTCATTCTACAAGCAGGTAACAAGATTAGCTAACACATGAGCTAATATTAATGGGGATTTTAGCTTCCCTCATATCTGTTGGAAGATTATTACAGCAAAATATAATATGTCCTGCAAATTCCTAGTGTGTATAGGGGACAACTCTCTCATTCAGAAAGTTGAGGAAATAACATAGGGGGTTATCCATTTTGGATCTGGTTGTGACCAACAGGGTTGAATTAGTTGGGAACGCGAAGGTGATCAGTGATTTGGGAGGAAGTGATCATGATCTGATAGAATTCAAGATCCTATGGGAAAAAAAAGACATGAGAACAGCAAAACAAGGACACTGGACTTGAGAAAGGTGGATTTCAACTGACTCAGAGAAATAGTAGGCCAGGTCCCACGGAAAGTCCAAATAGGAAGAAAAGGAGTAGAAGAGGGCTGGCAGTTCCTAAAATATGTAATACTAGAGCCTCAACATCAAGCTATTCTGACACGGGAAAGTTAAGAAGAGCCACAGGAGGCGAATGTGGCTGCACAAGGAGCTCTTTAGAAATCTAAAAACCAAAAAGGATTCATACAGGAAATGGAAGGAGGGGCCTTTCACTAAGGAAGTACACATGGGAACAGCACAAGCGTGTAGGGACAAAATCAGGAAAGCCAAGGCAAAGAATGAGTTACAGCTGACAAGAAATGTTAGCGAGAACAAGAAGGAGATCTACAAATATGCCAGACAAAAAATGAAGATGAAGGATGGTGTTGGTCCGAAGGTGAGCTGGTAAAGGAAGATGATAGGAAGGCAAACTCAATGCCTACTTTGCTTCAGTCTCCTCACAAAAAACAACATGTGACGGATGACTAACAAAGTTACCATAGACAATAAAGGGAAAGTAAATGAAGATTGGGATAAGTAAAGAACACATCTGAGATCTTCTGACCAATTTGAATGAATTCAAAATCAGTGGGGCCTGATGCTATTCACCCAAAGTAAAGAAGGAATTAGCTGAAGAAATCTTGGCGCCACTGGCAATAATATTTACTAACTCATGAATGACAGGAGAGGTCCCAGAAAACTGCAGAAGGGCTAACATAGTGCCCAGCTTTAAAAAGGGGGAAAAGGAGAGCTGGGGAACTGTAGACCAGTCATCCTGACCTCGATACCTGGGAAGCTACTAGAGCAATGTGTAAAACATTCAATTTGCGAATACCTGGAGTATGCAGGGGTAATCACTGGCAGCCAGCATGGATTTACCAAGAACAAATCATGCCAAACCAGCTTGATTTCCTTCTTTCACAGGGTAACTGGTTTGGTGGATGGGGAATGCAGTGGACATTCAGTAAGTTCAGTAAGGCTTTTGACAATGGCCCACATGACATTCTGATAAGTAAGCTGGAGAAGTACGGGCTCAACAGAATTACCGTTAAGTGGATATATAATTGGTTAAACTACCGCAAACTATTAATGGAATGATGTCGGATGGAGGGAGGTCTCAAGTGGGGTTCCACAGGGATTTGTTCTGAGTTCCGATGTTGTTTAAATTCTTTATTAATGATCTATATGTAGGTATAGAGAGCATACTGGTCAGGTTTGCAGATGACACAAAGCTGGGAGGGGGGGTGTTGCCAACACTTTGAAGGATAGAGCTAAAATTCAGAGGGACTTGATAAATTGGAGAATTAGGCTACAGGCAACAAAATGAAATTCAACAAAGACAAATGTAAGGTGCTACACTTAAGGAAGAAAAACCAAATGCACAAATACAGAATGGGGGATAACTGGCTTGGCATCAGCACAGCTGAGAAGAATCTGGGAGTTGCAGTGGATCACAACCTCAACATGCATCAGCAATGCGACGCTGTTGAAAAAAAAAGCAAATTCAACTTTAGGTTGCATCAACAGAGACATAGCATGCAAGTCACGGGAGGTGACAGTATCATTCTACTCGGTGTTGGTTAGGCGTCAGCTAGAGTACTGTGTCCAATTTAGGTCACTAATGCATAGAAAGGATGTAGAGAAACTGGAAAGGATCCAGAGGCAAGTGACAAAGATGATCAAAAGGATGTAATACAGCCATGTGAGCAAAGGCTGAAGGAACTGGGTAGGTTTAGTTTGGAAAAGAGGAGATTAATAGGGGATATGATAGCAATTTTCAAATACTTGAAAGCCTGCCATAAAAGAGATGAAGAAAAGTTGTTCTCTCTTGCCACTGAGGGCAGGACGAGAGGCAATGCGTTCAAACTACAGCATAGCAGATTTAGATAAAATCTCAGGAAAAATTTCCTAACTGTAAGAACCGTAGGACAATGGAACAGACTGACTTGGGACTTCATTGGAGGTTTTCTAAAGGAGGCTGGATAGCCATCTGTCCTGGATATTTTAGACACAACAAATCCTGCATCTTGGCAGGGGGTTAGACTAGATGACCCTTGTGGTCCCCTCTAACCCTATTATTCTATGATTTTATTAGTGGCCATAGTGTAATTAAAATTTAACATCTTTGTAGAAGGGAAAATACCAAACACACACACCAGAATAGCATTTAACTTCAAAAAGGGGAACTACACAAAAATGAGGAGGCTAAATGGAAATTGAAAGGAACTGTCACAAGAATGAAATGCTTGCAAGCTGCATGGAAACTTTAAAAAAACCCTTCATATTAGAGGCTCAAAGTATACCCCAAGTTAAAAAACAACAACTTTTTTTTTGTTTTTGTTTTTGTAAGATAACCAAAAATGCCACCATGGCTAAACAGAGTAAAAGAGGTGGTTACAGACAAAAAGACATCTTTTAAAAATTAAAAGTCAAATCCCAAGGAAAATGGAAAGGAACAAACTCTGGGAAGTCAAGTGTAAAAGTATAATTAGGCAGACCAAAATAGAATTTGAAGAGCAATTAGCAAAAGACAAAAACCAACAGCTATTTTTTTTAAGTACTTCAGAAACAGGAAGCCTACCAAACAATAAGTGAGGCCACTGGATGACTGAGGTCCTAAAGGAGCACTCAAGAAAGACAAGGCCGTTGCAGAGAAACTAAATGAATTCTTTGCATCAGTCCTCACTGCTGAGGATGTGAAGGAAATTCTCACACATGAGCAATTCTTTTTAGGTGACAAATCTGAGAAACTGTCCCATATTGATATGTCAGTAGAGGAGATTCTGGAACAAATTGATAAATTGAACAGTAATAAGTCATAAGGACCAGATGGTATTCACCTAAGAGTTCTGAAGGAATTCAAATATGAAATTGCAGAACTACTAACTATGGTATGTAACCTATTGCTTAAATCAGCCTCTGTACCAGATGAGTGGTGGATGGCTGATTTAAAGGCTCCAGAATTGATCCTGGCAATTACAGGCCAGTAAACTAACTGCAGTATTGGGCTAATTGGTTGAAACTATAGTAAAGAACAGAATGATCAGACACACAGATGAACATATGTTGGGGAAGCTTTTGTAAAGGGAAATCATGTCTCATCAGTCTATTAGAATTCTCTGAGGGGGGTCAACAAACATGTGGTCCAGGATGATCCAGTGGATATAGTGTATTTGGACTTTCAGAAAGCCTTTGATAAGGTCCCTCACCAAAGGCTCTTAAGCAAAATAGGGAGTCATGGCATAAGAGGGAAGGTCCTCTCCTGGATCAGTAATTGGTTAAAAGATAAGAAACAAAGGGTAAGAATAAATGGTTAGTTTTCACAATGGAAAGTGGTCAATAGCAGTCCCCCAATGATCTGTAGTAGGACATAGTCATAAATGATCTGAAAAAGGGGGTAAACAGTGAGATGGCCAAATTTGCAGACAATACAAAGTTACTCAAGATAGTTAGGTCCAAAGCAGACTGCAAAGAGTTACAAAGGGCTCTCACAGAACTGGGTGACTGGGCACCAAAATAGCAGATGAAAGTCAATGTTGATAAATGCAAAGTAATGCACATTGGAAAACATAATTCCAACTATACATACAAAATGGTGGGATCTAAATTAGCTGTTACTGCTCCAGAAAGAGATCCTGGAGTCATTGTGGATAGTTCCCTGGAAACATCTGCTCAAATGGCAGCGACAGTCAAAAAAGCTAACAGAATGTTAGGAACTATTAGGAAATGGATAGATAATAAGTCAGAAAATATCATAGTGCATCCATGGTACTCCCACACCTTGAATACTGTGTGTAGTTCTGGTCACCCCATCTTAAAAAGGATTTACTAGAATTGGAAGAAGTACAGAGAAAGGCAACAAAAGTGATTAGAATATGGAACAGCTTCCATATTAGGAGAGATTAAAATGACACAGTCTGTTCATCTTAGAAAAGAGAAAATTCGGGGGCGGGTGGGAAATATGATAGTGGTCTATAAGATCATGAATGGTATGGAGAAAGTGAATAAGCTGTATTTACCCCTTCACATAACCCACAAACCAGGGGTCACCCAATGAAATTAATAGGCAACACATTTAAAACCAACAAAAGAAGTACTTCTTCAAACAACACACAGTCAACCTGTGGAACTTGTTGCCAGAGGATGTTGTGAAAGCCAAAGGATAACTGGGTTCAAAAAAGAATTAGGTAAATTCATGGAGGACAGGTCCATCAATGGTTATTAGCCAAGATGCTCAGGGATGCAACCCCATGCTCTGTGTGTCCCTAAACCTCTGACTGCCAGAAGCTGGGACTGGATGACTGGGGATGGATCACTCAATAAATTGCCCTGTTTGTTCATTTCTGATTTATCTGGCACTGGCCACTGTCAGAAGACAGGATGCTGGGCTAGATGGGCCACTGGCCTGACCCAGTATGGCCGTTCTTATGTTCTTATGTGATGCAGGGCCATTTGCCTCCTTCAACATGAGCACTTCATGAACCTGCATCTTTGGAGCAAAAGAGATGGGCAGGAATGATGGGGAGTTACAGCTCATAGATCTTGTCTGTCTGTAGCATGTGCTTTTCTTTTGCATTCTACTCTCTAACAAGCTGCTTTTCAAACCAGCTCCTCAACTCCCGAAGTGACAACAGCATATATGAAAAGCATATAAAAGCTAAAAATATACACCACTAAAATGTTTCAGGGACAAAAAAATAATGATGCCTGTACTTACATGACCATCCAAGGGACCACCTAAGTGAAGCAAATATCCTTCAGTTTGTAGAAGTTGGTCTGTAACTAAATATTGAATAAAACGGTCCAGGACAAAAGAGTTACAAATGTGCAAAATAAGTGGAGTGCATCAATTCGTGTCCATAATGTACAGCTAAGGGATGCAGGAACATATACAGGGACTTGGTCTAGCACCCCAAGTACCAGTAAATGCGTTTACCATGTGCAGGTTTGTGACAATGCCTGTCCTACCACAGTCCCAACACCATCTCCTTTCATTCCTCCAGACATTGATACTGACATAAAAGAAGGATGTCCAACTGTACAGCCATGGCCTGTATCAGGAATTTTCCTACACCCCACTACGGACTATATGGTAGAGAATGTAGGATGGCTTTACGTGCCATTGAAGCTGGACTTTGCAGGAATGAACATGCCAGAGCAATGTCCCAGTAATTATAAGGATTGGTTTAATACTGAACTGCAATTACAGTTACAACTTTGGAAGGGCTCTCAAATTGTCCCACAACAAGATAGAAATAAAAGGGACATACTGGGAACGGCCCTGGGAGGCTCGAGCCTTGGCATGTCATTATGGAATTCGGCAGATATCGAAAACCTAAATTGGAAGATAAGTACCGTGGTGGACGGAATAGGTAAAGCAGTTAAAACAGGGGGGGGTGTTAGCAGCTTATTAATGGACCAACATGCAATCACTATTGACAATATGCATGTCATTGCACAAGGGTTTCAACACTTGAATGCCACTATTTTGTCTCTCATTAACAGTATACAGAACAATGACGTTTCATTGGCAGTAGCCTGCACGGCCTATGGAAATAGGGTAATAGAGATGGTACAGCAAAGTTTATTGCAGCTGCAGCTCCAAAATTGGCCACGTATCTTAAATCGTGCCACCATCATGAACCAAATACAACAACAGGGCATAGACCATATGATGCCTATCTTTCTACAATTTGCAAAATTTGACAGCATCCCAAAAAGAAACCAAGGGGAACGCAAATGCATACATCTCATGATGGCAGTGCCCAGATGGGTACAAGAGCCAGTTAAAGTATACTATGCTAATAGTGTGGGGACTCTAGTAAATAAAACTTACGTGCAACATTACCCCACTGTGCGTCTAGTGACGGAGACTGGCTCAGAGATCAATCAGGCATGCTGTACAAAATTTAATGGATGGTGGCTGTGTGAGTGCTATGCCAAAATTGATATTAATGCCACTAAAAAAGGCTGGGCACGGCTGGTACAAAAGGAATTGGTTAAGGAGGTGGTGCGCATTCAGGATATGGCCTGTGCCATAGGGTACTACAATTTCTCTATAGATGGTAACACCTGCCCTGCAAGTGAGGCAGGATTTTGTGTACCAGTCACTGGCACTATCCAAATAGGAGCCCATGCCTTTTGGCCAACAAAAAAGGGTAAGGCTGTCACTGAAACGGTCATCATTCATGAACATCTGCAGAAGTTACTAGTTGATCTGTTTCCACCTGTAAAGTTCTTACAGTTGGACATACACGACTTAGTAACCAGGACAAAAGAGTCCCTAATACCAATAGCACACCTAATACAACAGCAAATGCGTGAAGTGGACGAGGTTCAACAGGAAGTGGAAACACCCTGGTGGGCAATCCCCGAGGATGTAACTTTACACCCCGTAGTTCGTACTCTAAGCATCATCCTCATGGGAATCCAGGCCCTAACTGTGATGGTTTTAATAGGAATGTGTTGCTATATGATCCGTCAAACAAGACGCGCCAAGTTACAAGGTCGAGTGAATAAGGGAATGGAAATGGCAATCAACACTGCAATTGTACACCCAAATAGTCATTTCACAGAGTAAGGAGTTAAGGCACAGTAATTAAGTATATATATTCATGTATGTTTCCATTTATCAGTAAATAAGTTGTTTCATAAAGTAAAGAGTTAAGGTATGGTAGTTAAATCTATATATCCATATATATTCCCATTTAGTAATAGATAAGTCAAGATAAGTCATATATGTCATATATTTTGCCATATAATTTTCTATTCCGGGCATAGTTCGTATGTCCCCACAAAGCCCTTGATAGATATCAAATAGACTGTCAAACCCCCACATATGTGTGTTCCCGGGCCTAACATTCCCAGGCCCACCATATGGGATTGAAAAAACTAATTGGATAATAAAAGCTGTCTGCCAGTCGTACGAGGGAATGTGCAGACTAGACAGATGGATGGGGCATGAGTGTATGGATAGTAAAATAAGGTAACCACCTCAGTGTTTAGCCCACTGGGTTATCTTCAGTCCATGCATTATGCTTTTCCGGGACGATGGGTAAACATCCTCCCCTTAAAAAGACAAAAAGTGGGGGAATGTAGTAAGGCAATATGGTAAAGGCCTAATGAAGGTCCAGTATGAAGCCTGAACCAAACTAAAGTAATGGTCAAGGCTTTGCTAGCATAGAAAGCAAAGGTAAGCTGTGAGCAAAAGGCAGGCCCTGCTCACAGAAGTTGGCAAGGAAAGGGCTGATGTTGCAGAAATACATATTCATTTAGCATAGTTATAGTATAAACATGGTACCAAGACATACCATACCGGAACATTCCACAGATAACAGGGAACAGACCGACCCATCCCAATGACAGGGGCAAAAGGGTAAAATGATGGATAGAGATGTTTTGATCGAACCAACAGGTACAAGGTGCGAGGCGGCCCCTTACTGCATAGAGGGGTTGTACCTTATTACGTAGAGGGGTTGCACCTCAATACGTCAGGAGTGATGTGTAACTTGTTTGTACTTGTGTATAAGAATGTGTCCCTGGGGTGGTGTCTTTGTCCGGCTGAGGGGGCAGTGGAAAGTCCCGCCACTGAGCTGAGTCCATTGCCGAGCGGCACTTTCTAGCAGTATGCCCGGTAGACTAAGTAATCTACGGGGAACTGAAATTGTGTCAGGGTCGCAATAAACCTGGCCGAGGGGCCTTTGTATCTTAGTAGACTCTGTGGTTATTGGGGATTCTCGTCGGGTCTGCTGTGTCAGCTATCTGCGCAGAGCTGGGGCAGCACACAGAGGAAACACACGCACGCAGCCGAGTGATATCAACAGGAGAAAGCAGAAGCACCACACCGGTAGCCTCTCACAACAGAAACAACTGGGATACTTTAAAGTTGTTGCATAAGGCAGGTGGTTGCTTATTGGAGGTGCATTCCACAGGCCTGCTCTACACTTTAAAGTTTTACTGTTGTAAGTATTTTGGTTAGGACTGAGTGAGTGACTGTATTTATATCTATATATTAGTTGCCTTGGCAATGAATGATTGAACATTCAGCACATGAAAAAATGTGACAACAGGCCTGATCCGGCTCAAAAGAATTCAGTTTATGGTTTTGCTTTTGCAGCAACACGATGCTTACTTTGTCTGTTAGTACCAAAAGCAAATCACCATCACCTCCAATGGCCTAATTCTAAATATGCTAAACTCGGGATTGATACACAATCCTTCTCAAGGGGCATTTCTAAGTCACAACAATCAGAGAGAGTTAGGCTGAGATTTTCAATGCCAACTAGGGGATCTGAACACCCAATTCCTCTGGTACATGACTCACTCTGAGTGATAACAGGAATTGGGTGTCCAAATTCCACAGGTGGTCTTTGAAAATCTCAGTTCAGCCTTTAACGCTGGAAGCTGGGGCCCGAAAATAAGCAAGAAGTGTTACCATCCACCTAAACAGTCCTTGTAACTAAGACGTCTGGAGTGTATTTTTATGCCACAAGATGCATATTGATCTATAACCTTAGAAGAGAATATTTCAATTGCATTCCAAATGCCTTCTCATAAAACCATCCAGAGATAACAAAAGAAAAAAGACCCAAAGCATTATATGAAATGTCAGGAACCTTCTAAAAAACCATTCCACTGTATTTTTTGATCCCCTCATTGCCTTTGGCTTCCCCTGTTCTGAGTATTAGCAAGTAAAATTTTACAGGAATATGTCTCTGTGTAACTAAATTTGCTATTTTTCCTTATGTTTTCATCTGCCTTTTGAATTTCCATGCTTACAGTGAGTTAATTTATGGAAACAATGTTTATCAACCACAAAAGGTTTAGGTTTGGCTCTGAATTTTGGACTAGTCCCATGTGTATTTATGTTCAAGGCTTGTGCATTCAAGATTACTATTTTCTATCTCCTGGAACTTGAATCAGCTTGGTTTGGTTTGGATCTTTAAACTGGTCTGCGGTGTTGGGAAGAGTCTGGATTTTCCAGTATTATTCATCAAAATGTGTAAGCCTCTTTGTGTCCAACACCAGTCATTTAGCATAAACTTAGGGCAACATATAGAAATAAAAGATAATTACCTCGTTGTTGAGGCAAACAATATAAAGCAAGGGAAATCAAGTTACACTACTTTTTTATTCACACTAGATTAAATAGTTTATGGCCTAAACTTTTCAAATCTGACCAGTGATTCTGAGCCACAATTTCAGATGCCTTAAAGGGGCCTGATAGTGAGAAGGTGCAGACTTTATCAGTGATGAGTTTATGTTTCCCTTCAATAATTGATAAAAATGTAACATATCATAAAGGCCAAGAACTGATTCTTGTGGGACTTCACTAAAAAACACTCTGTTTGATAATGACTCTCTGTTTACAGTTACGTTTTGAGACCTATCAGTTAGCAAGATTTGAATCCATTTAACATGTTTTACATTAATTCTATATCATTTTAGTTTTTTAATCAAAATGTCATGTGGTACCAAGTCAAATGTGTTACAGAAGTTTATTACAGAAACAATATTAACTTTATCAACCACATTTATAATCTCATAATGCAAATTAGTTTGACAGGATCTGTTCTCCATAAACCCATGTTGATTGTCATTTATTATATTACCCTCATTTGATTTATTAATCTAATCCAGTGGTCCCCAAACTTGTTACCTCATGCCCCCTTACTCCTGTTCACAGTTGGACAGCAGCTCTGGAAGGGGCGGGGACGTGGCCAGGGATTAGGGAAGAGTTTCCCCAAATCTGTATGCATTTATTTACCTCCCTCAAGAGATTAAACCACTTTACATTCCAGCTCCCCCAATGGTTCTCTGCACCCCCCTAAGGGGGCACGCCCCACATTTTGGGGACCTCTGATCTAATCCCATATCAGCCAGTACATTATCTTCCCTTGGACTGTTGTCAGACTGACAGGCTTATCATTACCCAGATCATCTTGTTCATCCCCTTTAAATATTGGCAGAACACTAGCTTTCTTCTTTTACTTACCCAGTGTTCCGAGACTTACTGAAAACCATCTTTAATGGTCCAATGAGCTCCTCAGACAGCTCTTTTAAAACTTTTGGATACAAGTTATCTGGACCTGCTGATTTAAACATGTGTAACATTAACAGCTGCTGCTTAGAGATATTAGTGAAATTGTAAGTGTGTTATTATATGTCTACCTCATCTTCCCGCCCCCCCCCAACTATAGAACAGAAATATTTATTGAACACTTTTGTCTTTTCTGCATTATTATTGATAATTCTACCATTTCCATCTAGTGATGCACCAATGCCATTGTTAGGATTCCTTTTGTTTCTAATATACTTAAACAACTCCCTATTATTGTCCTTCACTCTGCTGGCCATAGATTTCACCTTGTGTCCCTTTGCTTCCTTTAACAATTTTCTACAATTCCTAACTTTTGATTTATATTCATTACTATCAACTTCCCCTTTCTTCCATTTGCTATCATAGTTAACGTCACATTTTTTAAAAAAATCAATACAACCTTCCTCAGTTGTGGGATTGTAATTATTAGGCATCTAATAAAGTGTTTTTAAACAATTCCAAATAATCATTCACATTTTTCTGATTAAATTCTTCCACCCAGATGATTTGCCTCAGTTGTTTTCAGCTTAGTGAAATTTGTGAATCAGTATGGGGGTAAGTGAAAAAGCTCCCATATATTGCTATTGATTACTCACCAATGACTAAGACTTTGCAAATAAAATAAAAAGTGTTTTGTTCAATGTTCATCTCTGGCTTATGGGAATTAATTGCATTCAGTTATCAATACATATGGCTGAACTTACTGGAACAACTTTAGCATAAAGGTAACAGAAAACTGAAGAAGCTGAAAGTGTGGTAAGGCTACTGCATTTCAAAGGTAAAATATAGAGAAGTATGAGCATAATGGTTAGATTTCAGTTCTGTAGATGGCAGAAGCTGAGAGACCAAAGGTTGGGTATTCTATTATTTATGCAATTTTTATGCCTCACAGGCCCCTTACACAGATGTTTATGATTTTTGGAATAACATATTTCAACAATCAAAAGGGCCTAAGCCCAAAGAACGTGCCTGAACCAGCCATTTAACTGCCAAAATGTACTCTGCAAAGGTGCAGGGGGGAGAAAGCTAACTAAACTTAGGAAATTTGTAAAACCAGCATGCACAAATGGCATGGTTACCATTTTACATTTTGATTTCCATGTCACTTTTGCATGGAAATTGTGTAATGAGACAAGGTGCATAAAACACGTGCCCTGTGCAGTTGTCCAAGGTTGGGACAGATCTTAAGGAGTTTCTCCCATACACAGAGGCTGGACACTGTCTTGACTGGGCTTTAGCCACTGTTAAAACTAGCCTGCGTTAAGCAGACAGAGTGTGGCAGGAAGTGCCTCTTGAAAAATTTTTACCCAAGCATTCACAGGGAGCCTCTTTAAGATCTGGTGCCTCCCTGAACTCTAGCTTAGGCAGAGCCGTTCTAGACTGTGGTGAGTGCAGGCCTCTGTCTTAATGCCAACATTGAGCCCTCAGTATTTTCACTCAATAGCACCTCCCATCCGAGGATTTCAAAAATGATCTCAGAGACCTTAACCAGCCTCATTCTTGTGAAGGAGGGTAAAAGATTGTTCCAATGTTTGCGTGGTCAAGGAATGGCTGGAATTGTAAAGTGGTTTAATCTCTTGGGGGAGGTAAATACAGATTTGGGGAAACTCTTTCCTAATCTATTTTATTTTATATACGGCTAAGCTGAAATCTCTAATCTTGGTTGGTGAAAGTCAGTCACCTAAATTCATATGCTTTAGTCCCATTTTCAAGGACTCCACTCCTACTGAAAGCAACGGGAGCTGCAGTTGCCCCTGTGAAAAGTAGGCAGCCCATCCTGGTGTCCGCTCATGGACTTACATGATTAACTTTAAGAACCCAAGGGTGAGTCTGTTGACTATAAAAAGAACGAGGCGTACTTGTGGCACCTTAGAGACTAACAAATTTATTTGGGCATAAGCTTTCGTGGGCTAAAACCCACTTCATCAGATACATGCAGTGGAAAATACACATGATATTTTATATATATATATATATATATATATATATATATATATATATAGAGAGAGAGAGAGAGAGAGAGAGAGAGATTGTTGAAATCATGGTGGAATTCCTCAAGGGCTTCTTTTCCATGGGTCCAGATGATGAAGATGTCATCAATGTAACGCAAGTAGAGTAGGGGCGTTAGGGGACGAGAGCTGAGGAAGCGTTGTTCTAAGTCAGTCATAAAAATGTTGGCATACTGTGGGGCCATGCGGGTACCCATAGCAGTGCCACTGACTTGAAGGTATATATTGTCCCCAAATGTGAAATAGTTGTGGGTGAGGACAAAGTCACAAAGTTCAGCCACCAGGTTTGCTGTGACATTATTGGGGATACTGTTCCTGATGGCTTGTAGTCCATCTTTGTGTGGAATGTTGGTGTAGAGGGCTTCTACGTCCATAGTGGCCAGGATGGTGTTTTCTGGAAGATCACCAATGGATTGCAGTTTCCTCAGGAAGTCAGTGGTGTCTCAAGTATAGCTAGGAGTGCTGGTAGTGTAAGGCCTGAGGAGAGAGTCTACATAGCCAGACAATCCTGCTGTCAGGGTGCCAATGCCTGAGATGATGGGGCGTCCAGGATTACCAGGTTTATGGATCTTGGGTAGCAGATAGAATACCCCTGGTTGAGGTTCCAGGGGTGTGTTTGTGCAGATTTGTGCCTGTGCTTTTTCAGGGAGTTTCTTGAGCAGATGTTGTAGTTTTTTTTGGTAACCTTCAGTGGGAGCAGAGGGTAATGGCCTATAGAATATGGTGCTAGAGAGCTGCCTAGCAGTCTCTTGTTCATATTCCGACCTATTCATAATGACGACAGCACCTCCTTTGTCAGTCTTTTTGATTATGAGGTCAGAGTTGTTCCTGAGGCTGTGGATGGCGTTGTGTTCTGCATGGCTGAGGTTATGGGGCAAGTGATGCTGCTTTTCCACAATTTCAGCCATGATTTCAACATCAACATCAGCCTGGACCAGTCCACACAAGAGGTCTACTTCCTGGACACTACACTGCTAATAAGCGATAGTCACATAAACACCACCCTAAACTGGAAACCTACTGACCACTATAATTACCTACATGCCTCCAGCTTTCATCCAGACCACATCACACAATCCACTGTCTACAGCCAAGCGCTACAATACTACTGCATTTTCTCCAATCCCTCAGACAGAGACAAAAACCTACAAGATCTCTATCAAGAGTTCTTAAAACTACAATACCCACCTGCTCAAGTGAAGAAACAGATTGACAGTGCCAGAAGAGTATCCAGAAGTCACCTACTACAGGACAGGCCCAACAAAGAAAGTAACAGAACGCCACTAGCCGTCACCTTCAGCCCCCAACTAAAGCCTCTCCAGCGCATCGTCAACCTACCCTGAAGGACGATCCCTCACTCTCACAGATCTTGGGAGACAAGCCAATCCTTGCTTACAGACAGCCCCCCAAACTGAAGCAAATACTCACCAGCAACCACACAACAAAAACACTAACCCAGGAACCTATCCTTGCAAAAAAGCCCGTTGCCAACTCTGTCCACATATCTATTCAAGTGACATCATCATAGGACCTAATCACATCAGCCACACCATCAGAGGCTCATTCACCTGCACATCTACCAATGTGATATGTGCCAGCAATGTCCCTCTGCCTTCTACCTCCCTGGACACTCAATTACAGACCTAAAAGTTGCAATTCTTCAACAACAAAACTTCAAAAACAGAGTCCAACGAGAAACTGCAAAACTGGAATTAATTTGCAAACTGGACACCATTAAATTAGGTTTGAATAAAGACTGGGAGTGGATGGGTCATTACACAAACTAAAAACTATTTCCCCATGCTAATTTTCCCCTACTGTTACTCACACCTTCTTGTCAACTGTTTGAAATGGGCCATCCTGATTATCACTACAAAAGTTTTTTTTCTCCTGCTGATAATAGCCCACCTTAATTGAGTAGTCTCGTTAGAGTTGGTATGGCAACCCCCATTTTTTCAGGTTCTCTGTGTGTATATTATATATATATACACACACACACAGAGAACCTGAAAAAATGGGGGTTGCCATATATATAATCTTCCCACTGTATTTTCCCCTGCATGCATCTGATGAAGTGGGTTTAGCCCACGAAAACTTATGCCCAAATACATTTGTTAGTCTCTAAGGTGCCACAAATACTCCTCTTTCTTTTTGCTGATACAGACTAACATGGCTACTACTCTGAAATCTGTTGACTATGACTCTTATTTAATACTTCATGCAAAGACAAACAAAACTCGTAGAAGCAAAGTGTGCACAGAAAGTTACCACTTTCTGCGTTCCTGCTCTAACCCACAAAATTATCCTCAGTTGCTGTGCAGCACTTTTAGCTCTTATCTCTGCATCAAATCTCTTAAGAACACATGCTTGGGCTGTCACTCATCAAAGTCAGAGTGTCCAGCCAGGTGCTACTATGTTTGGGAATTGCCTGATTTAAAAATATTACATTTGAGCGAAATTCTGCCTGTTTGTTAGGTAGAGAGTAGAGCAGAGAGAAGGCAGTGGGAGGAAGAAGCCTGCACCCACACACACCTTGCACAGCCCATATATGGGTGAGGCAGAATTGCACTTTCTATGCTGAGAGCACAGTAACTACCCCCGATCCCCCACTAACCAGTCCCTTACTGTGCTTGGGACACATGTAGCCCCAAAGGAGACACATACTGACCAGCAAAGCTAAGGAGGCCCCACTTTGGGAGTTAGTAGGCGGCAGAGTTGCAGTGGGCATGCCACCTCAGCATACCAAAGAGCTTCAGGAGGCTATCTGAGGCTGAATGCCTTCACTGCCCACCTCTGGCCAACAAGGACATGCACCCTCCCAACATATTGCTATACCCACAAGGCACAATCAAGCCTTTTGTGGAGAACTGCTTTGGAGGTGGTGAGGCAACATGATACTCAGCTGCTTGAAGCACTCAGGGCCCAAAATTGCCACCTTACTCACACTGCATAGTACCTTGCTGCCCCATAGTCCCAAGGATTATAAAGAGATTCCTTGTATAGTATGGTACTTGTGAGAGCGAGGGTTGCAGAATCAGATTCAGAGACTACAAAGATCTCCTGCAACAGCCCTTTTGCAGGAAGTGGCAGCTCAGGTATTTATTTAGCATCAGTGCAACTACTCATTGGAGTAATTGCTCACCATCGTGAGTAAGAGGTCACAGTCTAGCACTTCCAAAAGAGGGGGAAGAGGCCAGATTTTGCCATCCTTACTCACCTTGAGTAGTAACTGAGATATACTAAAATTGTGTTAAAATTGTAGGCGGTCATGTTAAATTTCAGGGTTTTCCCCCTGGTCCTGCTTGCAGGCTAGGGTGCTCTGTAGGGAAACATGTGAGCTGGGCCCAGCAGCTGTTAGTTTGCAGACAGACAGCTGTATGATGGAGTGAGTTGTGCCCTGTTTTAGGGAGCAGTCTGCTTTGTCTCTCTCTGTTTTGGGGTCCTTGTGTGTTATTGTTCTGAATTCTAAGAAATAAACAAGTGCTACATTGCAACCTTCCAGCAAGAATATTTTTTTAAAGCTAACTTCTCTGTGTTTATGCTGTGAACATAAACAGTAACTCTGAGTCATCCCATTGATTTCAATAGGAAAAGTTTCAAACTAAGGTACTGCTAAGCATGGATAATGGTGGCAAAATCTGACCCTAAGGGTATGTCTACACAGGGATAAAAAACACATGGCTAGCCTTGGTCAGCTGATTTGGGCTCACGGGGTTGAAAAAAAATCGCTGTGTAGACATTCAGGACCAGGCTGGATCCTGAGCTCTGGGACCCTGCAAAGATAGAAGGTCCCAGAGCTCAGACTCCAGCCTGAGCCTGAACGTCTATACAATGATTTTTAGCTCCATGACCCAAGTCCTGGGAGCCAAAGTCAATGGACCCGGGCCAGCCATGGCTGTGCTGATGTACCCTAACTGACTTGCCAAGGTCACACAGAGGCACTCAACCCAGGTTGTCAGAGGACAACAGGACAAACTGACACAGCCGTGAAGGGTGCTCAAGAGGACATGCTGCAGAGAAAGAGGACAAGTGGAATAATCATTACAACTTATCAAGCTTTGATAATTTGTAAACATATTTTTTGAAAAGTTGGCTGCATAACTAGACTGGTTCTTGGGCAGGTCTCTATTTAATGGCCAGTACTTGGTAATGTGACCAGAAACCAACTCTGGTAGCATTGCAGGGATAATGTTTGTGTAAGAATGTATGATTCATGAACGGTTTCTTTAATCTAACATGCAAACACATGATGACTCTGTCCACATCAGCCAAACATAGTGCCTCTCTCTTTTTAATATAAACCTATTTATTCCAACCAGTGAAAGGAAATTTCCATTCTCCTCTTGTGTTTGAGTGCTCCTGCATCTCACTGAAAGTCAAACTAAAAGCAACGAAACTAAAAGCTTTTCCAGCCCCCGCATTGCAATTCAGCACACTCAGACCATGTTCAGAGGAAATTAACAAATGTTGCTAGCCATTATATTTTACTTACAAGAAGCCAGAGTGAAGAAATCATGGGGAAATTAGCAGTGCGTGCAAGCTGCAGTATTTATACAGTGCATATATTTCAATTCCATGCTGCCTTCCATGCTGTGTCAGTATTTACACCTGTGCAAAGTGGTATAAAACATAAGAAAGTTACAATGGTAGCATATCTTTCACACCTACTTTGCACACGCATAAATAACTCTGGAAGGTGCCAGGCAATGAAGAATACACCTATATGGGCCTGATCTCTGATCTCTGTTAAGGCTGGATTTAGCTGGTGCTATATGTTCATACAATGGAACCTCCCCTCACTTATCCTTTTGCTTCCCTGTGCAGACTGCAGATCTGGATAGTAAGTATTTGCCTAGAGTAGGTAGGGATGTAATTTGCTTCTGGTAAAAACCAGCAGAGTTTGGCAGTGACAATTAGACCTGGGTGAAGAAAGGTAATTGTGTTCCCTGGAGGATTTTGATATTTGGAAATGTGGTTTTGTTCTGATTTGGAATGAAAAATAACATTTTTGAAGCTGTCTGTGAAAGAAAACGGAGCATTGGCTCCAGGGCAGTCCGCCTGGTGGACTGACTTGGAGCTGTAGACTCTGAAAGCCTGGGGTGCTGAAGAATGAAGTCAATGGAATTAGACTAGAGGAAAACTGGCTTCATTAGAATCAAATCCAGTGGCTCCAGCAGCTCAAACAGACTCACTAGAATGGCATCTCTCTACCAGAAAACAAAGAGCGCTATCAAAATTTCAGAGTAACATTAAAATGACCCAACCTCTGTTAAAATCCATAGAATGTAAATCTCTGGCCAGAGTGATATGGGTGACATTAGAGATCAATAAACACATACCGTACAAATCAAACAAAATATTTTGCAAGGAAACTTTGGCAGAGTTTATTGCTAACAGTTTATCATGGAATTAGGAATAAAACACTTTGAGGACACTGTGGTAATTGGAAGTTAAGGAATGGCTTATCAATGTAAACTGAAAATATGTTAACTACAGTTTGTATTAATTAGCCATATTACTGGGTTTGATAGTAATGAATGCAAATAATTATGATTATTTATAAACGGACCAAGGTCTAATCATTAGACACATCATGATATTGGACACTGATGAGTAATTTAACCCAGTCTATTTTATAGTTACTCAATTATATTTATTCGTTATTAGCACAGTATTTAAAATTTATGAAGGCATTTCATTAATTTAATTGGTATTAATACTGAAAGTCACAATGATTCAAGCCAAGTTAGAAGAGCACAACTGCTGCTGTGTGCATAGGACTGCCCTCGGATATTGCTCTGCCAATACCAGCCATTAAAATATTTCACCATCTGTGCTTACATACACAGACTAATTATTATTTTAATATCACAAAATCATTTCAACAGGTGACATGGAAAACACCTACCTATACGGTTGTGGGGAAACTCTTTTTAACTGAAGAAATAAAATACACAGTGAATTAAGTACAAATTTTACAAGACGTATCTTTTGGTACGAACAGACTTTTTCTCCTTCTGCACTGATGAACCCCTTTACTTATGCACAGCCCCATTGCAATAAATGCCGGGCTGCCTCTGCAGAGCTCTTTGCAGGAGGAGAACCTTAGTTAGATCAGATTGCATTGTAACTTGACATACATGGCTCGCCTTTTTGTAACTGGGCAGTTAACTGAGCTTTTTATGTGGCTGAACTGTTTTTAATCTAGCCTCTAGTTTTTCCATATGTGAAATATATTTATATTGAACCATAGTTAACATGAGTTAGTATATTGCAGAGATGAAAGGAACTGAACCACATTCTCTCTGCTTAACAGCTCAATCCTGCTTTCACTGCGCACTCAACTCCTGCTAGTTTTGGGGCCACAAAGCATGCAGGGTCTGGATTTAAACCATTAACCTGTCAGGAAGGTAAAATCCCCAGCTTTGACACTTTTGGAACACCACTTGGGTCTGGATCCTCAAAGGTATTTAGGCCCCTAACTTTCGGTCTTTGGGGATGGGGACCATCATCTCTCTGAACCTCAGTTCTCCATCTGTTAGATAGGGACAATATTTCCTCTCTCTCATCTTTGTCTGTCTTGCCTACTGAGGGGGAGATTTCCAAAGACACAACTGAGAGCTAGGCGCACATCCCCCATGGACTTCTAATGAGGAGAGGGTGCCCACCTGCTCTTTGTGACTTAACATCTCCCCCTCAGATAGCAAGCTCTGCCAGGCAGGCTCTGTCACTTACTCTGTTAATATACAGTAGCTAGCACATTACAGCTCCTTGGCCCCTTGGCACCACAATGACACAACTAATAAATACTATTAACCACAACATTTTGCATCATCTGCAGAATGCCTGAGTTACTTGGTGAAATCCAGCTGTCAAACCGAGACCAGGGCTCAGTACTATGTGTAGCCCTGCCCACCAAGGCACAGCTCCCACTACTGCCACCATGCTACTTGTACAGGCTGCTGGGCCATCTGTGTAATTGCACATCCCATGGCCTTTCCCTCTGGTCCACACCAACCTTTCATTGCCTTCTACACAGGACCAATATTGAGACCCCTCCATTATGAACAGAGGATAGCATGTTTAATAGCCAGCTCCTGTGTGCAGTCTCAACTCAGGGCATCAGTGCTGTACATAGCCTTGTGCAGTCCATCTGCACCAGGGTGAATTTCACCCTAAGAAGAGTCACCGTTTGATTTAAAATAGTACTCTCCAATCCCAAGCATACTGCGTGGCTGGTCCAGGCATTGTTCCTTTTCCTGTCTAATTGGGATGCCAGTCATGATTATTTACCACTGCAACTCATTATATTGTCTGTGCAGTCTCCATTCACAAACATGAATCTATTTTCACTTCTCATTTACATGGTGGAAAGAGCAGCACACCCAGTGGGGATTTTCAGCTCATCACTATGTATATTTAAAAAAAAAAGTCACCACACAACATAGGATGTCGGAACTGGCTCAGTAAAGAGAAACAAACAAAAATAAGTAGTTCCTTCTACTTTATTACTGTAATTAGAGGCAATGCTTTGGCTTCCTACATTTGCAAAGTATTTTTCAACTTAGATCTTAAATCACCATCTCAAGCTGGAGATGGAAAGCAGCAGAAAATAGCTTGCCTGTTTTGGCAAGTCCAATGTTATTTGTGATCCTGTTTTCTTAACAGCAAAGCACTTGAGGAGATGGATCTCAAATTCTAGCTTTGAAACAGTGCAAGTAAAATGCCTCGAATCAGCATCTTTTATGTATTCCACATGTTAGGTGGGATATTAGTGATTAAAAATGTGCTGGCTTGAACATTTCTAATACATCTGATACCCAGAGATAGTATCAGATTCTGATTGATTGTGTTATACTGTATAATAACAAAAAATATGCACATGATACCTTTTTCTGCCAAGCATCCTAGACACCTTATACAAAACAATTAAATTGCTAATAAAATATATTTTTAAATGATGCAGTGCCAGATATTTTGGCAAATAGAACAATTTTTTAAGCTGTGGTTTGAGGGGTGGGAGTTAAGTCAGAAGATTTTCTCAAATCAGAAGCCAGGGCAATCCAGAAACTAGGGTTGGACCAGCAAAAATACAGGCTCAGCACCTGTTGTGTCCCAGCACTCCACTGCATGCCCTCCAGTCTGGCACAGAAAAGGGTATGTGGGACCTAATCCACGTATCTCAGACAGGTATTGTAGGGGATAAAGATTTGGTATTAAAACAGCCAGCGAACTATTTAAAATTCAGATAACTTCTAGAAAGCTTTTCCAGGCATCCCTAAATTTGTTTTTATACTGCTTAGTTAGATATTCTTCATAGTGTTAACGCAGATAAAATAAATATTGTTTTCAATAGCTGGAGTAGTTATTGAGACTTTCTATTGGTCTCTTCTTCCATTCTGTACCATTCACCTTTTAGTCTTCTCATTCTGGCAGTTTTTAGTAATAATTAGATCAATTCATATTGATATATGTCCATAAGGCAGTAAGATTACTTCTTTGTCAGGTATATACTTGAAAATATCTAAACAGGATATCACATCTCATAAAGAAAGTATGCATATTACACAAACTTCCAAACATAGAAACAGACAGATACTTAAAATATTCAGGTGTCAAAATGTAACAGAAACATTTCAAAAGAGCAGTTTGAGCACACCCAATTTGTGTTGATCACAGAAAGTCTGATTTTACAGTACTAGATGTGTGTGTGAAAGTGTGTGCAGAATTGCATGCCTAAATCATGCTCATAGTTACCATAATTGCTCACTGGAAATAAACTGAAAATAAAAGTAAATCAAATGTGGTCAAAGATCTCTACATTACCCAATTTGCAGGTACAATAGTGATCATTATTGTGCATGCCCAGTTTATTCAGGGATATATCTGTATAATATTATTGGGAGTCAGCAGATGGGGCTGTTAGAAACAATGTATAGATAATCAAATATTGGAAGAAATCCTATATTAGTTTTAGTGCAGTTCTTTTTATCAGTTTTTGCTTATACCCAGGTGAAGTCTGATGCCTCTGTAAGACTATCCAATTGAAATCCTTGTCTTAGGTTTGGAGCTGCTGACTAGAGGGTATGCCCACAAAACAAAAACAGTAGGTGGCATCAAATGCATGATAGTATTTTAAAGTGGATGCAATGCTCATAGAACTATTGAATTTACAGCAATGGAAAAATATAGCTGTGTTTATCCACTGGAGCAGTATAGCATGGGTATTGTCAAGACAGGTTCACCATACCAAAATACTGAATATGGGAGGCCTACTCCTAGAAGGTGTCTGACTTGATGTTCTCCTCCTTGGCCTTTCTGCTGGCATTCCTAACCAACAGTATCAGTTAGTTCTAGTTGTTGTGTTGGTAGTTTTTGGAATATGAAACTGCACTAAGCCCATTTTACATAGACCATGGGATAGCCTCAGATGGTAAGAGCTTTTATGCAATATTGAACTGACTCACAGTTGTCCCGATGACCTAACGGACAAACACGCCATAATTCCATCATTAGTTCATTGAGCCATCCACCTCGTTGACCATTACAAAAAATGTAATTACAAAGGCATTTCAGTTTATTGCTACTGAGGAACGCTTGTCTCAACGTCTGAACTTTTCTGTCACTTTTCTAAGCAAAATGGGTGCAATGTCTTTTAATAAAAAAATATTTCCATGTTCTGTGGGAATATTTATATCTAAGAATGTTCCATAGGCAGGTGATGATCTGCAAGAGTTAAATACTTAACACTGCAACAGAATCAGACCCTTTTGGTTAGTTAAGCACATTTGAAACTGGGTGTTGGACTGCTTTCACTTAATACTTTTTTTCAGTGACTCAGAGATTGGTCTAAAAACCACCAGCATTACTGATCTTAAACATTCAGAACTTTAAGTTACTGATTAGGAAAAAAATCAATGTAGATTGCCCTTAACAGGGATGACCTGAACTCATACAGCTTTATACTAAAAGTACTTTGCACTTAATAATGATGGAAATTTGTCTTTACATAGTGCTTTTTTAATTTGAAAAAACTCAAATTGCTTTACAAATATTAGTTATTTAAGCTTCATCACATCCTGTGAGAGAAAGTATTATTAGAATATTAAGCTTACTAATGGTAAACTTGTGATACTAAATGCCTCCCTGAAATCATGAAGAATAAAGAAATAAAACACAGGAGCCATGGTTTCCAATCTCTTCCCCTAACCAGTGCTCTTCATCATGGAGGGAGCATGTGAAATTCTATTGGCCCCAGGAAAGTAATTTTAAAATGGGAAAGTAAAATATTGTTTTTCTCCCTCTATCATCCTCATGGTAAATGGTGAGTAGATTGTGCACCTTTTCCTAGTCATTTTGCCAGTGATCAGAGGGGAATGTGTAATGCACAGAGGCAGGGATTGCATTTATACGCCTATAATAATTAAGAAGGTAAAAAAGACTAACACACTTGTCCTGTGTATGTTTGGGGGGGAAATGCTCTAAACCCTCAGGGGTTTATTCTACATTGGACATTTAGGATTTTGTGCAATCAGTGGACATAGGACTGGTCATATAACAAAGAAATTTAATCTAAAATCATATGGGAAAATTGCCACCTAATTTACCTGAATTGTGTATTTCTAAGTGTTACAGTTCAGTGTAATTGGACCTGTATTCCCCCTCTATGATCTATCAAGGCCATCAGCCTTCTGGCTCCCCAGTTCTCATATCTCATCTCCTTCTGACTGGGGTTTTTCCAGGCTGTGCAGTTCCCTGCCTATACTGAGAGTCGCTCAGCAAGTCAAAGTGCCTGAGCATGCCTGCTTTGTTTTTCTTCTCAGATGCTATAAAAAATGTGACTGTTCACAGTTTTGAGGTATCACACAACTTTGCGTAAGCAAGCACATATGTTCGTGAAGTGAACACATTACAGAGAAAACATATTAAAAACAGTAAAAGAACCTACACACGTGATAAGAAGTTTACCAGAGATCAACCCAGCTCCATCAAGGGCTCTGGCAGGTGAACAGTCCTGCAAGCCCCACCAAGGGTTTTTTCTCTGGTTACAAGTTCACCCATGAACCTTTCAGTCACTGCTTTATACTATTTTGGTCTCTGATCTTGTCCTCATTTATCAGGTGATCGGCAGACCAAGGTCCCCTCCTCAGGGTGAAACTTCAAAAGACTGACTTCCTGCATATCCAGAGGCTGTATGTCATTTCAAATAGTCCTTTCAAGCTCATAACACTTCCCAAGGTTTACGTTAATCATGTCTCTCCCCCTAGAGACATTATGTACAATCCCTCAAAATTATTAAACTTTGCATTTCCAATACAATAGACTCCAAAGATACTTAAACTTAATTCAATAAGGTTTGTCCAGGAAATTGCACACTGTCACACTAAGTACACACAGTCCAGAGATGAAAGTAACTTAAAGGACTAACCGGTACTGAGGAGTCCTTAGGAGGGAGTGGGGCCTCAACCAGAAGAGGTGTGGCCTTTAAATTCCCAGGCACTTTAAATCAGGATTTAAAGGGCCCAGGGCTGGGGCTGTGGTAGCAGCAGCTGGGAGCCCCGGGCCCTTTAAATCACCCCCGGAGCTACCAGCTGCAGAGGTGGCTGGGAGCCCCGGGGGTGATTTAAAGGACCCAGGGCTCCAGTTGCTGCTACTGCAGCAGAGCCCCAGGCACTTTAAATCACATTGGAGGGGGCCCCGGCCTCTGGTGGAGCTTTAAAGGGCCCGGGGCTCCACTGCAGTAGTGGCAGCCGGGAGCCCCGGGCCCTTTAAATCACCGCCAGAGCCCCGTCGCCGCTACCCCAGGGCTCCAGTAGCGGGGCTCGGGTGGTGATTTAAAGGGCCTGGGGCTCTGGCTGCTGCTACCGCCCCGGGCCCTTTAAATCGTCCCCGGAGCCCTGCTGCCGGAGCCCTGGGGTAGCGGCAGTGGGGCTCTGGCAGCAAGTTAAAGGGCCCGGGGCAGTAGTGGCAGCCAAGCCCCTGGCCTTTTAAATCGCCGCCTGAGCCCCGCTGCTGCTACCCCAGGCAGGGCCAGCTCTAGGTTTTTTGTCGCCCCAAGCAAAAAAAATGTTTGGCTGCCCTCCCATCCCAGCCCTGGGCTCCTCGCCGCACCCCTGTTGCCCCAGCCCTGGGCTCTCCCCCCACCCACCCACACCCCCTGCCGCCCCAGCTCTGGGCTCCCTCATTCCTCCCCACCATTGCCCCCCACACACACCTTCTGCCGCCCCAGCCCTGGGCTCTCTCCCCCTCCCCCCCCACCTGCATCCTCCTTCCGCTGCAGCCCTGGGTCACTGGTAACTGGCTCCCACAGCAGGTCATTCAGCAGGAATTTTGGATGTGCACAGAACACAGACAGGATTGGTTCCCATATGGTTACAGAACTGCAGTAAAGTGGAACAATTTTCAGCTTGTGTGATTGGAGGATATCTGGATGCATATTATAAGACTGTCCTACATACACGAAGAAAAGCTGAGGTGCCTTTATTATTCTTTTGTTCCACTCTTTCTTTCTATGGGGAATTTGCCAATGCAATATCACTGTCTTCCTTTCAAACAAACAAACAAACAAAAAAAGCAATGGCTGTTGAAAATAGCAATTCCAGTCCTAATAACCACTGGGAAGCATTTCTTGCTCAATTTTATCCTACTTTTTCTACAGCAAGTTACAGTGGATCAGTATATTTGATTTGGAAGAAATGAAGTAACAGCTGCCCAAACTGAGCTTGAGCACTTCTGAATTTTGAGGTGTTCAAATCTGGAAGGCAGGTGCTGGGGGGTGGGGGAAGGGGGCGGTGGCTCTGCGGGGGAGCACGGCAGCATGTATGCAGCCGTGTGTCTGGCACTGCGCGGAGCCAGACACGCTGGTCTGAGTGGCACGGTAAGGGGGCTGGGGGGGTTGGATGGGGCAGAGGTTCGGGGGGGCAGTCAGGGGACAAGCAGCGGTTGGATAGGCATGGGAGTCCCGGGGGTTTGTCAGGGGACAGGTAGGGGGTGGGGTCCTAGGGCGGAAGTTGTGGGGGTCTCAGGAGGGGGCAGTTGGGGACAAGGAGAAGGGAGGCTTAGATGGGGTCCCAAGGGGCAGTTAGGGGCAGGGGTCCCAGGAGGGGGCAATCAGGGGACAAGGAGCAGTGGCGCTTAGATAGGGGGTGGGGTTCTGGGGGGCAGTTAGGGGCAGGGGTCCCGGGAGGGGGTGATCAGGGGACAGGGAGCAGGAGGGATTGGATGGGTTGGGGTTTCTGTGGGGGGGGCAGTCGGAGGGAGTAGATGGGGGCAGAGTGGGGCTACCCTCCCTCCCCGTGGAGTGTCCTATTTTTTGAATGTTAAAATATGGTATCCCTACTCACAGTGCAGCTCTCCATTCACAGCAGGCTATAGCATGAGGTGTCAGCTACCTCACTTCCTCCCCCTCTTTCCTGTTGGTAGTGGCCAAGGGAATGCTGGGAAATGTAGTTCTTTCCCTGCTCCAGGGCTGGCTCTATAGGCAGGGAGCTAACAAAGGAACTACAACTCCCAGGGCCCCCTGTTGGTTCTCAGCTCCCATGCTGGATCCCTGCCGCCCCTGCAAATGGGCTGTCCCAAGCATGTGCTTGCTTTGCTAGTGCCTATAGCTGCCCCTGACCCCAGGGCTCTGGCAGGCTCCGGGGACGATTTAAAGGGCCCAGGGCGGTAGCGGCTACTGGAACCCTGGACCCTTTAAATCATGCCTGGAGCCCTGCTGCCGGAGCCCTGGGGAGCTGGTGGCGGGGCTCTGACGGCTATTTTAAGGGCCGGGGTGGTAATGACTGCCACAGCCCCAGATCCTTTAAATAGCCGCTGGAGCCTTGCTGCCGCTACCCCAGGGCTCCAAGGACGATTTAAAGGGCCTGAGCAGTAGCTGTGGCACTTCCCCAGGGCTGCAGCAGCAGGGCTCTGGCGGCAATTTAAAGGGCACGGGGCTCCAGCCACTTTTGGGATCCCCAGGCCCTTTAAATTGCTGCCAGAGGAAGCCGATCCGTGCCGTTGTGGCGCACTGGCTCTTGCTGGTACATTGTACTGGGGCATACCAACTTACTTTCACCTCTGACACAGTCCCATACTCTGGGTTAATTAATAAGTAAAAAGTGATTTTATTAAATACAGAAAGTAGGATTTAAGTGGTTCCAAGTAGTAACACACAGAACAAAGGGAATTACCAAACAAAATAAAATAAAACATGCAAGTTTATACCTAATACAGTAATAAAACTG
Source organism: Trachemys scripta elegans (assembly GCF_013100865.1). Lineage (NCBI taxonomy): Eukaryota > Metazoa > Chordata > Testudines > Emydidae > Trachemys > Trachemys scripta. The sequence goes on from NC_048300.1 coordinate 175,702,408, forward strand.
AATACAGATAAAACCTCACCCTCAGAGGTGTTCCAGTAAGCTTCGTTTTACAGATTTGTCTCCGTCTAGTCTGGGTCCAGCAATCACTCACACCCCCTGTAGTTACTGTCCTTTGTTCCAATTTCTCTCCGGTATCCTTGGGGGTGGAGAGGCTCTCTCTTGAGCCAGCTGAAGACAAAATGGAGGGGTCTCCCAGGGGATTTTATAGACCTTCTCTTGTGGGTGGAGACCCCCTCCTCTCTCCTATGCAAAGTCCAGCTCCAAAATGGAGTTTTGGAGTCACATGGGCAAGTCACATGTCCATGCATGACTCAGAATTTACAGATAGCAGTCATGGTTCACATGCTGCCTTGAACGTCCTCAAGTAGACTTCTTATGTGAATTGGAGACTTCCAAGATCCATTGTCCGTTATGTGTTTCTTGATTGGGCACTTAACTTGCACATTCCTTTCTCAAGGAGCTGACCAAATGCTTTACTAAGGCTACTTAGAAATCAAGCATGTATACAACTTTGAACACAAAAATGATACATGCATACAAATAGCAGGAATAGATTCAGTTGATCATAACCTTTACAGAGATATGTTACATGGCATATGTAGCATAAAACATATTCCCAGTTATGTCATATATACATTTATAAGCATATTTCCATAAAGCGTTATGGGGTGCAATGTCACAATGTGGTGTATTGAAAACTGTGCTAAAAATATATGCTATCACTTTAAATTCTGTGGGGTTTCTCTAGTCCTGCTTGTAGGCAAATGTGTGATCTGGGCCTAGCAGCAGTCAGTTTGCAGACAGTCTAGAGTAAGATGAGTCAAGCTGTGTCTCTGTTTTAACTTTTCTGTTTGTAGGCTATGCACATAACAGTGTGTGTGTGTGTGTAAATAAAACAAGTTACTCTTGGAATACTAAGACTCTGTCACTCATTTCTCCTCCCCTGGAAAGCTGATTTGCAAGGCCCTAGACATCCACTATTGCTTGGCAGAGGGGTGACTCCGGTGTCAGAATGAGACACTGGTATCTGAAGAAGGGGTAACAATACACTTGCCAGAAGTCTGCTTACCTAACTTCCAGGGCCATCACTGGGAGTTCAACATGCAGAATGCAGAGAGGATACACTCCCCACCCCACAAAGAGAGAATCAGGAAGGTAGCAGGCCCTATAAGGAGGCTACGCTGCAGCAGTAGAGAGAGAAGAGAGCATACATCCTCTGCCTTCTGACATGGACATTTAATCTGGCTGCTCAATATTCAAAAAGAAAAGGTAAAGAGGTTTTCCAGAGACAAGCCTTAAGACGAAAGATGTCCTGAAGCAAGAGTAGGGCTGGAATGATGAATTAGCCACTGCATTGACCATCACTAAAATCACTGCAGGACAGCTAAACGGGAGGGTGAATAGACATTTGCACCAATATGATTAGGAAGAGGTCAGACCACATAGCGCCAAGCTGCCTGATCTTAGTGTATGAAAAAGGATCACTCTACTCAGTTCCAGTAACCATACGAAAAGTTCTCACCTCTGCTCCTGCAAATTGGACACACAAACCATAGTGTCAGTGAATCCTTTCATCAAGCCCAAAGCCTAGGTTTCACGTCAGCTAGTTTATTTTTTTGGAGCCCTTCAATGTTTAAAATACAGGACACAGAACATATGCACATGTGCATTCATATGTTAAAAAAATTAAGTAAAGGTATCTAAGGGTATGTCTACACTACCGGCCGGATCGGCAGGCAGCGATCGATCTAACGGGGGTCGATTTATCATGTCTAGTCTAGACGCAATAAATCGATCCCCAAGTGCTCTCCTGTCGACTCCTGTACTCCACCACCACAAGAGGCACAGGCGGAGTCGACGGGGAAGTGGCAGCAGTCGACTCACCGCGGTGAAGACACCATGGTAAGTCGATCTAAGTACGTTGACTTCAACTACATTATTCACATAGCTGAAGTTGCGTAACTTAGATCGTTCCCCCCACCCCTCCAGTGTAGACCAGGCCTTAGGGTTGTGAATGCCATTCTGTGGATTTGCAATACACACAATTAGTGTCAGGATTTTCCATGAACCTTCTGACCTAAATTGCTAAAAACACATGCATGTTTTTGTACACGTCTGATTTGCACTCACACACCTGGTACTACAAGTCAGGAATTTGTACTCACAAATGTTTGTACAGAACCTCAGTATGAACATACACTTTGGTATTATGCATGCAAAGCTCTAGAAATTTAGGCCATACATGGTCTAGAGAATGGTAGCCCAGTGTGCACCATGGGCTCTTATGTAGGAAGTCAACACTATGGGTTAGCTTGTCTGAACAGAGAGCTTTGCTCAAACAAAGTCAAGTTCAATTAGCCCCACCGTACTAGTTGAGGATCTTGTCTTGAAGGGACAATGCCCCAGTGACATACAGGGGGACATTACCATGGTGAAATTACCTGGGTGAAATTTAAAGGTACACAAAATAAATAACTTACCAAATCAAACCTACAGTTCAAAGTCCTCAAAATATGTTAGAAACAAATAAAGATGCAAAAGTGTAAGGGATAAAGGATGAACCCAGTTCTAGAAATTTTACACCTATGCACTATGATGCAGAGTATTCATGATGACATAAGATTAAAATCCCCCTTAGGTAACAGTTTACACCCTGCGTATGAGTAACTCTCCTGTAGTTTTCAGTGTTTACATGCAATATGGGCCCTCCTTGTCCTTGGCACAAGATGATGTGCTGAAATGTGACACACCAGCTCAAAGTTAGCTGGAAGCCATTATTTCCATCAAGTGGGCAGGTTGCAGGAGGAATCCAGATGGCAGCTGTGCAGGGTAACCACAGATATAAGTGCAGTCAGACTCATACACAGCAGCAATTGGCATGACAGTCTATTTTGGTTTGATGCTTTTAGAAAATACATGCTACCGAAGGAACACAACTGTAGCATGCACACCCCTTCTTTCTGTATTATTACTTTTATTAAGATTACAGAATTCAGCAAGCACTTGCCAAACATATAGTGATGAGATCACTGCCCAAAGGAGCTCACAGTCTAAGAATAGGATAGAACAGTCTTATCTCCACAGCTGTAGGGAGAGGCAAGGCTAAAATGCTGACAGTCCTTGGACTCTGACATTTTGGCTGCAGTAATTTCATTTCATGTTGCAGATCAAACCTTTGAGATAATCCTCTCTGATCTTTCATGTTTCAAGTAATTAATGGCGATGAGCTGTACTTTATCACCCCTGCTCCTGAATATCTCCAAAATACCACTGTGTCATTGTTTCCTAAAATGACTGTTCAGTTTGGTGACAGTTATCTGTTATTTAGCAACCTCAGCAATGCAGTGCTGTATTCCTAAGGGATTAAATTTTAAGAGACAATGTCCTATAAGAGACCACTGCCCACAACACAGCATTCTGGATTCTGGCTGTCTACAGATGGGGATGCCTGTCTCAATCTTACACAACCAGATCTAGATCACTTTGGTAGAGAGATCAGGATGGTCTTAAAGCATTTCTGAATCCTTCCTCTGTCTTTCTTAGACTATCAATTTTCAAGGCTAAGCACCCACAACTGGGGACAGATTTTCAACAGAATTCAATTACCATTTTTAAACACTTACATATGGGCCAGATTTTCAAAAACAGGCAGCAGTCCATTGTGACCCAGTCAGATTCCCAAAAGAATTCAGCACCAAACATTGTGAGCTCTTTTGAAAATCTGGCTATCTATTTTGGAGCTGAGTTTTTTTTTTAAAAAAACAAGTCCTTAATTTCAATAGAGAGTGAATGACTTTCTTTCATTTTCGTAGACAGGAATCAGCCCTTCTGCAATATTGTTGTCTTGTCCCATGATAATCATATCAAGACATGAAGTTAGAGAGCAACTCTTGCAGGATCCTTTGTAAGGGTTTGATCCAAGGTTTCAAATTGGAAGAGCATCACTTTCCCAGGGCCAATCAGAGGGGGGATCAGGAGGGCCATTTGGCGTGGGCCTCAAGCTCAATGGGGGCCTCAAATTTAGATGCTTGTTAATTTTTTGGCATTTGATAATTTTCACAGATTGTTTTTATGTGCATCCCTATCGGACCAAAATGTGACACACTCTCTCAGTTTAGAGCTGCAAATTTAAGCAAATAAGAGATGTGATTTGGTAAAAGACATAATTTTTTTGTTAACTGATATAGATTTTGTCATATTAAAGTGTTAAAAATATTGATAAATATTGCGTATTTTTGTCATTTTGCCTGCATCAGTGGCTTCAGGTGAACGCACCTTCAATGTGTTGAAGCAGGTAAAGAACTATCACCATTCAGCTATGGGACAAGAGCATTTGAATGGGCTCACCATGCTTAATATCAACTGTGACATTGCATGAAAGCTAGATTTTTCCTCAATAATTAGTGCATTTGTACAGAAAAAGGCTGGAAAAGGATATTTCATAAAAAATATTCATATTATGTCTCTCTTTTTTTGGTGCCTTATTTTGTTTTCATGTGTTGTCATTTTTGATTTTTATTATGGTTAGGGACCTCCAAAGCTGGAAGTGGCCCGGGCCTCTCTGGACCTTTCCTTACAATGTTACATTCGAAAGGGTTGGCAGGCATTAAAGTCTGTGCCCTGTGCAATATTTCCTTCAGCAATATGTCTCCACCCTAAAAGAACTCCATTGCTATCTTTTATTTTGTAATAGGGTTTGATGTCTTTAACAAGCATACCATATAAGCCATCAGCAGGCATTGTGTTTCTTATAGATTTTAAAATGAAAGTGTGTTTTACTTTATTTCTTTACGATATTCCAATGGGCAACGCTTTAGTTCAACAGAGTATCATAACTGTCATACAAGTTACATGTTAACAGTTACAAGTTACAAGTTACATACTGTCACATGTCCCCTGTCACATCCTATCCCATCAAATTATCATAACTGTCATACAAGTTACATATTAACAGTTAGATCTGCAGTTAAGAGCTTGTCAGTGTGTTGTGGTTTATTTAAAACACACTTTATTTTGCTTACAAATCCTAACCAACTTTTTAGAAACATGAATATTCTCTTGAAGGGCTCGATTGTGTAAGGTGCTGAGCATGGTGGCCCTGACCAAGTACAAACTAGCCCAGTGCTTAACTTTAAGCATGTGATTAGGCCCATTCACTTTAATCTCTCTTCCTTTTCTGGACCTTACAGAGGGCACTTCACGACACTTGGGCTTTAGGGGGATGGAGCCTGGAGGAATTATAAGGAGGAGTTGGGAGGGAGCTTGACAAAGAGGCATATGGGGTGAAATTCTGGTCCCATTCAAGTCAAAAGGAATTTTATAATTGACTTGAATGGGGCCAGGATTTCACACAGTCCCCAGTCTCACCATTCAGAGGGTCTGTTTTACATATTAAAGTTTGTCAGGGAAAAAAAAATTGATCGCAAAATTTTCCCACTCAAAATGATGGAGTGAAATGAAAAACATTCATTTCACTCCGAGTTGCATTTTCCAACAAAATTAAAATGTTAAGTGAGAGTCAAGACAAAAATGAAAATTTTAATTTAGTTTGGAAATTTCCACCTAAAACTTCAAATAATTTCAAATGAGCACTTTTCACAGGGGGATGATTTCATGACCAGCTCTATTATGTATTCTGAGGCACTCCACCCCTAGGGTCAGCTGGAGTCAGGGGAAATAACTGATAATGCCACTCCCTTTGAGCTGCACTGCCAGTGGAGTTAGGGGTGGTATCCTGGGGCTCAGAGCCAGTGTTGAGACATAGGGCCCTCCAGTGCTGACAACCCTGGCCTCCCATAGATCCCAGGACCCACCATGCTTCCAACAGGGACCCATAGCCTATTCCACAAGAAGGTAAGTACAGCTTCCACACTTCAAAAAGTGAGCAACTACGTGAGGAGATGCTCATGGATATGCTCTTCTGAAGTGTGTCCCACCCCAAACTCCCAAGGCGCTTTATAAACATGGATAATTAAATCCTAGCAGCACTCCTCTGAGGTTGGTAAATATTAGAGAGGGTTGAAATGTAAGAAAAAGAATTTTGTGAAAAATTTCAATGTCACAATTGTTGCCATTTTCCAAAGTTCACAATAAAACAATTTCTCATTTTTAAATTTTTCATGCAACTTTCTTTGTTACTGGGTGTAATAAAATTAGTGATTTTCACCCCACACTTCCCCCCCCTTTTGTGATCCAAACTAAAGTTTGCTTATTTCATAAAAGTCACAGAATGGCAGAGTTCTAGAGTTTCATTTCCTTTTGCGACCCTAACTTTTGAAAAGTTAAGAAATAAAATGAAAAAGTGAAACCCTAAAAGTTCTGCATTCAGTGGCACAAATTAATAAAGGAAAAAAGAACAAAGGAAGAAAAAACTCAAAATTTAAGGTTTCTATGGAGAAACAACATTTCTAAAAAAATCCAAAGCTTTTTGCAAATGTTCTGTTTTCAAAAAAGGCAATTTTTTTTGTTGGGAAAAGAGTTCTAAATTAAAAAAAAATTAGTCAGCTGTAATAGGTAGAGCTGGATAGGAAATTGTTTTCCCATCCTGAAAGAATTTTTGAGATGTCAGATGTTTCCCATCCTGAATTGGGATGAAGAGTCAACATTTTTTTTTGTGAAAAAAAAAATAGATCAGTGCTTTGTTTAGATTTCAACCTTTAAAAAAATTAAAACATTTTTGAATGAAATTAACAAGCTTAGAAACAAAGTTGTTTCAATGTGAAAAATGGAGCTTTTCCCCCCCCAAAAGTGTCAAAACAGGATCTTGACAATTTTGAAACTTTTTAATGATCAAAATGGAAAGTTCATCGACCCTTTCCTGCAGTTTGTTTTGACAAAACATTTTTCCAACAAAAAAAAAGTTTTATAATAAAATTCCTGATCAGCAATCCTAGTGAATATTATTATGCCCACTTTGCAGATTGGGAATTGAATCACAGAGATCACACAACAAGTCTGTGACAAAACCAGGACTAGAAGCCAGACAGAAGACTATAAACTGCATTTGCATCAGAAGAAAGATGTCCAGTTTTAAATTTTCTTTGAAAGAGCCATGTCCCCTGCTTTATAAATGCTAAGTGTTGAGTTGTTAAAAATGTAGCCTGAATGATAAATACATTATGCTGTGTATATCCTCAGATGCTGTTAAGCAGAGAATGCTCAGAGACCATGCATAAGTTTTTACTGTGCAACAGAGCTAGAGGAAAAGAAATTAAAGAAGCAAGGGCAAGACAACAACATAAAACCAGAAAATACTCTTATCTGGGTGTCCATCTCTATGTTTTTATTATTGTCGCACTAACATGACTAAATGCAGAAGTGAAAGAACGCCCCTCCCTCAAGGACAAAAGAGGAGCCTGACCACTGATGGAAATATAACTGCTCTGACCACAAGACAGTTGCTCTATAGACGTTAGAGAAGCATTGCACTAACTCTGCTCAAGTCCATTCAAGAGATTGTAGCCCAGCTGGAAGATGCATTTTCAAATGGATAAACAGCTGAAATGGAATGTTTCCAACAGTTTTAACTTGGGGCAAAATCTTGAAAAAAATAGGTTTGATTTAGTGGCATAGCACAGTCTTTTGCAGTGCAGAAGTGACATATGTTTCTACTCAATTGCTTGAGCCCTAAAGCTGCAATACTGTACAATAAATCTCCATAGGTTGATTAAAAATCCCCCCACCCCCTACCCCCTTGGTCTGTCAGTGCTTGAACTGATGACCTTCAAAAATGCAGCAAATCTCATATGATTTAAAGGGTAGGTATGGATAAAGGGCAGTAGTTTGTCGTAGAGGATTGGAAAGTATTGGCCTTTTTGATCTGATGAGTTGTGCTTTAGTATTTTTTAAAAGCACCCAGATAAATGCTTTACAAGTATGAATAAATTAATTCATTTAAGGGCTGGATTATATCATTTAGTGTCCAGCCAACATTCTGTACAGTGTTGCTCTAAATACATTGGGACACATTGGCTCTTTAAATAGAAAGCACCCTCCTTGAGAAATAGTGGAATGCGGAAAGTGCTCCTGCTAGAAGTTACCAGTTATCTGTGCTCCTCTGAGCATGTGAATGCTCTCTTCTAGTACTCCCTGTAGTACTATCCACCCCAAAGGAAGGAGGCCAGGCTAAGTCCCCACTAGCCTCCACACTGGCCAGGGAAAGAAGGTATGCACTGTAGACTCTTAAGAGGTGGTTCAGCAGGCATGGTTCTCTTGTGTAGTGAGGAAAATTGTGCATTAATTGCCTGAGTGCCTTGAAGTCCATTGCCTCCTGGAGCTTGGCTGGGGCTATGCACCAATCTCAATGCAGGCCAGTGTCTTGATCCTACCACCTATCCTTTGATGGTTGGATAACACATGAGCTTAATTGTTTTTGGAGAATGTGGTAAGAATATAACTTAAGTACGATGAATCTAGTGTTCCTAGTGCTGGTGGACACTGGTCCACACCACTGAGTCACTGCACAATCTGGCACAATGACTTTTTCAGTTTAGCAGAGGCTGAGGATTAGAAGTCAGGGGTGTTGGAAATAAAGGATCAGAGCTGAATGGGGAACCATGAGCAGCATCAGTCTATGCTGTCACGAGCTCTAGCTTATGCTGTCAATTTCTCACTTTCAAGATAACTCAGAGCTACCCCAGACTTAAAAAGAAAACGGAATCATGACTTGGTGAGTCAGCACACTTTTCTGCTTTTCCTGACCACCACCTGTTGGGTTAAACCACACAGCACAAGAAACACTCTGAATAGAAACAGTAAATATGTTCCCACCCATCAATGAGCCTATGAGTAACTGTAAATCAAGGAACAAAGCAAATCACGAGTAACTGTAAATCAAGGAACAAAGCAAATCAGCAGCTGGCATTGTAGCTGGGTTAATTTTATAAGGTGCCAACAACATGGTCTCTACAAAGTCACATTTTCCACAATATTTTTAGAACTATTCTCTGTAATGAAAAATTGTGTGTGCAGTTTATTTGTTCATACACAAAACACAGAGACAAAGCCACATTCACAGAGATGACAGAAAAATAGGCAAAACAAAGTAAAGCTCTTGAGGACTGTAAACTTTAAACTGAAAAATGTGTAAATTTAGGAACATAGTTGTCATACTGGATAAGACCTAAGGTCCATTGAGGCCAGTATCCTGTCTCCTGCAGTGGCCAGATCTTTCAGAGGAAGGTGTTAGAACCCACAGTAGGCAGATGTGAGAATCTGATTTTGCACTAAGGTAATGTGGCCCTTGAGACTAAAATCCTCTGGTTAGTCACGGAATAGGTACATCTGAGGCAGCAGCAGTGTGAGATTCCCCACAATGCAATGTGCCTCAGTTCTGACCTGGAGTGGTAGCCCACGCTAGATGAGACAATAGTTTATTTTCCATGTTGATTTGAGGCTGCCAGAGATGACCATTAGTGCCAACTATCATGGTGAAGTCTGTCACTAGGAACTAGACCAAGGTGACCAAATTCATTCTAAATAGGCTACAAAAATAGTGCTCAGATGTTAATATTCAGCACAGGCTGGATTTAAATGAGATTTGGGAGTTGGTTAAACTTGCTGTCTCAGGTTTGTTGCACTTCCCTTCCCCACTACCTGCTTTTATTCTTACTAATCGTCTTTAACATGTCCTTTTCACCTAACTGCAATTGCTAATTCCAAGAAGGCAAATTGTGTTTCAGTTGAAACAATCTCCTGAAACCTGCCCTCAATGTACAACTGAGTAATTGTGGGTTCTTTGAGTGAAACATTGCAAATTTCCTACTTTCTGTGAGATAACTAATCCTCACAATAATACCTACAAAATAAAGCTTATGAGTCATTAGAGAAATACATATATTTAAATTACATGGTTAATTTTGAGGAATACTATATAAGCCATTTCCTTATTTCTGAGCATATCTTATGAGCAGAGTAATATTCTGATACTCTGAAAGAGATAATCCATATGCTTATTGTATCACCAATATCTTAGTTTAAATCTTCAAAGTTTCACACCACCAGTGTAAGTCTACACTTTCACATGTGGAAAAAATGAAGCAGAGCTTTAAGGGGCAATTTTTCAAACAGCTTTTGATTTTGAGTGCTGAAATTGGGATCGGTAGAGTCTGATTTTTTCAGAAGTGCTAAGTGTAATGAATCATAACTGTACACACCCACGCACTGGATCTCAGGAGACTGAGCACTTCAATTCAGCACAAAACGGCACAAAAATCTTTCTGGATGGCCATTACATGAAGGCCACCCAGACAGTCACTAAAAGCACTGAATTTTCAAGGTTGCTTTGCCCAGCTGCCCCATGTCTTCCTGGGAGCAGTAGCAATAGCAATGCAAATGGGCTGCTAAGTCCCTGTTGTTTCTGTCCAGCTTCCCCTCTTGCCATCTGGGATAGCTTCCAGAGATGGTAGGATCTGCCCCTTACAAGGAACCTCTCCCCCCATATACACACACAAGCAGTAGTGTGGGGGACTGGGAACAGCTATGCTGATGCAGCTGCAGCCTGGCCATGCCATCCCTACACCATGCAGGGAGGTGCAGCAGCAGTTGTGGCCTGACTGAACCTGTGTGAGTTGCCCACAGATGGCCTGTTCCCTCTCCCCATGCAGCCAAGACAGTTCAGAGGATGGGGATATCTGCATATGATGGTAAAAGGTCTAACATTGGCTCTGAAGCCAATAGTACTTGAGCTACAGGAGAACTTCTTTAGCTAGCCAATACTAGTAGGGTGTACAGTAAATGGGACAAGCCACTAACACAAGTCAGTATCATGCACACTAGGCCAGTGTGTGCCACTGAGAAACCACCGCACCAAAAGCAGCTGCTCGGCACCTCTGAAGAGGTGGGCACATAAAAATGGAGGTGCCCAAAATCAGTGGCCTCACTAAGGGCCTGATTTTCAAAGGTGCTGAGTGCCCACAGCTCCCAGTGACTTACAAAGGAGTTTTGCTTATTGTGGTCTTCTGAAAAAATCAGACTCTCAGTGATTTGCCAGAAGTCCTAGGGGTCAATGTTACAACCAGGAAACTATGGCTCCCCATTTTTGTACTCAGATTAACAAAATGTGCCTCTACCGACCAACAAAATGTACCTTTACCTGCAGCTGTGGCATTCTTCACTATGCAATTTAAAGCAAAATATCCACAGTTCTTGGAGAACTAGCACCACTGTGCTTTTGTTCCTTTTAATGTTTGCCTATCTTTAAGGAAGTTCTGACACTGTCTTCCTCGATATAGACAGTGCGATCTCATACATCTTTTTCATTCCTTGTCCCTCTGGAAGGGCAACTGTCTGCCTATCTAACTACTGCCAGGCTTTCTGTTCTGTAACAAATAAAAACAAGTAACCGGTAACAATTACCTTCCTCTCAAAGGTACCAGGGCTTGTAAACTGTGAGGGAGACTTCCAGTAATCCTTATTGACGTATTAAACGTAAATTAGCAAACTCCTAAATCCCACCTATTTTCTTACACACTATGCCAGCAAAAAAGAAAACAAGAAAAATGTGTCAGTAATTTATTCATTTCCCTGACTTTTTCTGACAACTGGACCTAATTCAAGAGGTATTGGAAGTGGTTGGTTAGTTGCGAATGCTTATACGTCTACTGCTTTGTCAAACCCAACACAAATATCCAAAGGTTTGTGGCACTAGAATTTGGCTATTGCATCTGCAACAACGGGGCAAATTAGTGTTTGTGGTTGCTGAGGCTTTTTTGGAAGATGCACACAGAAGATGCAGGGGGAGCTGCAAGTAAAGTGCAGTGCAGCTGTTTAAAGTCACCTGGTACAAAATGTGGCTTGGAAACTTGTTCAAGAAAATGCACCCACCACAGAATTTTTAATGGAAGGATCCGAGGCATCAATGGAAACTGCAGCCCCAAAAATCCATGCAAGAAATATCCTAAGTGTCATCGGCAGGGGAGTAGCCTACACCACCTGCACTACATTCCCTTGTTACACCAGCCGTCTTATATACAACACCCAGAGACAATCAGGCAAGCACTTGACAGCAGTTTGCGCTGCTTGCTACCCATATCACAGTTCAGCCAACCTCTAGCTCAAAGAGGAGGAGGAATGGGAAGTGGGTGAAAGGCCCTATGGGCAGAGAAGAGCTCAACCATATCTGCACACCAAGATTTATGTGTCAGATGACTACCTGTGGGGTGAGCAAGGCACAGGAGTGACAAACTATTCCAAGCCCCCCATGAGGAGTTACAAGATTATCTAGAGTCACAAATGTAGAAGCTGTCCAATATCAGTGGGAGTTAAAGTCACCATTGTGCAATGGTTCCTTCTAGCAGAGGAGTTTGATGCCAGAGAAAAAAACTCCCACACTGAAGGCATTAAAGCCAGTCTTCTCTTCCACCTGCATAGATCAGTTTCTGAGTGTCAGAGCTGGGAGGATTGATCAGTTTACGTATAGCCAAAAGGCCATGGCCCTGTCCCATATGTCCTGGGTACCACAGGCTACACTGTCTTTAAGGCACTATCCACAGCCAATTGGAATAAGAGGATGTTTTACGCAGTCAGTGTGTAGATAGGCAGTGATACAAAGCACCCTGCTGACACAGTGGTACAGTACTCAGGCACTTTGGACAGTCTCAGCTGGGTTAGCCTGGAGAATTGCCTGGTGGCTGAGTAGTGGGTATGTAGCATGTGTGGGGGTCACTGACAATGTTAGTAAATAGCATAGTGCTGTGAACAGTGTTTCCTGCTAAACACATTCCTATGCTGCAAAAAGACTGTGCTAGCTCCTTTAAGACTGTATTCATGATGCCTGTACCTAATCCGCATGCTCCTCCGTTTTGTAATGCTGGCCACCATCCCACCAGGATGTCCATTTTCTCTGTAGAAAAATTGGGCCCTCTATTCTTCTGACATCCTCTCCTCTCACCTGAAGATATTACTGGGAGAAATGTAGCTATAGATGTGTCCGTGTGCTCAATTTCAGGAGCAAATACAAGAGATTCTGTATGCTAAAGGTACTCTTTTGTCCATAGTGGGAACAAATGCATCATAAATCAACCGGGTACTTAATATATTGTTGGACAGTTAGGTCAGCAAGAATTATGGGACTAATATTACATCAATATTGTACTCCTGTAGGCAAAAGGGCCTGCATTTCTCATGGCAAGTGAATCTAGCACATGGCACATCAACCTCACAGGAAAACAATAATACACTACAGTTTCAATTGTGGCAGTTGAATGTACTATATTTAACATTAACTCAACCACACTGAACTCACAAGCAAGCTGCTGTCAAGAAACAGGGCCACCCAGAGGATTCAGGGGGCCTGGGGCAAAGCAATTTTGGGGGACTCTTCCATAAAAAAAAGTTGCAATATTATAGAATACTATATTCTCGTGGGGGCCCCTGCGGGGCCCAGGGCAAATTGCCCCACTTGTTTCCGCCCCCTTCCCCGGGCGGCCCTGTCAAGAAAATGTCCAGTATGGCCTTTCTCTGTAAAACTTGCTGTCAGTATATTTCTCCTTCCTTCTTGAGCCTCCCATCCCAAGTTACACTGCTAAAGCTGGAAGCTGTTTCAACACATGATACAACAACATGTTGGAGCAATAGCAGGGACTTCTAGTATCCTATGAGTTTATTTTTAATCATACATTTTTTAAAAAGTGCTTGTCCATCTAGCTGGGTGTATATAGGCCTTGTCTACACTGGCGTGTAGGGTAGACATAGCTACCGTCCGCAGTGAAAAGCTGGACGCATCCAACACTGCAGGGTGCAGCTACATGCAGCAGTAAAAGGCTCTGGCAGAGGGGCCCTTCCTCACTGTTAGAAAAAGGCCATGGCTGCTCCCTGTGGCAGGGAAAAGCTCCAGCAATAGGGGAAGCAATAGGACACTACACTGCAAAAATAGGGAGACAGCTTGTGTGGATAGAGAGCTATGTAGGGTTCATACCCTAAGGTTCAGGCATGTATTTACTCACCTAAGTTGGAAGAATTTTGTTTCAGGTCAAACAAAATGTTTTGATTTTGGGGGTTTTAACCTTTAAAGCAAAGGAAATAAAGGGCTAGAACAGGGGTAGGTGAACCTTTGGGTCCGAGGGCCACATCTGGGTATGGAAATTGTATGGCGGGCCATGAATGCTCATGAAATTGGGAGCTGGGGGGCCGGAGGGGCTGAGGGCTCCGACTTGGGGTGCAGGCTCTGGGGTGGGGCCAGAAATGAGGAGTTCAAGGTGCGGGAGGGGGCTCCAGGCTGGGACGGAGAAGTTTGGAGGGGAGGAGGGAGATCAGGACTGGGGCAGGGGGTTGGGGCACAGGAGGTCAGTGGTGCAGGGTCCGGGCGGCTCTTAACTGAAGCATCTCCCAGAAGCAGTGGCATGTGTCCCCCTTCTGGCTCCTATGTGGAGGCGTGAAGCCAGCCAGGCGGCTCTGCGTGCTGCCCTGTCTGAAGGCGGCACTCCTGCAGCGCCCATTGGCTACAGTTCCCGGCCATTAGGAGCTGCAGGAGTGACTCTTGGGGCAGGGACAGCGTGTGGAGCCCCCTGGCTGCCTCTATATGTAGTAGCCAGAGGGGGGACATGCCGCTGCTTCTAGGAGCCATGTGGAGCGGGGCAATCCCCCAACCCCGCTCCCCAGTGGGAGCTCAAGGGCCGTATTAAAATGTTTGACGGGCCAGACGTGGTCCATGGACCATAGTTTGCTCATCCCTGGGCTAGAGTCACAAGGACATTGTGGTGTTGCTCTTCTTGTATCCAGTGGCTAGGATTTTCCACTAGGCTATGGAAGACTTACAGTTGAATCCCTGCTCTGGAGCAAGGACTTGAAATGCACCTCTCTCCCTGTCTGGAAAGTGCCCTAACTTATTGGGTAAGCCTCTCTCAGTCTTTCCTGTTGCAGCTGTTCCATTTGTTTAAATAACTAGTCATTAGGCCTGAAAAAAGGAGAAACTGACTCTATAGCTCAGTGGTTGGGGCAGTTGTTTGGGATGTGGGAGGCCAAAGTTCATATCTTTTCTGTGCCTGATTCAGAGCAGCTGAGTGCCCTAATTCTGGTCAGTCTCAGAAATTCCACCCAAGACCTGAAAAAACCTTCCTCATTAATTTTTCATCAAACCCCAATACGTTTCCACATAACATTTCTGTTTCAATGGAAGAGAGTGTAGTTGAAAAATTTCCAACCTGCTCTGTTCAGAAACCATGTGAATTTTCAGTGGCTAGCGGTTTGGCAGGCAGATAATTCAGTTTGCAACACAGATAATTCCTCGTCAATGGAAATGAGAAAAAAAGAGAAGACTGTGCCTAGAAAACACTTTAAAAGTGGATACTAAAAAGGGGATGGGGGAGAGGTTAGAAATAATCCACTTTCTTGTTTTGGAAAACATTTTTGTTAGCGAAGTTTGCTTTATGTGTGAGAAAAAGCTTTTATTCCCAAATTTCTAGCTTGCTGGCTGCCTAGAGGCAAAAGTATGTGGAAAAGGGAGAGAGGAAATGAAAAACAGAAAAAAAAATCCTTTTAATAAATAATTTATGTGTCTCTGGTTTTGGCTGAATTTTTACTTGGTGGTTCGTTTGATTTTTGGCTTTGTCTGAACTAAATATTACTACAGATAGCCTGGCACAGAAATAACTGGAAAGCGTTCCTTGTATATCAGTGAGTGAGAGTTTATTGTTTAGTCCATACATCATTTGGAACTTGTTACTGTCTTTCCACATGCAAAAAGTTGGTGGAAAGGGGGAAGGGGGGAAGCCCTTGGTTTTGAGTTACCTATGAAGTAACACTCAGCACTTGCCCAGTGGTCCAGTCCAAGGCCCGTGCACCACTGAAGTCCCATTTGAACTCTCAGCAAAATGGTCCATTGCAAGGGGCGATTTTCACATACAAAGCTTTGCCACTTAGTTAAAATGTCCTGGCACTGTTCAGTATGTAAGATTGTTTATCTGTATACAAGTAAATAAGAAAGATCATGTTGCTCTCATTGAAAATGCACTGATTTGTGTATGTTGGAAACTCTGAAATTCATTGGCATTGCACTGTACTAGCAGCAGCATAATGTAAATTCCAGGTAGAGAATGAAAAGGAGAACACTGGTAAAGAAGGGATGAATATTCTATAGGTTCTGTGCTACTTTGTACGTTGCTTTAATATCACAACAAACCAGCTCATCTACTGCAACATCGGTCACTAAGTTCTTACATGGCATCTCGTATTGGAGCACCTCACAGATAGCAATCAATATTTACAGCCTTCCTGACACATCCTCTCTTCCCCCAACACCAACCCACTGTATACTGATCAGTTGAGCATTTGGTTATATAGTAAATATCAGATTAGACGTCTGAAAGTAAAGATAGTTGCTCCTTGTGAGAGCCATTTTAAATCTGCTTGACGTGCATGTGCATTAACATGCCTAGCAAAATTTGCTTTCTCCTTGCAGGATGTCCATCTGTGCATTTGTCTGATACAGGACGCTCATGGCTTTATGCATTATAATTTGGATATAATCACCAAAACAGGGGTTGGAATTGCCCAAATTCATGCATATTAAAAGGCTTCCACAGCCCTTTGTGGCTAGCAGGAGTCATCTGGATAAGAGCTCAGTTAATAACGCTGCTTTGCAACATTAATATGTGTCCATATTTATAGCCAAATAACACAAAACCAGAATTTGGCTCTGTTTTTAATGGAGCATTGGAAAAAAGGGATTGTTGTTAGTTGCTGCTCTCAAGGCAGGACAAGACCACAGAATATAGATTCCTGTAGCTCTGAGAAATATTGGTCTTCCACCCCCCCACCCCTCATTTCTCAGCACAACATAGGATACAATTTGTCATATAAGATCACAACATCATGCTATCAAGTCCTGTATACTACATCTTTCAATGGCCAGGATCTTCAAAGGATGCTTCAAGGAAAAGGCAAACACTGCTCCATAATGCACCTAACCAGATGTGCCTGAAGTGTTTGACAGTATCCTTAATAAGAAAAAGATCTTACAAAGGAGCCACTAAAAAAATAACATTAACAATCTAAACCATGGGCCTCTTTCTTTAGGAAACTTTTATGTAAGAAAGTCCACACATTGACCCCCAAGTAAGATATTCCACGTTTTATGTGGTATTTGTAGCTATGTAAATTATGATTTTGTTTTAAATTTCTAGAAGTCTGCTGTAGAAGCTGCCATTGTGTGTTCATTTCCTGTATGAGACACACACTATGCTCTCTCCTGCAAACGTATGTTTTGTTCTCTTAACTTGAACTAAAACTGATTTAGACCAAAAACTAAATGGTTGCTCTGGGTATGGAAAACAGAAGCCATCCATCACTGCTGACCTCATGTTCCATTTTCAGAGAGTCTCTTTATGGTATTCATTTATACAGTGGAGTCATTTTTTTTTTAAATAAGTTTACTACACTTTATGGAATGCTACATAGTCACTTAAATTCATGTATTAATCAGGCTCCTGCTTACTTTTAAAGCTCTGTACATTACAATAATCTTTGTAACAGCTTTTTGTGGCATTTCTTGTTAACAATTCATTACTAATGTATCTTATAAAGTGTTCCAAAATAAGTTATTAATGAATTTAGCTGCACCCAGTAATTATTTCATAAATATTAATAAAACATATATAGAAAAACAGGAACAATATAAAATGCTATTGAATAGCTAACAGTCCACAGCAAACCAACATTATTCTCTGATCAGTTAAATTGTGGTTATTTGACTTTCATCTCTCAGTGAGAAAGCAAAACAAAAGTTAGTTTGGAAAACTGTCATTCATCGATTTTGGAGTAGAAATCAACCAAGTTTTCCATATAATCCTAGACAAACAGTTCTTGATTTGCAACCAAAAATATTACTAGTTTATTTTTTTAAACAAAGAGAACAAAGAACGAACCAGTGATGAACAACACATGTCCCAGAATAACAACACTAATACCATCAGTGCTGCTTTACTTGGCAGAACACTCCTCCTTTGTTGAGTCAGCCATCTTGGCCATTGGCCTGAAAGTTTTTCTGTGTAGGCTACTGCCATGAAATACAGGCCTGAAACTTTATCACTGAAAGCAATTAATTATTATTATTATTTATTTGTATAACAATAATGCACAAGAGACTCCACTGAGATCATTGCACTAGACACTGTACAAGCACATAGCAAGAAACAGTCCTGCCCTGAAGAGTTCATGATATAAATAGAAAAGATAGACAAGGCGGGAAGGGAAACTTTGGCAGAAAAAGGAATTGACTTGCTCCAGGTCACCCAGCAGGATAGTGGCAGATCCAGGAACACAACCCAAGTCTCCTGAGTCCCAGCCCAGTGCCTTATTGAGTGGTGCATGCTGCATTACTGCAATTACACCAATGTGGACAAATTATAAAACCAGCGGCTAGCCTATGTAAGCAGGCTGAGTGCTGGGCAGATACATAGAGAAGGATCCTTTCCTTCAGGCTGCAACGCAACTGCATGGTTGCTCCCTGGAGACTGCTTCAAAACTCTGAAGCGGATTGCCTACTTCACTCAGCTGGTAGGGGACTAGATGATCTCTCTAGTAGGATCCAGTGATTCTTAGCCATACAGGAGAGTTGCCCACTGTACAGCTCTCCAAATCCAGCACATTCACACAGCTGCATACATTCCACTTCTTTGGGACCCTCCATGGCCAGGGAGCAAGAGGCAGGATTTATTCCACGTTGTACCAGAGAAGGTCAGAGCAAGCACCTTAACTTTTAGCTGTTTTGTTGTTGTATTTTATGTATTTTAATGTATTACATAATTTTTAGCCATCAACACTTTCCTTACAGTTCACACAACCCCTATTTCATGTACTGGTTGTACTGCACAAGTTCAAGACATCCATTATCAGATGAGTGAGAAAAACCAAGCAAAGAGAATTAGAAACATCACAAAAATTATTAATGGAGATATTAACAGCCAGGTCTGTCACAACACATTATAACATTTCCTTTGGAGACGTTACAATGTATCATGGGGAATGGACAAGTTGACCCAACAGATCTTCTCTTTCTCTCATTTCACATAATCATGTCAATCAGTAGTATGGAATCAGAATAATTTATGCCTTCCATCACTTCCAGAAAAAAAAATAATTATAATTCACTCCTATAAAGCAGATCCAGGAGCTGCAACTGTAACATCACTTTCCATTCTTCTCCTCCACTCCCTCTTTGATCTACTAACTAAAGGTAGGAGGCCCATCCCAAAGAAGTTAGGGCTACATCCACAACGGGACTTAGGTGCCTAAATCCAACATTTAGGCTCCACTGAGAGCCTTAAAACTGCTGCTTAACCCTGCCGGCCATCAAATTCACTAGGCACCTAAGTTTCTGCTAGTAGCCATGCACAAAACCATCTATGTCTGATGCTGCTGAACTGCCCAGTGTGCTAGATCACACCTAAGCCCCAGTGTTATTCACAATCTGGAGTTCCCCTGTCTCACCTGTAGGGCCTGATCTGGTAGGTTGAAGTGGCAGGGATGCTGTGAACCCTCCCTAGGATCAGACCCTATTGGCCAGAGAACACTGTTGTCTAGGGCACCTTTTACTCCTTCCCAATGTCACAGCTACAGGGCAATAGCTTCTTGCATCTCACTCTAGGTGGAACCAGGGAGCCATGCAGACTGGATCTTGGGTACAGCCTCTTGGTTGCCAACTGTGCGAACAAAAAAGGTCCAACTTGGTTTTCCTTTTGGAGCAGGGGACATCATAAGTTTGCCTTCAAAACAACTTCCAGCAGCCTCAAAACAAAGAAAGATTTAGTCAATCTGCAGAGGCACAAGGCATACTTCCCTGTCTAAGCTTAACCACTCTATTCAGAGCTCAGGGAAGTCCAGCTTCTTCCCATTTCAGAGTTGGGAGACCCAGCCTGTCCTCCCCACAGCATCTGGCTCTGTCAGTCAGTTTGCACTGACACACCCTGGGCAGCATCTTCTTCCTTTTCTAGAGTCTTGGAGATTTTAGATCCCTTTTGATCCCAAACTTCTGCCTTGAAAAGAGTAAACTATTGTAGCCTGGATGGAGTCACACAGATAGTTTATTGATGGCCCAGCAAATGCTTCCTCAAAGAGCCTAATCATTGCCATTGTTTTTACCTTTCCTGCTTGGTTCCTTTAACACCATCCTTTCATTTAACTCTTTGCAGTCAGGCAGGTTAATATCAAATAGGTATCATATGTTATTTAAAAAACCAACACAAAACAAAAAAACCCAACAACCCTACCCACAATTCCCTCATTCCTCCATACCAAAGCTACATAGGATACAGAAGGGCCAGACGTAAGCATCTGGCCCAACATTTACAAGTACGTTATTATTTTGGGCTACCTGTAACCATTTAAAAAAATTTAACAGAAAAGGTTCAGAAATTGGACAAATACCATTAGCACTGGTTGCTGGCAAGGCAAGGGATTCAAGGTTTTAACAGGACCCACCTGGCTCGCCCACAAGCATTCTTGCAGTGCTATGCACATCCAGTCAAATCCTCTTAGTTATCATGTTGCTAACTATCAGGCCATCAAAGTCTGACATTCCCCAGGATACAATCTGGGCTGATGGACAGCTGTGTTCCCTCAATTTTCCAACCTGGGGTGTCTTTTACGCTGGTTTTCTGTGAGAGCAACCACTCCTGTTCTGTTCACACACAGCCTCCAGTACGTAAATCACTACCAGTGATAGTGTATGAGTGCTATAGCCATCCACTCATGAATTATATTGCATGGTAACACCAGCAGACTCCCAGTCACAGACTTTCCCCCAGATATATGTGTCTGGTACTGCCCAGCACCCCCCCTGGACAATACAAACTCATATAAAGTTTGTCATTTCATTAATAGAAAATCATAGAATCATAGAATATCAGGGTTGGAAGGGACCTCAGGAGGTCATCTAGTTCAACCCCCTGCTAAAAGCAGGACCAGTCCCCAACTAAATCATCCCAGCCAGGGCTTTGTCAAGCCTGACTTTAAAAACCTCTAAGGATGGAGATTCCACCACCTCCCTAGGTAACCCATTCCAGTGCTTCACCACCCTCCTAAGTAAAATAGTTTTTCCTAATATCCAGCCTAGACCTCCCCCACTGCAACTTGAAACCATTGTTCCTTGTTCTGTCATCTGGTACCACTGAGAACAGTTTAGATCCATCCTCTTTGGAACCCCCTTTCAGGTAGTTGAAAGCAGCTATCAAATCCCCCCTCATTCTTCTATACTGCAGACTAAATAATCAAATTTCCCTCAGCCTCTCCTCATAAGTCATGTGCTCCAGCCCCCTAATCATTTTCATTGCCCTCCACTGGACTCTTTCCAATTTTTCCACATCCTTCTTGTAGGGTGGGGCCCAAAATTAGACACAGTACTCCAGATGAGGCTTCACCAATGCTGAATAGAGGGGAATGATCACGTCCCTCAATCTGCTGGCAATGCTCCTACTTATAAGGCCCAAAATGATATGCACAAGCCTCGTTATCTCAAATGGAGTTCCCCAAACATTTCAATCCAAACACACACTGGTTTGGATAAACCAATGAAAAGTTTTTTAACTACAGAAAGATAGATTTTAAGTGATTACAAGTGATGAGGTATAAAAGTCAGAATTGGTTACAATGAAGTAAAAGGTAAAACAAACTAATATCCAATTTAACAAGCGAAGTCAATTCAAAACAAAGGTTTCTCTCACCACATGTTTAGCAGTTTTACTGACTGGAATCCTTTTAGCCAGGACCTCTTCCCTAGTTCAGTGTTAATTTCTTTGTCCTTCAGATGTTGTTGCTGCCGTGATTAGAGATGAAGAGAAATAGATTTTTGGGCCTCTGTTCTCCTTTCTCATAGCTCTCTGTTTCTTTGAAAATCATCTCCAGCTGAGGTTCAGGAGACCTGTTTGTCTGTTGTCTCTGAGGAAGTCGTTTGTGCCTGTTTCCCCAGATTTAGAATATGTCTTAGTAACCTCATACAGTACAATCTTATAACTTTACATACAATGTTGCTATACATATTTTGCCAGGATAATAATGTTCAGAAAATTATGAGTTTTCATAGGATCTCTCTCACAAGATATACTTTGTACAACATCCCTTATAGTTTTGTAAAAAGGATCAGCATAGGGATACAGACTGTGACAAAGTCCCACTGGGTCTGTTATCAAGCCCTGCTGAAAGGCATTTCTATTCAGATCAGTCTATATCTATTTTGCTTTCCACTTTCACCAGCTCTTTCTTTTTGGGTTAACAATACATCACTTACTTATGCCTTTCCTAATCAACGGCCCTCATCTCATGAAATGGGGCAACACCTCCTAGGATGCATGGGGAATGTGCTATCATCTCAGCAATAAGACCACTAATCAGCAAAGCACTTAATCATGTGATTAAACAGTCTGTTGAATAGGGATGGGATTACTCCTTTAATGTAGTGCTTTGCTGAACGAGGAACCAAGAAAAGAACAACAGATGAAAATGTAAAAATTACTTACCAGCTAGAAGAGCATAAGACATAGCTAGCAGATACAAAATGGCCACTATAAAGCTGCAGCAACTTGGCACCACCAAGTTTAAAGGACCAGCCCAGAAAGGCATGTTGGGAGAAAAAAATTGATATGAACGTAACTCTGCAGCAGGTAATATTAATAGAAAATTATAAGGGAAGCTATTCCTAGGGAAAGTGTTGTTTTATAATTTCAATTGAAAAGTGTTATGTTTATCAAACCCTGCTTAGCTGAATCTTTCTACTCCTTTGTTCTGTGTGGATAAACAAGGTTATAAAGGTTGTTGTTGTTTGTGGGAATGAATTTTTGTTTGAAACCAGGAGATGAAGTTTTGATTTAATTATTGCTTTAATTTTGTACAGCACTCTGATGTTTGAAGAGGGATGTTTTAGAAATTAATAATAAAACAGGGACCTTATATTAAAAACAGGAGAAAGCAATTGCAACAGAGACTAAGTTACTTCTTAATTGGATATTTTTATAAGGGATGTTTATTTAGTTTAGGCTTAAAACCTAACCCATGTATGTATTTGAGTTGTTGTGAAAATGGAATTTCTGTCCTGTGGGACATTCTGAGTTTTTGAAATTTGATTTCATTCTGATTTGAAACAACATGTCAAAATCTTAGAATTTCCTGTGAAATTATTTATTCTGAAATATTTCATTTTGGGAAAAAGCAAAAAATGTTTTTGACTTTAATATACTAAATTATAATATAAAATAAAAACATTGACTTTAATCCTTCAGTATACTAGAGAATGTAAGCCAACATACTGAAACAAAATGTTTTGACTTTATCAACTACAAAGTTTTGACTTTCTTGAAGTGTGTTGATGATTTCCCATTAAAGTGGTTGATGAAATTAGTAAATTCCTGTGAAATATTTTGATTTTGTCAAATTAGCATTTTCTGACAGAAATTTTTTGTTCAGCTGTATATTTATACTTCTAAGTATCTACTATGGTACTGTACTTCAACATAGTACAAATGTAAGGGCTCAATAGCGACTTTGTTGCCCACTGGCTTGTGTGGCATTAGGCATGCTCTGAGCATGCCAACCAGCTCAGGACCTGTAGGTGAGATAGGTGTCCCCCTGCCTACCTTCACCTGGTTTGAGGATTAAGCTGGGGCATAGATGTGAAATAAGTGCCTAACTGCCCACCTGAGGCATCATTTCACATGTCTAAGAGGCAGTAACTTAGGCACCAAATTAACTTTTACAGAAGAAATTTAGGTGCTGTGTGAATTCAGATGCCTATGGGGTTAGGCAGCTGCTGAGTGGAAGATCTGGAGGTTGCAGTAACACCTAAATCCAGGGTTTAGGCACTTAAGTGCCTTGGAAGAGCTGGGTGAAAGTAATTAACATTATAGGTCGGTGCTCTCTCCCATTGTGTTAAAATCTTTGTTTAACGGGGCAGCTTTTGTGGAAAAAATATTTAAATTACCGGTACTTAAACTATTTTTGATGAAAAAATCTCTCTGTTAAAAAAAGTCTGACAAGTTTTGTTAGTCAGAAGAGACTCTAATATATAAGAATGGGGCAGGGAGAAAAATGACTCCTAACATACCAAACGACATGCATTTTTTTATTTAGATGGGTTTGTTACATAACAAACAGGAATATTTCCAATATTTTTCTTGTTTCTGTTTTGTCTTGTTTGGATAAATGAATTAATTGTCAATATTAAAAAGTCAACGGATACAATTTTCAGCAGTAACTAGCTGATTTAGGAGCCGAAGTCTCATTGAAAGTCAATAGGCTGTAGGCTCTTTAGGGCCAGATTTTTCAAGGTACTTAGGCAACTAAAGCTGTAGATAGGTGCCTTGTGGGATTTCCAAAAGCATGTAGCATTATGGGGGGAGGGATAGCTCAGTGGTTTTAGCATTGGCCTACTAAATCCAGGGTTATGAGTTCAATCCTTGAGGGGGCCATTTAGGGAACTGGGGCAAAAATCTGTCTAGGGATTGGTCCTGCTTTGAGCAGGGGGTTGGACTAGATGACCTTCCAACCCTGATATTCTATGTCTACAGTGCAGCTGGGAGTGAGCCTCTAGCCTGGGGCAACAGACTCCTGCTAGCTTCACTCAAGCTATCATGCTAAAAATAGTAGTGTGGAGGGGGAGACTGGGGCTAGCCACCCAAACTCAGGGGAGTGGGGTGGGCTTGAGAGCCTGAGCTGCTGCCCAAGCCTCAATATCCAAACTGCTGGTGTCTGTCTACACATGCTGAGAGGCTCACCCCAGCTGCAGCATAGACTTGGTGCCTAATTCCTATTGATTTAAAACATAAAGAACCCCAGTAGGCATCTACCTCTATCAGTCTGGCCCATATGTATTTCTGAAAATGTTACTCAGTGTCTATTAACACTTGCTACACAGCAATATCTTTTCTACCTAATTATGGCCTGGAATGAATTGTTCAAACAAGTAATAAACTCCTGAAATAAGTGATTAAAATAGAATTGCTGATTGATTCAAGTATGTTCTGGGAAGTGTCTGTTTAATAAACATATGTTCTTGGTGATCACTATTTATTAGCACTAAATTTCTCTCCCAGTTAATAACTGGACAGTTAATGTAAATTGTCTTATATGGGCTATATTTTATTGACTGCCTCCTTGAGAAAGGAAAAGCTTAATCCTTGCTGAATTAAATTAGAAATGTTAATTCTAGGATAATTATCACTGTTCTATAAAAAATATTTAAAGCTGCATTTTAATCATCTGTTGGAAATTAAATTTTAAACCTGCCAGCTACGTCGACACTCATAAAGTCTGATTTCTGTATTGAACTGCAGCTTTCAGGCAATTCTCACACACAAGGTTCTGTATCAGACACAGGAGGCTGCATCCAGTCACTGTTCATTTGAGTGTTAAACTTCAATTTCCAGTTGCACAGATGTTCAAGGATCCTTTGAATTTAATGAGGATGACTCACCCAACTGAGGAGTAAAGAGGCTGGACTTTAAGTCCTCTAATGCTCTCAGAGATCAATGAATTCCAGATGAAAACCATTCAGCTATATCTGTACTATCATCATGGACTGTCCATTATCTTCTATGTCCTCTTTGCTTGTCTTGCTGCTTAAAATATGGTGCATTTTGAAATGAGGGTTCCAATGACCTTTACATGAGTCACAGTAATGATATAACATTTCCTGTCTTGTTTTTGAATTATATTGCAAATGGCTCAAATCAATTTATGAAAATTTTGGTACATTTAGTCATTATGGGGTGCATCTTTAGCCACATGCATAATGATATTTTGCTTTCCACTGCCACTATGTCAGTTAATTTGGATTAATTTCTGACTTGTTTCTGATGATTTAATATCTTGTTTTTCAGAAGCCTGGCTAGAAGTATAGAAATCTATTGCTGTATAAGGCTACGTGTGTTGGTATATACATTACAAAGTATTGATCCTATTACACCTATTTACCATCAAGACAATATTTAAATTATAGAATGTTGAGCAATAAATTAATTGTCCATTTGTTACAAGGGTGACTTGCTTTGTTGGAATTTGTATAATTTCTCATTCAACTGGGAATACAAAGCCAGATTTTCAGAAACATGTCTACACAATTATGTTCGTAAGTTGGATGTGCAATTCGGATTTTGCACACAGCTGTTGATTGCATATGCAAGTGACCATTTGGATGTGTAAACTGATGAGTGCATGGAATGACTGTAGTTACACAAATCTGGCACACAAATGCACACACTTTGGGGGCCAGAGGGAAAGTACTGTCACGGATTAAAAACTGGCTAAGTGACAGAAAACATAGAGTTGGAATAAATGGTCTATTTTCATCATGGCAAAAAGTTACCAGAGGGCATTACGGTGTTTCATACTAGGACTGGTGTTGTTTAATATATGTATTAATAACTTGAAAAAACAAATTGAGCAGTGGGACAGCACAATTTACAGGTGATTCAAAATTATTTAGGTTAGTCAAGTCCAGAGAAGACTGTGAGAAAGTTCAGAGGGACCTAATTAAGGTAGGTGAATAGGCAACACAATGGCAGATAAAATTTGAAGGCAAAGTAATGAAAATTGGAGGGGAAAAACACTCATGCATCTCTCAGGGTTCTAAATTAATAGTATCTCAGGAAAAGGACCTGGATGTCATTGTGGACAGCTCAATGAATGGGTCCTGCTAACGTGCAGCTGTGGTCAAAAAAGCAAACAAAATGGTGGGATACATAAGGAACGAGGTGGAGAATAATAAAGAAAATAGTATAATATGATTATATACATCAATAGTACTGTCTCATCTAGAATACTGTATACAGTATTGGTCGCCTTATCTCAAAAAGGATATTGCTAAAGCAGAAAGAGTTCAGGAAAGGGCAACAAGAATAAGTATGGACATGGACAAACATTCACACGAGTGAGAGAGATTGAAAAGATTGTGCTTGATTCCCATAAAAAGGAAATGAATAAGTGAGGACAAAGTAAAAGTACATAAAAAAATGAATGGTCTAGAAAAGGTAGATCAGGAACTTCTGTTCTCCCTGTCTCAGAACACAAGAGCAAGGGATAAAGCCAGCAAAATTGAAGGGGAGCTCATTCAAAAGTGAGAGAAGGAAATGGTTTTTTCAGACACCTTGTAATCAGACACTGCAACACATTGCCACAGGGTGTCATTGAGGACAAGCATTTAGCAAAAGTCAAAGAGAGATTGGGCTTTTACACAGCTAACAAGAATAGTCAGAGTTGTTAATGTTAAAAAAAGTTTTGTAAGGGAGAGAAACTTCATACTTCAGTGTTTAAGCCAATCCCGGGGATGGGGGGGCAGATTTTCCCACTACTATCTATTGGAGGGTGTTAACCTGGAACACCTGGTGCTGGTCATCATTATCAGCAGGATATTGTACTAGGTACACCATGGGTCTGAACCAGCATGGCAAGTCCTATGTTCAGTCTCAGTCTGCAGTATTGGTAGATAGCCAATGTGGTCCTCCTGCCCCAAATTGGTGTACATTGTATGCTCCCCATTCAATGCACAGCTCATAGGACAGTGAGCAGGAGTATGAATGGGAAGAGGTGAGCTAGGGGAGCAGGGCCTGCTGATCCTCTTCTTTGTCCCCTTGGGAAATAGCTTCTCCTCCTCTTCTCAGGGATCTTCCAAGCTTAGTGGTGAGAGAA
Source organism: Trachemys scripta elegans (assembly GCF_013100865.1). NCBI lineage: Eukaryota > Metazoa > Chordata > Testudines > Emydidae > Trachemys > Trachemys scripta. The sequence goes on from NC_048300.1 coordinate 175,730,017, forward strand.
CAACTCCTTCCTCATCAAACTGTCCCTGGATTTGGCCATAAAAGGCAGTTTTATTATAAGTCCACAAAGCAGGTTGCATTGTAGTTACTTTTTTAGTGATTACACTTGCTCTCATCAGGCATCTGTGGCCTGGGATACATGAGTGTTTAAAAGTGAATTAAGATCAGATCGTATTAAAAACAAATGTGGATTGCTGGCTGTAGCAATGCCCAAAATGATGCCGAGGCCTTTGATTAAATCTTCGTAGAAAACATCTCCCCAGAGGCACCATTGGAACTTACATATAGGGCCTTTCATTTTTGGCTTTTCCCCAAAACCTCTGAAAAATACCTGGGTATTGAAAAATCCAGTATTCAGAATTTTCTGATGTCTACCTGGATTTTGTACATGCTCAAACTCCCCAGACCCAGCTTCCCCCCTTGCAGACTCTCCAGTGGATGGCATACCTCCCCTGAACAGGGAAGCATAACTGCCTCCTGGTGGCTGCTGCAGCTGTGCAGAGGGAGAGTGAGATGGGATGGGAACCTGCTGAGATCACAAACCGCTGCAGTGACAGGCCACAGGGAGGGCAAGGCCATACACCATGTGTACTGGTCCCCTACTGACCCCACCATTCAGTGTAGTTCTAGAGCATTTATGTGCCCCCCATCCAGGCACCCCCTTCTCCTCCCCTTTTGAGGGCCAGGCACCTCCTTCCTACCATCCACTTCCTCCTGGCCCTCTCTCTCTCCAACCTCATGTCCCCTGCCATTGTATCAGGCACCTTCTCTCCCCATCATGCACCCGCCCATCCCATTCCCCTGAGAGCCCGTGAGTAGCTGGGTTGAGACAGATCTAAGACTGCAGGAGAACGAGCCTTAGAAAAGAACTTTGAAAAAATTGCTGAGTCTTTGCTACTACAGACTTTTGGAATTCACACTGACACCCCTTATGTCAAGCATAAGTGTACAAGGCACCAGCAGTAAACTGCTTTTGATTTTTAAAAAGAAGCTTTATTTTTGTAATGGGGATTAGAGACAATGGTTTCACAAACAATAAACTCTTATTTTCTCTGTTTGTTGCTTTTTGTCTGTCTTCTCATCACCCAATATTAACCCTGACATTGACTAAAAAAGTGAAGTTACTTTTTGCACTGATTTTTCACACGTTTTGTTTAATTTTTGAAATAAACACTGATAAATTCCTGAGAAATTTTAGGGAAAAAATAAAAACTGGCAATTCAGGATCATACATGGGTATCTGATTCCCATTTCCCTCTCTGCATTTTCAACACCTTTATCCCCCGCATCTTCCTCCCTGCATCATTATGGCTAGTGCCTAGTAGATTCAAAAAACAATTTTTGTCTGGCTGCATTTCAGCTGCAGGTTGATAGACGATTTATTGATATTCCTACAATTTACATCAATATTTGTCACTGTGATATGCGAGAGAAAGGGGTTGGTGGGGGAGAGGGAAAGAGATTTTCACCATTTTAAACATGGTGAAGAAACCTCACCTCAGAGCCTATGGTCAATTGTCTTCCTCATGATGGTCTTTTGCACTGAAAATGTGTTGGCTAGAACATGGCTCTTGGTATCCAGCTTTACTGCTGTGGCATATTTGCAAACAGCATCTTTGTAAAAACTAGTATGAAAGCCATCAAATAACTAAGCAATGCAGTGCAAGGCTCAACTCTTGTGCTGTGCCTCCTGATAGCTGCAGCACAGAAGGGGCAGTCCAGGGGCAGGGCAGGGCAAGGAAAGGTGGCCCCATGACATTTTGCAACTCCTGTCCCAGATTCTGGGTTACTTCAGAGGCAAAACATCCCTTGGTATAATTTAGAGTAGCCCTTGATAGTGTTTTACTTTATGGCAACCTCTGCAGGATTGCCTGTTAGTTGTGCAGCAGCCCAGAATCTCTGTAATATTCTGAGTTAGGGCACACCCCTTCCCAACCCCAGTTATTCTACTCCTGGCCCCAGCCCCACCCCTACCATAGCCATATACCAGCATTTGCAAGGAAGGCAACATGGTCTAGAGCAGTGTTTCTCAACCTTTTTGATTCCAAGGACTGGCTTGCTGCCTTCCTAAACTGTGTCAGGGAGATCTCAGGAACTGGCACTGGTCCACAGACTGGTCATTGAGAAACACTAGTCTAGAGCATGGGATTGAAACCGGGATCTAGTTCTAGCTTTATTGTTGGTGATCAAATCGGTTCACCTTCCTGTGCCTCAGTTTTCTCATCTGTAACATGGGGATAATGATACTGACCGCCTTTGTAAAGCACAATGAGATCTATAATGAGAAGCGCTATGTAAGAGGCAGGTATCCTTACTAGAATGGCTTAAGTTGATCTTGCACTGCTTTTGTGCTAGGGGAATTCTCCCAGATTTACCCTTGTATGCCAGTACTTTGTGCTTCTCCAGTAACACAGGGGAGCCATAAATCTGGCTGAAATAGCCTGTCAACTAATGTTTTGGTTTCTTTCTATTGCTGAAGTGAATTCCAGGCCTCTGTCTTTCCCCTCATTGGACTATGGATATTATACATTCTGATTCTGTAATTCAGCAGGTGCCACAGCTCACATGTTATTGCAGGAAAAGTTTGATTTTACTGTAATTTCTGGTTTGAGATTTACTATAATAAATTAACAATACATACAGTACTGTAATAACAAATAATGCGCTAAAACAAGATTGACAGAGTTGTCACAATAGTGAGCAATTACTGAGACAGCTCAAGAAAATGAATGGATGTTCTAGTTGCAATTGCACTTGTGGCTGAGGTGCACTGAATCAATTATGTGGAACATGAATCTGTGGCATCAGTTTTTTGAGCCCTGCTGTCTGAAATTTGGGAACATGGTTGTCAGAAAGAAAATGAGAATCTAAAACCTGTGGAACATATGGTTTCATTTTATACTTTACAGTGAAAGAAAAAAAAATACATGCTCTGTAGCCAAATCCATTTTTAGCATCAAAACAAATATTATGGGTAAATATATTGTTTTATTTATTCCATTTAGCCCAAACAAGATACTGTTCTGTATTCAGTTTGCTGCTGTACTTTCATGTACTCTATTTTCTAAGTCTTTGTTCGCATGATTCATTGTTGCCTGACGCAGTCTGATGGCCCGGTACTGCAGGGCACTGTGTGGTTCCCAAGAGTTCAGAGAAAACGGAGGGGCCTCCGTGCATTTCAGGCAGCCTCTCACAAGACTGGGACCCTGGTGTTTCATTTATCTGTTTGGTTCTGTATTTCAGTAGGCTGCATGAGTACACTTTGGTGAACACTTACTGTACTGTACAGAAGTTAGGTAGTATCCCTTGAAATTGTTGGGAGCTCTCTCGTAGCCCCCCCCCCCCCGCCTATTATTGAAGAAGCAACCAGACCCTGTCAAGAGCTGGTCAGGAATTTTTCAACACAAAACTCTTTTTTTGGGGTCAGAAAATGCTGATTCTTTGAAACCAGAACTTTGTGCAGAAGCTTACCAGTTTTGACTAAGCTTTCATTGAGAAGTATTTTCTCACTAGAGAGATGCCCCCACTTCAGAGGTTAGGACAGTCATCTGACCTTCGGAAGACCCAGGTTGAAGTCACTGCTCTGAATCAGGCAAAACAGGACCTTGTACCCGGGTCTCCCCTGTGCCAGATGAGTACGTTGAGTATTTGACTGTTTGAGGGTGGATTTCAGGCCCTCACTTTCTCAAAATTAAATTCATGTTTCCTGGTCAACCCTAATCCTAACAGTGTATATACATAACTAAACCTTTTATAGTGGTATATAGTTAGTAAATATGGTCATTTGGAATCCAACTCTGGCTATGTGTTCTCCTCATTCTTAATATAATGTAAAGAGCAAAGACTGAATATTCATGTTACACCCTTATGAGAAAATATGACCATCCTGGCTTTATTCAGAGTGTCTACACAAAGCCTATGCACCATGCACCACTACTGTCCCTTTTAAGACTGTTTGGATTTACATGGTGCATAATCCTACTGGCTATTCTGGGGTGGGTCCCTCTCACTCTAGTTATACACAAAAAATTTCAAACACTCTTCATATAATGCACAGTAAACCTGTGGAGCTCCTTGCCAGAGGATATTGTGAAGGTGAAGACCATAACAGGGATAAAAATACTAGAAAAGTTCATGGAGGATAGGTCCAACAACGGCTATTAGTGAGAATGGGCAGGGATGGTGTCCCTAGCCTCTGATTGCCAGAAGCTGGGAATGGGTGACAGGGGATGGATCACTTGATGATTATCTGTTCAGTTAATTTCCTCTGAAGCACCTGACATTGGCCACTCTTGGAAGACAGGATACAGGGCTAGATGGACCTTTAATCTGACCCAGTATGGCTGTTATGTTCTCATATGCATACCAATGAGGCAAAAGAAATCTTGGATTTTTTTGTAGGATGGAAAACCTGTTTTCTGCACAGCTTGGTACATTCTGGTAGCACTAGCCCTGTGCTTCTGTGGTTTGATTGGATCTGGACTGATCCTTCACAGATTTATGTTTATCTATACACAAAAAGCTACTTTCTGTCTGAAAGATTATAGTGACATTTTCAAAGATGCCTCGGAAGGTTAGCCATGCAACTCCCATTGAAATGAATGCGGATTGTTTGTATTGGTTAAATCCCTTGTCTGTTTGACCATCTCAATTATTAATTTTTGAGTAAGGAAAAGAGCAAGAGGAAGGGATACAAGCTAGAAGAATACACGGTTTCCAAGAAGAGCACCATGTATGTCTGTCTCTTGTTACAGGCTGTTGCCACTCTAAGATCAAACAGGCCGCTGCATCTGCAAACACAGTCATCAAATGTAAGTGTACAGTAACTGGAAAACTAAGACCTCATAGTTTTGTAGCTACATGCACCACACACTATATATAGGAGAGTTGGAGAAAGTACAGAATTCACTCAAAACAGACAATTAAGAACTGGAAATCTCCTCAAAGCACAATGCTTTTGCTGAAAGCAAAACCAAAATTACTTTGTAAGCACCTAGAAGATAAGAAGGTGATAACTAATGGGCAACATCGATTTGTCAAAAACAAATCATGTCAAACCAACCTAATGTCGCTATTTGACAGGGTAACAATCTTGTGGATGGGGGACAGAAGTAGACGTGGTATATCTTGATTTTAGTAACACTTTTGATACTGTCTCACATAACCTTCTCATAAACAAACTAGGTATATACAGCCTAGATGAACCTACTATAAGGTGGATGCGCACCTGGTTGGAAAACCATATTCAGAGAATAGTTATCAGTGGTTCACAGTCAAACCGGAAGGGAATATCGAGAAAGGTCATGCAGGAATCTGTTCTGGTTCTGTTACATATCATAAATTATTTGGATAATGGCATAGAAAGTACATTTATACAGTTTGCAGTTATACCAAGCTGGGAGGGGTTGCAAGCACTTTGCAGCACAGGATTAGAATTGAAAATGGTCTTGACAAATTGGAAAATAGTCTGAAACAAATAGGATAAAATTCAACAATGACAAATGAAAAGTACTGAATTTAGGAAGAAATAATCAATGGAACAAATACAAAATGGGAATTGACTGCCTAGGAAGGAGTACTGCAGAAGAGGATCTGGGGGTTATAGTGAATCACAATATGACTCAACAATTGAATACTGTTAAAAAAAAAAAAAAAAAAGCAGCCCACAACACACATTCTGGGTTGTGACCGGGATTCTGAGTCACCTGTTGACTCCATATGCTGTCACTCAAATCTCCACCAAGATGGGTTAATTGGGACATAAATAGGGGATAATTAATAAGTAGGGCCACAGCTGAAGGGTCAACTATTATTATTCTACAAGTTCCCTGGGCAATTTATTCCAGTGCTTAACTACCCTGACAGAGTTAGGAAGTTTTTCCTACTGTCCAACCTACACTGCCCTTGCTGCAATTTAAGCCCATTGCTTCTAGTCCAATCTGAATGGGAAATCCTTGATCAGAGGTTTCCCACTGGGAAATACATAACCATCAGAGTGACCTGGATTGTTGCTTTGAGCTATTCATTAACATTGTTTACACAGGGGGGAAAGAAAAAGATCTTTAAAAGCTTTCCTCCTCTTTTCTCAATTTTTAAATGTTTCCCTTCTTGTAGTTAGAGGGCACTGTTTTCCTTCAAAGCTCTTAATCAGCTAGTAAATTATGTTATAAAGGTAATACAATCATGCTGCCTGCTCTACTGTATCACCGGATTGATTGACATGAAACATATACCTATCAAAAAGGGGAAATCAAATAGGCTGGTAAGTGTGCTGTCAAGGCAGAAGATTTAGGTTTTGTAGCAACCTGTGGACACCCACTTCCTGAGCTGAGAAGCAGGACATTGTTAGGCAAACAGCACATCATCAAAATCATCTAGAACTGGTGAAAAAAAAATTTTTAATTGTGAAACATTTTTTTTGATGGAAAATGGCTTTTTGACAACACTTCTGTGTGTGTTGGAAACATTTTGGGTTTCCATCAAAAACTAGAATTTGTCAGGTTTTTTGCAGTTAAAAACAAAACACCCCTCCCAATCACATTTCCCATCCGGCTCTTCAACCGTCACCACTACACATCTGCTGCAGACTGCTCACAGGCCCTGACTCTTCTGACTTACATCATTGTAACTACATTGACTTTAGCTGAGAAGCAGGCTCAGTTTTTAAAACCGATTCTTAAGAATGAGAATCAAACCCTGTAGAGAGTCAATTTTCCATGCCAAGAGATGACATATTGAGAACAGTTCCTTCATAGACATTGGATAGATGTGAGTAATAAGCAAACATTTAGGGATAAATTGTCACTTTTATCTACATTGAGATGTACTGTATGGTCTTTAGGTCTTCTATTTTATAAATGGACAAACTGTGACAAAGAAAAGTTTTAACTTATTTAAAAGCACTGAAGTGAATTAATTTTGAAACTAGGATGAAGAGCCAAGACTCCTAGATTCCCTTCTTGTCTCTGCCAGTGATTCTATGATATTGGGCAAATTAGATTATTTTTTTCCTGTTTTGCCTTATTCATCTATAAAATAATTTCTTTACCAATTCCCTCTAGTGTAAGGTAATTGGTATTTGTACATTTCTTTGGGATTCTGGCATGGAAGGTGTTATATAAATGCATATATTAATATTTCTGTAATCTTTTCCTTTTTTGTTTATGCAATATCTTAATATCTTCTGTCTTGCTAACATAAGACGCTTCCATATTTTTTTATATATCTATCACACACACATATTGCGGCAAAGTAATCTATACTTATACATAGACATTAATAATAGTAACAATACCTAGCTCTTAGATAGTGGTTTTCATCAATAGATTTCAAATATTTTACAAAGTCTCATTAGCCTTATTTTACCTATGGGGAAACTGAGGCAGAGTGATTAAGCGACTTGCCCAAGGTACCCAGTAGGCCATTAGCTAAACCGGGAAGATAACTCAGGTCTGAGTCCCAGTCCATTGCTCTGCTAGGCCATGCTGCCTCTTGGGGTACAATAAAAGACCTGTGACATGAGTGCAGCTGGCCTAGGTCATCTGGTTTGGGCTGTGGGATTATAACATTGCAGTAATGAGATTTTCGGTTGGGGTGGATCCTGGGCTCTGTGATCTAGCAGGAGTCTGTAATCCCAGAAGGGGGTTGGGTCTCCAGCCCTAGCCTCACAACCTTGAGTCAGCTGACCCATGCTTTGAAACTCAATGCCACAGGTTTTTTATTGCAGTGTAGACATCCCTTTTGTTATTACCTGAATAATTAATGTTGGGTTAGGATAAAAACCATTCACAAAGCTACCTCACTGTCCTCCTTAGAATTTGCTTTTCTTGTGATATCTACAAAAAAGTAACAATCTGGGGTGCTGATCCCACTGTCTATCAGACCAACCAATTGGGGGGAGGGATAGCTCAGTGGTTTGAGCATTGGCCTACTAAACCCAGGGTTGAGAGCTCAATCTTTGAGGGGGCCACTTAGGGATCTGGGACAAAAATTTGTCTGGGGATTAGTCCTGCTTTGAGCAGGGGGTTGGACTAGATGACCTCCTGAGGTCCCTTCCAACCCTGGTATTCTATGATACTGGAAAACAATTTAAATATTTTAACAAGATTCCCTTGCTCCCTCTTTTTTAAAAGATACCCAAGAAGAGGCGGGGGCAGGGTAGGACAGAGATTTGGAGAAAGAGGTGGATTGGGGGCAGGGCCTGGGGCAGAGCACAGGGGAGTCGAGCACCTGTTGGGAACACAAGGAGTTGGTGCCTCTGATCTGTGGTCAGATACAATCACTGAGTCAGAACTTCAGCTATGTACACCAGAATAGCTCTGACTCCAATTAAGTTGGCCTGACTGACACCAGTTGAGGATCCAGACAACCAGTCCATTTTTTTAAACTTCATTATATATTTTACTCTTGGAAGAACAGTATGTAATGGAGTGGACTTTGCTAAAAAGAGCCATAAGGTCCATTGCCTCACTACATGTGTTTTTTCTGAACCAGTCAGAAAGTGCCCTTCTACCTTTGTACTTCATCAGAATAATGTAGTAAAATAAAACTAGTGGCAGCCTGTAACCTAGTCTCCTTGGCAATAAAATAGAATAGGATAGTTGGAGAACTCAAGGAAGAGAAAGATTACAAAGGCTGGGGTTAGGGATTAAATTTAGCCACCTGGTCATCTGATCATTTATTTATTTATTTTTGTTAGGGAGGAAACTCAGCAAGGCTCTGATTTCTCTCAACATTAGCTTTTTGTACATACACCACAACAAAGCCTGACCTTTCCCTCCCCCCCCCTTAAAAACAAAACAAAAAACACAACCAAAACATTTCTCATAGCTCTCATTTGATCTCACTTCTCAGTTGCATGAGCAGAAGTCTCAAGCCACGCCAGCCAGACAGTCAACCCACTTGTATAAATAATGCACCTGCTTCTTCAAGAGAAATACCTGGGACCAATGAAGAGGTTTTGATTATAAAGCCATGAGTTACTCTGGGCTTTAAGTTAGAGTATGTGCTTGAAACACTTTGCTTTTGCTGGAAGTGAATGTTGTCAAGGACAGGTCTCCTGAATAATGCCTCTTATCTGAGGATCAGGCGGCACTCGTGCAGTCCCTTTGCCCGCTGAAAAGAGGAGTCAGATGAATTTTTGACTTTTATATAAAATATACCAAAATAGATTCTATATTCAGCATAACAACAAAGTTCCTACTGGACTACAAGGGTAGAGTCTTCTGTAGTATTCTTGAGTATTGAATGGAGATTATAAGAATCAATACATGTACTGTATAGCTGAGCTTAATTCCATTAAAGTCATGAGGCAATGTATAGTACTTCTGAGTGAACAGTCAGGTATTCTTTGCAAGCCTTTGTATCATTGTTTAATTCATATTATCCTAGACAACACTTACCTTCCCACTGATTTACTCAGGAAGATACTCAGATTTAGGGGAAGGCTAGATGAATGTGCATCATATGCTAGCACAGGTCAAGATTAGTGTTCCTTTACTCACCTTGAATAATGCCTTGTTCCATAAGAATCTCCATTGACTTTTTGTGGAATAAGGTGCTGCTCATCTCAACTATCATCTATATCCTATTAATATAATCATTTGTTGTGCCTAATTAGATACTCTATCTTTATGTTCTTCCTGTTAAACTGAGATCAGAATTTGTCTCTGTTTCTCACAGAAGTGAGAAATGCTCAGCCCTCTGACCTGATCCAGCAAAGCATGTAAACACATGCTTTACTTTAAGCATGTGAATACTCACTCACATACTTAAGTTAAGAGGAAGGTGGTCCATTAGTTACAGCACTAGCCTCGGACTTCGGCAACCCAGTCAGCTCCCTGCTTTGACAGACTTCCTGTGGGACCTTGAGCAAGTTACTTAGCCTTTCTATGCCTCAGTTCCACGTTGGTATATGGGGAATCTGTTGTGAGATAAATACATTAATTGTGAGACAATCAGAAGTCAAAAACCAGAATTTATGTAAGAAATTCCAATCCTACTTAGTGACTGCTGACTCTTAGACTGACCGCTGCATGTGTATCTGATTTGTATAAGACCCCAATCCTGCAAACAGTTGAACATGTAACTTTACATACTTGAGTAGTGCCACTGGAGTCAGAGACAACTTTGATACAAGTATTTATTCCTATGATTATCTGTATGTAGCATTGGTGCTTAAACAGAAAAACAAATGAGCTTAGATACAAAGCTCCAAGCAACCAGATGGGGGATTTCTCATCACACAGAGGTGCAGCTTGTTTACTTTTTAAACTTCAGGAGTATGTTGTAGCAGATATAAAGGTACTGTAATTTTGCACCAAAATTGTATTACTCTGATTGCACTATTCATATAATTCTCATAAATAACAGTGTCTGTTACCATTCCATATTAAAAAACGGTTTGTCTGTAAACCATTAGCTGGCATGTTACAGTCAGGCACGTGTTTGCTCATAATGTTAACTTACCTACAGCAGATAAATGATACAGATCACACATTTGTTGGATGTGCTCATTTATTGAGCCCTAGAAAGTGCCATTTGAATTTGCCCTATTTGAATTAGAGGTGAGGTTAAAGGGAAACTAAGTCAAACACACTCATACAGAAAAGCCAATTCAAGTACAGCAGGTGAAAAAAAGCCAATTCAGCAAACACTGAAATATTATGCACATTTGTGTCCATTTCCCTAAACTGTTAGTTTCAAAAACAAACCACAAGAATTCTGAAAAATTAAAATGTTTTGACATTTTCTTTCAAAAGATTTTTGAAATGGATTTTTGTTTGAAATGACTGCATTTCAAAATTTTCTCTTGTTTAGAAAAATGCATAAAATGGTTGAAATATATTTCAGTTTAATCAAAATAGAACTTTTGTTTGAGCCACATTTGTTTTTCAATGTTTTGTTTCACTAAAACATTGGTTTTGATCTGAGCACAATTTTTAAACTTTTTAAAGTTGACAATGAACTAAAATACCCATTCTTCAATCCACCCTACTTCCAAGCAACCTATATTAGTCTCAATGATTTCCAAATTTTTGTTTTGAAATAATATGAAAAAACAGGAAATAGAACAGTGTGTGTAAGACATGACTAGAGTTCAGTTCTGCAAGATGCTGAGAATGTTAATACATGTTCTTTGTTCCAATTTCTGTGACTGACAGAAAATTCACAGCACAGAAATAAGGATTAATGTTGAATTTATCTGATCTGTAATTGAACATTAATCCTTATTTCTGCACTGTGAAAGGAATATTTTAATTTGCATCCTAATTTTTCTCATATACTTACAGGTTATTTTCAGAGTGGTGTTGTAATCATGTTGGTCCCACAATATTAGAGCGATAACGTGGGTGAGGCAGTATCTTTTATTGGACCAACTTCTGTTTGTCTCTTTCACCAATACAAGTTGGTCCAATAAAAGATATTTTCTGACCCACCTTGTTTCTCAGAATATTTTCAAGGTAGAGATCCAAATAGAACAGCATGTGTAACTAAGTATATAAATGAACAGCTCAAGTAACTTGTCTAAATCTCTTAAGCATGCAAGCGCATGTGTCTAGTTGCAGAGTTTTCCTTTTAAATAGGAAATGTTTGTTGGATTAGTTGACATTACTACTTGCAGCTGCTGTCTCAGGAAATTATGCTCATTCTTAACTCCTGATAGCAGTCTCTCAATACTATTCATCTGTTCCTCTCAACATGAGAGTCCCCCTTCTTATTTTAGACGTGTCCACAATGGCAGTTGGTGCCATCACACCAAAGTAATTTCTGTGAAAAAGAAGAACTCTTTATATTATAAAGCTCATATTTGTTAGAAATAATGATGACACTTTTACCTAATTTTTTTTTTAAAAGTTATCAGTAAGCTTGACACTTTTTAGCACAACAAAATCTCCTGTCTCTTATAGGCCTGGTCTTCAGTAAAATACTCTACACCTATTTTGCATATTCACTATAGACTCAAATCCGTTTTTGTATATGCCTCTCTGGCTAACTCTGAGGCAGGGACTGTCATTTTCTATATGTTTGTACACCACATCTCTCAACAGTCCACCACCAAATTGGTCAATGTTATTATTAAACAGAACTAATCCTTGTGTACCTCAGGGACCTGAGTGTACACATCTGGTAATGTGTATACAAATGAGATAAGCATTTGTGTAGGTGACTGCAAGAGAATGCTTCTAAACTTAGGCCCTGATCCTACAAATGCTTATACATATGCTTAACATTACATATGTGAGTAGTCAACTTCAATCAGAACACTCATGTACAATTAAGCACCTCTGTAAGCATTTGCAGGAACAGAACCTCACTGAAAATCAGGCCATGATTAGCGGATGAATTTAGATACAGGTCAAGTTTGGTTTGCTTCCAGTGCCTACTGCAAGCTTCATAGGGACAGAGTTAAGGTTTTGTGAGGATGTGGACTGAATTAAGTTTAATACCTTTGAGGTCCATTGTACAAAATGCAATTGTTTATGGGTTATTGTGGAACTTCTCTAGGAGACATGACTAATACAGTCTCTGGGAGATAATAGAAACTACAAAGGATTTCTGGGGACAATACATGTGAACTGAATTTCCTAGGATATATTTGGGGGTGAGAAGAATGCAAATGACCCACCTTGAATCCATCCTTTTAAAGGTGCACTTTGAGCAGAGAGACCCATTGTCTGGCTGATTACTTATTCATGGTCTCTTCCAAGAGCCAAACTGCATAAATGAGCAACTCTCTTACTCATGAGTGTTCTTGTTTGGAGCAGAGGGCATGATGAACTTGAGATCATAGGAAAACCTAGGTGGCAGTTGAAGGACTACCTCTGCCAGAGCCCATGTTGCAGTTGGGGTGATCTCTAGTAAGCCTAACAACCTGCCTGTACAGTCTTTTATTGTTTTTAAATGGGTTTTCTCTGTACTGCTTTTACCTTAGAAAAAACATGTGCTTGATTAGAAAGGACTGTATGGTAACTTCTACCTGTGGCAATTACACTATGTTCTGTCTCTGAAGAGAAGGCAAAAGAAGACTGCTTAAGCAGCCTGTCTTTTGCTGAGGATTTTACAGTATAGTCAAGGGACTGTGCAGTTGGAAATACCCCAGTCAGAAGGGAGAGAGATGAGTATCTCCACCCAACAAAGGCAACAGTGGGGGTGCCGGAAGAGTAGAGTGGGTATCCTTGCTGGATCATAGAGGGGTAAGGTCATATAGGAACAGTTGCCCTGAACTGTAACGTATAGTTACTTAAGTTTTGTTTTTCCTGGTTTTCAAAGGTTTAGAGATTTGCTACCTTCCATGTTCTGAGAGAGCATGAGGATGGGCTTGGAAATCTGAACTCTGCATTTACCAAGTTTTCAGGTAGTGATTATGAATTATGTGAAAGTAAAGAATAATAGTTCTTGATTAGAAGGAAAAAGACTTTGGAATATCAGTTTGTTATATTTATAGGTTAGACAGAACATTTTTGGTGTAAAATCTCTTTAGTGTCTATCAATGCTGTTCCAGAATCAGTTGGTATGTGTTGCCATTAAACGCTGCAAGGCTCTCCTTCTAAAGTGTAATTGCTAGTCCCTATTACAACTGTTTGATTCAAACTAGAGTTTTGTCTTTGTCCAGTAAACTCAGTACATCTTGTTTATATTCATTATAGATGAATCCTGTCTTTGTTCCAAAGGAGCACTGCAGTTGCCCATTCCTAAGGAATGAGGTTGCATATGAAATTCAAACTCAGGTAATCTTTCCAGGCAGCACAAACAGGACCTGCTACCACTGCCATCTTATGCTGCTCTTGTCAACTGTTACTTCAATACTTTCTCAAGCACTGATGATTTTTTTTGTTTTAATCTGCAGCTGTGCTGTAACTGCTCAGCTGGTGCTAACCCGGGTAGCTCTGTTGAAGACAAAGGAACTATGCCAATTTACTTCAATGAGGATTTGGCCTCAGATATTTGTTATTTGCTATGTTCTAGAGCAAAATACTTACATATTGGTGGGTGAATGCAGTGCACAAACTATGCAAATCCATCTCTTCCTTTCTTCTTATGTATACACAAACATACATATGAATGTCAATTGCTTGTAAAGTATGCAATTGGTCTTTCCTGCATTTGTGAATGATGAGAGAATTTCAGCCAATCAGTAGGCCAGCATAAATGTATTGTCCCCAGGGTTGGTGATTTTGTCTAACAGAACTTGTATTATTTTAGTAGCTCGCAGTGATCTTTTCTTGATCCATCTGGACTTTTGGTTCATTTGTTCCAGATCTAGCCTGTTCATTCCTCTGCGCTCATTGTCTGGTCTGTTCTTTCTGCCGGAGGAGACCAGTTACAATCTAGGATTAATCCTTTTTGTGGCGATGGTCTAGGATTGATAAATTCTTGCTAGCTGGCTAGTTTCTCTTCCTTTTGTTCCCCCAATACCCTTCTGACCTTAGCTCTGGCTTCTCCATGACAAAGTAATAGTTTATCCTACCTATAGCAACATTTGCTAGCTAGCCTGTTGCTTGCACTGGTTCAGTTATAAGCAGTGTAACCCATTCAGCTCATTCCGACCCCGCTAACATCAGCAATACTGCATTTCTCTGGAACTGTACTCCAGAATCTAAGCTCTCATTTTAAAAATATTAAGTGTCTTGACATCATAGTTACAAAGAAACCTTCAAAATGTGAGGAGAATGTAACCAATGTAGTAATATATGCATGAGCCTGCACGCAGCCCATACCTGTAGCTCTGACAGAAGTGTGAATTCATCTCAGTGGAGCATTAACTCCTAAGCCTAATGACGACAATTGAAAGGGCAGCATTGTTAACGGTCATAATTCTCATTTTAGCAGAAGTGTCAAGCTACTATTCTCTATTGTTATATGAAGTGGCCAGTATTGATATATGGGAGGGAGGCAGCTGTAACTGAAGGATACCTCCGTTAGGGATTAAGAAATTCAAGCCCCATTTTCCCCAAATTTTTTAACATCACCACTGTCCCTGTCCAAGAACTAGATCCAATGTACACTGAATTCAACACTGAAAAGATTCCCATTGATTTCAATGGCCATTGGATAGGGCCCCAAAAGAGAGACGGGGGGGGGGGGGGGGGGGGGGGAGAGAGGAAGGGGAAGGTGCAAATGCGTTTCCTTCCCAGAAGCAAAAGACTCATTTGCCTGGGTGCCAAAATCACCTCCCACATCCCACACCTTCTGAAAGTTTCCATGATTCAGCTGTCAAAAACTCCTCCTCCCCATGATAGCTTCTATGATGCAAGCATTCACTGTCAGTACAAAAGATTACAGCTCACTGAAAGTTTAGGGACAATGGGAAATAAAGTGAACTTAATATAAAAATAAATGATAAAGGGATACTACACTGACTGTGCTGGACTGGCCAATGGGGAGGGTATAGTCCCAGGGTTCCTGCTGCATAATTCCAGGTTCCTAGCACATAATTTAGGTCTAATGTGCCACACAGGCCCTGGGGCTTTGTTCATATTTTGCTGCAACTTGTGGTAAAACTGCAAGCTTGACTGTATACACATTATAGCCCCGAAGACAGATATGCAGATCCATAGCTGGTGTAAATTGATGCAACTCCAGTGACTTCAGAGCTATGTCATTTACACCAGCTGAGGACCTGGCCTATAACCTTTTGTATTTAGTTTCCTCTCATATAGGGGTAATGAGGCTTAATTAAGGTTGATAAAATAAATAAATAGGTAGTGATTTAAAACATGGAAGTATGTGGAGGCTAAAAAACCTTTTCATCTGAATCAGATGTCATTGTGTTTAGCTGGTCTATACCACGGTGTAAGCTCACTAGTGTTATTAGATCCATCTTTCCCTTCTCCCTGCTACCACTGTTTAAAACCACCTTGTTGCATCTTCCTGTAGGCTTCAAGCTCTGGGGACCATCTTTTACTTTTTTGTGTACGGTGTCTAGCACGGTGTGGCCTTGATCTGTTTTGGGGACCTCAAGGCTCTATTTTAATACAAATGATGCTTTTGAGAGCCTCATATGAAAGGAGCTATAGAGGTGTAAAGTATTATTATTGTGCTTTTGAAGCTTTTTGTGTGTGTTTGTTTTGCCTGTAGAGGATCCCTTCTGGTCCCAAGTGCAAAATAGGGACCTGACGTCAGCCATGCCTTAACAGAGTCACTCTTTTAGCACTCATGATTATTTACTAAGTGCCTGATGGCTCTGGTAATTTGTGTTCTTACATGTCTAAATTAACTTAACGGTATCAACTAACTGAGGGTCAAAACTTTGGCCCCAGAAGTCATTTGGATCACTCCTGTGTGAACAAAAGCTGCAGGAGATGTCTAGTCATAGCATTTTTGAAACAGGATGGTGGGGATAACAGCACTTCATAGAAAGTATAGCACTTAAGTGTTGTTAGGGCATTTTTTATATTATTTGTACATTTTTAAACAATATTGGCGACAGGAAGATTTTCAGCCATTTCACTTTCTTCTGCTTTAAGATTGATTTACTGAAGAACCGATGGGTCTAAGATTTAGGAGAAAAATTGTGCTGGGGCTGCAGCTATTGCTTTACCTGAAAATGCAATGTCAGTTTAATTCTTTCTGAAGCTTCAAGGGACCTCAACTGTAAAAACCGGAGTCTCCTGAGAGCATTAGGAGGGTAGACAGTGAGGAAGCTGCAAGGCAGTAGCTGCTGTTCTGGGATTCTCAGAAGTAGAGATCCAGGTGTTATTAAAATGAGCTGCTGGCAGAATTGCAGAATCACTAGCTAAGAAGAATGGATTCATCGTTGCCTAGAGGGATGTTAGGAACTCAAAGGAGATTCTCTCCAACAGGGTCCATTTATCTCACAAAGGGCTGCAGTTTTGAATGACTGTGGTTGAATTCTGACTTCCTCTCGGTTTCGGTTATTAGTTATCACTGATTTGACTGCCAGCTCCATTCTCTCTCACTCTCCCTTATTTGTTTTGTAGGGAACTGTCAGAATTATAGCCCTTGATTCTTTAGAAATGCTGGATAGCATCAGCCTATTTTTCCATTAAAATTCCTCTCATCTCTATAAACCTCTCTCTAGTCACAGAGAACGTCTCTGCCATGCACGAACAATACCCCTTATTATTGTCCGGCTGCTACTAGTCCCTGTTTGACTGAGAATGTGACCAGTTCTAACAGTGCTATATACCTACACCCATGGTAAACACCATTAAAAATCATTCTATGCCAAATCCTGACAAACTCTTAAATGACACCTTACCTTGTTGTACCACCTATAATGGTAGTAATTTCTAGCACAGATTATAGTATTTGGGTGACTACAACCCACAGTATCTGTACCGATTCCATAGTCATCCACAAAGGCCCTTGCTCCTGCACAATGTGGCAACCAGCCTCTGCCATAGATGGGGCATCACAAACAAATCACTTAATACATACGCCTTTGGCTCCAGTAGAGTACAGAAGTTTGATAAAAGAACAAATTTACCCTCAGCACTGAGGAACCGTCAAACTGAATCCAAGCCTCTAGGGAATTCATTTGCTTTAACCAACAAGATAAGTTCTAGATGATGCAGCCAGTGCAAAATCTCTCTGCACCAATGAAATTTGGAGTCCAGTGTCATTATCAGCATCAACCACACCAAAACATAAGATAGCAGCTGACCCTGGTAACAAATGTTACATTCCAGAACAAAAAGCATTTGCTGCTGTTTCCCAGTTACACTAAAGCAAAGCTTGCTTTTCTCAGATTACAGCATGCTCAAATCGGTTATCTGTTTAAGGTACTTATATGGCCCCGCATCATTATAGTACCAAGCACCTCACAATCTTCAATGTATTTATCCTCAACATGCCCATGAAGTAGGGCAGTGCTATTAACTGAAGCCCCTAAGTGAATTGCTCAAGGTCACACACAGGAAGTCAGTCTGAGCAGGGAACTGAAGCCACATCTCCCACGAACAGACCAGTGCTCTAACCTCTGGATCATCCTTCCTCTCTATGTACACGTGAAAGGATATTTTCAAATATAGCCATTGGGAAACTGGCAGCAAGCCTGTGAGAGCTCCTGTTTGGGGCCGAGCCTCCTCATTTCCTGTTGATTTCAGACCCCACTCTGAGAGGTGCTGAGTATCTGACTTCACTGAGAGTGGCAGATACTCAGCAGGTGTTAGACACTTCTCAGGAGAAAGCCCAAAGGCAGGAAGTGACCGTTCTCAGTGCCACTGAGAAGAGTGTAGAAGCCAGTGGCTTACTAACTGCTAGACTTTATTGGAGGAAAATAATTAAAAATAACCTAAATTTACTTATTTTTTTTCACATTGCATTTTAAGACTAAGCATACAGATTAATTTGCATTTATGGTGGCTTGTTCCAGCTGCCCTTGAAGGCAATGGGAGTTTTCCCATTGACTTCAGTGTGCATAAGATCAGGCCTTTAGACAATGTGGGCCTGATTCAAAACCCAATGGAGTCAATAGGGGTCTTTTTATTGACTTCAGTAGGCTTTGGTTGTTTTTCTTAAAAAAATAAAATAAATCACTTATCTGTTTGATCACATTCAGACCACCATGGATTTAGGTACATTTTCTAGATTGCTATCCCTCTCACTGGGCACAAGTTGGCACCTTTGCTGGAAGTTTCAGCATTGAAGCACAGACTTGAGTGAACATGGAGACTTTGTCTTGCTCTTTAAAATTGGTCCCTTCAGGTGGTGAAGCTTTTGCTGCTGTCTATGATTTAACTTTGTTACAGCTAAATAGAGGACTTCACTCTCTAATGCTGTCAATCCAGCACTGTTAGCGACTGATCCAGTGGAGTCAATTGAAGGGCTCCCATTGATTAAAGTGGGCACTGAATCTGGCTCTAGGCTCTAGTCCAGCAAAGCACTTACTTAACTTAAAGCAAGTGGGTAGTGTCAGTGAAGTCAGTGGGACTACCCATGTGCTTAAAGTTAAACACATTTTAAGAGCATTGCTGGAGAGGCGCCTTAATGAACACCAAATTCAGTCAAATTATTTAAATTAGTTACTGTTTGGTGCTATACAAGACACAAAGATGCAGTACTTGCTACAAAGAGCTTATCTAA
Organism: Trachemys scripta elegans; assembly: GCF_013100865.1. NCBI lineage: Eukaryota > Metazoa > Chordata > Testudines > Emydidae > Trachemys > Trachemys scripta. Next base: position 175,749,066 of record NC_048300.1, read on the forward strand.
ATAACTGATGAAATGTTGTTAGTTCTCACCCTTTCTCTACTACAGTAGTAATTGCTTCCTTTCTTCTGTATTAAGAAGATTGACAGCTTGTCACTTAAACAAGAATCTCAAGGACACAATTGAGCAGGTGATACGGAATGCTCAGAAGACATGTATACCAAATGCCAGTTTTTTAAAAATAGGGCAAATCTAGCCCTCAAGTTACACCAGGCAACCATACTGACTTCCCTTGTGTTGCCCAAGGGTAATAGAGAGCTGAGTTTGTGCCATTTCCTTATAGCACTTGTCCCCCCGCCAAAAAAATGTGCCATAGATAATGAATCATGCATTATTATTGACGTATATCATATGATTTGAATATTTATTCAAAATAACTGTTCTGTGCTAGAGGTTTCCCTATGCTCAGATTCCCTAGCTTATTCCAAAGTCTGAATAGTCTTAAGCCCTTTTTACACAGATTTTAGCATAGCTTTAATAAGTGTGACCCCCTAGTTTTGGATTAAAATGATTTAATTGGGGAAGCATGTTATTGGTGGCTATTCTAATTTAGAGTGCTTGCACTCTTCAGGGCTCTCTGCAGCTGACTGCACTGACGTCATCGCTAGTGATATTGACACATTCTTTTGTGTGGTGTGAATGAAGAACTAAATTGATCCCAGTGGGGACTATGTTCACAATGAATAGAAGTCTGCCACTCTACCAGCTATAGACAGCACTAGATGTCTGTTAGCATAGTACTTGGTTTGACGCCCAAGTCAGTCAGAACAATGATTTAAGTTGTTTCATGTTACTCCCAGAAAACTGTGATTTTGGCTACAGTAATTACATGCAATTTAATAGACAATAATTAAATGATAGAGACTATGAATAAGAGCATTCCATCTATAGAGCTCAAAGCACTTTGCAAAGAAGGGCAAACTTTATTCTCATTTTATAGATGGGGGAAAGCAGAAGGTCCCCAGGGTCAAGGAGCTAGGGGCAGAGCTGGGAATAAAAATCAGAGACTAGATCCCCAACTGGGGTGGAGGGGAAGAAGAGAGGATAATCATCGGTCTGTTGAAATCAATCATGCTAAACTGATTTACGCCAGCTGAGGATCTGGCCTCAGGTCTCCTGAGCTCTAGTTATTATAGAAATACTGTTCCTTATGCATTGAAAGTATGTTCAGAATTTCCAGTGTTGTTGTTGTTTTAAACAAAGAAAGATACATTGAGATTTCAATTTTTAAAATCTACTTATGGTACTCACACAGCTTCCATTGCTATCGCATCTGAGCACTTCACAATCTTTAATGGGTTTATACTCAACACCCTGTGAAGTAAGGAAGCACTATTATTCCCTTTCATGGGAGGGTGGGGGAGACAGAAAGGTTAAGGATGGAATCTACAAAAGGTACTTAGATGTCTAAACCGCAGACCTAGGCACAGAGATCTTGGGTGTAAGTTCCTAAGTCCCACAAGTGGCTCCATTACGACAATTCCCTAAGCACCTATGTTTCTGCCTCTGAGCATGTGCGCTGGTGCCTCACTCTAGGTTTCTGAGTACCTATCTCGCCTAAATCCTAGAGCCATTCACAAACCAGAGAAGATGGGAGTTTGTCCACCTAAGCTGCGTGTAGGGCCCAATCTGGTAGGCATGCTAAGAACCCTACTAGACCAGATCCTGCTCAAATTCTGGCTGGAGATGGTGGTGGTCACCTTTTAGCACAGTGGTTAGAATACTTTCCTGGGATGTGGGGTACCCAGGTTCAATTGTCCCCTCTCTGCCCCCGGGGGAGAAGAGAAAGTGGATGGGAGGGAGAGGAAGAATTTGAATGCCTCTCAGGAGCAGTGATCTAACCACTGAACTATGGGATATTCTGATGTGAGGCTCCCTCAGTCTCTCCTGTTGGAACTGCTCCACTGTGGGTAAATAACAAGAGAGTAATTGGAACAAGGGGATTAGGGCTAGAGTCTCCCATCTCTGTCACAGGGCATGGTCCCTCATACTGGATTTCTCTTTGCAAGGAGTCCTCACACACTCTTATGTAAGGTTTCAGAATAGCAGCCATGTTAGTTTGTATCCACAAAAAGAACAGGAGTACTTGTGGCACCTGAGAGACTAAATAAATTTGTTAGTCTCTAAGGTGCCACAAGTACTCCTACTCTTATGTAAGTTCACCACAGTGTACTTTATTTACACTGTCTTGTGCTGCATCCCATCCCATCACCATAAAGCTTTTCCCCAAGCCTCAACATACCCCTTGGCACAAGGGGAAAGAGCTCTTACCTAGCTGAGATCCTGAGTTTCTTTGCCCTTCCTTCCAGCCTTCCTCTCACCCTTCCTGTCTCCTATTTAATAGTCCCTAGTTGATGAGATGAATCTCCTCCTTAACTGGTTAATCATCCAGTCCTAATCATTTATCTCCCCCAATTTGTCCCATGCAGGGACATTTACAAAGTGTACAAAGTGGTGAATCAGCCTCAGGTTAATTCTGTCACAACCTCCCAGGTGGGTGCTCTAACCACTGGATTAGAGAGTCAGCCTCACTCTCTTTCTTCCCCTTTCCCATGACTATTTAAGCATTTATCCACAGAGGCACAGTCATTAGACTGCCTCCTGCTCTGTCTGTTTTGTGCGGAGCAAGGCAGGTACCCAACTCATTCCCACAAGAAACTGCTTAGGTGCTTAAGCTGCCCGACTCTAGGAGATGGGTTCCCATTTGTGGATCACTAAACAGAGACAGGTGTCTATGTCTGGGCTGCAGGGAAGTGCCTATCTCTAAGAGAGGAGCAGGGCTTAGCACACACCCTCTCATCTGTATCTCCCGTTAGCTAACTTAGGCATTTCCCTGCCTAGCACACTGGCTTTTCTGGATTGTATTCTTAAATGCCCATTTCTCCCCATTCATTGTATAGAGAGCCTGGGCACCTAACTCAGTTTTGTGGACATCAGTGTTGTTCCTCTAATTTTCTAGGCCCCTAAAAGTTAGGAGCTGTGATGCTCAGCATTGGAATGCCTAAGTCCCTTCATGGTTCCTACTCCAAGTGACCAGACCAAAATCACATAGGAAGGGAGTTGAATGCAGGTCCCCCAAGTGGCCTAACAACTGAACCATCTTTTCTCACTTAAAATGGTACAACAGATATTTAGTAACTGTCTGACAGGATACTGACAAGGGCAGTCAGGACCAAGGGTCATAGCAGGGTCAGACCTGAGACTGAGCAACAGAGGAGTATGTAGCCAAGTCCCAGGCTGGGGTTGATACCAGGGATCAGAGTTAGGTTCATAGACTCATAGACTCATAGACTTTAAGGTCAGAAGGGACCATTATGATCATCGGGTCTGACCCCCTGCATACTGCAGGCCACAAAACCCTCCCTACCCTTCCCTTGACTCTGCTGATGAAGTCTTCAAATCCTGTCTTTTAGTGACTTCAATTGGCAGAGAACCCTCCTGCTAGCGATCCCTGCCCCATGCTGCGGAGGAAGGCGAAAAACCTCCAGGGCCTCAGCCAATCTACCCTGGAGGAAAATTCCTTCCCGACCCCAAATATGGCGATCAGTAAGACCCCGAGCATGTAGGCAAGAGTCTCCAGCCTGACCCTTGTTAGCCATTATACTATTTACCTGCCTTTGCTCGGTATTCCTCAGCTAATATGCTTTACCATTAAACTATTCCCTCCATAAACTTATCTAACTTAATCTTAAAACCAGACAGGTCCCTCGCCCCCACCGTTTCCCTCGGAAGGCCGTTCCAATATTTCACCCCTCTTACGGTCAGAAACCTTCGTCTAATTTCAAGCCTAAACTTCCCCACGGCCAGTTTATATCCATTCGTTCTCGTGTCCACATTAGTACTAAGCTGGAATAATTCCTCTCCCTCCCTTGTATTTATCCCTCTGATATATTTAAAGAGAGCAATCATATCCCCCCTCAGCCTTCGTTTTGTCAGACTAAACAACCCGAGCTCCTCTAGTCTCTTTTCATACGGCAGGTTTTCCATTCCTCGGATCATCCTAGTGGCCCTTCTCTGCACCCATTCCAATTTGAGTTCATCTTTTTTAAACATGGGAGACCAGAACTGCACACAGTACTCCAAATGAGGTCTCACCAGCGCCTTATATAACGGAAGCAGCACCTCCTTATCCCTACTAGATATACCTCGCCTAATGCATCCCAAGACCGCATTGGCTTTTTTCACCGCCACGTCACATTGTCGACTCATAGTCATCCTCCGGTCTACAAGAACCCCTAGGTCTTTCTCCTCTTCCGTTACTTCTAACCAATGCGTCCCCAGCTTGTAACTAAAATTGTTGTTAGTCATCCCTAAATGCATCACCTTACACTTTTCACTATTAAATTTCATCCTATTTCTGATACTCCAGTTCTCAAGCTCATTCAAGTCTCCCTTCAGAATATCCCTATCCTCCTCCGAATTGGCAACGCCTCCCACCTTCGTATCATCTGCAAACTTTATCAGTCCACTCCTGCAATCGGTTCCGAGGTCAGTTATAAATAGATTAAATAAAATGGGTCCCAAAACCGAACCTTGAGGAACTCCACTGGTAACCTCCCTCCAACCTGACAGTTCACCCTTCAATACAACCCGCTGCATTCTTCCCATTAACCAATTCCTTATCCACCTCTGGATTTTCATATCGATCCCCATCTTTTCCAGTTTAACCAATAATTCCTCATGGGGTACAGTATCAAACGCTTTACTGAAATCCAGGTATATTAGGTCCACCGCATTTCCCTTCAGGGTCTGGGTCGGGAGGTGAGGTCCAAATAAAGCTGAGGTAAAAGCCAGGAGTTCAAGAGCATGAATGATCATGGCAGCAACAGGAGATCTACATTGTTGCCTGGGTACTTCCTGGAATGCCTCTTGGGTTTATACAGGGCGAGGAGCCAATCAGGAACCATGAGGCTGCTTTCAGACCCCTTGATGCGGGACTTCCCAGGGTCTGTGTCCATAGCAGGCTGTAGTTAGTGGAGCACGAGCTGGTTACAGCTGCTGCTGGGTGGTAGCATGAAGTGTTTGCTGCTTGGCAGCTCTGCAGGCCTAAACTTGAGGCCCACTTGGCCTTATGCTGTGTCTGTGCTGAAATTTTTTTTCTACTATAATGATGCCAGGCATCTGTCTGATAAGTCATCTACAACTCTGCCCCCCTCAGTTCTCACGTAATTGTCTATTTCTCACCAACTTCATTTATTCTACAGTCTTTGGGGAGTTTGCAGATGCTGTGAATGCTTCCTCCTAGCAGATCTCCACCTGTGCTAGCTTTTGTGCATCATGCCTGAGATAGCTTTGTCAACACCTCCTTTTCTTTTCTGCGGAGTTACGACAATAATAATTGTGGAAAAGTCACCTCTAATCACTTTCACATGGTGCTTGAGTATTCAAAATGTATTGTTTGCCACTTTGGTCATGAGTCTTTGCTCACAGGAACAACATACCACCACTCATAGCTTCTGACTTTATCCAGAGATAAAGGGAGTGCTATGACCATATGCGCTGATAACTAAAGTTTTCATGGTGGTTGAACTTTTTGGATACCCCCACCCTCACTGTGTTCCCAGAGGTTGTAATTTCGCAACATTCTCTGTTCCTGCCGCCTGAGGTAGTTGGGGGCGTAGGGGCAGACATTTTAGTTGAACCCTGATTTATACAGACCCCTGAGTGTGTCTCTGCTCTGCATTACAGATGTTCATGTTATCTGAGGTAATAGAGAATCCACAGACTAGACTCTGAGTTTAAAATGTGTTACACTAGCCTGGGATGGATGTATTAAGGGTGAAATTGATCCTAGTGCAGAGAGGAAGCACAAAGTCCCTCACAACATTTAACCCTGGCTGTGGGGGCAAGCTGCAGGCTATGCAGAGGTCTCTGAGTAGGTCCCACTGTGCAGAATAATGCTGAGACTTTTCACCACTGCAACTGTTTTCCTGACAGATTCTCCTGCACCATATGAGTTTTGGGCTTCAGGCTATGTTAGCTGAAGCAGCATAACCTGAGGCTAATTCCAGCTTCCTGATTTAGTTCTGGGTGGAGCCTCTGACTTCGCTTGTATAACTGAGTCCTGGTTTGGTGACTCAGCCAGCCCTGAGCTAGTTTGGTTTTCTCCATATGGGCATCCAGTTCAGCATAAACTAAAAGAGGCCAGGTTTCTCATATAATCACACGGTCTACATCTGACCTCTATGCAGAAGACACCCCACTCCAAAACAAAGTTTGAGCATGTTTATGGCAGGGCAGCCATGCATCAAGCACCCTCCAGTGTCAGGCAGCATCATGACAGGTGCACACAGCTTCAGTTTCCCTTTTTGTCTGCCCGTGAAAGGAACATAGTATTTCAGTGGCTGATACAAAGTGCATCTCTGGGCATAATTTATTCATAAATGCCAGTGCAGCAGATTCCCCAAAGCCTTGTAGTAAATACCATTCTCCAATTCCTACAGTAAAACATATAAATCTGCAGTGAGATTTCCCATTCCCATCTCCAGGGACATCACCTCCAAATAACCCACCCAAGAGTCAATAGCAGAACTTTATTTCCAGTTCCTTTTTGCCTGTGACCCTGGGCCCCACGCTCCAGGCCTCTCTTCCTGAGAGCAGCCAGTCTCATAATGCTTTTACCAACACATACAAATCAGGTCTCCCGCAAAAGGGCTCCCTGTGAGATTTCACTCCCCAGGCCTCCTTGCCTAGGAGTCTGACCTCTGCCCAGGGGATCCTCTTTCCTGCACCAACCCTCTTGCTTTCAGGCTTGGCTCCTGACCAAGCTGGATCTTCTCCTTTTGCCCAAGGTCCACTGCTCAAGCCTGCTTCTCATCAGGAGTTCCCATCTTTGGTCTGTTCTCACCAACAGTTCTCTTCTAGCTTTCATCAGAACCCAGCTTGGTCAGAAGAAGTAGGACTAGGGTAGACGAGGGGAGTCTGTTACAACTGTGAGCACTCCAAGCTACTGAACAAACAGCAGTGAGGTGAAATGGCAGGCTCTACTGCAAAAATGAAGTCCAGTGACAGGGCCATGGAGGACTGGCCCACATATATAGAAAGACTGGAGCAGCACATTGAAGTAAATGAGATTCCCTCAGAAAAACTTGTAGCAACATTACTGAGTGGGATGGGAGGAAAAACATAGTTTAGTGCTCATTCTGATCATCCCAGAGATGCCAGGAAGCAAAACCTTTCAACAGAGAGTGCACCCAAGCCCCAGATTATAGCAGAAAAGTCCAGGTTTCATAAGCAGAATCAACTTGAAGATGAATCTATTTCCTTCTTGCAACAGGTTTAAAAAGATTGTCAGAAAACTCTGTTTTTAAGGATGGGCTTAACAAGGCCCTAAGAGAGACGTGTGTGTGTGTGGACTGTTTAATGAAAGCACACAGAAAAGGCTCTTAAGTGAGGAAAAAATTTTCTTTACTTGTGCAGCAGAACTTGGAGTAGTAATGGAAACTGCGGCAAGGGATGCAATAGAATTGCATACTGGAGCTAAAATAGAAGTAAGAACACAAACTATCTGTAACCCAAGACAAGAGTCAGCCCACTCAGCAAACAGACATGTTATTTGTATGGAAAAAGGTTTCCTGTTCCTTGTGATTGCCGATGAAAAGACGCATATTGCAGAAGCTGTAATAAAAAAAAGGGCATATCCGAGTGGTTTGACACACTAAAAAATAAGGAAGACACCAAATCAGGATATAGAAAAAGGAGTATCAATGTACACTCTGTAGACAAAGGAAGTAGTGACACAGACTGCAACAGTGGATTAGCCAGCCTTAGGGTTGTCAGCCAGGCGTCCAGTTTTCAACTGGAGCACCCGGTCAAAAAAGGACCCGGACGGCTCCGGTCAGCATTGCTGACCAGGCCATTAAAAATCCAGTCAGCAGCACAGCGGGGCTAAGGCAGGTTCCCTGCTGCCCTGGCTCCGCATGGCTCCCAGAAGCGGTCAGCCTGTCCCTGCAGGAGTGATCATGGAGGCTCTGCGCGCTGCCCCCGCCCCGAGCGCTGGCTTCACAGCTCCCATTGGCCAGGAACCGTGGCCAATGGGAGCTGCGAGGGTGGCGCCTGTGGCTGGGGGCAGTGCACAGAGCTGCCTGGCCGCCCCTGTGCCTAGGGGTCACAGGGACATGTTGGCTGCTTCTGTAAGCCGCCTGAGGTAAGAGCTGCCTGGAGCTCACACCCCGCACCTCTAAGCCCTGCCCCAGCATCCTCTTGTATCCAAACTCCCTCCCAGAGCCCACACCTGGTCTTATAAATATATATAGTGTGAGGAAAAAATGACAAGTCATCAATCTGGTTGATATCCCAGGTCATGGGAAAAATGCTCCAAATGGAATTGGACATGGGCTCCACACTGCCCGTTATCTCACATTTGGAATATGAGAAAACTTCTAAAAGTACCAAATTGAGGGAGACACCAATGTAACTAAAAACTTATATGGGAGAAAAGATAGTGCTAGTTGGATTAATGCAAGTGAATATGGACTATACAATAAGCAATGTTTATTAGACTTATATGTCATTATAAGGGAGACTGGCCCTGTGGGGCTATGAATGGTTACATAAGGTTTCTCTGGATTGGAAATCTATAAAGATGCTGCAATTACTTTCATCAGACCCCACTAAAACAGTTGGGAGGGATACTAAGTCAGCTGTGAAGGGTATTCAAGGAGTGCATCGGAAGTCCAAAACACATGAATGTTAAAATAATCGTAGCCGAGAAAGCACAGCACAAACTTCACAAAGTTCAACCTGTTCCTTACAGTGTTTGCTCAAAGGTAGATGCTGAATTGGAATGCCTGGAAGGAGAGGGCATAGTTTCAAAAGTAGCCTGGAGTGAATAGGGAACATCTATCATTCCAACTGTTAAAAAAAAAAAAAAAAAAAGAAACCAAAGAAAGTGAGGCAGTACAGGTGTGTGGAGCTCTTAAGGTCACCATAAACCCTGTAGTGCAAGTTGAAAAATATCCCCTGCCTCAAATTCAAGATATTTTTGCTACTCTGCCAGGGTGATGATGATTCAACATAATTGCTTTGTCACAGGCCTACCTCTAGATAGAAGTTGAGGAACAGTCAAAGGCATTCCTCACATTCAAAACACAAAAGGATGTGTTCCAGTACAACAGGCTAGTGTTTGGTTTTTCTTGAACTCCTGCTACATGATAATGGGCCAAGTTTTGCAAGGTATTCCGAGAACACAGTGTTATTTGGATGGTGTTATTGAGACCAGTGGAAGTGATGAAGAATATCTGGAAACCCTGAAAAGGATATTAAAATGTCTAGATGAATATGGGTTATGAACCAATTGCATAAAATGCTAATTTTTAAGCACTCAATAGGTTATTGTGGGCATGCTATTGATGCAAAAGGCCTGCATAAATCTCAGCAGAAGATTAAAGAAGTCCTGCTACCTGCATTGCCAAACTGTGTGTCACAATTTAGATCATTTCTAGGATTTATTAACTACTGTAGCTGATTTGTATCAAAACTACCAACTGTATTGTTTCTGCTGAACTGTTTTCTACAGACTGGTCATGTGAATGTCAAAAAGCTTTCCTGGAACCTGTGACCAAACAATTGGTCACCTCAGACAGCGTGCTTATGAACTTTAATCCATTCTTGCCTATCAAGTTAGCATGTGATGCTTCCTCACACGGAATTGTGACAGTTATATCACACATTATGCCAGATCACAGCCAGGGCCGGCACTAGGCACCAGCGCTCCAAGCATGTGCTTGGGGCAGCACTTTTCCAACTTGGCACTCCGGCTCCTTTTTTCTTTGCTTTTTTTTTTTTTTTCTGCTTGGGGCGCAAAAAGCTGGGAGCTGGCCCTGAGCGGAAGTGAGCTGTGGTGGTGGTGGGCACGGGGAGGGCCGCAGGAAGTAACCCTGGGGGGGGGCAGAGGAACCGCTCCCCCCCCCGCTCACCTCCACTCCACTGACGCCTGCTCCCCCGAGCGCGCCGCCGCTCCGCTTCTCCCCCCTCCCTCCCTCCCAGGCTTGCCGCGTGAATCAGCTGTTTTGCAGCAAGGCTGGGAGGGAGTGGGGAGAAGTGGAGAAGGGTTACAGTGTAAAGAGCTGTAACCACCTAGTCAACTGGGCTGCTCCTTCGCTCTGCGCAGGGCGGTAGGAGGATGGAGTTCTGCTCAGGGGAGCAGGCAGAGCAGATGTGAGCTGCGGTGGTAGGGGGCGCAGGGAGGGCCGTAGGAAGTAACCCTGGGGTGGGGGGGGGCAGAGGAACCACTCCCCCTCCAACTCACCTCCATCTCCTCCCCCGAGCACACTGCCGCTCTGCTTCTCTCCCGCCCCTCCCCCCCCCCACCCAAGCAAGCCTGGGAGGGAAGGGTAGGAGGGGAAATGCGGCACACTCGGGGGAGGAGGCGGGGGCGGGGATTTGGGGAAGGGATTGGAATGGGGCGGGGAAGGGGCAGAGTTGGGGTGGGGCCGGGAGGGGGGCGCAGGACATTTTTTTTTTTGCTTGGAGCAGCAAAATCTTGGAGCTGGCTCTGATGACAGCAAGTAGCATTTGCCTCCAGATCTTTCACAACATCAGAATGTAGCTATGCACAAATAGACAAGGAGGCTTTAAGTCTGGAATGGAGTGTGGAGAGATTCAACCATTATCTATATGGGATGAAATTCACCCTTGTCATGGACTACCAGCCGCTAGTAGCAATCCTGTCTCCGAGGAGGGGAGTTTCTGTGCACATATGCAAGAGGGCTCACTTCTCATCTGTTTACATCCATGATATCAAATTCAAAAGTACAGAAATGCACGCAAATGTAGATGGGCCCTCCCTCCTGCCTCTGGTAGTTGAAGGGCAACCTGTAAGAAAGAATCTACTGAATTTGCCAACTTCTTTCAGATTGAGTGAGCTCCAGTGACTTGTAGCTTAATTCAAGCAAAAAAAACAGAGGAATCCGACACTAGTTTATGTTTATGAAGCTACTCTGAAGGGCTGGAAATATTCTGATAGCCCTAATATGGCACCCTTTTATGCACTCAAAAGTGATCTTACCATATATCAAGGATGTGTTGTGCGGAATTCCTATTGTTATACCTAACAAATTGCACATGATCTTAGAGGAGCTCCATGCAGGGCCGCCGAGAGCAGGTTTGGGCCCCGGTGAAAAAATTTTTTCGGGCCCCCCCAGCAAGGGTGGACCGGCTAAAAATCTTTACATGGGATTTGTACTGATGTGCAAAAAAAATTACTCGGAAATGCTCGGTTCACGGCACAAGTTCGCAAGCCGTTATTCAGAATTGTGCGTGCATTGAACATGAAATATATATTTTGATAGAATTAGATTAAAATATAATTATATTCTGTTCTTAATATGTAATTAGTAGTTCTTTGGTTGATTAGAGTCTATATTGGCTGATAACTGACAGAATTTTGTATATCATTATTATTTTCTTTTAAATTCACCGATTTTACAATGGATGTCAAAAACAATCGACAAATAATGATACTACCGAGAAAGACAAAAACATATGTAACATAGTCGGGCCCCGGGCCCTCTTCCGGACCGCCGGGCCCTGGTAATTTGTACCGGCTTCCCCACCTCGTTGGCCCTGGCTCCGTGTAGGTTACCTAGGGGTAGTAAAAAATGAAGGCACTTGCCAGAAGTTTTATATGGTGACCAGGCATTGACCAACAAATGGAGCAGCTTGCTAAGGAATATTTAGGATGCCAATAGGCACAGAGCATGCCTAAACCAGCACCATTACATCCTTAGGAATGGCCCTGAGCTCCCTTGCAATGTCTGCATATTGATTTTTGAAGGACCATTTTTGGGAATGATGTATCTAGTGGTGGTCAATGCCCATTCCAAATGGCCAGAAGTTTTTTGCATGAAAATCGCTACAGCTGCATAGTCAGAAGTCAAACTTCAAAGTTTGTTTGAGAGAACTGGACTGCCAGGACAAGTTGCGAGTGTAGTGGTACTCAGTTCAGGAGTGTTTTGGTGGTTCAAGAAGAAAAATAGTATTAGACATATCACTTCATCCCATACCACACTGCAGAAATGGCTTAGTTGAAAGGTTTGAACAAACTTTTAAATAAATCATGTGATCCATGAAAGATGAGAAGGGGCCATTACAGCAGACGCTGGCATGCTTCTTGCTAGCATATAGAAATGCAGTACATTCCACAATGAACCAAACACCTGCAATGCTTTTTATGGGCGAAATCTCAGGTCATGCTTGGACTTATTAAAGCCAGATCTATGTTTACATGTCAGAAATCATGGTAAGAGGGATCAGTGTACCTTGTCAGCTACAAGTGGGCCAGTGTCGGTGCATGGTTATCAGAGACCAAGTACATGGCTTCTGGCAATTGTTAGTGCACAAAGAAGGTCCTTTGTCCTATACAGTACAAGTGGCACCACCACTTTGACCAATTGCAAAATTTGGGGGTGATGCTGTGACTGACAAAAGAAGCAAAATTCAGGGAATTGCCAACTGTTCTGACATCGGCACCCCTACTTGAAGCAACAAGCAATAATTTTATACTGGAAAGCAGCAGTGCTGAACAACCAGCATCCTCTGAGAGAATATTTTGAGTCAGACATTGTTGAAGACATGCCATTTCCTCAGTAGAGTGTTGAAAATGGTGGCAGATGCTATCCCAAAAGAAAACGCAAGCCCCCTGAAAGACTTGACTTGTAACTGGACTTTTGGTGGTTATCCCATACGTAGTTCTGAAGGTATTGAGACCATTTCATTTCCTGGAGGAGGATAGATGTGATATATTTGAATGTATTGGGTGGAATGTTGAATCTGTTTAAGTGATTTCACAGTTATAGTTCTTTAAAAGTTGCGTATGTTAAATCTATTGGTATATAATGGCTTCTTTCTTTCTTTCTTTCTTACAAGAGAGAGTCAACCTTGTGTATGAATCTGTGTCTCTAATCAGGGATTTGTGCTATGTCTGCCATACACAACTTCCTAGAATCTCTCTCTATCTTGGAATATGATTTAGCATTTAATTTCAGAGGGAATGTTTTCTTTTCAGGGAAGCTGGTGGATGGGAAGAAGAAGAGGGGGTAAGAATTAGCCTTATAATAATAATTTCATGGATTTGAAAACCCTTTCCAAAGGAGGACAGAATCATTATCCCCATTTTACAGATGGGGAAATTCAGGCATAGACATAGAAGTGACTTGCCCAAGAAGACTGAGTGGGGACATGATAGCAGTTTTCAGGTATCTAAAAGGGTGTCATAAGGAGGAGGGAGAGAACTTGTTCACCTTAGCCTCTAAGGATAGAACCAGAAACAATGGGTTTAAACTGCAGCAAGGGAGGTCTAGGTTGGACATTAGGAAAAAGTTCCTAACTGTCAGGGTGGTTAAACACTGGAACAAATTGCCTAGGGAGGTTGTGGAATCTCCGTCTCTGGAGATATTTAAGAGTAGGTTAGATAAATGTCTATTAGGGATGGTCTAGGCAGTATTTGGTCCTGCCATGCAGGCAGGGGACTGGACTCGATGACCTCTCGAGGTCCCTTCCAGTCCTATAATCTATGAATCTATGAATCTATAAGGTCACCTCACAGGCCAGTGGCAGAGATGGGGATAGAACCCAGGTCTCCTCTAGACCAACCTACAGTAGCTTCAACATTACCTAAGGAGTTTATTATATATATTATAAAATAAACCTTTGAAGGCAAACATTTCATTTATTAGGGTTTTCTTTCAAGACAGCATTCACGTAATTATGAGATCAGATATACGGAAAAGACCAGCCTCATACAACAAACAAGGTTGACCTACAGAAGATAGTGAAACCATTCATGCAACAACGGTAGAACTAATTAGGATAGTTGGAACAACTATTTCAGCTCAGATGTTCAGTCAGCAGCCATTTAAATTTTGACAGGTACATCATCAATCGTAACACTGGACAGAGGATTCCAGGAAGGTGAAGCACAATATACCAATGTATTTTTGTGTGTGTATTCGGATTAGGAATCTGGAGAGCTAAACCACTAGGCTTTGATGCATAAATGAATGATTTTTGCATTGGAAACATCACTCAATACCAAGGTAGATTGCCAGAACACCCTTATCAGCTAATACCAGTCGAACATACAAAAGAGATGAAGGTCACTCAAACTCAACCAATTTAATTTTTTCTGTAGAGATAAAATGGTAAATTCTATAAGGGCAATGCACTCTACCTAGCTATATTAGGATAAATCATGCATAGTCAGGCTGCTGCATAGCTATTGTGCGGCTCAATCAGGGTACGTGCTCATTCTCAGCCTGGCAGGGAAAGAAAAGTAGAGGAAAGAAAAAATTATGAAATATAGAATTGACACATTGTAGAATTAGTAGAATATTATAATGTGTGTTGGTTAGGACACAAATACTTACAGAATCAAGATCCTGTCTTCCATCCCTCTTGCAGAACCCAGGATGACCGTTCCATAAAAAATGAATAAAAATAAGATGTAATTACCTGAGATGTAGTGCAAAGTACAGATTCAGATCCAAATATTCTTATCTAATTTGTCTGCCACATTTCTAAATAGGCTCAGATTTTAAGACCAGAATGGACCATTATGATCATCTAGCCCGACCTCCTGCATAACACAGGTTATGGAATTTGCACCCATGCTTTGTGAAAGACAGATCTCACATGACACCATTCTTTGTACCAATGGCCAAGCAAATGGAAGAAGTGCCAAATTAGTAAATGGCTAGCCCACAAAACCACCTGGGGTATTTTGGCTTCTGCTTTAAAACAGTGGTTACTAATGCCCACTCCCTGCATGCAAAGTCTTATATATCAGGTTGCTTCTCTGAGGACCTCCTTCTTTGTGCCTTCAGGCAAATCTGTACCAAAGGATATAACAACACAATCTGTAAGCTATTACTTCCTAAAAATCCCTAACAATGATCCAAGTTTCTGTCAATGCTAGTATCATAAATATTACAATTTCAACGAGTAGATCCAAAATGCTTCATTAAAGCCATCATATCCTATGCTCCAGATTGCCTGGTACATGACACCAGTCTTTAGTATAATTGCCTGGGCCATACTGAGTCCAATCCCGGGTGTAGCAATATACATAATGCAAAGCCCACAAGAGTTTAGAAATATATCTGGACTCCACAGATAAGCAGCCTAATTCTATCTATAGAACTTACAAAGCTGCTATCTTCCTAGTATCTGAGTGCTTCTTTAATGTATTTTCCTCACAACACCCCTGTGAGATTGGGAAGTACTGTTACCCCCATTTTACAGACAGGGAACTGAGACACAGTCTCAAAGGTATTTAAGCTCCTAACTTCCATCTTCCCTTTCAAGATCTGGGCCAGAGAGACTAAGTGACTTGCCCAGTGTCACACAGGAAGCCTACAGTACAGCCGGTAATCAAACCAAGGGCTCCGAAGTCCTACTCCAACTGACCATGTGGCCTAACAATATCTCCCTGGCAGACAGGTTCAAAATGGAGTTTATCCAGGGAGAATGAGAAAGAGGTGTGGGGGTAAAGATATCTTCCACACCTAACCCTGGGTGATAGCCTTGAGGAATGACCTTCTCCATTTATTTACTCAAGAGGCATAACATGAACAATGCAAAATTCCTTCATACAACCCTGACCACAAGTGGTGAGAGGGTAATTCAGTTTGTTCTCATTCAGTTCCCTGGCTTCCGTACTGAGACTGCCAAGGAGGCAGCCAGCGAGTGCCAATTTTGTTATTTTTTATGCTGTGGATAGCACCAGGAAGTCACTTGAGAAGAGTAACTCATTCAGTAGAGGTCACCAAACAGCCATCAGGGTTAACAGCTTTTTAAATCACTAAGAACATGGATTGGATCTGAAATAATTACATAAAAGTAAAGAGCCTTCCATTGCCAGTGCCCTAAGATTTCTGGTTTTTCGTGACCATACTTGTTGGATGACACTAGAAAAGTGTGCAAGGGGGAATGCTGGAAGACTGTTAGCTTCCTGATCAACACCATTCTCCTTATTTTAGTCCATGGAACTGGCCTCCAGTGTGTAGTTTTCAATGGTACCTTTCCACTTTGAAGAGCATAGTTCCCTTCCCTCCTTGCTTTGACAGGACTGGTCCCCTATATATCCAATAGACAGATGGATAAAGTAATGGATGCTCATTTTTTGGCCTGTCTGGTTTGCCTCACATTCAGTGCATGTAGGTGAAGATCACTAAAGCCTATTAGTTTGCTTCCTGTAAAGCAAGGGTCATCTTGGGTCTTGACTGAAAGTCTGTCATGAAACTTGATGCTGAGCCAACATGTAACCTTCAGTGTTCCTGTCCTGGGAAAGTAAAACATGCCAGCAGAGAAGTTCAGCAGATTTGTTAACATGAACGTCATTATGAAACAGAAGGCGAGCTGTCTCATAGTACCATTCAAGAAACTCAGGATAAATATTACTATTCACTCTGAATATATGCTTTATCCTTGCACAGCACAACATTTGAATATTATCCTGTTAAAAGAGCACCTTATTCAAAGAACAGTTTGTGTTGTCATGGGAAAGGAGCTCTGTAAGTGGTGGATATTGCTGTATAAGAATTAATATTATATTTATGTACCTAGGACAAAGACCATTCACCTACACTAGCTAGTCTCTTCTCCTTCAGATGCCACCTATTGTTCCGGTCATTTTTCTTTCAGCATGTGTCTCCTTCCTAACCCAGTCCCTTTCTTTTCAGCTCCCTCTCCAGCAGCCCTAGGTCCATCATCTTTCTGTTTCTTTCTCCCTTCCTTCACATACTGGTTTCTCTCTGCTCTGAGTGGCCTCTCATGCATATCTCTTTCTTGCTACTTAGGAGTTTCCACATGATTGTAGCTTTTAACAGAAAGTATTAGCAGTGGCCTGGTTGGCTTTTAATTACATTTTTTTCAAAAGAAAATACTTCTATTATGGCTTCATAAAACCTATAATTACCTCTGATAACTGCAGTCAAATGGCAATTTAAGTGTATAAAGGGCTTTCTTATTCATTTTAGTGAGTTGGCACATTACAAATCTGTCATATAGTTCTAATACAGCAGCAAATAGTATTACAAGGCAATCTAAGGTTTTTTGTTTTTTTTAAGATTTCCCTTCAGCACTTGGGAGAGGGGAGTTGGGACAATCACATGGATAGGAGCCAAATTCATTTGCATTAGAGATGTTGGGTTGTGAATTATAGTGAGTCTGGGAAAGAGGAGTAAATGGTATAAGAGGGTAACATGGATTATATGGAATTCAGTGGGTACATAACACAAGTGTAATTTATACGAGTAGATGGAGGCTGCAAAAGGAAAAACAGGAAGCTGACAATAGAGTGGAGGAGATCTGTTTTACTGTGTATTCCCCAGTTGCTTGTTTTCCTAGTTATGCACATATCTTCCAACTCTTCAGTGTACAAGTTACATTGGTCTGCCCTCAAATACCATATTGGTGTAAGTTACTTTATCCATTACCACAGTATTTTCCTTACTGTGTTTAAAACAACAGCTATTTAAAAATAACTGTGTTTGGAAAAGTATTGGTTGTGGAAGATAGCCAGTTGAGTGGTCCTAAGTCCTATATGTATCTGCATACCTAGTAAAGCATGAACAGCAGCACAGGTTTCTTCTCACTGCTCTGCCAATGTGTCCCAATATGTGGTGTGCTGGGAGTTGCACACATGTAGGTGGGTGAGGAACTAGGCCCTTTTAGGGTGGGTAGCCAGACTTGAAGTAGCTGAGCTCTATGTTGCACGCTAAAAACAAAAGCATGGACACTGTAGCATGGGCAGTGCTCAGGCGAGCCACCCAAGCTCAGATTCAAGTGTTGGGTGGGCTTGGACTTGGGCAGCTAACCAGAGTAGATGCCGGTGCCATGCTGTCTGCAATTGCTATTTTAGCGTGCTAGTCTGAGCTAAGCTAATGCGCGTCTGGCTACCCAAACTGGGAGTCACACCTCCATCATGCTCAGTCAATCCTTGACTTCTCTACTGAGACTAGCAACAAGCATTCCAGTGCTAGTGCCAAACGCAGGGTTTTTTGGAGGGTGTGGACCCCTGTCCATTGGGTGCTGGATTGAAACTACTAACGGATCTACCGCACAGGGCATCAAACAAACAGTCATGAGATGGCTACCTACCTTTGCTCACAACTAACTGGGCTCTTTTTGAGCAATCCATCATGCTAACAACTCAGTAAGTCATATTCGTTCCTCCAGCATAGCTGCTTCAAATGTGAAACTAATAGGTTGGTTATCAATAGGTTAATGAAAACCACTGTGGAAAGTGCAAGGAACTGATCTAATCCCTGTGAAATAGGCCTCTTATGCTGCTCCTTACACTGTTCTTTTTGTCACCAGATCAATTGTCCATGTATAGGACCAATAATGCTAATCATCATTCTCATTATTCCTGCTATAAAATATGCAGAGGACAGGCTATGTTTAAAATAATTATGGTGTTGTCAGAAAAAGGACAGTATGAGGGAGGTGTATAAAAATAATTCTGAAATAGTAACAGCAATAACGATGTGAAAAATGCTAAATTTTCATATATTAATTGAAATGTATTATAAGAGCTCATTTTTCCATTTGAAAGGAGATGAACAAGCCTAAAGCACTGATACCTCATTTTAAAAAGAAGAATGACACTTTTATTTTTGTTTTTTTCCCTTCCAATACTTGTTAATTATTAAGGCATCAAATCCTGAAATCCTTTACTCAATTTTTATTCTCTCCTTACTCAGAGAAAACTTCAAGCAAGATTTGGTCCCAGCAGCACAGATGAACCGGACAATGTTTCACTACTGCCAGATTACTAACAAAAATAACCAAAGTACAATATGAGTAAAAATTTTCTTTTGGATGATTAATAACACTCTGCACTTGTATTGTATCTACAGTGTCAGAGAGCTTTACAAACATTAGTGAATGTAGTTTCAGAACCACCCTGTGATATAGATGAACATTTTTATCATAACTTTACTGCTAGGGGAACAGAGGCATTGCAAGGTTAGGTCTGTTGGCCAAAATCAGAGAGACAGTCTGTGTTAAAACTGAGGAACCAAGGCCCCAAAACATTTAAGTACATACTTCAGTTCCATTTAAGTCAATGGTACATAAGCACATAATTAAGTGTTTTGCTGAATCGAGGCCCAGATCTCCGAACTCCCAGGCTTCTGCCTCACTCACAAAGCTTTCCTTTCTTAGTCCTGACCTTTTGCAGCACATTTCTGAATCCCTTATGTACGTTGAAAGCTGAAGTAAGAAAAAAATCAACAGGGAATGTTGCCAATTTCATTTTTAAATGGTGGGCTAGGAAATGCGCTGGGTTTTGTGTGTTCAGACTTCATACTCACAGTCTATAAATTCCCCAGCTCCCATCTCAGGGACTCGCAGGCCAAAACAGTAGGTGATGTCAGCCCCAAGAGAATCACTAGCTACAGTAAACTCTTGACAACTATGTGCAGCAGACAAACATTATTTCCATAAGTGTAGATTTAAAAATGATTCCTGAACTAGTTGCTTCATTCTCAAAACACTGGGCCACTTTACAGTAGTTCATCAAGTTGATTTATATAGAGAGCAATAATAATACAGACTATACTGACAGAAGCATGAAATTATTTCCAACATGTCATGCCCCTCCTTCATTATTCTTTATTGTCCTAAAGCAGAAGATAAACATTTCTTGAGTCAGGAACCTGTGCCTTTGGTAGAATGTCCACTTTTTATACTAAAATTCCATTGCACTTTCTTTGTGTTTTCAGACTTCTACACACACTGTCCTGCTTACTTAGAAGGATCAGCGATTTCAATAGTGGGAAATGATGAGTGAGAGAAAACTTTTATTGTTTGATGATTGAAGCTGGAGCTTTGCTGTACTATATTACAGTGTTACTTTATTCATCCATTTATGTGCTGTAATAGTAATAAGGCTGTAATAGTAATAAGATCACATATGTTAGAGCTAGAAAAGATCTACTACGCCAGAGATTATCTCCTTGCAGAACATCTCCCAGTCTCCTCCCTGTTGAAGTCAACTTTCACAAAGGTGACTATGACACCCTGTGACTCCTATTTCCTCCCTCTAATCTCTACCTCTGACCTTCAGCTTTGGACCACTCTCCCACCCACCATATGGATTGTGCCTTAGGCCTTGCCTTTACTAAGAGCTGCACCTTCTCAGAGCTCTCACTAGCCATGTTCTCTCTTTTTAATCATCAAGTCAGTTCCTTTTGTATTACACATGCTCATCCTGTTCCCAGCCCACCCATCTGCCCCGTTCTGTGGTATCCACCCAATCTAACATCCCTAGTTTCTTTCCATTCTTTCTTTGACCCCCCCCCTCCTTTCTCATCTCCAGGAATTCCAGGGTTAATTCTCCACTGCTGATTCTCCCCCAGTACTCCAGCCATCACACTTACACCAAACCTTGGCACATACTTAGCATGTTTCCTCTGCTTCTGGACCTATTTGGAGAAAATACATTTGTCGTTTCTTCCTTCAATATCACCATCTTACTAATAAAACAGGTCTACTTGTTTTTCACATTGACTTCCAAGTCTATAATCTCTGACAACCATTTGTCCCCATGTGGTTTTTAAAATTAAAATAACTATAAACAGACATTTTGACCTGCACAATTGTTATAAATAATTGTGCAGTAGTAGGAAGGTAGGTTTTTTGTTTTTTGCTTTTAAAGCCAATATATTGTTGAGCAATGCATGCAATGCAAGTGATACAATCCATTATATATCTCCTTACAGGTTTAATGTAGATGGTCATTTTTTTGTATTAATATTCAACAGTATTGTCAAAGCAGGATTGAAATGCAAGGACTTTCAGAGGCAAAATCATACACTTTTTTTTCTAAAGCTACCATTCAGAAATTAATAACATGTTTCTTACTCATTGGTGATTATCTTTATTTTAATAATTTATTTCCATGTAAAACTAACACTTACAAATTTCATTTAGCAGTTGAAAGTATTATACCAAAAGGCAGGAACTGATATAAATTTCTATTCCTTCTGTTTCCTGAAAGGAACCTTCCAGTCCCAGAGTGACCCTTTGATAGCTATTCTCAGTACTGGTGAGTCATTCATTAGAGCCTTTGAGTCATAGATGGTATCAGTTTCATATATAGGCATCAGAATCACAACTGTATTCGCTATAAAAAGAATGAAAGTAGCAGTAGGAGATAAATTACTTTAGCAAAGTGTTTCTATTTTCTTGCTTTTCCTCATCCTAATTTAATATCTTTTGGTGCCTGTGGACATTCATTATTGATATGTATTGTGTCACCTGCAGTCACTTACAAACTTTATTTTGATCAGCTTGATAGGGAGAAAAAAATCAAATTTACTGGGCTTTGTTATGCTGTAACTGGAACAGATGTCTCTAGGCAAAGGATATTTTAGAATGACATTGAATGTGTCTTTATTCCTCTGAGAGATTATAGTGTATAGTCAAATGGATAAGTGAAGGGAATTTTTTGATAGATATAAATTTTGTCCTAGAATTAGTTCTATCTTCCATAGGCATGAAAGAAATTGTAGGTAGATCCATTTTTGTTACCTGAATTTTAATGAACAGCATTCCTATTCAATACCTGTACATTTGCAGCTCTTCACATTTTCACCTTTGATGAAAGAAAAACAAATGGAATTTCTATGGGGAAAAAAACAAGAGTTAAAACACCTACTGTTTTACAGACAGATTCTTCCACCATTTAGGGCCCAATTCATTCTAGATCCAGATTCTGCTACCTTTAACCATGTCACCCATTATGGACTGTCCTTACTAGGATTACAAATTCTCCATCTCCCTCCCCCCCTTTCAGATCACCTCTAGGTATTTGAGTGATGCCTATATGAGTATTTCACTACCAGCTGTCTCTGCACAGGTGTTGTAGGAAGATTCTCAAAAATGTCTTTTTTTAGATGCAGTTTTTAGGACATACAAATACAGATTCAGGTTAAAAAAACTGTCATTTGATAAATGAACAAGAAATGGAAAAGATGAAATGTGAGTAAAGCATATAGTTACTGCAGGTCTAAGAAAAACAGCTGTGTTGGAACTAGGGTGACCAGATGTCCCGATTTTATAGGGACAGTCCTGATTTTGGGGTCTTTTTCTTATATAGGCTCCTATTACCCCCACCCCCGTCCTGATTTTTCACACTTGCTGTCTGGTCACCCTAGTTGGAACTGTAATAACTGCTGCTGGATGTTATCTTGCTGGCGTTTTTCCCCAGCCCAGGGAAGATTAAACCCCAAGCTCTGATCTTCTTCAGGTCCTTTCCTCAGGGCATGGCTGGTTAATTAACATAAAACACTTACAAAGCAACACAAAATGGCTATTTCCCTGACCAGCACAGGCTCTAGGGACCCAGAGGCTTTTCACTCTGCACCCCTCTGTCTGCTCCAAGGCCAATCACAGGCACCAACCTCTCTCTGTAGCACCTTTCTCAGCCCTTTACAGTTTACACCCGACCCTGCTTCCCCTACTGGATCTAAAGTCAAACAAGGCTTACCCCAGGCCCTTAAAAGGGAAGACCACCCTATTACAGTGTTTGTGTGTTGATGTGGTTTCTAGCACATTGTAATGGGCTACTCTTCCCCCTTTAGCAGGGTCGCAGGTGGGTGTGCTTTAAGGTAGGCTGAGGGAATAGGATTGAAACAAATAGTCTTCTTTTGGTGGGTAGTGCTGCTTTTTGCCAGCTGTAAGGGAGAGAGGTGCTGTTAGGGTTCCGACTGCATTAAAAGTAGTGTTTCCATTGGGATAATTTTCTGATGGAAAATGCAATTTCCACAAAATTGAAATTTTCCATGGGAAAGTTTTGATTTTTTTCCCCCAAAACATTCAATTTTCTCTTAGGAAAATTGACATGAAATATGTCATTTATCTGAGCAATCCATTTGTTTGACCCAAATCAGAATATTTCATTTTTGAACAGACCTGAACATTCTACTTCATTCTCCTTTTGTGGCACATTAGAATCATAGACTCATAGAAGATTAGGGTTGGAAGAGACCTCACAAGGTCATCTAGTCCAACCCGCTGCTCAAAGCAGGACCAACCCCAACTAAATACCCCCAGCCAGGGCTTTGTCAAGCCAGGCCTTAAAAACTTCTAAGATGGAGATTCCACCACCTCCCTAGGTAACCCATTCCAGTGCTTCACCACCCTTCTAAGTGAAATAGTTTTTCCTAATAGCCAACCTAGACCTCCCCCACTGCAACTTGAGACCATTGCTTCTTGTTCTGTCATCTGCCACCACTCAGAACAGTCTAGCTCCATCCTCTTTGGAACCCCCCTTCAGGTAGTTGAAGGCTGCTATCAAATCCCTCCTCACTCTTCTCTTCTGCAGACTAAACAATCCCAGTTCCCTCAGCTTCTCCTCGTAAGTTATGTGCCCCAGCCCCCTAATAATTTTTGTTGCCCTCCACTGGACTTTCTCCAATTTTTCCACATCCTTTCTGTAGTGGGGGGCCCAAAACTGGATGCAATACTCCAGATGTGGCCTCTCCAGTGCCAAATAAAGAGGAATAATCACTTCCCTCGATCTGCTGGAAATGCTCCTCCTAACGCATTGCCTTATGGGGTTGTAATTCTGGTCCCTATTCTCCAATGAACCAGGCTCTCCAGCGGACATCTTCCACGAGGCACAGGGACACTCTGGAATGCCGTTCTGGCATATTTTTGGGGATCTGTAATAGCATTCCAGTCGTTCCAGAGCTATCACTTACCAGAAGTAGTGCATATACATTCCAGAACTTCTTTTTAGGATGGAAGCACAGATGTAGCAATGTTCTGATTTCACTCTGACCAAACTACACAATGCATCATGCAAGTCACACAAAGACTGTTGGGTGCATTGTGGAAGCCTGACCCATGAGGGCTTGAGAGTGCATTGGGATCCCGCACTGTAACTCCAATAAGGCAATATATTATCAAAAGTAAATATAGTTTAATGTTGAAATGACCTAAAGCATTTTGATTTCAGAAATGTTGCAGTGTGACTATGCAAAAGCCATCTTAAAGGACTACAGACCAAGGGGGTAATCTTCATTTTTTCATAGCCATTGTGCTGCTCTTTTGCAGGAATTCTAGAAAAGAGAGTTAAAATGCTAAGCAGCGTCTATGCTGTGATTTTAATTCAACTGGAAGTTTCAAAACAAAACATTTTGACATTTCCAAATAAATATTTTTTTGGAATTTCTTTTTGACAGAAAATTTGGAAATTTCAACTTTTCATCCTATTTCAGGATGAAAAGACAGGTTGAAATATCAGAATTGTCCATGGGATGGAAATTCTGAATTTTGCTCAGTTCTAATTAAAAAATTGCTAGATTTCCACACAATGTGCTCTGGCCTCATTCCTTTGGATACCCCTGATGTTACAATACCATGTGATCAACCTGCTAAGTAGGGGACTTCATTTCTCACCAGCCCCTTCCCACTGTAACCCTTTCTCTTGACCAGGTAGGAGGAAGGACCCTGACCAGGAAGTGACTGGACACTCTTGGGCAGCAGGAACTGTGTGCAGAACTATGTGTAGGGCCAGAAATTACAGCTGGGGGTAGATATTTTGGGACTTATGGGAGAGCAGAAATGATTGGGCAGAGAGATAGCATAGAAAGGCCCCAGTGTGAGAAACATCACTAAGTCAGCCTGGCCTGGAAAGCCCCTATTTGCTTGAATAGAGACTGGACTGGAGAGGGCATTCAATCCTTTGTATATTCATTTTTAACATAACTGGATGTAATTATATGGGAAAATTTTGAATAACAAACTATTCAGAGCTGCACAGCATGCCTCAGTTACAATTCTGGTACCGAGTCTCTGATTTCTCACTTTTGAACTAATACCTTATTCTCAGTACATTAGAAAGATTAGAAATATTTTAAACGGGGAGATTTAAGTAATAAATCAAAAGGGCTACTGAAAAATGATAATTTAGTGTGAAGAATGGTGATAGGAGAAATCACTGGTTATCCCCAAGAAAACACAGGAGGTTATCACATAAATTTACTCCATGTAGGAAGAGGAATGTACTCTTAATGCTTTAAGTGTGTGACCATACACTTTCCAGATAATGTTGTTACGTGGAAGTCTGCGTGAAAAGGCCTTTTAGGAATTTGGGCTAGCGTATATTATAATTTTATAATTGAGAAGTGCATGTTGCTATTTTATAGGCCAAGTTTTTAAAAAAGTCATAGATCTGTGAACAAGTTTATGAAAATGATTATACCTTCATGACATGCCTTCTTTTATGTTTACTTATTTAAAAGCTTATAAAACATAGATAGGCAACAAATACTTCTTCAATCTGTGTAATTTTCTGTTTCTTAGGGTATGTCTACACTACAAGAGTAGTTCGATTTTACTTAAAGTGAATTTGTGGAACCGATATTACAAAGTCGAATGTGTGTATCCACACTAAGGACAGTAATTCGACTTTGAGTCCAAACTAACGGGGCAAGGGTCAACATTGGAAGCGGTGCACTGTGGGCAGCTATCCCACAGTTCCCACAGTCCCCGTTGCCCATTGGAATTCTGGGTCGAGCCCCCAATGCCTGCTGGGGCCAAAAATGTGTCGAGGGTGCTTTTGGGTAACTGTCGTCATTCAACTCTCACTCCCGTCCTCCCTCCGTGAAAGCGCCGGCGGGCAATCAGTTCGCGCTTTTTTCAGGTGATTGACAGCGCGGATGCCACAGCACCGCGAGCATGGAGCCCGCTGCGATCATCGCTGCAGTTATGGCCGTTGTCAACACCTCGCACCTCATCATCCACCTTTTTCAGAGGCAGATGCTGAGAAATCGGGCGAGGAGGCTACGGCAGCGCAGTGAGGACATTATGTCTGAGAGGGGCACAGACTTCTCACAAAGCACGGGACCCCGCGCCGTGGACATCATGGTGGCAATGGGTCATGTTGATGCTGTGGAACGGCGATTCTGGGCCCGGGAAACAAGCATGGACTGGTGGGACCACATAGTGCTGCAGGTCTGGGATGAATCACAGTGGCTGCGAAACTTTCGGATGCGTAAGGGAACTTTCCTGGAACTTTGTGAGTTGCTGTCCCCTGCCCTGAAGCACAAGGACACCCGGATGTGAGCAGCCCTGACTGTCCAGAAGCGAGTGGCCATAGCCCTCTGGAAGCTTGCAACGCCAGACAGCTACCAGTCAGTCGTGAATCACTTTGGAGTGGGCAAATCTACCATGGGGGTTGCTGTAATGCAAGTAGCCAATGCAATCGTTGAGCTACTGCTGTCAAAGGTAGTGACCCTTGGAAACGTGCAGGTGATCATAGATGGCTTCGCTGCGATGGGATTCCCAAACTGTGGTGGGGCTATAGATGGAACTCACATCCCTATCCTGGGACCAGCCCACCAGGCCAGCCAGTACATTAACCGAAAGGGCTACTTTTCAATGGTGCTGCAAGCACTGGTGGACCATAGGGGACGTTTTACCAACATCAATGTCGGATGGCTGGGCAAGGTTCATGATGCTCACGTTTTCAGGAACTCTGGTCTGTTTAGACGGCTGCAGGAAGGTATTTACTTCCCAGACCACAAAATAACTGTTGGGGATGTGGAGAGGCCTATAGTGATCCTCGGGGATCCAGCCTACCTGCTAATGTCCTGGCTCATGAAGCCCTATACAGGCGCCCTGGACAGTGAAAAAGAACTCTTCAACTACCGGCTGAGCAAGTGCAGAATGGTGGTGGAGTGTGCTTTTGGACGTCTGAAGGGGAGATGGAGAAGCTTACTGACTCGCTCTGATCACAGCGAAACCAATATCCCCATTGTTATTGCAGCTTGCTGTGTGCTCCACAATTTCTGTGAGTGCCAGGGGGAGACGTTTATGGCGGGGTGGGAGGTTGAGGCAAATCACCTGGCTGCTGATTATGCTCAGCCAGACAGCCAGGCGATTAGAAGAGCACAGCAGGATGCGCTGTGCATCCGGGAAGCTTTGAAAGCTAGGTTCCAGAGTGAGCAGGGTAACCTGTGACTATTAAGTTTGTTTTAAACAAAAGCTGAACCTGTCCCCGTTTCTTTACCCAGTTAATGTTGATTATCCTCTCCAGTTACCAACCCCCTTCCAACACACCTTTAACAATAAAATAAATGAAACTTTGTTCATTAACACCCCTCCTTTTCGGGACTCTGTGTGTGGGGGCCATGTGACTTTGTGGCGGGGGAGGGCGGTTACAGATCCCCTACTGCGTGGTTCTGTCATCCAGTCTAAGGACCGCTGCATAAGATCTGTAACCGCCCTCCCCCACCACAAACTCACATAGCTCCCACACACAGAACAGGAAAACCACCTCCCAGACTGACCAGGGTGCCTAGTGACTGCAATGTGTGTGTGACCTTCTGCTGAACCTGTCCCCATGTCTGTACCCTGGTAAAGGTGACTGTCCTCTCCAATTAACAACCCCCTTCCCCCCCTTCAAACACACTATCCTCTAAAAGAACATGACGGAAACAGTAATTAACAGAAACGTATTTTTTATTAACAACTACACAGTTAGGGGATGAAACTGGGACGGGGGCTTGGGTGAGGTGCTTTTGGAGTGAAGGAAAGGACTTACCAAATCTTTGGGAATGAGAGCCTTCTGGTACCTGAGCAGTCTGCAGGGGTGGAGTGACTGTTTTCATGGCCCCTACCGCCCCTCCTTCTTGGGACTTTGGGTGAGGGGGGCATGGGACTTTGTGGCGGGGGCGGGCGGTTAGAGAGAGAATGCAGCGGGGCTCTGTCCTCCTGCCTCCGGTCCTGCAGAACATCTACAAGGCACCGGAGCGTGTCCGTTTGCTCCCTCATTAGTCCAAGCAGCGTTTGAGTCGCCTGCTGGTCTTCCTGCTGCCACCTGTCCTCCCGTTTGCTGTGTGATTGCTGGTATTGCGACATTTTCTCCCTCCACTGGGTCTGCTGTGCCGCTTTGGCTCAGGAGCAGCCCATAAGTTCTGAGAACATCTCGTCCCGTGTCCTTTTCTTTCGCCGCCTGATCTGCGCCAGCCTCTGGGAGGGGGATGCCGGGTAGCTCTGGAGACACTCGCAGCTGTGGGATGGGGAAAAGGGAGTGAATTCCTCAGAAAGATACAGTTTTGCGAACAATGAATATAGTCTTTCTCTGTGAACAAGACCAGGCACAGCACCTATCACATGTGCACTCAGTACAAGGTCGAATTTTTGGCCTTCCCATTGAGTGCCTGGGGTCTTGCTGTACAGATCACACAAGCGGGGCCGGACAATGGAATTCGGCTAGCAGGCGGACATGGTAAGCCGTAGACTTTTGGCTGCTTAAAGCTTAATTTATAGCAGTGCCCTCCTTTCACGTTCCAAGCAATACTCCTAGCGTTGGCCAGTTCCTGCTGCCGGCAATCCGGCCAGCATGAACTCTGCCCCTATCCCACCCCCCTCGTGGCTGTCCCTGGGGAAAGATCCCTGCACGCTGCCCCTGTCCTGCCTCCACTGCATGGCTGTAAACCTCCGGTTACAGTTATGTAAAGGAACAGGCAATCAGTCCCAATACTAACATTCCCCTAATTCAAAGCAGGTCACCATATGTGATATCACTCTGAAGAGGATTTCAGAGACAGAGAAAGACCGCATGCTGCGTGAATGCCAGCAAGCACCAGGGCCGTATGCCGCCATGCTTTGCGAGGCAATGATCCCGGAGTACTTGCTACTAGCCTGGGGCGGAAAAGTTTCCTACCATGGAGGACGCAATAAGGCTGTTCTCCCCAGGAACCTGATGCAAAGGCTTTCACAATACCTCCAGGAGACCTTCGTGGAGATGTCCCAGGAGGATTTCTGCTCTATCCCCGGACATATTGACAGAATTTTCCAGTAGCTGCACTGGCAAGGACTAGAAATTAAAACGCCTAGGGCAAACTAATCATGAAAATCCCATTGTTAAGATACCATTCCTATTCTGTTCAAAATAAATGTTTAAAACACTTACCTACTGATGTTTCCCCTGATTCACAGTCCGGGTTACCGCCTTGGGAGGGTTGGTAGGGGATCTCCGTGAGGGTGATGAAGAGATCCTGGCTGTCGGGGAAATCAGTGTTGAAAGCGCTGTCGACTGCCTCGTCCTCCTCATCTCCTTCCTCATCTTCCCCGTCTGCGAACATCTCCGAGGAAGCGGCCGTCGATAACACCCCATCGTCAGAGTCCACGGACAGTGGTGGGGTAGTGGTGGCGGCCGCACCTAGAATGGAATGCAGTGCCTCGTAGAAACGGCATGTCTGGGGCTGGGATCCCGAGCGTCCATTTGACTCTTTGGTCTTCTCCGCCCTCCCCCTTGTCTCAGCTCCTTGATTTTCACGCGGCACTGCGTTGCATCCCGGCTGTATCCTCTCTCCATCATGGCTTTTGAGATCTTCTCGTAGATCTTCACATTCCGTTTTTTCGATCGCAGCTCCGAAAGCATGGACTCATCGCCCCACACAGCGATCAGATCCAAGACTTTTAAATCAGTCCATGCTGGGACCCTCTTTCTATTCTGCGATTGCTCTCTGCTGGAGAGCTCTGCATCGTTGCCAGTGCTGCTGAGCTCACCACGATGTCCAAACAGGAAATGAGATTCAAACTGGCCAGACAGGAAAAGGAATTCAAATTTTCCCGGGGCTTTTCCTGTGCGGCTGGTCAGAGCATCCAAGCTTGGACTGCTGTCCAGAGCGTCAACAGAGTGGTGCACTGTGGGATACCTCCCGGAGCTATTAGTGTCGAATTCCAACCACACCTACCCTAATTCGACATGGCCATGTCGAATTTAGCGCTACTCCCCTCGTCGGGGAGGAGTACAGAAATTGATTTAAAGAGACTTCTATGTCGAAATAAATAGCTTCGTTGTGTGGACGGGTGCAGGGTTAATTCGATTTAACGCTGCTAAATTCAACATAACTTCCTAGTGTAGACCAGGCCTTATTCTAACCCACATTTAACATAATAATCTGTTCCACATCTTTTATATAATCTTTAAGAGTTGGCTGTTTCAAAATGAAGGTACCAGTAATCTTCATTTCATATTAATTCAAAGCTAAGAAACATTAGGATCATTGTTATTTTCCCCCCTGGTTTG
Organism: Trachemys scripta elegans; assembly: GCF_013100865.1. Lineage (NCBI taxonomy): Eukaryota > Metazoa > Chordata > Testudines > Emydidae > Trachemys > Trachemys scripta. The sequence goes on from NC_048300.1 coordinate 175,779,118, forward strand.
ACTGAAAGCCCATGATCAAACAGTTTTCTTCAGCTCTTGAAGAAAAACTAAAAGCAGTATCTTGCTCAGCTGCTGCAGTGGTTAAACATCCATATTTCAGACCCAGAGTGAACATGTAGCCAAATCGGCATTTCTCTGGGTTTGTACAATCTAGGTATGATTCAGTGAGCTATGGTAAAATGGGCATGCAGTGATGATGGAGAAACTGTTAATGTACTCATTGTTTAGTGTAAATAGAGGTCCCCTCTGTCTGCTCTTGAAAAGTCTAGAATTTTTTAGAATTCTGGCATCACATGCTTTGCCTGGACATACTAGGTACATGTTTATGTAGGTACCCTAAGAAGCCACTAAGGCTTGCATGGTCATTGAGTTGTACTCCTATGTTTAATGTGCTCCTGGGGTTGTTTGTGGAAGGGGCATGTCCATCAATAGCTTCTACACAATTCACATAATCCTGTTGTTTAAAACCTCTGGCACATATGACTCCTTGATTACCTGCTGCTGCAGTAGATGATGTATAGCCATGCACACTTCCATGACAATGGCTCCCACCATGGATTTCCCAAACTGGTGCCTGACTGGCCAGAATGTACCAAGAATAGCCAGCTTCCACCAGGTAATCACCTCTCTCCGTTCCATGTCATCATCCCATTAGTCTGGCCTAGCTCATCACAGAGGTACAAGAAAGCCTCCTTTCCCATTTTAAAGTTATGCAGCCATTGCTACTCACCTCAGGTCTTGACAACAACTTAGGGCCACCAGTCCGTGATTATGGGCTAGACCAGGGATTGGCAACCCCCATTGGCCAGCACATCCCTCTGCCCACGCCGCTTCCCGCAGCCCCCATTGGCCTGGAGCGGTGAACCGCGGCCAGTGGGAGCCACGATTGGCTGAACCTGCGGACGCGGCAGATAAACAAACTGGTCCAGCCCACCAGGGTGCTTACCTGGCGAGCTGCATGCCAAAGGTTGCCGATCCCTTGTCTAGACCGAAATGTGGCACTCCACTTGGTAGATATCATCCTCGAGCACTACGTGGATCTGGCTACCTAAGGGATGGGAGTTGTGTTACTTCTGGAGCAATACCACCATGAACTTATCTTGCTTTCTCTATATCCTGCCAGAACACCCTCCGTTGCTTTGCCACAGCCTCCTCACATGCCTCAATGGATTTTATCTGCATATGATTTCTCCCCCCTGCAATGTAAGTATAAGAATGTGATGGCTACCAACCAGGTCATGATACAGTCTTTGTTTTAATATCAGATGTACACCTTGAATCACTGTACATTTTCAAAACCCCACTGTAGCCCTAGTAGAGTCTGTGAGAGTCACAGTTAAAAGAACGGGTCATAAACCAGAATTTCCCATGGAACAAAAATAATCTGCTTCAGAACCATCCAAATGTTTTGTTTCAATAATGTTGATTCATTTCAATGTGTATATTATATAAAATTATATATAATATAGACTCTCTCTATATTCATAGTCAAAACAAAATTAATTTAAATGTTTTGACGTCTTCCCCGTCTAAAATTTCATCAAAATCGGCATGTTCCTGAGAAATGCATTTTTTGACGGAAAATTGTGCCAGCTAAATTCCCCCCCCAGCTCTAGTAATAAACATTATGCATTTGAAATTGACTAGTGGGGGGCGGGGTGGGGGCAGAGGGAAGAAAAACAACAGAGGAAGAGGGCCAAATTCACCTTAAATCTGAAATAACTCCATTTTACATCTGTGTAAAATGAGACTCTGGTCCAGTGTCTCATAATCATAGAACTCTGAAGAACTCTCTAGTTCTAACATGACTTCTCATAAAATAGCATATCACTTTGTAACTGGAAGACTACAGGAAAGGTGACAGTTACTTTCCTTCCTGCTTAGTTTAACTCAGGGCTCAGCAGCAGGTACAGGATGTTCTGAGGCACTGCAAAAACTCATTAGTTCCCTCTAAGGAAAGCCGGCCTTGGAGTTCACAGTTATTATCCTTGAAGCTAAATATGTGAGTTGAAATTCTATGCAACTTCAATGCGGCATGTTTCTGCATTTACTGTGTCACCTCAAATGAACCCTCTTGGCTCTCAATGCCTCGTGAGAGCCCATCAGTAAAATTACAGGTTTCTGTAAGCAAATGCTTCCAGTTATCAGGTAATTTCTGGAATTAATCAACAGAAGTTTTCACAGCTCTGGTATTTTTTGCTGAAAGAATAATTGATTTTGGCATTTTACCTTGAAATGAACAAAGGTATAACACATGGACTCAGAAACCAGAACATAAATAGATTAGTATTTCTGTAGGTGCTGCTTTCAATGCTTATTTGTGCACAAACCTTACGTGACCAGTGAGCTGATCATTATGTTCTGTGCTCTCTTACATATCCTGGTCCTACTGTTGGCATTAGACAATGGGCAAAATGCTCTTTGCTTACAGATACAATAGACTGATATGGTAAACAATAATTTTCTTTGCATTGTAATCCTCTGATTTTGATAATATGTTAAGCCAAATTTTACGTTTGTGGTAGGAATCCCATGGAAGCTGTATGTACATGGTATAATTACATGAATATACCAGATGCATACATTCGTGCTGGGGACCAGATTGAGAGAGTCCCGTGCTTCACCATGAAAAGGCAGAGGGACTGCAAGAGACTTCTACCTTACACGGCTGCACAAGCATTTTCCACAATAGCACTGTCTGGGCTCTTTGCTCTCTAGAGTTCAGGAGGCAGACAATAAGGTAGATGGGAGGCAGGGCTTTGGACCAACCCCTTCTGCACTGGCCCATCGAGTCTGGCCAATACACGATGGAGAATAATCAGCCTTACTGAGACACAAATCCCACAAATTGTCAGACATCCCATAGCTGGTAAAATGAAAGAGGCACATTTAAATGCAATGGACCTTACTGGAATACTTCATAGACCATCCTGCAGAAAGACGCCATGAAAATATCTGAGACAGACCTTGTGTGGTTTCTTTCAAAGTTTCCCAGCAATGGAGAGGCTATTGGGGTTGTAGAGGAGATTAGCTGAGAAAGCTATGCATGCAGCCTATGGAGCCTTGGGATCTAAAGGGAAAATTACCATTCATCTCACAGGGACTCAGCTCCTTCACCTTGCTTCTGTCTCCACTAACCTCCCATTTATCTCCCACCTTCACTGCATCTTCATTTGTCCTTAGTGTGATGGGGCAATCCTTTAAAAATAAAAATTGCTTTTCCATGTATTTCATAGTATGAAGGATGATTGCCCAAATCTTGAGCTGTGATGGAGCTCAGTGAGTTCAAAGGAGACATTAAAGTTGCCTTTGCATCCTACAGATCCTAGAGCCTTCCAGCGGTCAGTCTAGATGTTTAAGTTCCACTTAGAGCCCCAAGGGACTATTGAAGTAGCTGGAGATAATCAAAGTGTAGATACCCCTAGCCATTCCCCCCTTTCCTTAACCACACCCTTTGTACAATGCCCAATGAGAAAGTATTATAGGAGCCACTCAGGAGGTCCTAGTATCAGAGGGTAGCCGTATTAGTCTGTATCCACAAAAACAATAAGGAGTCCAGTGGCACCTTAAAGACTAATAGATTTATTTGGGCATAAGCTTTCGTGGTTAAAAACCCCACTTCTTCAGATGCATGGAGTGAAAATTACAGATGCAGGCATTATTATACTGACACATGAAGTGAAGGGAGTTACCTTACAAGTGGAGAACCAGTGTTGACAGGGCCAATTCAATCAGAGTGGATGTTGTTCATAGATGAGGAGGTGTCAATACCAGGAGAGGGAAAGTTGCTTTTGTAATGAGCCAGCCACTCCCAGTCCCTATTCAAGACCAAATTAATGGTGTTAAATTTTCAAATGAATTTTAGTTCTGCTGTTTCTCTTTGAAGTCTGTTTCTGAAGTTTTTTTGTTCAAGTATGGCTATTTTTAAATCTGTTATAGAATGTCCAGGAAGATTAAAGTGTTCGCCTACTGGCTTTTGTACATTACTATTCCTGATGTCCAATTTGTGTCCATTTATTCTTTTTTGTAGAGACTGTCCGGTTTGGCCAATGTACATGGCAAAGGGGCATTGCTGGCACATAATGGCATATATCACATTAGTAGATGTACAGGTGAATGAGCCCCTGATGGTGTGGATGATGTAGTTGGGTCCTCTGATAGTGTCACTAGAGTAGATATGGGGACAGAGTAGGCAACAAGGTTTGTTACAGAGATTGGTTCCTGGGTTAATGTTTCTGTGGTGTGGTGTGTAGTTGCTGGTGAGTATTTGTTTCAGGTTGGGGAGCTGTCTGTAAGCGAGGACTGGCCTGCCACCCAAGGTCTGTGAGAGTGAGGGATCGTTTTCCAGGATAGGTTGTAGATCGTTGATGATGTGCTGGAGAGGTTTTAGCTGTGGGCTGTATGTGATGGTCAGTGGTGTTCTGTTATTTTCCTTGTTAGGCCTGTCCTGTAGAAGGTGACTTTTGGGTACCCGTCCCTGAGTACCCAATCTGTTTCCTCACTTCCCCAGGTGCGTATTGTAGTTTTAAGAATGCTTGATAAAGATCTTGTAGGTGTTTGTCTCTGTGTGAGGGATTGGAGCAAATTTGGTTGTATCTTAGGGCTTGGCTGTAGACAATGGATCGTGTGATGTATCCTGGATGGAAGCTGGAGGCATGTAGGTAAGTACAGAACACTGGTTCTCCACTTGTAAGATAAGTCCCTTTTCTTCATGTGTCAGTATAATAAGGCCTGCATCTGTAATTTTCACTCCATGCATCTGAAGAAGTGGATTTTTACCCACAAAAGCTTATGCCCAAATAAATCTGTTAGTCTTTAAGGTGCCACCGGACTCCTTGTTGTTTTCAGGAGGTGCCACTCAGGGATTCTCTTAGGTAAAGGGAATCATCAGATGGCTGATGAAGCAGCTTTAGAGATACGTTGTGCCAGGGTGGTGCAAGGCATCAGAAAGAGATGTGGGTCTGGCCCCATACAAAGGTATAACGAGATCCAATGTTTGGAATGGAAGTTCAGACTGGAAATTATGTGCACATTTTTAAAAATGAGGATAGTTAACCATTGAAACAATTTACCTTGAGTTGTCATGGATTCTCTATTATTGGAAAATTTTTAATCAAGATTTGATGCTTTTCTAAAAGATATGATCTAATTCAAACAGGAATTAATTCAGGGAAGTTCTGTGGCCTGTATTATACAGGAGATCAGACTAGATGACCACAACGACCCTTCTGGCCTTATTATCTATAAGCGTAGCTAGTCTAATTTCAATTTGGCATTTCAAATGTTCTTTGGAATGACCATAATGTGTTGGCTTCCTTGTTTTGATAGTTTTGTAAATACAACAATCTTGCAGGTACCAATTGCTTTTTCCTTAAAGTTCTGTCCTTGAAATGTAGCAGAACCAGTTGGAGTTACACAGTTATAACTTCTCTATTTCCATTGTACATATATTTAAAATTTGAAAAAAATTCTGGTTTACCCTTGGTTAGTGTGGTGTGTTGCTTGAGTCAGTATTTCCTTATTTATGCACCTCAGAATCAGGCAGTTATTGACCATTTTTGAAGGGTTTTCATATGTTTTGAAGAAGAAGAAGAATCTGTAGTGGATGGAAGGACAGAACAAGAAATGTCCATGCAAGTCTTGTGATGACACCACTCAAAGAAAAGATAACGACAAGCTAGGCTACAGGTAAGACATATAGCACCCACTCTGCCTTCTACTAGCATCAATCCCAGAAAAAATGTGAATATAATTTCCAGGTTACAGGGCAAAAGGAAACAAACAGGCATGTTACTGTGATCGGTGCGACAGCATTGGGTCCAAAGGCAGCAATGAAAACAGCTACAAGTGCAGCAGCACTGTAGTCGGCACTACATCCTCTTGTTTCCTTTTGCTGCTCTCCAGATCCAGAAGCAGAGTGCTGAACCTAATCTTCTGAACGTCTAGGGCCTCATAGAAAGCCCCTTGCCATCAATATTGACTATTGACGTTCATAAGCTTCGGAACAGGCCCCTAGTTCTGAACTAAAATATCCCTCTCTTCCATTAATCCAACATATCAAGTGAGTGAGTGTCCCCTTTAATGGCTGCTTCTCAAGATGGATGGCAATAATTCACTAATGTCAATGAGATGCACAGCTACTGCTGGTTTAGGAGGGGTACCAACAGTTATCATTAGTGGTAAACCTGAATCAGCTACAGCCCGGGTGTCATGATTGTTACAAAAGACTTGCAGTGAGATGTTACTGGTGCTGAACACATGCTAGCTAGACATTGATTGGCAAAATAAAAAACAATGGGTCAGGTTCACCGGTTCAATCTGTATTTTTGTGTCACTGCAGGAATCAAAGCGGTCAGATACCCAACTTAATGGTTTCTTTGCATCAATGGAGCAGTGCAAAGCGGGCAGAAAATACGAGTGAATCTGGCCCATAATTTCCATCTCTGATGTCTGTGATGCTATGATCTAATGCTTTCTCCAGCTATTGTTTTTGCCATTGTCTAACCAGCCAGTGCTTCATTTACCTTTGCCATTTCAGTAAATTTGCAAGGTTGTTTCTACATAGAAAAATTTTCCACTGTCTGTAGGCTAACCAAGATAGACTGATAGAAAATGATTGTGCCTTTCACATTCCACCAAAGCTGTTACACTATATGTAAAAAGGTAATCCTATACAATTAGATAATTTATATTGCAAGGTCACTTAGATATATTAAAATGTAATTAAATACAGTTGAGATGAATCTGCAGACTACTAGTTGCTTCCACGATTCAGCAAGAATCACTTGGTAACGTAATGAAAAACACAACAACCTACTATTCTGAGTATTTTAAGCAAGTCAACAATTTCATACAAAGTTAAGGGAAGGAGAATTTATATTGTAGGAATCTTGAGGATAGTTGGGCATATCTACCTTTCAAAATAGCAATATCAGCAACCAGGTTACAGACTGTAACAAGTACATACTTTGCAGGAGTTTTGATATTTAATATAAACTCCATGTACTGCACTGACAGCCCTTTAATTTTGTTCTAGAGACTTCTACAGTTCCAGTGCTGTGCTCCTTCTTCTTGACCCTGCCAATAAAAGAGCTGTTGTGCATGTATGTGAACATGGAGGAGGAAGGTGGGTGAAACATGATGTGTAAAGCATCCAGTTAGCAAAATACCCTAAACCTGAAACTATATCATATAACACACATACTGAAGGGACCACTGCTTGTCAGAATCCATAGAAAATGTACATAAATGCACACTATGAAAGCAACAATAGATACAGTGAAGTTGTGGCAGATTCAGCATTAATTAGCATAGTCTTTTGTACACATTTGAGATTATGCACAGCAATCCACACAAAAAGCATCACCCTGCATGCTCAAAATACAATGAGATTGCCAAACATAAAATACAAGAGACAGTTCCATGGTAGAGGACATTACAGCTGAGTGAATAATAGATTTTTTTTTTTTGATTTGGGGACCAAAAAATCAGAAGAAGAAAAAAAATGGTTTGATTTGAATCAAAATGAATTTCAAAACTTTTCCTCAAATCAAAAGACTCTAAAAAATCTAGTTTTGAATGAACCAAAACATTTTGGTTCAATTCAAAATGAAGTATTTTGGTTTTTCAATTTGTTTATTGTCAACTGAAATGGTTCAGTCAACTGTAAACAATTTTTTTTGAGTTTTTCTTTTCAGTTCAGTCATTATAGGGTGGTTTCCCCCTTTAAAAAAAAGTTTGGCCAAATTTGAATTCAAAATGCCATTTGGAAACGAAAAGTCTAAACAAAATAGTTCAACTGTTTCAACATTATTTTTATAGAAAGTATGTCTGAGTCAGTTTCCACACTCGTTTTGCATTGTTACCCACTGGTTATTTCTATCCTGGGACAGGAGACTGGGTAAAAGTCAAGTAAGCAATAAGCATGTTGGTTGTTATGAATGGTCTGTCAAGAACTATCAGTGTAAGAACGGATCTGCCTTGGAGTTACAATGGAAGACAAACAACCAGACCATTAACTTAATGGCTACTGGCCAAGGATATGTGAAAAGAGCATGGCTGAATCTGGAGACAAAAAACTACCATGTGAACAGACTAGTGATATAAGAATTCTGCCACCCAGTGGAGAAGTGAGCTAGGGTGTGCTGACAGCATGCACATGCATGTAAGCTTTGCTTTCCTCTTCTCAGCAAAAAACCCATGCACTGTATTTTAGTTGTCTAATAAATGCTGATTTGTTTTGAAACAATTGTCCCGTATCACTGCAAACATCGATTGGTTGTAGAGCTCCCCAAAAGGGATACGTCTCCTAACAGGGTCTAAGCATATTTGGACTCACTGGAGAATAGAGGAGAAACAGGGGTGCTGAAGCCAGGGAACCCAGTCTCTTTACAGTAATGGAACTGTGGAGCTCCCCCTTGCAAAAGTGGCAGCCTAGGGAGTGAGGATTGGAGGCAAGCTTGCCCCATGGACCCATGACACACTTCTTTTACAGTAAGTGCTGAATGTCACAATGTTTCCAGTGAATGCTTGTAAATGAGGCATACAATTTGGTTATGGGATACAGTAAAATAAAATACTTTCATGTACTTTGCATTTTTTAGACTTTATATCTTCCAAAACGACTATACAGATGACAGTCACTGAAAAGCAATAATACGCTGCGATACAGTATTGCTGCTACTCCTCCAGATTGGCATTGGAGTAGCGGTTTGCAATTTTATTTGTTTGGAACTCAAGAGCTCATCTCCTTCTGTATTTTTTATATTGTTGTGTTGTTTCTTCTCTTTTCCCCCTTAAAAATTTAAATGATGTTGAATCTTATCAAGCAAAGCAAGACTTTTGTGGCACCTGGCCAGAGCAATCTACCCACAATCTATCTTTCTTGCCTATTTCCCATGGCTTTAGATAAAATTGGAGAGTGCTCAAGGAAAAAAAAATAAGCCAAAAAGCTTTTATTGGTTTCTTACATAAAAATAGTCTCTCTCTCTCTCTCAAAAAAAGGAGGCCAACAATGAATAAACTAATGTCACTGAATTTAGTTCATAGCAACTGAATCATGGAACTGATAATTCTGGTGCATGGAACAGAGGCTTTGGTGGATGAAATTGTGGCATTAATATTTGGATCATCATTCTCTGGTTTAAGGTCAAATTAGTATGCAGAATAGCTCCTGATCTATTTTACTCTCTGTAGACCAAAACCTGAGAAATAGAGCAAAACCCACGTTAAAGCGATTTGTGTTGGGTTAAATACCCAGAAGCATGGCAGTGACAAAACATGAGGTGAAATTCAGGCCCTGTTGAAATCAGTGACGCCAGGATTTCATCCATGGTGTTTTAATATGTTCCTGAGGACCTTCAGATCTGTTGAGGCAGTCCACCGTGTGCTGCTGCAATGTAGGATGGGAGTAGGGGGACACAACCTGCTGCTCCCCTCCAACAAAAGCCCAACCCCACACTGATTTGCACCCCATCATGCCTCTATTCCACAGCAGTGCGGGCACCTATTGCTCTATGATACACACAGGGATGCTGTTGAGTCCTATTGCATGTGCTTTCTTCTACCTGGCCCACTAATTCACCCTTACATAGGCATGGACATCCTGTCAGGATCTGGTACCACAATATATATATTCTATTTTCTTCCTGTTACAGTCTATTCACAACAGTGGTTCTGGTGTGGCATCCTAATGACCTTATTTCAATATTCCCAAAGCAACATGCCTATCACCCTCACTTGGATTTCAGATTTTGGAACACAGGGTACCCTTTAACTGCAGCTGTGGAAGTTGGCTGAAGTTTTACAGTGATTCCCAATTGCTGAAGCTATAACATGGCTATGCTAATCCTCCCATTTATATTAGCATAAAAGTAATTGAATAGTAAAGCTGCTCAATTTGAATCACAAAATCATGCCAGTAAAATAATAGTAAGTACAAATCTCTTTTCTTTTGGCATCAAGTAAAGCTAGCTTTTGTGCATAAGATTTTTTTTTTCAAAATGGAATTAACCATGAAAAGTTTCACAGGGAATTAACATTTTTTTTCATAGCAGTTTTAAGGGCCATTTGCTAAGATAGGAGTTGCCATGAATAATGTTAATTCATATGAGCAAAACAAACAAATAAAATGTCCTTTGGTCACCTATGAATATGCATTAGCAAAATATTGCCTCTGTGGTTGGATATCACAGGTTTTAAATTTAGAAAAAGCTTAAAATATTGATCATGAGGGAAGATTGGCCTACTGGGAATAGTCAATCAAAAATAATGTTCCGCAACCTAATTAGATTAAGTGGCAAGATGATTTAGGTAACAAAAATATTACATAAAACCCCAAAGATCTGTTTTGTAATATTTGTCAAGAAAGAATCTTTAGTAACTGCTGTAATAATTTAAAACAATGAAGCCCAGAAAACTGCATGTCTGTTTTCAAATATTTATAGAGCGACCTGGCTTACTTTGTCAGATGAAGAATTGAGCCTTCTTGACAGATGCTCCACAGAGCAAAAAAACCCCCACATAACCCATGGGTTAATCTTTGACACCAAAAGCTTACCAATGAAATGTATACAATACACAGTGAGTGAGAGGGGGAATGGGCATCAAAGGAAGGAATGGGGTAAAATAGGCAAGGATTATACTAACAAAGACACACAGTAAATGTATAGCTGGATGATACATTATATTGATTTAAGAAAGCTTTAAGGTCCTGATTCTCATTAGACTTAGGCCTCTTTGAACTTCTAGAGTGGTGTAAAGGGGCCTTAGTGTAAATAAAAATCAAGCCCTCAATTAGCTAACTCACACTTCTAGGTCATTGCAGGTTCAGCACAAGTTTTTGTCGATGCTTTTTGTTAATATTTTTTTTTAAGTTCCAATTCATTCGCCATCCTTAGTCCAATCATTACAGATCGGATATAATATACAAACACCATTCACATTCATGTTGATCTCACTATAGCTGCGATTGCTGTATGGCTCTTGGACTAATGGATAGGGATACACGCATGCACCATGAACTGTTGCCATCAATATTTGCCTGCACTTTCATTTTACATTCATCCTTCATTACTGATGTTTCAGCATCAATGCAAAGTTTAAATGGTCATGTAAAATTTCCCAGCTTGCATTTCCCCTAGAGTTGGTCAGAAAATGAAGGTAAAAAAAAGAAATTTCGACAACATGGAAGTGAAAATTTTTGTAACATCTTTCCCCGCTACCCATTTTCTGGCCTGCTGGGTTTTCACAATGAGCCCAGCAATATTAGTATATGTGACCAGGGTTCAAATCCTTACCTGGCATAAATCAGCATAACTACTGATTTCAATAGTGATATGCTAGTTTACACCATCTAAGGATCTTGTCCCAAGACTGCAAAAAATTAGAACTAGGTGACATGTTTCAGTCAAATGGCTTATTTGCCAAAAATGTAGTTTTCAGGCAACTGAAACTATTCATGAATTTGAGTCAAATTCAGCAAATAATTTCAGGCAAATAAAAAAATGAAACAAAAAAACAAGCTTTGTTTAGAAATTTTGCTAGATTTGTTAAAAGAATAAAGGGTAAAATACACCTGAAAACATAACAAAATGGAATATTTTTTTCCACCCAGTTGTCCATTTTGGCAAGAAAACCCCACAAAATTCAGTTTCAGTTCAACCCGAAATGAATATTTTTGGGGGGAGTTTTTGATTTGGTCACCAAACTGAAAAATCAGTTATTCTATCATCGCTAGTCAGAATACTGGTCTATCTAGTATTGTAGTTCTAGTTCAATTCAAACTGCCACAATACTCCATCAGTTTCTACAGCAAAGGAGAGTATATGTCTTTGCCTCACTCCAGCACAGAGGGAGAATCATCCCACAATATGTGGTGCACAGTGAAGATAGTTGACATTCTTTAATTAAACTGAATTCAGGAAAATTGACCTCACAAGTGGTGGACATAATATGATCACACATTTCAGAGAGAAATTTGTTCTACTATTTATGACCTCTAATGTCTCAAACCACCTTTCTCCATCCTCAGTTCCATATGTAGTGCACTATTTTCTTGACAAGTATGATGACATAGATCACTTTTTTGTCTGAATGTCATTCTGGAGCATATTAATGATTTCTTTGAACTTGTGATAGAGTCTTTGGATCATGTTTATAAAGATACACCATTTCCCCAGACCTATTGGCAAAGTCAGAGCAGTCACTTTGTTCTTATATTTTGTCCTAGTTATTTTAATAGAGATGTTGTTTTATGTCTTTTTTATTGGACCTTTGCTACAGCATGGAATCTGTATTTATTCCATTCAAGATAATGACCATTTTCCATTGACTGGACTGGGCCCTACCAGCCCTTATTATAGGTGGCACAAACAGCATTGTCTCTACTTAAGGATGCCTGACACTTTCCATTATAAAATGCTGGTTTCATTTGCTTATATATTTGGCAAAATAGCTGTTTGGGCTGAAATTTTCATTCTGGGTGTTTGTGTTAATTGAAACATTCAAAAAAAATTCAGCATTTAAAAAGTTCCACCATTTTTGAGAATGAGATAAGGGAAAATATGTTGTTGTTTTGCTCATGTTAAAGAATTTTCTATTCAATATCTTCATAAGAGATTTGGATAATGTCACTGAGAGTACATTTGTAAAGTTTGTAGACAATATCAAGCTGAGAGGGGTTGCAAGCACTTTGGAGGTCAGGATTAGAATTCAAAGTGATCTTGACAAACTGGAGAAATGGTCTGAAATAAACAGGATGAAATTCAGTAAGGACAAAGTACTCCACTTAGGAAGGAATAATCAGTTGCACAAATGAAAACTGGGAAATGACTGCTTAGTAAGAAATACTGCAGAAAAGGATCTAGGGCTTATAGTGAATTACAACTAAATATGAGTAAACAATGTAAAGCTGTGGCAGAAAAAAAAGTGAACATTATTCTGGGATGTATTAGCAGGAGGGTTGTAAGCAAGACAAAAGTAATAATTCTTCCACTCTACCACATGCTGTTAAGGCCTCAACTAGTGTGTTGTGTTCATTTCTGGGCACAACACTTCAAGCAAGATGTGGACAACCTGGAGAAAGTCCAGAGGAGAGCAACAAAAATAATTAAGGGTCTAGAAAACATGTCCTGTGAGGAAAGATTGAAAATATTGGGATCGTTTAGTCTGGAGAGGAAGGGGGACCATAACAACCATCTCCAAGTATGTAAAATGTTGTAATAAAAAAGAGGGTGATGAATTGTTCTCCTTAGTCACTGAGTACAAGACAAGTAGTAATGGGCTTTGATTGCAGCAAGGGAGATAGAGGTTAGATGTGAAAATCTTCCTAATTGTAAGGGTAGTTAAGCAATGGAATAAGTTACCTACAGAGGTTCTGGAATCTCCATCGTTGAAGGTTTTAAAGAACTGATTAAACAAACACCTGTAAGGGATGCGCTAGATAATACTTAGTCCTGCCTCAGTGCAGAGGACTAGACTTCCAGTCCTATATTTCTGTGATTTTTTTTACAACTATTTCAATGAGAAGCTCTAGTGCCTCCACACTTTGGAACAGGGACTTGAAATCTAACAGGAGAGGTCACCCTGGTTTCAGGAATGTGCCTTTTGTCATCCACGTAAAGAACGCCCAAATTTAGCCAAGTGCTATGTCTCTGAAAAATCTCAGTTCACACATGCTCAGTTGGGACTTGTTAGAGTTTTGACAGCTTACTTCTCTGAAGATTCCATCTGTACTGAGCATGCTGTATCTCCTAAAAAACATCCATGTGCTAACTAGACTGCACAAGCACCATCCAGGGCTTGCAGGCAATGAAAGGGCTTTCTCTGAAATTGCGCTTTCTGGTTGCTGAGTGCCGCTGTGGCATCAGGTGCTGGAATGCATATAGGGAGATAGTCTCTCCTATGCTCTCAGTACTCTCCCTCATGGTGCTCTGGCAGCATCGAGGGGAGGTGGAAGCACCCTGACTCAAATACAGAGGAGTGAAGGGAAAGTGAAGAGATGGAGGGTGGGGTGAGAGGGGTAGGAGCACAGAGGAGAGGGAGTAGAAGTAAGAGCCAGGGTAGGAGAACGGGAGCAGAAGGGGACAGAAGACAGTGAAGGGGGAAGGAAGGAAGAAGAGGCACAGGAAGCAGGATTGGCGAGGACCCTGAGAGCGGATAGGAACCTGGGCTGGATCTGGGGGCAGGAGACAGGGGCTAATAGCAGCAAGTGAGGGGACAGCAGATCTATACTCACTAGAGAGACACTCTCTTCCAGAACCTGGAACTGAACACACTGTTCCTGAGTCTCAACATTCCATTGATGTCTAGCAAGTAGCTGTGAAACCCACTGGCAAACTGTGTGTCTCCATTCCACTCTAGTGGCAGAGGCTTATAGCAGCCTTCTACTGTTACCTTTTACTCCATTTGCTCTAGAGGCAGAGGACTGTGCTGTAGATCTAAAGATTCCAACACTGCTGATAGCCCAGGAGGGGGTGGGGGTCAGTACAGTTCCACATAAGGAAATGTTTGTTTCTAAAAAAGTTAAAAATTAAGAATGCTAAGGTTGCAAAGTGAAGCATTCAAAAATTAGGAAATGTCTGAATTAAAGTTGTACTACCTTAATTCTACCTATTCGTGAATTGCATTATGATATAGTCTTTAATGATATGATCATATACTATTTTTTCCATAGGACTCCTGCCCTAATCAGTGCTCAGGATGGACAGTGCTCACTGAATGGGTAGCTAGTCAATATTTCTTTAGTCTCATCATTCAGTGTGTGCGGTCCCATGAGTTATTCACATAACTATTGTAAGAATTAAGAAAAATACTAATAAATGGTTGACATCACAAGGGCCTCAGGAGACCTGTTGTCAGGGTGTCATCCCTTTATGGCCCTTCTGGGCACTACTCATCCAGCGGCAGGTCTCCACTGATATGTCTGTCTCATTGAGGTCCAGTATAATGGTGTTTTGGACCTCCAGCCAAAATACTGTCCAGTTATCCCCTTTCAGGGTGTTTATGGTTTTAAAGATAATCAGGAACAAAAACTAAGTGCAAAGAACAGGGTCATCCCACAAAACTTCAGCGGGGCACCATCCTTCTATTCAGGGCTTGTTTCCAAAACACTCTGTGCATCCCCTGATCCCTTCCCAGGATTCCTTCCAGGAGGGCTGGTGTGGCTGGCAAGCGAGTGCCATCTCAGACCTGCAACCAGCTTCTCTCCCACCAAGAGAAGCAGAGCTCTGTCCTTTTTCCTGGTTATCCCTCTCCTTTTGTCTGCTCTCCCCATGTCTGACATTGGCTGTGGGTATAGCAGGGCAGGACCAATTGGGTCCACAGGTTTTCCCTAACCCTTTCATTGCCAGTAGGGTCAACCTCCGTAATACCCTCATTGTTGGCATGGAGCCTCTCTATCCCATCCCAAGACCCATTAGAAATGACAGACTCAGACTTTAAGGCCAGAAGGGACCATCATGATCACCTTAGTCTGACCTCTGCACATTGCAGGTCACAAAACCTCACCCATCCACCCCTGTAACAAACCCCTAACTTGTGGCTGAGTTACTGATTTAAAGACTACAAATTACAGAGAATCCACCATTTACACTAGTTTAAACCTGCACATTGTTGATGCAGGGGCATGGGCAATGAGGGAACCTAATAGTGCAATTCACGTTGTTCATAGATTAGGGGGCCTGACAGTTAAAGGGAAAAAATCTTGGAATAATCATAGTAGTCTAGCAGACTGGAAATTCAGTTAAGTTTGCCAGTCCACCACTCTAACCCAAATGTACTCCTTATTGTTGTTATCATTAGCAGCGCCGGCTCCAGCGTTTTTGCTGCCCCAAGAGACGGGGGGGGGGGAAGCACCTGCGATCGGCGGCAGCTCTACCGCCGCCGCTTCATTCTTCGGCGGCAGGTCCTTCCCTCCGTGAGGGACTGAGGGACCCGCTGCCGAATTGCTGCCGAAGAGCCGGATGTGCCGCCCCTTTCCGTGGGCCGCCCCAAGCACCTGCTTGCTGCGCTGGTGCCTGAAGCCGGTCCTGATTATTAGTCTGTGTTACAGAAGTGCCCAGAAGGCCCAATCACCCCATTGTGCACTGACCTGAAGAATTTACAATCTAATTTAAGACAAGACACCTATGGATGTAACATAGTCAGAAGGAATAGAGCAGGGTGGAAAAGGATAATGTGTCATGTCACAGACAGGAACATGTGGTTACATAGACTAGTTATGTGCACAGTTAGAAGGCTTGAAGTCAAACGAATGATCTCAGTTATCCCTTCTGGCCTCTTGTGACTAACTATTGCAGCACATGTGATATAAAACCTCACACGGGTTAAGTACCATGAAACAATAGGTAAATTTCTCTGCCTATTTCCTTTCAGCTCAACTAGACAATAGAAGTGTCTTATCACATATTCATATGCACAGTGTGGAATGGAGAAGTGCCTTCTTTGCAGTCTCGCTTTTGCTCTAGTGATTTTAATTGGAAAACAAATTTGGTTGTTAGGCAGCACTGGCTTCGACAAGACAAATGTGTTTCTTTTCTCTTTCCCAAGAAGAAATGTTACATTTATCTTTATAAAGTAATAAGCAGCACGATGGGTGGGAAAGTGCACTCCTGGCAAAAATAATCCCCAGATGCATGGTAGTTTTTTCCTTTTAGTGTTTCCTGGGCTTATTCATATTGATTCAGGAGTACAGAAAGCATTCAGTGTCCGCTGTGATGTTTATATTTATCCTTCAGATATCATGGGCTGTCTCCCCAGCTGGAGTAAATTGGCATGGTTCCAATCCAAGGTATGCAGATTTGCACTAGCTGTGGACCTAGGCCTATGCCTTTCGAATAGGCATATAATAAGCTTATATTGCTCCAAAGATCAGATTTACCTGCAAGGGAATTGCAATTTATAACCTTTGGATCCAAAGCCCATAGAAATGAATGGAAATATTCTAAAGGGCTTTGGATCCTTTGGACCCAGCTACTGATTCCTGTGGGGTCAGCAGCACAGGAGGGGGGTATTCATGAGCAAACAGACCAAGAACCATAATCTATTTAAACTGTGTCATAATCTGTAGTAACTCCATTGGTGTACATTGTTAGCACCTCAAAGAAGGAACCCTACATTAGATTCCGCTCTCACTTACTCCTGCATAATTTACATAGTAATTTACTCCAGATTTATGCAGTAGAATCTAGTCCACGGTTCCTTCTTTGAGGTACTTACAATATAAAATTGGACCAAACACACAATTAAAAAATGGACTATTTTTTATGCATTTGCAAGGTCACAGAAAGGAGGTGGAATCCTCTCAACCTTAACTATATACCTTTATGTTATTTATTCACATTTTATATGAAATACAGTGGGCCTCATTCAGTGGAATTGCACCATTGTTGAAATTGGTGGTGTTGCACTGGCATTAAATGAGTGTAAATGTGGAGTCCATTGTCTGCATTTACCTAGGAAAGAAAAAAGTTATCCTAAGTTTGAAATGAAGCATGGCAGAAACATTTTTCTGCTCCTTTTCCTTTTCAAGTCACTCCCAGCTAAGCTATCGCAATCAGACCCACTTCTCAGCTGAGAATATATTGATGTCTCTCTTGCAGGGGGGGAGCTGATCATTTTTTTTAAATGGAGTTAATTCTTAGGGATTGATCCTGTCCTCTGACCCGATAGTGAACTTGACCATGTATCTTGCAGAATCAACATGTGAGCCTTTGAGCTACATAGCTGGGTTCAAAGATACATTGCAATTATGACACTTGCAAAACAGCAGGGAGGACTGAAACTTCTCTATCAGTGTTACAAATGGCAAAACTCACATTGCAGCGTTTGCCAATAGCTATCACAAAAAGACCACACAGTTCTTTCCTATTATAAATAAGGAGGAAAATATGGTACCTCAGATCCTACTGAATGAATCATTGGCAAATGTTAACTATTTGAGGATGACCACTGTGACTGAACATGATCTTGATGTTATGTTACTATGAACCTAAGATCTGGATTCTCCTTAGTGGATTCTAATAACTCTTCCAAAATAAGATGGACAATTTTTGGAAGGCACAATAGACCACAAATGATATCTTACCCAAACTTGCAGATGGCTTTGAGTGATCGCCCTTCTAATGGAAACCATTAACAAAACACCTTTAGTAGTGTCCTTTCAGAGTGAAAGACATTCCTTCTCTTTGAATTCATACTTGACTTTCCAAATTCTTTGGTCAAGTTTTTGCAGACTGTAAACAGCAGAGCTTTCCCTAGGCAGCTTCAATTTGTGACCTTACACCTCTGGAGATCTCCTCTAGCTATTTACTATCTGTTATGCAGTTGCAAATGTTTTTGTCATTATTTTACTGTATTTTATAGTATAGGAAAGGAATAGTGCAGCAATACTTGTGTTCTTTTAGGGAATAGCTAACCTGGGTTATATACGGCCAATGGGAATATATACTAGAGGCAGCATATTTATTCTGCTAGCAAATGCCAAGTGATTGAACATTAGTGAAACAAAAGGTAAAGAATAACTTTCCCAGATTGTCAGATAGCTTTTACATCTGTAGCAAGGCACTGAGGCTCACAGCAATAACTCTAACCAAGTTAGAGGAAAAGCACTAATGTTTGTATCTATTCAGGGCTGAACTATATGGGAAATCTAGAGTTCTGAATTTCTAGAATAATAATGTCAAGCTTAAGATTTTTATCCTCTTTCATTCAGAACTCTACTCGCTTTAGCAAAAACTCATTTTAGTGTATGAGATACACTTGTTACACTTTCACTTATGAAGAAAGACATACAAGGCTAACTTCTTACCATAGAAACATGCATGCAACATCCACTGAAGTCAATGGAAACTGAGTGTGCCTTTCTGAAGGCAGAATCTCATCTATCGTCAATAAAGTATAATTTTAATTAAATTATTGTATATTTTTGAAGAAGCTACTGAACACTTTCTCTGGTCTTTATCCTCCTTCTGCAGTCCCCTTGCTGCATCCTTCTGTGCTGCCATTTTAAATAGAAGTCAGTGGGATATTAGGATACACCGGGTATGTAATGCCAACACCCTAGGTGGGTTCCCAGCGGCAGGGATTGAATCTGGAACCTCCATTTATGATCCTCTACTGCCTTATCTAAAAGACCCTGTTGGCCAAGGCTGCAGTAGACTCATCAATCTCTAAGTTGCCTAGCCACCGCCAGAGGGGGTGTGGCTTACAGGTTCTTCTGTCAGATATGAAAGTGGGTAGGGCATTGTATTCGAGGGTCAGGAAGTTACTTTTACATTGATGAGGTCAGTCTGGTGTCTAATTTACATGGAAGATATTCTTTCATCTTTAGCCAGTAATAGGTCTTACTTAGTGGACATAGTTGCTTCCTGGGATGGAGCCATATGGGACCATTTCCTACTGAGGATAAGTTTGTATTCCAAATAGAATGTAACTCCTTTATTTTACCATTAGTATTATATTGACAGATAATTTCTCTTCACTTATTGTTCCAAACTGATTAAGCAAAAAATAAAAAAGTCATATTTAATTAGACGCAAGTGAAGAAAAGTAGTTAAATGAAAATAACTCCCTGGAGGCTGCTCTGTCCTGTATCACCTTCCAGCAGTCCTAAGGAAGCCATTACATCAGCAGGGGGTTGTTAGGTTAACAGAATGCCCCAGCCAGACCTCTGTGCTGTAGGAGCTGCTGGTTTGGCTCTGCGCCGAATACCCCTACTATATAGCAAAGCTAATCCAGTGGCTAGATCTGTCATTTTCATTCATAGGGACCATCATGATCATTTAGTCTGACCTCCTGCACTACACAAGACAGAATTTCACCCAGCGATTCCTGCAATGAGCCAAATGATTTGTGGGTGAGGTAGAGCATGTTTTAGAAAGTCATCCAGTTTTGATTTAAAGGCTCACATACTGGAGAAATTACCTTAGCCCTTTCTAATCCGTGCCAATGGTTTATTACCATCCCTTAAAAAAACCAAAAACAAAAAACCAACCCTGTGTCTTAATTTCAGTTTGAGTTTTTCTAACTTCAGTGTCCAGTTTTACATTGGATCCGTTCTCTACGTTTCTTTATCTTGGAGACAAAAGGCTATTTGACATATTACAGAGTGCAGAGTTCCCTTCCACTAGACTGTTTCCCAGTCTCATAGATGTCTATCGACAACCATTTTTCTCGCCAAAGTTACGAGATACCCTTTAGAGCCTACTTATGCTGCTTCTTATGGTATGTCTACACTGCAGTCGGGAGGTGTGATTGCAGGATGTGTAGACATACCTGAGCTAGCTTTGACCTTGCTTGTGTAGCCCTGGTAGTGTGGACTGTGGCATGGGCCAGCCAGGGTCTTGGGTGGAGTTGCACTCAGGAGGCTAGCCCATGCTCCTGCTCCTGCTTCTAGATCACACCTTCTGATTGCAGTGTAGACATACCCATAGTTACCACTAGAGGTCACTCTGGGACGAGGCAGAACAATCCTTTTTTCTAGTAGCGGTGTGTGTTGCTTCTACAGTTCACCTGCTACAAGGATGAAGAGAATGAGGTTCTAACTGGTGACTGGAACCAGTTCTTATTATCATTAGGTTACCAGGCTGACTCAGTTTGCCTCCTTCATTACCATGAGCTTGTTTGTAGTACAAATCAATCAGGCTAGGCATAGTCTGTGAAGAGGCAATCATAGGAGGGAACATAATAATAAGAGGATATAATTACACAGTTTATAGCCGTCCTTGGAATCAGGGGCAACCTCATTCTTTGGCTGGATGGAGGTTTAGAGGTTTATGAAAGTAGAAATAAATGTGTTTCCTCAGCTTTTGCTACTACTTTGATGTAGAAATTGAGAGGAAAACCAGGGACTGTAACAGTGAGCCAAAATGATCAATTACACCAATGTCTCTTGAAGTCAGAATGATATTTAAATAGAATTGGTTTACAATTTAGTTGTTAAGAAATAATAATTTGAGGGAATAATTTTTCAAACAGTACCCAAAAGACTAATAGTCAATTGATAATGGTTCATCTAAAATTCCAATGTGTTTCCAATTTCTTTAATGAATCAACAAACTGGCAAGAATTGTTCTTAATAATATAATAAAATAGTGATTCATTGTTTTTTTTTCTGGATAGTTTCCGCTGAGTTTAAAAAATGGAGTTTCCTGGATATTATGTAAGAATCAGATCCTTTCAAAAAGAGCTTTCATTTTACAACCCTTAAAAGGGCCATGATTATAGGGGGAAAACACATGTTTTCCTTGCACAAATGTAATTTTAAAATCAAATTAAGTGCTTGTCTTTCTTTATTACTTGTAGATGATTAAGTAAATTAATTCAGACTTCTCACCTATAGTTCAGGGCCATGGAGCACACTAAAAAGCATATTAGTTTTTATTTGCAATGGTTAGTGGCAAAGAGCTCACTTTGTGTCATAAAGCAGCCATAATAAATTAACCCAAATCAGCAGGCTTCTCTTTTCAGGCAATACTAGACTAGTGGAGCAGAGTAATATGCATAAATTTCACATTTATGCTAGGCGCTAGGAAATAATGGAAAAACCAAAACAATGTGTCCTTTGGAGATTGCCTGCCAATTCAATGAACTTTGGAGACCTCAGACATCACTCTGTTCATAGGGCAGGTATTTTACATAGCCATACTATAGTATGATACGATATATTATGATGATGATTATGTGTAACACCTGAGATGTTCTAGGCCAGTGGTCACGCAACTGTGGGGCTCCTCCCTTAGGGGTGTGTGGAGGAACGTTCGGGGGCAGGGAGATGTGCGGCGGGGCCTGGGCCAGCCCCCATGGGGGCAGGGAAGGAGTATCACCCATCCCCGTTCTGCCCCCAGACCAGCTCCGACCCCTGATTCAGCCCCACTCTGCCCCTTGCTTTGCCCCCAGCCCAGCTCTGCCCTCATTCCCTCTCCACCCCAGGCCAGCTCCGCCTCTAGTCCCAGCTCCTCCCCAATCCCCAGTTCTGCCCCCAGCTCCACCTTCCGCCCAAGCTCCTCTACTGAGCCAACTGTGCAGTAATGGGGTGGGGGAGTATGGACAGATTTCATTACTGGTAAGAGAGGGCATGACAGGAAAAGTTCAGGCATTACTGTTTTAGGTACTTTCCAGGTAGATATCAAGAGAGGATCTAAACTACAAAGAGCTTTCAATTTAAGTAGATAGTGTACATAGGAAAGAGGAATGGGAGAACAACAACAAAAAGCAGTGTGAACGGATGCTAAAAACAAATGCATGTTTGGAGCTTGCATTATGTACAAGATGGTTTGTACCAATATCTTTGGGCCAAATCCAGAGCCACTGAATTAATTGAGAATTTGCTATTGACTAGACATTTCATTTCCAGAGCAACTTTCCTAGTATTGGCTACCCCATCTCCCTTAAATAAAATCTGCAGCAACAACCAAGGTACCTTAGACAGAGCTGGGAGAAGATCCAGAGACTCAATAAAGTCCACTAGGGACTTCATTATTGCCAGTCTATTTTAAGTGAAAAGTGATCAAATACGAATGAGAGGGGTAGTACAAAATCCTAATATATGATAGGATCATGACCTTTCGTAGCATTTTACCTGAAACACTGGCCCTTAAAACTGGTACTTGTTGAAATGACATCACAGGGCATAAAAAAGCTAGTACTGTGAAATTAGGTGCATTATGGAGGGAAAGAGGTTACACTTTTTTCCTGTGATCTCCAGATAATAGGCTATAGGACTAGATAAACTACTGTTAATTCCTAATGTTCTTGCTCCATTGGAAAACAGTATTTGGCCTCTATTCTTAAAGAGCTAGAAGAAAGTAACAAAGCTTTCACCTGATTAGTTATTTAAAAGGGACAGATGAAGGAGTGATCACTATTACTACTCTTCTTTAAAGAATTAGCTCTTCTTTAAAATAAAGGTAATATATTTTACTACATATTTGCAATTAAATTTCTGAAAGATACAATACACACTTTAATATTCTGATAAGTTAGCCAGTCAGATTCTCAGCTGGTGAAAATCAGGATAGCGTCAGTGAAGTCAATGGGGCTATCCCAGTTTACACCAGCTGAGCAGCTGGCTCAATATATTTAAATAGAGCTTTTATTTTTCTTCTGATTAAATTAGAATTGGGATTCCTCCAAAATCAATACAGTGTTTCAAAGTTAATCTAGTCAGTGTTATCTAGAGCCAATCTCCATGTGCTTCGTGGCAAGCCATTTCCAGTATGATCACCCTGTTAACTATGATGGGATCCTTGGCAAGTAACTTTGATTTGGACCATCACAAATAGCAAAATATAGCAAAACCTAAAACAAGAAAAGTGAATGATGAACATTCACATCAGTTTATTTTAAGGAACTAAAGGTATTCATAGTAAAGAAAATGAGAGTCTAATTTTCACTTGATTCACAGGTATATGAGAGTCACGCATATACCGTATATTGATGGGAGAGTAATAGAGATTCTAGTTGAAACTTTCACAAAACTCTAACCTTCCTGAAATCAAAGTGGATTCAGGATTCTATTGTTGCTTGAGCAGCAGCCCAGGTTCATGATTTCATAGCGAACCTGGCTGGGCTATTTGTAAAGCTCTCACCCTCCTTCCACCACACTCCTCAATTATCCCCTGCTCACTTAACTACTCTTTTATCTGACCAGGTGGCAGGAAC
Source organism: Trachemys scripta elegans (assembly GCF_013100865.1). Lineage (NCBI taxonomy): Eukaryota > Metazoa > Chordata > Testudines > Emydidae > Trachemys > Trachemys scripta. The sequence goes on from NC_048300.1 coordinate 175,802,779, forward strand.
CTCTAACTTATTTTGTTTTCAGAACCCAGTGACCCTCCGATATCCTGCTTCCCCCTGAGGTTGCATCTTTAGGTGTTCTCATGTATGTTCACTTCCATCCAGAGTAAGGCCACAAAGTAAGAGCTGCTGCCTCCCAATCCAAAATGTCTCTGGACATTTTAGGACGTTCTCCTTCCACCACCCTCTCATTAGGGCAGCAAGAGAAGAGAAACTTCCAATGCAACCATGCTGAGAATAAGGTTACAGGGGCTCCGTAGCCGGTAGTTTTGTACAGTAGCTAGGGAACACATAGACACCCATTTGAACCATGCTGTGTGGATTATGGTGGATCCCAGATAGTACATGGTTCCTTTAGACCCAACATTTACAATGGGATAGGTCAGTTGCCAGTTCCTACAACTGATTCCTGAAGCATAAAATTAATGTGACCCATGTGAGTTGAACCATAACGGTTTTGCCCCAGCTCTTGAAAAGCCATTTCACAGAACAGAAAGGGAACTGTTTGTGGGAGACAGAGTGATACCCAGAAAGCAGTAATGGTCATTCACAGATTTTAAAGCCAGAAGGGGCTGTTATGATCATCTAGTCTGACCTCCTGCATAACACAAGCCACTCACATTATCCAAATTGTGAAATATCCTGTTAAATGTGGAACTGCCCGCTCAACTATGGAAGAATACACCCTAGGGAGAAACAAAGTAGTTAGGAAATAATAAATTACCACTTGAGAAGAAAATGTGGATAGGATGAAAGTGTTAGAACATATGTGCAAGATGAAAGGATTTCTTAAGTGCAGATGTTTCCACTGGCAAAGCAATCTATTCCCAAATAATTTTTTATTAGAATAAAAAGTTGCAATACTTCAGATTTATGGCTGCCACAGTGGTGCCTTAAAGTGACCATGGACATGGGTATGGTTCTATCTGCTCTCATAAGCTAAGCAGAGTCATGCAGAGCCAGAGTTTGGATGGGTCTCTAGTTTTAAGATGGCTTAGAATAGTTCTCACCTAAGGACTATCTATGCATGATACTGCAGTAAGTTTTGTTGATGATCCAATGGGGGTCCCTCTTCCTTCTTGTCTGGCCTATAATGTTACTTACTGAATATTATTTGCACTCTGCCCTCCCAGTACACCTGCAGCTGGGCCAGGCAACATCTAGCCCTATGTTTGCAAAGCACTCTGGGATTCTTCTGGATAAAAGGGGCCATATAAATGTTAGCCTATTATCATTAAAATCATTTGGCTAAAGTGTGAGCCCTTCAAGCCAGGCCTGTAATGAGCAGGGAATTTGGGCTTGGGTAAGAATAAGGCACAGCCAGAGAAAACCTGATAGATATGACCCTGGGATAGGACAGAGGTTTTGATAAAGTGCTGGCTGAAAACAACAAAAAAAAGCAGCTTGGAACTATGAGCAAAGAAATTTCCTCCTATTTAAATCCTAATATGTTCAGGGAAACAGAACTTAGTTCCTTCTTTGCAAATAAAAAGGAATGCATCAAAGAAATACCTGACTCCATCATCAATTTCTCCTCCTAATGAAAACAACTCACTAGACCCTGAAAACTGGCTAACTGCTCAGGTGAAAGATGGATACCAGCAAATTCAATAACTTTTTATCTGAGTATTTGCTTCTCTACAACAGAATTTTCACAGCACTCTATCCCGTATGTTTTGGAATCCCATGTCAATATAACGCTGCTTCTCAACGTAACTGTGCTCAGTGGCCCCATGTAGGTCTGGTATTTTGACATCCTTACTAACACAAACAAGGAAATTACAATTTTTGACATCATTCCCTAAGGTCAAGCCTGAGGAACACAATGCCAGAAATTGTATTTTGCTGGCAGAAGCTGGTACTGCCTATAACTTGTTTTTGGGTTGCTGAATAAGCAGGCATTGCTAGGTTAGATTATTTCATGATTTCTGGGTAATGTAAGTAGTATTCACCTCTAGTTTAAGTATAGTACATTCTTATCTGCTAGAAGCAGAGTATGAGGATATGCTGTTTAATTTTATATTTCAGAGTCTCTTCCACATTTTAACAATATATGCAGGCTCCTCAACTTTACACAATTTTCAGGGGGGGGATAGCTCAGTGGTTTGAACTTTGGCCTGCTAAACCCAGGGTTGTGAGCTCAATCCTTGAGGGGGCCACTTGGGGAACTGGGGCAAAATCAGTACTTGGTCCTGCTAGTGAAGGCAGGGGGCTGGACTCAATGACCTTTCAAGGTCCTTTCCAGTTCTAGGAGATGGGATATCTCCATTAATTATTATTATATATTATTATTCTCACCGAGTATGATTATAAGAATATGCAAACCACTGAGAAATGATGCCGTGAAGACCACAGGCATAGTACATGACAAACTCATTCACTCCTGGACCCTGACTTTACACTCCTGCCTGAGGAAAACATCTGGCTAAGTTGCTCTGATTTTCCTTCTACAAGGCACAAAACCTAGTTACCACTCTAGGACTCTGAGAAGCTTTTACTAGAATCAGGCTGCTCAGGCATGGTTTTCACCTTGCAGAAGTGTGGCAAGGTTAGATTTGTCCTGATCAGCAAAGATGGACTCTGATCTGAAAGCGAAAGGGAGGTAGAGGGGGAATAAGATGGGGATGGAAACTGACATTCCAGTGAGGAAGGGGATAGCAGGAATATGAAGGTCACAGGGATTGCCATGGTGATGTCTGCTCTGGTCATAACACGCTTCAGGATCAGAAGGGCCAGTGACACATTGGTAAATTCTTGGTGATTTGTAACCCAAACCAGCCAAAATGGATCATTTTGGCAAAGCAGCTCCATCTGGTGCGCACCTAGGCAGACTATGCAAACATGGCCTGTGCCTGAAGTCTTTTCCACCAGTTCATCACTAGATGTCAGGGGAGAGCACATTCGCTTACAGAAGCCTCTTCCCTGAACTTGCCATGCTCACAGGAGAGGAAGCAAAGAGCCTAGCAGCTCAGATCAGCTCCCTTCCTGTGAGAAACACAGACAGGACAATACCTCTGCTCCTCCTCCCTGTGCCGCAGCACTTGGCTGGTGAAGAGCTCTTGTAGCTGCTCCTCAGGGGAGAGGGGATCTCATGGCAGCCTCCCCACCGCTCGCCCAGCCTGGGACAGAGCAGAGGTGAGGCTCACACTCCCTGATACTATGGGAGTGAGAAGAGAAGAGAGCCTGTATTCGGACTATAGGAAGCAATCCAGAGAAGGAGTAGTAAGGGCTGGGAAAATAAAGATCTGAACTGCTGGATCAAGGGTCGCTCATTGCATCCTAGCTTCCCTCCAGGTGCAGCCTATGGCTAACTGGCATCTCTTGTCTATATTAACCTCTCCAGGACTAGTGTGAGGGTCTATGTCCCATCACATCCCGATCCCATACATGTAAATTGCACAATTTCTATTGACTTCAGTAGGGCCAGCATTTCACTCAAGTGGTCTAATCCAGCATCAAACAAACCTGCCAACCATCACAAGAAATACTGACCATGAGAAGTGAAAAGCTGACCTCCATAGCGTGTGTGACAATAAGTATCTGTATCAATTGCCTGTTTTGATCTGTATCCAATATGTGATTTATGCCCTTTATTTCAAAGATTGTGGGTTAAACCAACAAAAGGGGCTGAGGGGGCTCCCCATATGCAGATATGTTCATCACCCTCACCTATAAGGAAGATACAGCCATTGATCAATAATTGTAACCCATTAAGACTGAGTTGGTCTAACCAATGGAGTCGTCATCACAGGGACATCGGCTATGATAAATCCCATCGGATGCTCCAGCCAACCCAGAGAAATCAGCCCAAGGAACCTTTACGCCTCAGCCCAGAAATAAAGAACATGATTGAGCAACATGGCAATGACTCCCTGTGGGAAGTCCTTCTCCTTATGAAAACTCTCAAAGAGAAGGGAGCTATGGGGCTAGAGAAAAAAACATTGGGGCATGCTATCAGCTAGTTTAAGGGTGGATCACAAAAGGATCTTAGCAATCCAAGAGAATGTGAATGGGTTCCATTCTGTTCCAGCCTATCTAACTTAGCTTGTACTAAAGCATAAGATTAAATTAAACTAAACTTACATGCAGGTTATTGGTTGTTTTAAAATCCTTTCTCTCTTATGCTTTGTTCCAACTGTGAAATAAAAATGCTTTGTTTAAGAAGGCTGTGGTCAATGTCACTGGTCACACATTCCTGAGGGGAGGATCAAGCAGGTCACCCAAACTGAGATAAGCCTGCAGGGTAATAAGTGGCTGATAAACACAATTTAGTGACCCTAGGTCCAATCAAAGGATGGGAGAATTGCAACATTACATCTCAAGACAGATAAGGGCAAGAGGCCTAGCATCTGAGGGAGTCCACTCAGAGACACCAGAAATGGGGTGGAGGTGCGGCTAGCCCCATAACTGAGAAGCATGCATAGTGCAAACTGCCCACTCTCATCCCACCTATTCCAAATCTCATAGTGTTGAAATGTCATATTGATCGTCTTTCCCTCTGCCCCCAAACAACTTTCCAACTCACATTAATGGCTGGGAGACCCCGTTTATGAACACCGAGCCAGCCAGTTAGCTGTAAAATCCCTCTTGGTGTCTGTTCTCTGCTTTACCTGTAAAGGGTTAACAAGCCCATAGGTAAAAGAAAAGGAGTGGGCACCTGACCAAAAGAGCCAATGGGAAAGCTAGAACTTTTGAATTTGGGGAAGAAACTTACCCTTTGTCTGTTGTTCTCTGGGCTGCAGGGACAAGGAGCAGCAATGCTCTAAGCAGAAATGCTGTGTAAAGTTTGAACCAGGTAAGAAAAAGTATCTTCCATACCTAGAAGAAATAATTTGGAATTTTTAGTTAGATGCTATCAGGTTTATTTATTATTTTGGCTTGTGGATCTCCTCTGGGCTAACCCCAGATGCTTTTGTTGCTTATAACCTTTAAGCTGAACCCCCAAGAAAGCTATTTTGGGTGCTTGATTTTTGTAATTATTTCTTTTAAGATCTAGCAAAAAGCCTAAGTTCCAGATGTAATTTTTTCCTTTTTGTTTTTAATAAAATTTACCTTTTTTAAGAACAGGATTGGATTTGTGGTGTCCTAAGAGGTTTGTGCATGTTTGATTTGCTGGTAGCCACAGCTAATTTCCTTTGTTTTCTTTCTCAGCTCTTCTCTGGGGGGGGGAGGGGTTTAAAGGGCTTGAGGGCACCCCACAAGAAGGAATTCCCAAGTGCTCCTTCCTGGGCTTAAAGGGATTTTTTTTTTTTTTTGCATTTGTGTGATGGCAGCATTTACCAAGCCAAGGTCAGAGAAAAGCTGTAACCTGGGGAATGTAATACAAGCCTGGAGTGGCAAGTATTAATTTTTAGAATCCTTGTGGGCCCCCACCTTCTGCACTCAGAGTGACAGAGAGGGGATTCAACCTTGACACTGACTTTTTCAAATTACTGAGTATGTGAATGAAAATAAAAATGTCAAAGATAGATTTTGTTCATTTATTTTCACATTATCCATTTAGACTTTGTTTTCTGATAATTCATCCTGCAAAATGTTTGTTTCAACAAATCAGCATTTTCCAACAAAAAAAGGTTGTTGAAAAATTCCCACACAGCTCCAATTGAGAATGTAGTAGTCTGAGACTTCTCTATGCTATTCAATCTTTGCCAATTTTGTGACTTACAACATTTGTGAATTAGTTACATGAGAATTATAAAGGCTGTACTTCATTATTGTTGATAAACACCACATCACATTATATTTTTTTCCTCACAGCTTTAGTGAGATCTTTCCTGGATAATTCCAGTGTAATTCTTTCAGAGAGTGGACATCCAACCAACATTTCTGAAGGTAATTAGTGAATCAAATATAATGCCAGAAACTGGTAATTATGTTAGAGCCCACGGGTAATAGCAGGAGGTAATTATTTCAATATTAGCAAACTCTTATTCAAATTATAGACGGATTGCCATAGCCCTGCTTGAGGAAAGCCTGCAGTGTCACTACATCAGTGCTAAAGGGATGCAAAAGAATTCTGGAATAAACCAGAGTGTAATACATATTATAAAAGGAAGCAAAGTCACATAAATAAGGTAATTTGATAAACTAATCTATAATTTTGACAGGCCAAAGTAGTGCAGGGTAAGGAGAATGCAGCTTTTCATAAAAGCAGATTTTTGCTCTGTGCAATGTTGATTAGAAAAATAAGATTCATTAAAACATGGATAGAAAACATCTGGTTATATGGCAGATGGTAATTCAGCTATCAACACATCCAACTGTTAAATGAATGGACTGATTTAATATAAAAAGTATGGCTTTTCTCGTCTCGAAGGCACATTCATTTGTAGATTATTGAAATACTTTTTCAGATTAGATTGAGCTCTTCAACAATTCAACATGATTCATGTTTTCTCAAAATCTTCCCTCCCTCCCTCCCTTGGCATATACCTCTAGTCTTTGTTTCAGTATTGTTGCTAAAACAAAGATAGATGAGTCATCCTTACAGCACTAGAGTGGAAAATTCATGTGGATTTTCCAGGCATGAAAGCATGCTCGGCTAAATTCTTGACTTCCATAGTTCTGTTGATTTCTATAGAATTACCCTGTAGCTTACTTTGGCCCACCATATACAATATAGGTGGGCATAATGACACTTCATGATTGCTTAGAGTAATTTTATAATCAGATGTAGTGGGAGAGAGGTCTGTATTCATGCTATTGTCAGAAACTGATAATTAGGTAGGTGGATGCCTGGAAAAAGGACACTAAAAATATGAAATTGCTTACAACGTTCCTTGTGAGCTCTTGTAATTAGAGGGGACTCTACCATTGTTCATGGATCAGAGGGCATTTGGGGCATCTAGCTATTTATTATACAGGGTCAAATTCTGCTCTGTGTTAAATTTGTGCAACCTCACTGAAGTTGCATGAAGGCAAAATTATGACCCATAGTTGCGGATAAGACGATAAGCAGGCAGGTTTAGAGAAGTGCCTACTGACTAATTATCTTGCCCAAGCACTCTGTGTTTGGGTTTGTCTTTTTGTTGGGACTTCGGATGCTATTAAGTAGAGCAGGGTAGTTCCTTCTATAATACTTAAATTTAGACACATTCAGCTCTTTTTAATTGTAACAGCTGTATGTAAGATACAGTGATTATTAAGATGTGCTCTCTGAAGTTATGCAGTTTTAGAGTGGGCGGAGACCCCCAAGGGTGATACAAAGGAGAGTTTCTTTGACTGGGTGCTCAGAAGGTGGTTTATAGTTTGGCCCCATATTCACTGTTGATGGAGAGTGTAGTTTAAATGAAGCAGAGATTCTTTTGGTGGATGGAGGATGCCTGTGGAATTAAGACTACAGCTCACCATTTAGTAGACTCAGGAAAAGCCATGTGGGGTGGTAATCTTAGTTTAGGTATAAATTTGTGGCACTGTAGATAGCTAAGTAATTAAATATAATAATATTTTAATTGACTTTGTTGTTAATCTGGCCCTCTAGTAAAGCCACAGCCTTTTGCCACAGAAAATTAGGCCTTATTTATTCTCTGTGCTTATGAGTGACATTTAATGTGATTAAGGACAAATAGATTAAAATGAGATCAACCATTTACCCTAGACTTTGTGCAGTAAATGCACAATACAATTAAAATTCTGTTCTCAAGTTATGTAACTTTTAAAAATTGGACTAAATGGGCTACTGGGATATGAAATCAAATATGTATCAACTTGAGGAATCTGCCTGGATACAAGATGGGTAGAAGGTACAAAGGCATTGTGTCCCTCACTTCACCACACGTCTGTATAAGGGACATTCACCCAACTTAGCAAAGCACCTAAGTACACACTTAACATTAAGCACATCAGCAGTCCCATTGACTGCAATTGGACCCCGTTCAGCATAGCACTTAAAGTTAAAGCATGCACTTATGTGCTTTGTTGAATCAGAACCAATATTAGCAGGAAGAAGGATGGTCTTGATTTGAAGCAGGAGCCTGCATCTCAATAGCTGTAGGTTCAATTCCTGTCTGTACCATAGACTTCCTGACTGGCCTTGGTCACATTATTTAGGGTCAGATTCTAATACTCTTACTCATGTAGCATAATCCCTTATTCTGACAGTGGTCCTATTGAAGTCAGCTTGTCTGTCCATGAGATGAGGTGCTACACCACTGGCGTGAGGGTATTCAAATCTGGCCCTTAATCTTTTCTGTGTCTCAGTTCCCCATCTGTAAAATGAGGATGAGACTAATTCCCTATCTCAAGGGGGTGTTACAAAGCTAATTTAATTAGTGTTAAGATATGTCTTCACTACAATTTATGTCAGCATAACTTAGATTGCGCCAGGGGTGTTAATAAACCACTCCCCTGAGAGACGTAAATTACACCAACATAAGCGTTGGTGTGGACAGCGCTATGTTGGCAGGAGAGCTTCTCCCACCAACAGAGTTACTGCCTCTCACAGAGGTGGTTTTATTATGCCGAAGGGAGAGCTCTCTCCTGTTGGCATAGAGTGTCTTCACCAGCCGCGCAGCAGCAGCCTAGCTGTATGTATAGCCAAGCCCTTACTGAGGTGCTCAGACTGAAGCTATAACACACCTTTCCACTTGCTGTAGAAGTTGCTGCTGTGGCTTTTCTCCTTCAGAGTCCCTGGAATTATCCAGCCTAACTCAGTACTGAACACTCATAACTTGGAAGTAATCTTATTTTGGACAGGCAGAACACCTCAGGGACTGCCACTCTGCACCACTCTGCTTGTTATGCTGGGACTCAGACTTGTAGCAAATACAAGATGTCCCCCAACTTCCAGTTCCCTTGGCTTGAAAAATAAATGTGAAAATGGCATATCCAGGGGTACATCCCCAATAAACCATGACATGAATAACAAAATAATGGTTTTCAAAGCAACATGATTCCAATAAGCATAAAAATATGGTGGGGTAAAAAATACTGCTACAGGAATTTTGTTCATTTATCTTTGCTAGCTGGACAATTATGTCAAGCCAGGGAACCCCAACTTTAAAAATTTTTCTCTTTTGGAAGTGGAGACCCAAAGAAACTAGCAAATCCCACCTGCATCAATCTTCTCAATAGTTGCCATTACAGCAAAAATGTTTCATTACTTGCTCTTTGAATTCCACTATATGCTAAACAAGCTTGTCAAAGAAAAAAACACCTTCCTCTAGGAAAAAAGAATACTCTGGCATGCAAGTCACTCCTAAGCTATGTCAGGAATTCAGTCTATTCATACCTAACCACATTTTAATTTGTGAAAGCTGTTTGGAACTGTCAAGCTAAGCAGTGTCTTGAGACCAAATTTGCAGATGTGTACCCTACCGAGTAGTTGGGGGCTTAGTGTCTGGCCATATAACTGAAAATACCAATCACTGAGTCTGGGTAGAATTCATGCTCTTGTAGACATAAATCAGAACCCACCCGCCTCCCCACCCCACCATTTAGTTTTCAAAACTGTAGGTCTGAAATTTGTAGTACAGGAAAAAAGATTTCCTTAGCTCAGGCCCTGATACAGGGGAACACGCAAACGTGCTTAACTTTCAGCATGTGCTTCTGTCCAACTGAAGGACAGAGATTGAATTTACCATACTCTAATAGGATCATATAGGTGTAAATGATTGCATACCTTGCCTGGGTAAACCCCTTAACTATTCATAAGCCACTTTTTGGAGTAGTATCAGATAGATAAAACTTTGAAACAAAGAGGACAGCTTACTGTGAGTAACACTAGTAGGAGTTCAATGGGGATGCTTATTCTAATAAATACTATGCCATATGCAATAGCATTAGCAGGATTAGACTCTGCATTTGCATATCTTCACCCAAAATACTATGCCACCTCAGCAATTCCATAAAAGTGTTGCCATGTGCATTTGAAAACAAACTGAAATATTTGGGCATTCTTGCTTTTGCCTGCTTTTCTGTTCACGGCAGAGATTCAGTGAGTACATCAAGTGGAACTCTGACTCATCTTGTACAGTCTGATTGTATTCTGGGTACACTTCCTGGGAATACAGTCTATAAAAATAATTCTCCTTTCCCCTTGAAGAAAATAAAGGGCTCATCAAAAGCCATATTTTGACAGGAATTTACATTTACTGAAATGTTTCAGACCAGGGATTAATGACTGGGCATAGCTTGATGATCAATGTTGGAGAGTTGCTATTGTAGTGCTGCAATTATAAGAGCAGTAGGTATCCATTTCAGTTATAGCAGAGGAAAAGAGAGTGCTGAATCAGTAGGCAGACCATTATGAAAGAAATAGGTTTTATTTTTCTATGATTCTCATGTTTAATCCATTGATATATGTGCAGCGAATGGTTGAAGACACATTTATTTACTCTAGAAGATTGTCCCACTTTCACCCAATGGAAAGGCATTGTAAATTTAATCTGGGTAAAACCAAGAGGAAAATCAGTTCAGAACAATACAATAAAATATATTTCTTATAGTAGCTTTCCTACTAATTGTACCCCAACATTCTTAAGAGTTTCTGACAATAATACAGTTAGAGTTCAAAAATAAATAAGAATGCTAAAGGAAATTAAGAGGCAAGATTACACTTGACATGAGATGAAGAACACCAAGGTGGAGAGGTACCTTAAAACAGCCAAAATAGTATATAGGGCTAAAATGTAAAGGGCCAGTTTCACCTCGGTCTAACTCTAATGGCTCCAGTAGAGTTAGATCAGGGACAGAGTCAGGGCTGGCTCCAGGCACCAGCCTGGCAAGCAGGTGCTTGGGGCAGCCACTCCGGAGGGGGGCAGCACGTCCAGCTATTCGGCGGACGGTCCCTCACTCCCGCTTGGTGCGAAGGACCTCCCGCCGAATTGCCGCCGCAGATCGTGATCGCGATCCCGGCTTTTTTTTTTTTTTTTGGCTGCTTGGGGCAGCCTAAACCCTGGAGCCGGCCCTGGACAGAGTGTCTATGCTGACAAAAGTGAATGTAGAATGTGAATGTTGGAAATATTCTCAACTTTGCATGGAACCACCGAACTTAATTCTGATTTAGCATTTAATTGCAATCACGAGGACCTTTTCTAATCTCATTTACACCTCTGATACATAGGGACTAGCATCGCTGACTTTAGATGAGTAACTTCTGATTTATTCTTGTGTAGTTGAGATTAGAATCTGGCCTTACATACTCAAAAGAAACTTCCTGAAAGCTTCACTAACATTTGGAAGCCACTGAAGGGAGAATTTTTGGTGTGTATCTTCGAAACTATGCAAAATCAATGAGTTTAGTGTGAAGCGGAATGGAATCAATGTTTAATTTATGAGATCTGTATCTGAACCCAAAACTCTGCTCATCTTCTGCCTTGTAACCGGTTTCTAAAACCACCCACTTCCTGAGCTGCTCACCCATGCATCTCTCCCGAAGGAAACTCTGTATAACACTGGACCTATTCCCAAGCCCATTGAAGTCAATGGAAAGATTCTTACTGATTTCAATGGACAAGCCCCAAATGAAGTTCCTTTCTCTGTATGCTCAATACTGCACATTTTCAAATACTCATAATTTTGTTAAATGAAACCCAATTGTGTTTATACATGTAACATAGGCAAGCATGCACTTTTCACTGAGGATATCTACGCTATACGCAAAAAAACCTTCATTTTTTCAAAACTCTCATTTTCATTAAAGCATGGTCATAGAATGTGGTTAAAATAGGGATAAGTGCCTTTACTCAAAACTAGCTACTCTTTTATTCTCAAACTTCAAAAAAATCATAATTTGTTAGCAATCAGACAAGGAAATTTTAATTCCAAAATAAAATTACTTCAAAGTTATGAGTGAGTGAAAACAGTTATAAATGGTAATTGCTTCACAACTTAAATTATAGCAGGCGCTCTAGTGCATAGTGAATGCTGTAAAATATTAGTAGATCAAAGATTTAAATAAAACATATGAACATGTAAAGAGTAAGAAAAATCAGATTGCTCCAATGGAAAACATATTTTTTGTCAAAGATTTCTAGACATAAGAAAATAAGAACATAAGAACGGCCGTACCAAGTCAGACCAAAGGTCCATCTAGCTCAGTATCCTGTCTACCGACAGTGGCCAATGCCAGGTGCCCTAGAGGGAGTGGACCTAATAGGCAATGATCAAGTGATCTCTCTCCTACCATCCACATCCATCCTCTGACAAACAGAGGCTAGGGACACCATTCCTTACCCATCCTGGCTAATAGCCATTAATGGACTTAACCACCATGAATTTATCCAGTTCTCTTTTAAACGCTGTTATATAACAAATAACTAACATTATTAAAATAACAGACACTCTGAAGTCTGCAATTTGCTGCTTCCTGGTGGATGAAAAGAAATGCATGGTTGCACCTTCATAATCCACTAGCATTCAAGTTCACCCAGAGAAGACTCCCAGGTGAAGACAGCAAGTGGTAGCATGAATGTTAAAAAAAAATAATAATCCAAAGTACAGCAAGAGAACTGCAACATCTGTAAGGCACTGGGTTTTCATAATGAGGCCTTGTCTGGAATGTACAGGTTTTTGGAAGATAGAGAGCACAAGTTTGTGTGTGGTGGTGGGGAATTGCCATTTATTTTTAAATTTGTAAAATGTGTTCTTCCGCATGGCTCAGGATGCATGCCCACAATACAATAAAGCACATGTATGCAAATAAATCTCTCTGTCAGTGATAAGGTATGTTCCCCTTCTTCCCACCTCTTATAGGCAAAAAGCTGAGAAAAGAAATTGGGTTTGCATTGCATTCAAATATTGGTATAGTTAAGTCACTACAACCCCTCTAAAAATGTTTATCCAGTATAACTTATTCCCATATGAGAAGGAGAATAAGCTATATTGGTATAAGGTGTCTTTATACCAGTGTAACTATGTCCATAATATGGTTTGGAGTGTATCAGTATAACTATATCAGTTAAAAAAACCCCACCTCTAACCAATATAGTTATACTGGTCAAAAACAGTTTGTGACCATGTCTATATATTTATTAAAAATGAAAAATCCCATCAATAACTTTAGAAGGACACTTAAATTGGCTACATCTTCTCTCCAACAAGCCTGACTTTGGAATGTTTACTAAAGAATACAACAATGCAAGAAAATGGGAGGTGGCTGGTGAGATTCTGCTGTTCGGCAAACAAATACTTGCTCCTCTTGCCTAATGCACCAGCAAATCGCCATTGTAGTAGCAACCTGAGCAAAGAATTGCAGCTGTTCTGTGAGCAGTGAGATTACAAGGGGGCTACCCAGGAGAGAAAGGCTAGACCAGACTCAATCTGTCTTTCAAGGATGGGGATTTGGGACCATTCTGTCATTGCTTCTAGAAGAAAAGCCAGACCTGACTGGAGCAGCCCTGAATAGTACTAGGCCAGACAGATTCTCCAGGAAGCAGAGGCTGGATGAGACATGAGCTATCCTGAGAGGAGAGTTACCAGATCTGGGTCATCCAGACAAAACAAAGGGGACTGAACTGGGCCTATCCTGAGAAGAGCTGAATCAGACCAGTGTGTTTAAATTCCTGTGCAGAATGAGAGGGACCAGTTCTGTGGTAACTTGGCTGGACACTTTCATGGTCCCCAGCAAGAACATTGCATTCAGGGTAAATAAGAATTATTTAACCCCATTTTAAAGATAGGCACACTGAGACAAGAGGATGTCTTGTCCACAGGAAGCCTGTTACAAAGGTGGAACTGAAAACTGAGCACAAGACTATCCTTCTTCCTGAAAAATAATTCTCCCTCCCTCCCACATCTTTGGCTGTCCATTTCACTGTAAATAAACCACCTGTTATGTCTGTAATTTTAAAATTGGTTATTTCTGTGCAAAACCCACAAAAGGAAGGAAGGCCCAATGTCTGGAATTTTCCAGGTGCTAACCCTAGATTCCCCATCAAATTAAACCATGCGTAATAAGGGATTTTTTCCCCTAACCTGATTAAGGTCACTATTGTGACACTCAGAGTGAGTGACTGAACATCCAGTAGGCAACACTCAGAATATTATTACCTCATAGTTATAGTCACATTAGAACCATACGGCAAGCCATAGCATACAGTGACATTTTTCATGCATCTTTGTTTGCACTATTGACAACTCATCATATACTTCATGTATGGTTATTGATAAAATATTAACTCAGCTGCTCAGAGAATTTTACAATCCGTGTTTTCTAAAACTCCAATCATGTTGACAGCATTCAATAAATATTACATATGTAGCTGTGCTTAATAAGACTGGATATTCACAGAACAACTAAACCTTGTTGGCTTTCAGACACTCAATGGAAGGTGGAGAGCGATAGAGAAAACATATTTCTACTCAAACTAAAAGCCACTTGACTCATATTCTTTCTGCTGCAGTAAATGTTATCAGTAGCTATGGATTCATTTCACTAGTAACTACCCAGCAAATCAAAGGCTTGAAAACCTTCCACTCATGTGGGACATATGATGCACTGGGTTGTGCAGTGACTGTAAATGGCCCTAGCTTGAAATTTCAGATTTATTAAGCTAAACTGTTAAGAAAATTAAACATATTGTGAAATATACTTTTGTATGACATGCAAGGAAAATGTTGGCATATCAAAATGCTTTCCTCTATAGAGCAGTATGAATATAAACATGTATTGGAAAATACAATATTTTAATTTACTCTTGTTTAAAGCAATCAAAAGTAGAGCAAGGTTATTCTTTTTTAGAGGCAGACTGAGCCAACCTTAGTCATGTTGAGCAAGGCCTTAGCCCTCAACTAATCTAACTGAAATAAATAGAAATATTTGAGGAGTGAAGCTCTACTCAGTGTGAATGAGGGTGGCCCCAGCCTGTCTGTTCCTGATTTAGGGCTATTTTGTACATCCAGGATAGCTCCCATATAAAAAGGATATCCATTTCATATGCATATTTATTATGTCATTTTTTGCAGATGAGTTTGGACTGCAGAATGAGAGGAGCCACCTTCCTTTTAGTTTACATGAGCCAACATATGATCTCCTCTTAAAGCACTATGTCAACTATACTACTCATTTACTGTACAGTGGAATTTTCAGACCTGCTCAGTGTTGGCCTAACTCTTCTCCCATTGATGCTAATGAGTTTTACCTTTGACCTCAATGAGGGAATACAGTTAGACCCAATGCTCAACACTTTTCAAAATCCCATTCTGCATATATTCTTATTCCACACAGGATGTGGGAGACTCCATAGTCCCCCTGAGCTTTGAAGCTGTGAAATATCTAAGGGAGGAATTGTCTTCTTGGAAGAAGCAGTAGAATACCAGATTTGAGCCTCATGTTAATACTCAAGGAAACCCTCAACGGGGGCATTCCGAATTGGTCAGGCCACATTCTAGTTCTTTTGTGCTGGCTGACTAGTACAAAGGAGCCACATTAGAGCACAGAATCTGGCTCATTATCTCTAAAGTGAGGCGAGATCAGTCTCTTATGGCTATTCAGTCTTCAACCTCCTGGTGGAGACTACCTACAAAGGTAGTAGTGTAACAGTAGTTATGAGTACTATGCAGCCCCCATGTATTTATTTCAATAGCTTACAAGCAGTGTAGTTTAAAAATATTATTGCCCTTGAGTTTCTATTTTAAGATAATAAATTATTTTGCAGTAAAGCATATCTCTACTGTATCTATAATCTTCTCAAGATATTGCTTCATTTACCTTTAATTAAGTTCATTTGTGTTTGTGCTCCAACCAGCATGTTAAAAATAAATTTCCCCTCTAAAATGAATATACTTAGTGGGTCTCCTTTTGTTGACTATTCTCTGTTTATCCATCTATTATTTTCTATCAACATTACAGCATCCATCAATTGAAGGACTATCTTCTTTTCCATTGATGTAAAGACTTCACTAGAGGAAGGGTCCCATTGGTTTTCTGACATGTGGAACAGGAAAAGTCTTTGATATAGCTATTACTGTCAAGTATTCTGCCAATCTAATGATAATGAAAGCTATTTCCTTCTTCAGCTAAAATATGCTCTTCTCTGTAATCATTTCACTCCTCCAGGCACTTATGACTCATCTCCCTGAGGCTGGGATACATGGGGTTGTTTATGAAGTTTACCTACCAAAAGCATATGAAAACTATATCACTCTGTGAATCAGTGTTTTCCTGAGTATGAAGACCAATTAGCTTACTGTGGAGCTATGGGAATAGTTCCACTCTTAAATTCTTAGAAGAGGAACTGAACTCAGTGATGCATATTAAGATCTCCAGAAATTCTAGCGGGAACTCGGCATCTATGTATACCTATATGTACAAGTTTTAGGCAGGTGAGGCAGTTTTTTAGGAGCCCCAAAACGCAGGTAGGGCCTAGTGGGATTATCAAAAGCATCTAGGATGGAAGGGGGAGGCACAACTTTTATGATTTCTGTAGTTTATTAACCTTTTTCCTAAGGTAATCCTGGAATCAAATGTATGTCATAGGAAAGAGAAATAAAATCTCCACTTAATGGTGAATTGACACCAATCATTAAAATATTGATGCTGTGGAACTTGAGCCATGTGCACCGCAGTTCTTTCACAATTTTTAATCACTGAAACAGGCTTCTGTAATTGTGGAGGTGGGCATGTTGGGTCTATGTAAAGCAAATAAGCCAGCACATGTGTAGGCTGCCTGCTGATTGCAGAATAGAGTGGTTTGTCATTTAGTTGAAAGGACAGATGATTGGAACAGTAGCAGAGCTTATGTATGAGTGGGAGAAGACATAGAAAGAGGCCCCCTGTGCTTGTTCTGCCTGCAGATAGTACAACCCGTTCTTTGTTAGTGTTTCAATTCCTTTCCAATAGATTTCAGTGCAGTATAAAAGTTAAACATCGTAGATTAGATTTTCAGCCGGTCGAAATCAAAAATCAATTGACTTCAATGATTTACACCAGCTGAGGTTCTGGCCCAATACATCTGAGTCTCTTGTCACTTACACCAGTTTTATAACAGTAACTATTAACGTCTGGAATTACTTCTGTTTTATATTACTGAAGCTGAGAAGACAATCAGGTCTTAGTAGGTCAAAGTCACAGTGGTAAACTCCATTTGAGTCAGTAGAGTTGCAACAGGATAAACTTGGCCCAATAACTGGTTTTTAATTTGATTGTATTTAAAATACAATTCATATTAGTATTTTGATTTGAATGAATGGCACTTATTGTTACCAAATAGAAGACTTTTATACAAGATGAGCCCAATTCTCCTCCCACTTACAGCACAAGGATGTAAACAGAAAGTAACGCCAATGAAATCACTGGAAATATGTCAGTGTAAAAGTAGTGCAATGAGTAAAGAATCAGGCCTGATGTAATCTTGGAAAACTGGAACTGTGCAAAACAACCAGTTGCCAGCATTTGCAAGTGTTTTCATGTGAAAACAAATTTGCATGTGTATTGTCACCAGAACCTGCAACTTTGGACAAGTGCAATATTTTGCCAAATTCTGTTAAAGTACCCCTTCCCCTGCACCCACATATACATGGCAAAAATAGGCAAAATTCCACCTGGAAGCTCACCAAATTCTTCTCTCATTTGCAGGGAAAACAATTTGTTTGGGAAAATTCATACGAAAATAGAATAAAACAATCACAAAATCATCAAAAACATTTTTCACTGGTTGCACAATATTTTTTTCATGGCCCTATCTTTTTGAACCTTTCTTCATCTATCTTGGACCCCAATTCTACAGAGAATTATGTACATGCTTAACTTTAAGCACATAAGCATTAAGTTATATTAGTTCGATCTAACTTTAAACATTCGAGAAGCCAGTGGGGCCACTCAGGTTCTTGCAGAATCAGAACCTTGATGTATCCAATGTATACAAAAAGGAGAATCTATATGGTATGGCTCCTTACACCCTCCCATTTGTTGCTTCTGAATTCCGTGCTTTTGGGACACTGGTGTGTTTTTGGGATATGAACTAAATAAGTCAACTAAGAAAAACATTCACCTATATTTTCAAAAATAGCAGGCCAGGGTAAGGGCAAA
The DNA here is from genome assembly GCF_013100865.1 of Trachemys scripta elegans. NCBI lineage: Eukaryota > Metazoa > Chordata > Testudines > Emydidae > Trachemys > Trachemys scripta. Next base: position 175,820,744 of record NC_048300.1, read on the forward strand.
AAACATATCATCCTCCCACACTGGTCATGCAGAGTTAAGGGTAGTACATACTTTATTTGCTTTCTACAGCCCCACTTCAGCACTGGGGAGATTCTTAAAGGGAGAGAGCCCTTGAGTAGCCACTGGAAGTCCTGTTAATGTGATCCACTGGAGCCATGCTATACCTGGGAGGAGAGGGCTGGGGCCTGCCAGAGTCCCAGAGAAGGCATCAAGACAGTAGGCCCATGTGCAGAGAGCTGGGGCCTCCTGTGACGCTAGAGGGAATCTGCATATCTGTGAGCTGGTCCTAGTATATAAAGGGGGTGGGGCAAATGATCAGGGAAGTATCCTCTCATTCAGCCATCCGTCCAGCAGCAGGGGTAAGTGGACCCACAATTCCTGAAACGTAAACATTAACTGATTTCTGGGCTAAGTCTAAAACACGTTAGGTCACATTCTGTTGCATTTCCCACAAGCTTCAAGGAACATGACACCTCATGCTTCTAAGCAGGTCTCTCTCTTCACATACATAAGACAAAATTGCAGGGAAAAACAAATTGTCATAGTGTTTCCAGGAACACTTACTAACCTGGCATTTCCTAATATGAGTTTTTTCCATGTCATTTCTCATTGTCATTGGTAACCTCATTTAAAATAACATTGTCTCCCATCAATTTTTATTTCTATTTTATCGGCTGTTTCTCCAGCCTTGAGCTATATTAAACTCAAGCTTTCATACTTTCTATCCATGCATTCTGCATCAGATCCAGCTTTTACTGTTGTTTGAGGAGCTTTTAGTTGGAAAAAAATGCTACTTATCACAAAATGCTGAATCCTACCCTCCATCATGAAGATTTAAAACCAAAATGTAAACATTAGAGGTAGGTTAATAATTTATAACTAGCACTAAGCAAAGAGCAGAAAAAGTATTTGTGAATATTTTATTTACAACATTTTGTGAAATTCATATATGTTTACAATCCCTCCCTAAAATAATGCAAGCAAAACTATCATTAAAATCATTAATCAATTATCTCATTAACACACTATTCAGCAAATTATAACTCCTAACCAGGAATCCTAGTTTTTCATGATAAAAAAACAAAATTCTCCAATAAAAAACATAAAATGAATGCTGAAATTTAGTTTCCCTAGCTACAATATATATAAGTATCAGCGGAACACAATGTTGTATTGATATATTTACAGTTGTGAAATGCTTGACTGATCCAGTCACAGTGTATTGTTTCTTTACTTTTGTCAGTGGCCCTGCTGTTTCAGCCTCGTTTTCGTTTCTTTTCATTCAGTTTGTTTAGCGCTTTCCATGTGTTCTACAATTGTCTGCCTTATAATGTAATCTACAGCCTTGCTGCCTACAGTACTGAACAGCACATTACCATCAACGTGAAATTTGTCCATGTGAAACTCGGGTCTTTAAGGGTGATTTTTAAAGTGTTCAGCATTTTTTTTTATAACTTTAATTACTCATATCTGGAGGGTGAAGTGAAATTTGAGATACATTGAAACATGAACCAAAATACACCAAAAGCAGATTATTAGAGTATGGTTAGCTATGTAAATTTAAAGTGCATTCAAAAATCAACCACAAGCGGGGGAGGTTGTGAATAAGTGACACTGGTACTTTCAGTAAAATTTAGTTAATAGTTAATATATGTTTTTATTTTTTCACAAAATATAAAAACTAAAGATTCTCTGGAAAAACATATTCTGCATTTTTCCACGTTTTTCTGTGGTAAACGGATTTCTAGGATCCTTGCTCATAACATTGTAATTCAAAATTTCATTGCATTTTCTGTCCCTGAAAAGTTTATGAACAGATTGCAAAATTCTCAGATTCATTACTTCAGGAGATTTGTAAATGTCTGTGCAATATTTTTCCTCTATGACTATCGTATGAAGAATATACTGTCAATATTTAATATTCCAACTTCAAAATAATGCCATATTGGTTAGTTACAATGCATAAGTCACATGATATTGTTTCTGTTTCCTGCTTAAATTAATAACTTTTTTTTAAATTACCATTAAATATTAGATCTGGTCAAAAAGAAAAAACCAAACAAACAAACAAAACCAAGAGAAATTTATGAAAGTTTTAGTTTTCTCATCTTTTTTTTTTTAATTTGAAAAATCTCAACCAGCTCTATTAAATATAAAATTTGAAGTTCACTTTTAGTGACTGTCTATGTGGGTATCCAGTCTAAAGATTTCCTTCTCAAGTGTATACATGCTAGTAAGCATATTCAAATGTATTAATGCTGTCCAAGATTTTTGCTCAGTTCTAGTACAAAGGCTTGTTTCCTAGTCATGAAAACTGGGGAATAAACATTTAACATAACAAATAAACATTTAAATTTAACCAGGTGTAATTTTAGGCAGTGTAATTTAGCTAATTGATTTCTTAGGCTAGTTGTGCCCTTAGGTGGAGCCCTGTGTAAGGGATAGTACATACCTGTACCTCCTAGAGTCACTATTCCTTCCCTGCTTCTCAGGGCAAGTAATCTACTACTGACCCTGACCACTTGCAGATTACCCTTTGCGCACTTCTGTATCAGTTGCAGGCTCAGCCAAGGCTCCATCCTTTCCCACACATTCCTTGCTCACCTGAATGGCACTCAGACCCAGCTGTCCCACTATGCCTGCAGAGGTGGTGATCAGGGTGGGTTGGAGTGAAGGGTTCTTTAGCGATTAAAATAGAAGCAGCAGTGAGAGAGATTAAGCTACGAATGTAACACAGGGCCCCAAAGTAGCATGGGTAGAAAAAAACAGTGAGCAGAAAGAAATTAAAAGCTGCCTTCCATCTCCTGTAATCTGGAACGCCCGATCAAATTAATAGATTTAGATTTCTGTGAAACAAAGCATTTGCGGGGCCTGCGCCTACTCTCATGGAAGCTAGTGCAAAACTCTCATTGTTTTCAACAGGAGCAGCATCAAGTCTTTGGTTCACAGGATTGGTCTCTTTTGGATGGTGTGCAGTGTATACCTGAAGGTTGTACTTTCAGGTTCTGGTTTTGCTATGAACATCTTGCCCAGCTCTGCTTAGAATAAAAACCTGATTCTCTATTTTTCCTTAAGTAGACGTCTGCACTGACTGCAGTGAGTCAGTTTTGCAAATGCATATACTCGCAGTTGAGTCTGATTCACTCTAATGGCTATTGATTCAACAAACTGTAGGATGGAAGAAAGAAGGAGTTGTGAATGGAACTGGTCTAAAGGAATTAAATTACCCTAATGCAACTTTTAATGGAATCCACCACCAGTGTACAGTCTTTTCAGAAAGCCAGAAGAGTTGCACTGTCTCTATTTTTCAGCCTTTTCCACAGACAGCTTCATTACTACTGCTATGAGTTGATGAAAGGATAAATGCTATTTTTTGCTCACTGTGTCAGAAGGCTAGGTATCACGTTAAAGGCAAAGATCACTGATGTTCTGTCCTTGAAATCCTCATGCTTTCAATTTCTTTCTCAGTGTGTGTTTAAATATTCCCAGGAGTCCCAAACTGCCTCCAGTTGCTTCCTGTTTAAATAAAAGATGATTCTTCTTTGTATTCTGTGGAATCCATTCAAAGTGAAAGGTCATGCCCAAAGGGGGAGAGCCATTTCCTTATTCTTCATTTCAGAGCTCTTGGGATTTGTAATTTAAGTTTCCCAGAACAGTCTCCATTTTTAAAAATTGATATTCTTTGCTAATTTTGAGGGGTGGGTCTTGTCCTAAAGCAAAAGACTAAGGATGATTAGAGCAGCCAAATACAGCATCACACAAAGATACAGCCTACCTAAGATTTCCTCACAGTTCATTACAATGTACAGTCTTGCTGCATACAGTGAAATGGAAAAGCCAAGCTAGGCTGAGCCCAGAAGTCCACACTAGGGTGACCAGATGTCCCGATTTTATAGGGACAGTCCTGATTTTGGGGTCTTTTTCTTATATAGGCTCCTATTACCCTCCACCCCGTCCCGATTTTTCACATTTGCTGTCTGGTCACCCTAGTCCACACAGCAATGAAACAGCCCTACAACCCAAGCGTAAGTCGGCTGGCATGAGCCAGCCGTGGGTTTTTCTTTGCTGTGTAGACATACCCTTTGTCACACTGCTACCACTAAAGCTAGTAACAATGTCACTGCTAAAATCCATGGAACTCATATTTACAAAAGATTGACCTTCATATGCAGTTATTTGATACATCCATTTTGGAAAGGCGTGTGAATACTGGAGACTGTTCTGTGCTTCTTTTGTACAAACTTTTCTTGAAATCATTGTATATTTATAATTACTAGGTACTTAGGCTACTAAGCATTGGCTTAAAGATCAGTATTTTTATTAAAGACTATTAAAGAGCTATTAGGCTTATATGATGTCAAAAAACAAGTTTGGAAACTTGATTCATTTATTTATAACATTGTATTTTCTGTGTTTATCAAATAAGTAATAAAGATAGAGATATTTAAGATACACAAATATCATAGTATATAAGTATACAAGATGGGTTAGTACACTTAATTTTTAGCTACATTTTGTTTCTTCCTTTCTGGGAATATTCTTCTCCATGCTTCTCCCCTTCCTATTATAAACCTGTACTGCTATCAACCCACACCATGGGATGTGCATGTCTATCCAGTTATTAATATCAACAATAGTCTGAAGTCCATGGAGAAATTTTGCTATCTAGGGAGTGTGCTGTAACAGAATGCCACAACTGATTATGAGATTACCCATTGCATAGCCAAGGCCAATTCTGCATTTGGAATGCTGTCATACTGCCTGTGGGACTATGAGGTGTCAAAAATAAGCACAAAGCTAAATGTCTATTGGACAGCCATGCTTACAATGCTTCTATATGGTTGTTAGACAAGGACAACATATGGCTGCCACATTAGGAAACTTGATCAGTTCTATATGTGCTGTCTTTGGTCTCTTTGCGGGGTTAAATGATAGGACAAGATTCCCAATATTGAAATCCCTAATTATTGCCAGATGCCTGGCATTCAAACATGCTCATAGAAGTTCAGTTGCATTGGTCTGGGCATCTTGTTTGTATGGCTGACTCAAGAATTACCAAGGCCATATTGTACAGTCAGCTAAAGCAAATCACCCATTTTTATGATCTGTACAAACTATATAAAGTCAAATTTGAAAGCATGTCAGGTTAACCCCAGCACCTGGGAAGCAACAGTCCATGAGACAGCAAGGTGGTAGCATATTTGTCATATTGCCAATAACTGCTTTGAAGCAAGGTGCACTAACACCTTAGATGAAAAATGCTAACAGAAAAAGCAAGGAGACAACTGCCGGCAATGGTCATGGACAATTCTATCTGATCGACACGTAACCGTGTTTGCGCCAGGTCTTGCCTTGGTTTGACCTCACATATATATGTTTACCAATAGTTTGCTGAATTCTCATATGTCTACATCAACATGAGATTCCATCATCATAAACAGGTTTACTCTAATCTCCAATAAAGATCCAAAACACTACAGCTCATAATAGGTTTCTGAGTGATGGATCCAGAATATGATAGTATATATAAGAAGTTTTTTTTCTTTTTGAATAGAGTAGGTGAGGTAACAACTAGCTAAGAATATTTTGAGTTTCCTATTTTTTGTATGCACTGTTGGTTGTCAATTGCTTTATAAGCTGTTTTTCCCTATTAACCTTTATGAGTATAATTTCACCCTTTATTAAATTCACATATACTCCACGTGGCTGTCACACCAAAGTTCTGTCTTGATGAGCAGAAAGGGTGTGTTTTTCAATTGTGTTGACTCAATCTAATTAAATACAATTGAAATGCCCCATCATGAGGCAGGCTAGCAAGTTTGAAATTATATTAGCTGGCAGTGTTTCAGTCTTGGTAGAACGCAGCCCAGGTAATACTGCTTCAAGAATTCAGCATGGCAACAAATGTCATAGCTTCTTAAAACTTATAGCTCAGTGAAAAGTGGAATTTCCAACAGAGTCTATATTATGCAATGACCTCCTAACAGAGTATACTAAATTATAATTTAGTGAGATCTGAACAGGGAAAAAAAACTTTTCATATTTCACTACGAAGAGATGCTTTTATTGTAAATCTAATGGTGCTGTTTTGGTTTTACCCTTATCATGGTAAATTCATAGAATATTTCTCAGAAGCCAGGACAGGCTTTTAAATTCAGTCCTATATTGTGGGGGATTTTGTTTGTTTGTTTGTAAACCTGCAGATCCGGAACAAAATGGATAGCAATAGGGAAATGTCTAGAGCTAAGGTGGCTACGATTAGCAAAGGAATTACTATTGCTCATGTGACAATGCATCTGCTATGGTCAGTCAGCCTTTGCCTTTACAGGCACATCAACCATGAACCGCACCAGGACAACTATTATGGGATCTTCTGGCTTTTACACATTAGGTCTACTAGGAGAGAAAGTAACAAAAATAGGCCTGTGGTGGCAGGGATCAGTACTGCATATAGAGGTGGGTGTATGGGTCAGTCCTCACATATAACAACTTTAAAGAACAGGTTGCCCCATGTTGGGATTAAATTTCCCACATAAATATAAAATTCCACTCTACTAAAAACTGGTAACATAGCAAACTTTATATGTTAAGGCTGTGTTAATGCTTTGTAAAAGAATGGACTCACTGCTAGAGCGCCCCCTCGCAGCTGGGTGTGGCATAGAAGGCTCTCTCCTCTCTAGTGCCCCCTGCCAATAATTGCTCCAGTCCCATGGTAGTCCACCTCTTCTCATGGCTAGGCCCTCTGGCCAGCCCCCACCTTTCAGGATAACAGGAAGTCCTGCAAAACAACAACAACAACCCTTCGTCTGGTCTGCTTCCCTCAATTCTGGGCCAAGTGATTCATACAGACTTTTCTCAGGGTTTCCAGTAGTCCATCTCGCCTTCTTAGAGGCTTCATGCCACCTTACCATTGGCTGGTAGGGGAACTTAGGCCTGCCATCTACACAGGGTTCCGAAAGTCCAGGGATTCTAGGACAGGCAGACAAGGTTCTCTCCTCTTCCTTCTTGCTACCACCTCCCTGGACTTCTTCCTATCAAGTTTTTCCTGGGTTCTCTCCTCACCTAGCAAGAGCCTTCGGTTCTTACAGTTTTTTTGAATCCCTGTTATCAGGAGAGTGGCTGCAGAGATTTGCCCTCTCTCCCTGCAGCTCCCATCTGCTTCAGACTTCCTCTGGTTATAATAACAATCAACGCTTCTCCAGCTAGGTTTCCTCATTAACTAGCTGTGTCCCACCCTCCAGGGGCAACCACAGGTGGGCTAATTGAGCTCTGACTCCCATTAATCCTATGTTCACCTGTGTGGGATGGACACCCCATCACATGTTCATATCATGGTTTAAAAGAAGAGTATTGCCTGTACCGACACCACAATGGATATTTGCACTTGCACTGTAGGTGTGAAATCAATGCTTCTCACACTGATCACCATCAATATAGACAGATAAAGAGATGTGCTAGATGGTTTATAATAAAGAGTGGGATTTTTCAAAAGTGCTCAGTGCTGGCCTAAATCTGCTTTTATTGAAGTCAATGGAAAATTCCTGTAGACTTCACTGGGAGCAGAGTTAGGCCAATACTGAATGCTTTTGAAAATATTACACAGACTGAGTATAGAGAACACTCATTTACCATCTAGTCTTTGATGGGCCCATCAGTCTAATAAATATAGTGATTTGGAAATAACTTAATCCAAGAGATTAATCGCTAAACCTTGAATCTATTATTGGTATTCTGTAACTGAGTTAACTAGTGGAAATATTTGTACTTTATAATTTAAAGAATGGGTGATAGGATCATATATTTCCGTATGCTGCAAACAGCTGCTAGAATAGTTTTATAGATGTTTATTTTTTTCAAACTTCTAATCCAAAATACAGCACACATGTTCATCCTCCATGTATAGAAAAGAACAGAAGACCAGTATTTCAGTACATTTATCTTAATCCTTCTGATTTCCTTAAATTTAGCTGGCCTGTTAATTAAAATGGAAGTATATCCTCTAAGTTAGTCAACTCTGCCACACCAATGTGCCAGTCCAGTAATTTTAGCATTATGCCAAATATTTTCCATTTTTCTACTAAACTCGCCTTGTACTTGTTCCATTCCTTACAGCTTGCTCTTCCACACTCACACTCACTTTGGGTCCATTAAACCTTTAGAAACCTAAGGATCCTGGTCTTTAGGATTCTAAGATGAGAAATGGGATCCAAGTTCACTCTCTTTCCACTTGCCTGAAATGACCCCACCTCACTTCTGGGCTCTCCCCTACTCCCAACAAGACCCCTGCCTTCTCCTCAGCCTTCCCTAGGCCTGAAATCCCAGTAGGTGGGGAGCCTCATGTTCCCCACCCTGTTCTTCCCAAGTGTTTGCTCAACATCTAAGCATGGAACTGTTCTAGACTCTGCAACAGCCTCTTCCCGAAGACCTGCTCTTGCCAGACATGCTACCTCCCCCTGCCTTTCTCAATGGTTCCCAATGAGACAGCAACCAAGAATGAGCAGTGGGGAGAGGAAGACAGAGAGGGGATAAGGGGGTTTTGCTAACAGAGGGGACACTAAGTCTGCTTGAACATGCACTAGGCAAGAGTCCCTACTTGGCGCCGTGTTCCAAGGCTAGAAACCATTCCTCTACCTAGCATGTCTCCTTGTAAAGACCCATAGCCAACATATGGGAACTGACCAGTCTTTAAAGTGATTAACACTTTAAGACTGGGCAATTTACTAATGGCTGCAACAATTACATAACTGTATCAAACCAGAAACAGGCTTTTCATGTCTGGAGCAGTTTACTGCCTACTCAGCCATTTTGTCCATATGTTTTAATGTTAAGGCTTTTATTAACGTAAAAAAAGTTTCAACTTTTTAGTGACAGAGGAAAACAAGACCACTCCTAACACAAACATCCCAATGGGGGAAGGTGGTAGAGGGACAAATAGATTAGTAAAAACTTACCGTCTGGCTGAATTCACTTTCACACCAATTCTCTCCTTCCTCCCCCCCCCCCGAAACGTATAGAAGAGGCAACCTCACAATGTATTTAGAAAACATCCGGTCTGATTCTCTATGGACTTAAACTTTGTATAGACACACCCTTCTCTGCAGAATAGGTGCCAAATGTTTCCAGTTCAGAATGGTTTAATTTTATACTCCCTTTGTACAGCTGTCAATGGCTAGTAAACACCAAGCCAGCGGAAAATCAAGCCCATCTTCCCCTCCCCACCCAATAGAATAAAAGGACAAGCACAATCTCTCTGTTGCTCCGACTACAGCAGTAAGACAGTTCTGAGTGAGAGGTCCAACATAAGGAACAAACTGGATGTCTTCAAATGTTGCAGCTTTGCAGTAAGCAGACCTTGCAAATATGTCGCAAAGTGTGGCAGTCTTTCAGAAGCACTGATTTTTATTCTATATGCAGTAGTAGTAAAAATAATAATGATATTTTTAAAATCACGAGAGGATATCTACTAGTAATGTAGCTATAAGCTCTGTTCTCATCTACTAAAGAGAATTTGCTTGAGTCAATAATGGAGTGGAACACAAATTTTTGAATTTCAAAATGTTGATGGAATTTCAAAATTCAACATTTTTCAAAAATGGTGGAGAAAATTGGTGACATTTTCATTATACTCTCCACCCAACAGTTTTTGACTTTTGACATTTTTTGAAAGGTCAACAACTTGAAATTAAAAGAGGAATTTTTTTGGGTCACCTTTTTATTTTGCCACAAGTTCCAGTTGTGACATTGACCAGGGCACAGTCTGGACTGATGAACAGCTGTGTCCCCTCAGTTCTCCAACCTGCTTTGTTATGAAAACTCCTACTCCTGGTCTGCTTACACCCAGTCATGAGCATGTAAATCTGTCCCAGTTATGAGTGCTATGGCCAGCCACTCATGGATTACACTGCAGAGCAACATTAGCAAATTCCCAGTCCCAGACTTTCACAGAATCATAGACTAGCAGGGTTGGGAGGGACCTCAGGCGGTCATCTAGTCCAACCCTCTGCTCAAAGCAGGACTAATCCCCAGGCAGATTTTTACCCTAGTTCCCTAAATGGCCCCCTCAAGGATTGAACTCACAACCCTGGATTTAACAGGCCAACGCTCAAACCACTGAGCTATCCCTCCCCCCCCAAGAAGTTCCCCAAGAAATTACTTTCCCCAAGAAATGTATGTCTTGTACTACCTAGTCCTCTCCTGGACAATACAAGCTCATATAAAGTCTGTCTTTTATTAAAAGAAATGATATGCACAAGTCCTATTATCCCAAATGGAGTTTCCCAAACATGTCAATCCAAACACGCTGATTTAGATAAAATAGTAAAACAAGTTTATTAAACACAGAAAGATGGATTTTTAGTGATTACAAGTAATAAGGCATAAAAGTCAGAATTGGTTACAAGAAAATAAAAGTAAAACACAGCTAATACCTAACTTGACAAAACTAAGTGAATTCAAAGCAAAGATTTCTCATGTCTCATCAGTCTTACTGGCTGAACTTCTTTCAATCAGAAACTCTCCTCCGGACCAGTGTTGCTACCTTTGTTCTTCAGGTGTTGTTGATGTTGTGGGTAGAGAGAAAGGGAGAGATGACTTGGGTCATCTCCACTCCTTTCTTATAGCTCTTTCCCTTCTTTGTGAGTCATCTCCAGCCAAGCTTCAGGAGACAGAAAGTCTAGGTGGATGGGAACATCCAGCTATTCTTTTGTCAAAGAGCGGCTACTTAACCAGGTCTAGAGCTCCAAATTAGCTATTAGAATAATTGAAAATTAGGGTTGGAAGAGACCTCAGGAGGTAATCTTGTCCAACCCCCTGCTTAAAGCAGGACCAACCCCAAGTAAATCATCCCAGCCAGGGCTTTGTCAAGCCAGGCCTTAAGAATTTCTAAGGATGGAGATTTCACCACCTCCCTAGGTAACCCATTCCAGTGCTTCACCACCATCCTCGTGAAATAGTGTTTCCTAATATCCAACCTAGACCTCCCCCTCACTGCAACTTGAGACAATTGCTTCTTGTTCTGTCATCTGTCACCGCTGAGAACAGCTGAGCTCCAATCCTTTTTGGAATCCCCCTTCAGATAGTTGAAGGCTGGTATCAGATCCACCCTCACTCTTCTCTTCTGCAGACTAAATAACCCCAGTTCCCTCAGCTTCTCCTCGTAAGTCATGTGCCCCAGCCCCCTAATCATTTTCATTGCCCTCCGCTGGACTCTCTCCAATTTGTCCACATCCCTTCTGTAATGGGGGGAACAAAGCTGGATGCAATACTCCAGGTGTGGCCTCACCAGCGACGAATAGAGGGGAATAATCACTTCCCTTGATATGCTCCTACTAATATAACCCAATATGCCGTTGGCCTTCTTGGTAAAGAGGACACATTGCTGACTCATATCCAGCTTCTCATCCACTGTAATCCCCAGGTCCTTTTCTGCAGAACTGTTGCTTAGCCAGTCAGTCCCCAGCCTGTAGCAGTGCATAGGATTCTTCCTTCCTAAGTGCAGGACTCTGCACTTGTCCTTGTTGAACCTTATCAGATTTCTTTTGGCCCAATCTTCCAATTTGTCTAGGTCACTCTGGACCCTATCCCTACCCTCCATTGTATTTACCTATCCCCTGAGCTTAGTGTCATTTACGAACTTGCTGAGGGTGCAATTAATCCCATCATCCAGATCATTAATGAAGATGTTGAACAAAACCGGTCCCAGGACTGACCCCTGGGGCACTCCACTTGATACCAGCTGCCAACTAGACATTGAGCCATTGATCACTATCCATTAAGCCTGACAATCTAGCCAGCTTTCTATCCGACTTATCGTCCATTCATCCAATCCATACTTTCTTAACTTGCTGGCAAAAATACTATGTTAGACCATATCAAAAGCTTTGCTAAAGTCAAGATATATCACATCTATAGTTCCCAGGATTCTCTTTCTTCCCTTTTTAAAATATGGGCACTATATTTGTCTTTTTCCAATCGTCCGGGATCTCCCCCAGTCACCATGAATTTTCAAAGATAATGGCCAATGGCTCTGCAATCACATCAGCCAACTCCCTCAGCACCCTTGGATGTATTAGATCTAGACCCATGGACTTGTGCATGTCCAGCTTTCCTAAATAGTCCTTAATCTGTTCTTTCACCAATGAGGACTGCTCACCTCCTCCCCATACTGTATTGCCCAGTACAGCAGTCTGGGAGCTGACCTTGTTTGTGAAGACCGAGGCCAAAAAAAAAAAAAAAAAAAGCATTGAGTACTTCAGCTTTTTCCACATCATCTGTCACTATGTTGCCTCCCCCATTCAGTAAGGATCCCACATTTTCCCTGACCTTCTCCTTGTTGCTAACGTACCTGTAGAAACCCTTCTTGTTACCCTTTATATCCCTTGCTAGCTGCAACTCCAATTGTGCCTTGGCCTTCCTGATTACACCCCTTCACGCTCTAGCAATATTTTTATACTCCTCCCTAGTCATCTGTCCAAATTTCCACTTCTTGTAAGCTTTCTTTTTGAGTTTAAGCTCCCCGAAGATTTCACTGTTAAGCCAAGCTGGTCACCTGCCTTATTTGCTATTCTTTCTGCACATTGGGATGGTTTGTTCCTGTGCCCTCAATAAGGCTTCTTTAAAATACAGCCAGCTCTCCTGGACTCCTTGCCCCCTCATATTAGCTAATAAATAATACAATCACACAAACCATAACAAACTAAATTGAGTGTTTTTTATTCATGAAGGTTTTTGTGGCTCCGGCTTTTTTGACTATTTAGCCAGCTCTAACTACAACTGTGTATGTGAGAAATTAGGCCAGCAAGCTGAATGAACTTTCACAGAGGAACCATTGGAACTCTGTCATATTCTCAGTTTGACCAGGATTCTTTTTGTCTGGTTGACCTCGTGGTTGGACTGTTGTGTGTGTATAAAAAGGCAGAGAGTGAAGAGTGGCAAAAGAAATACATTAAAGAAGGAGAAAAGAGTGCATCCTGTTGCTGCTTCATCTACTGTCACTAGAAGTGAACTCTCTCGCAAGAGAAAGAGGCCAAATATTTGGCTGCTCTTTCTAAATTTGCACTTGTAAAATGAATGCCTTTGTTTGCAGGTACAAAACCCTATTTGAACACACACATAGGCATGCAAATTCCAGTTTTGACAAAAATTCTTCATCTGCATATTTGGAGACGAATGTAAAATTTGACTCAAAGAGTCAACATCCAGTATGTGGAGTTTCTTTCCAACACTGGCTCAACAAACATGTTCAGGAACATGAGTGGGATTTGTAGAACTGTAGAAGAGTAACCCTATAGCCTCTGTTACCACCTACATACTCCGGTATCAACTAGGAACAGCAACTATTTCACCAGCCTGAGGAAAAACCAGAATCGTATTTATTGCACAGTATCAAGAGCAATATGAGGAGCACACTATCCTCCTGCTTCCACTTTCTCCACTGAACAAACTGTTCAAAGATCAAAACCAAGCTGTTGTAAAAGTTGAGAACTAAAGAATGTGCAGCAGGTGGTAACATATGTGTCCATCTAGTTCCAGCCAAAACAATCCAATTTGTGGAAAAGGGTACAGAATCTCACTGTGACTCAGAGCTGAGGGGGTGAGTGAGAGAGAGGAATGGCTTCAGTTCATGTGCTGGGCATGCTGTGATAAATGATTTTTCATTTAACAGCATTATTATAATATAGTTGCTTTACAGTAATTCTCCATATACTCAGAATGCAGGCTACTTATGGAATGCAAGACATGCAAAGTTGTTTGCTTTGGGATTTGCCTTTCCATTGTTTCTCTGCATCTCTAGAGTACTTTTTAATATTATTATACTTAAGAGTATAAATTTAAGAGAGACTGAATGCATTAGATTAGTAGCAACGTATGGAGCCTCTGACCTCTGTCATTGTAATAAGTGGAGTATAGAATTTAAAAAAATATATATGTGAGAGCTTTCCCTAGTGATGACTATTACAATACTTGAGCCGGTCAAAATTTTCAAATAACTAAGAGTATTTCAACAGAAGTGTCGCAAAATTATCTCCCCATTTTCTGAACAGTAATGGTTGTTACTTAACTCAACTGCTAAATAAAATAAAATCCCAAAATGGCTGCCTCCTGAACAGTAATAACAACAAATTTACCACATGCCAATAATAACTGTCTATTGGGTGTTTGGCACATTTGAAAGTGTTCAGTGGTCTCAGTTCAGTTTCTAGTGTCTACATCATTAGAACTACTATCCCAGTTACAAAACTCACTTGCACTTTCTTCCTTGTTAATAGACTCAGAGGAGGATTGAGGGCATAATTTAGGACAGGGCCGCCCGGGGGGTGGGAGGGGCAAGTGGAGCAATTTGCCCCGGGCCCCACAGGGCCCCCCACGAGAATATAGTATTCTATAGTATTGCAACTTTTTTTATGGAAGGGGCCCCTGAAATTGCTTTGCCCCGGGCCCCCTGAATCCTCTGGGCAGCCCTGATTTAAGAAAACTCCTAGACATATGGCTAGTTTCATTCTAGTTCAGAAGAGCACTTGGGTACATGCTTGGGCTCAAGTCCCATTGACTTGAATGGGATTTAAGTTAAGCATGTGCTTAAATGCTTTCCTGAATCAGGGCCTCAATTTCCATTCAAACTGATTGGTCCCCCCCAAAAAAGATGAAAATGTTTTGGGGGGGTTGTTGAAAAACAAAAGGTTTTAGGTTTTCAAGTGAAATAGTTGATGTTGCTGAAAATGTAAACAAAAGAGGTCAGTTTTTCTGCAAAAACTTAATTGAAAATGGAGATTTTGGTGGAAATCTCCATTTTAACAAAAGAGACATTTTCCATTAAAAAGAGGTTTTGATGGACAATTTCCAACCAGCTAATGAGCATGGATAGACAGTTATCTTCTTGCCTAGGACAGCGGAGCCTTCAGCCCTGGGCTGAGGCATTCTGGTATGGGATAATAATACCTAACACTTATGTAGCACTTTTTTAATCAATAGATCCCAAATCACTTTACAAAGGAGGCCAGTATTGTTATCCTCATTTTATAGACGAAGAAACTGAGGCACAGAGAGGTGAAGCAACTTGTCCAAGGTCACCCACCAGACCAATAGCAGAGACAGGCTAGAACCCATGTCTCTAACATCCCAGTCCAGTGCACTCATGTAGTGCCCACTTGCAAAGACCTGGTGCACTTGTAGATAAATAGAGGACTTTCATCTCCTGGGCCATCAATCTGGTTTGTTTTTTTGGGGCACTAAAAGACTATTTTAAAGAAGGAAAACTTAAAATCTCCACACTTCAGTTCATTGTTCTGTCTCCCTTCTGTAATGTACCTCATAAAAGAGATAGAGTGGGAAAAAAAGATGCAAGACAGTTTGTTTCACTCTGATGGCCAAGTATTAACAATTTGGAGATATGCATCTTTAAATGGTTGAAAAAACCCATTCAGTTTGATGGCTTTTGAGAGGTCATTAGCAGCACTTTAAATTAAAATTTAATTAAAAAGGAAAAAAGGAGCATGGCCTGCTCAGTAATATGAAATAATTCATGAAGATTATACAAAGTTTGAGGAACTGGAAAAGAGCCTTAAACAATCCAACATATTTCATCTTATTTTTCTAATTTTAACATTAGCTTAACCCCACTCTCCTCATCTTACACTCGCTCAATAACTTCATTGCTTTGAAGAAGGAGGGATCTCTTGAACTCCATTTATACCCCTTCCTTCATTCCATTGTTGCTTAGTTAGTAACTTATTCCATATGCTTATTACCTGTACCAGGAGCAGGAGAAAATAGTGGGGAAACCATGCCCTAACCACACCAAGCATGGGACTTCAATAAGGCAGTATGGAGATGCTTTGGCGACTGTACATCATCTGAGGGTCCCGCTTAGGGGGAATTACCAGTTGGTTGATTAAGCCACCTTTATGATCCCTTTGTGACGGCAGAGTGGTACAAAGGGACCATAGTGGAGTGAGAAATCAGGCCCAATAATATATAATAAACATTTCTTCCTCTATCATTCACATTTCATTCTATTCATTGTTCTTAATTCTTCCCCCCTTCCTTCATGCAGAACACTGAGGAGAGAGAACTCAACACAAAGCCAAGCAGTCATTTTCAGATCAGAAATTTGAGTGTTAGATATTAGACCTGCACTTTTGGGAATAGAAGAAAATTTGGCTCATACAATTAGCTGGAGGGTAGTTCTACGGAACCCAGATTTATTGGAATGTGGCTTGTATTTTAGGTGATCAGCCACAGCCACTTGTGCTGTTTTGGATAGAAGAATCCAGTTTTAATTATTAAGTTAATATTTTGAGAACTGCATTTTTATTGAATTTCCAGGCCAACATACTTTGTTGGGATAGCTTACATCAGTTATGACTGCAGTATACAATTGGATGTATCTGTCCCAACCCAATGTATTGGGTCACGGGGGAAATTAAGAAAAGAAAAACCTTCACACAAAATTATTTTCTTAGTATTATAATAGTTTTGGAGAGATTGGAACTTTAGAAAAAAAGGATAGGCAACCCAGCTAGCAATATGACTCATTTCTGCCCATGACATTCCCCTGTCTGTAAGAGTCCTGCCAGCAGGCTGTCTGTGCAATAGGAAACCAGAAATAATTCAACATGTTACAACTCGATGATCAATCTTTGCAGGTTCATTGACAAGTTACACTATCAAGCAGGTGAAAATCATCTGCACCGGGGATTGTTGAAGTGTAAACTAGAATGTGATGAAGTATGGAGATATAACACCAAGAAATACTTCAGAATAACGATATATAAATTCTGTATGACTCAACAGCTGTACAGGTAGAGAAAGCCCAGCATGACATGGGCTTATTTAAGAAAACTTGAAAGCAGAATTAATCATTGATGTGGCTATTTCTGGAGATGAAACAGTTTTTGAAAGGCAGGAAAATGTGAGATATATACAGATTGAGTGACTGTGCCATAAAATAAGATTTGTCTTGGTAATTTAGCAGTAAAAATAAAGCGTGGCCAACTCCAGCATTCAACAAGAATGTGTTGGACACGGACATTGTCTGGATTTATACAGTGTAAATGCCATGGCGGCCATTCTTGGAATTCCCTCCAGCATTCCTGTATCAGTTCAGGGAATCATGGTTCATTTGGTTGCTCCCACAACTGAAACGGAACTGAAAATTGGATCATTATGGGGAATACACACTGTAGTCCAACATTTTCTGCACTAGCCGAAAAAGCAGATTCCGATTCTTTTCCCCCAAAGTACCAAAGAATCAAAACTTTATCAGCACAGGATGGAAGATGACAATACTCAGATCACTAGCACCTGGATTCTTAACATATGGATACAAAAGCCCTAGAAGGAATGATCACCAAGGGGGAAGAGTATAAGGTAAAGAAGGAAAAAAGAAGTTGAGAGGGGGAGCGGGAAAGGAATTGAGAAAAGAAAAAGGTCAGGAGAGGAAGAAAACTGACTGGACAAATGATGAGTTGTGCATCAAATACACAGGGGCATGACACATGTGAGGTGGGGTAGAAGGGAGGGTCTAGCCAGAAAAGTCAGAGAAACACTGATCTAGTGTTTTGAAATACTGGAGATATCAAGTATACTATCTCGGCTAAGACCACTTCCAAGGAGAGTTTTGTTCACACCTGGGGGTATTATATGTTGGAACGGACTTGGCAGTGGTGTAAAGAGAAAGAAACTGCACACAGTTTCTTGGCCTTTGATGTAGATATATCAGATAAAGAGATGACGGGTGTGTTTTCAGACTGGCTCAAACGCCTGAAGAAGCATAACTGGAATCTGGACCTAACTACTGTCTGTTAATATCTTGGAAAGAACTTAAAACATATCCAGAGGGTCAGTTTCTGATTTCAGTTTCTCCAATGTGATTATGCAGCCAGATATTTGCATTATCTTGCCAAATTTCCTGCTCCTCAGCAACACTATATTTCTCTTTGTCTTTGTTCTCGACAGATAAATGAGGACTTCTGCATGGGAGCCACTGAACACCCCCAGTAGTTCCGGGGTGGTAACACAGTGTATTAGAAATACATAGAAGGGCATTATCTATGAAATATTTCGGTAATGGGTTTTAGATTAATAAAAAGCCAAATGCTTAATCTGCAATCATTACCCCTTGGTTAGTTCTTACAAGTTAAGCAAGTTTAATTTGGTCAATACAGTGAGAGAACCCTGACTGCAGTAGGAGGTATAGGTAGCACTCCCCTCTGAATCATAGAAATGTAGGACTAGAAGGGATGTCAGTGAGTCATCTAGTCCAGTTCCCTGCACTGAGGAAGGACTAGGTATTATCTAGATCATCCCTGACAGGTGTTCCTCTAACCTGTTTTTTAAAACCTCCAATGACAGATTCTACAAACTGCCTAGGTAATTTGCTACAGTGCTTAACCACCCTAGCAGTTAGGAAGTTTCTCCTAAGGTTTCACATTAATCTCTCTTGCTGAAATTTAAGCCCATTACTTCTTTTCCTGTCTTCAGTGGTTAAGGAGTACAATTTCTCATCCTCCTCTTTATAAGAACCTTTTATGTATTTGAAGACTATCATGTCATCCCCATCCCTCCCGCCTTCTCTTCTCCAGACTAAACAAAGCCAAATTTTTCAATATTTTCTCATAGGTCATGTTTTCTAGCCCCTACCTTTGGACCTTCTCCAATTTGGCCACATCTTTCCCAAGGCGTGGTACCCAGAATTGGACACAATACTCCAGTTGAAGCTATATCCGTGCTGAATAGAGAGGAAGAATTACTTTTCGTGTCTTGCTTACAACACACTTGATAATACATCCCATAATGATATTCACTTTTTTGCAACAGTATTTCACAGTTGATGCATATTTAGTTTGTGATCCACCATATCCCCCACATAATTTTCTGAAGTATTCCTTCCTCGGGCAGTCATTTCCCATTCTGTATGTGTGCAACTGATTGTTCCTTCTTAAGTGGAATACTTAGCCCAGGGATCAGCAACCTTTGGCACACGGCCCATCAGGGAAAGCCACTGGTGGGCCGGGACAGTTTGTTTACCTGCAGCGTCCGCAGGTTCAGCCGATCGCAGCTCTCACTGGCCGTGGTTCGCCATCCCCGGCCAATGGGGGCTGCAGGAAGTGGCGCGAGCCAATGGATGTGCTGGCCACTGCTTACTGCAGCAGATGCTGCAGGTAAACAAACCGTCCTGGCCCGCCAATGGCTTTCCCTGATGGGCTGCATGCCAAAGGCTGCCAAACCCTGACTTAGCCTTTGTCCTTACTGAATTTCATCCTATTTACTTCAGACCATTTCTCAAATTTGTCCAGATGATTTTGAATTTTAATCCTATCCTCAAAAGTACTTGCAACCCCTCTTAGTTTAGCATCATATGCAAACTTTATAAATATATTCTCTATGCCATTATCCATTATAGATGGATAGAACCAGACCAAGGAGAGATCCCTGCGGGACCCCACTCGATATGCCTTTCCAGCTTGATTGTGAACCATTGGTAACTACTCTGAGTATGCTTTTCCACTCAGTTGTGCACCCTTTAACCTTACAGCAGGTTAATCTAGGCAACATTTCTCTAGTTTGTTTATGAGAAAGTCATGTAAACTGTATTAAAAGCCTAACTAAAGTTGATATATATCTACTGCTGCCACCTATCCACAAGATTTGTTACCCTGTCGAAGAAGGATACTAGGTTGTTTGACATGATTTGTTCTTGACAAATCCATGTTGACTGTTTCTTATCACCTTATTTTTCTTCTAGGTGCTTACAAATCGATTGCTTGATTATTTGCTCCATTATCTTTCTGGGTACAGAAGTTAGGATGACTGGTCTATAATTACCTGGGTTGTCCTTATTCCCCTTTTTATAGATAGGTGCTATATTTGCCCTTTTCCAGTCCTCTGAGATCTCTCCTATCCTCTACAAGTTCTCAAAGATAACCACTAATGGCTCAGAGATCTCTTTAGCCAGTTCCTTAAGTAATCCAGACATATTTCATCAGGACCTGCCGACTTGAAGACATCTAACTTGCCTAAGTAATTCTTAACTTGTTCTTTTCCTACGTTAGCCTCAGATCCTACCCCATTTGGGGTTCACTATGCCACTCATCCAAACACTGATTCCGTTTTTTTGGTGAAAACTTTGGCCATCGTTGCATTTTCTGTTATTGTTTTCATTCCTCATTGAGTAATGGGCCTATCCTGTCCTTGGTATTTCTCTTGCTTCTAATGTATTTGTAAAATGTTTTCTTACCCTTTATGTCCCTTGTTAGTTTAATCTCATTTTGTGCCTTGGTCTTTTGAACTTTGTCCCTACATGCTTATGTGGTGTTGTTTTTTTAATATTCATCCTTCATAATTTGACCTAGATTCCACTTTTTGTATGCCTCTATTTTTAGTTTCAGGTCATTGAAGATCTCTTTGTTAAACCAATATGGTCTTTTACCATACCTCCTATCTTTCCTGTGGGATTGGTATCCCATTGGGATAGTTTGCTCTTGTGCCATTAATAGTGTCTCTTTAAAACCAATGCTTTAGCACATTAGAAGACACTGCTGCTGGAGCAGACATCTTTGGAATGTAAAACAGAGGCACCTTCAATTTTGGGTGATGTGATTCATATATATTTAGTATGTAAAGCACTTTGGGGTCTTTGGGCAATTCAGTAAGAGTTCAGGACACATTCCCCACTTTGAAAGGTGATTCTCAGCACTTTGATTGAAAGCAGTGCTATAAATTCAAATAGTGGTGATTTTTTTCTTCCTATGCAGCTATTCTTCAGCCAAATGATGGCTCTTTGTAATCTTATTTTCCAAGAAATGTGCAGGTTGGCAAGGATCACACAACCCAAGATAGTTGTGAATTCTCTTTTTAAATAAAAACCAGAAAACTAGCCTGATATTTTCTGTTTAGAAGACTGAGCATCATTAAATCATGAAAGGATTTAAACGAAAAATTGGTAGTGGTATCTGATAGACAGCAAAATGTTGGCAAGATCAGATCATCAAGAAGAGCAAGTAGTATGTGACCAGTAGAAATATGTAGATGGTAGCTCCAAAGATTATGGACATTCTTTGGAAAACAAAGGCAAGTGTTTTAAAAGAGTAGCTCACTGGACTGTTAATGTTGATTTTCAATAACTCTTAGAGCACTGGGGAAGTTACAGACGACTGGAAGAAAGCTAATGTTGTGCCAATATTTAAAATATAAAAGAATAAATGGGATAACCTGGATAATTATAGGCCTATCAATCTGATATTGACCCAAGCAAGGAAATGGAGTGGCTAATATGGGACTCTATTAATAAAGAATTAAAGGAGGGTAATGTAATTAATGCCATTCAACATGGGCTTATGGAAGAGGGATCCTGTCAAACTAATTTGATATATTTTTATGAGATTAGAAGTGTGGTTGATCAAGGTAATAGAGTTGATGCAATATACTTCAACTTCTGTAAGGCATTTGACTTGGTATCACACGACATCTTGATTAAAAAAACAAAATGATAGAAATGATGTATGTAAACACATTAAATGGATTAAAAGCTGTGAGGTCTTAAAATATAAATGTAGATGGGAAATTACCAAATGGTTGTGTTTCTAGTAGGGTCCTGCAGGAACCAGTTATTGGACCTTTGTTATTTAATATTTTTATCAATTACTTGGAAGAAAACAGAATCTGATAAAGTTCGCAAATGACACAAAAAATTGGGGGAGTGGTAAATAATGGAGAGGACAGGTCATTGATGCAGAACATTTTGAATCGTTTGGTAAGCTGGGTGCAAGCAAACATGTGCTTTAATACAGCCAAATGTAAATATATGCAATTAGGAACAAAAATGTAGGTCATATTTACAAAATGGGGGGCTCTATTCTGGGAAGCAGTGACTCTGAAAAAGATTTGGGAGTTATGGTGGATAATCAGCTGAACGTAGGTGGGCCATGAGTCTTTCATTTGCAGAGGCTACGTGAGTGTGGAAAACTCCCCTAGAAGCACCCAGACCGTGGCCCCATCCCCCATGAGGCCCTGCCCCTTCCCCCCCCCCCGAGGCCCCACCCTTGGCCCACCTCTTCCCCCAAGGCCCCCCTGCCCACCCCTCACTCCTCTTCACCCCCTCCACTCCCCTCCCGTTGCTCGCCCTTAAGACAGGGAAAAAGTGGCCCTTAGCTGAGTGAGTGGAACTCTTGCTGTGCTTATGCCAAAGCAACTCAGCTAAGGGCCACTGGAACAGGGGGACCAGGGCCCCTCACTTTCTTCCTCCCTTAAGGGTGAGCGATGGGGGGCAGAGAGGAGTGAGCAGCAGGTTGTGGGGGTATCGGGAGGAAGAGACGGAGTGGGGCGGGAAGAGGAGGAGCAAGGGCAGGGCAGAGGTAGGGCAGGACCCCAGGGCAGAGTGCGGGCCACAGTCCAAATGCTGATTTACTCCCAGACACACACACTTCTAGGGAGATTCTGGTGCTCAAGAGGTGGCGGGCCAGCGTGCCTCCAAAGGGAAGTGACCCGCACTGCATCCGGCACTTGCCTCCGGCATGACCAGCCTTTTTTTGTTTTGGGGAGTCTTAGCCTCCCCAATTCTCTTATACGCACCACCCATGCAACAGAGCGTGAGCTCCCAATGCAATGCTGTAGTCAAAAAGAGCTAATGTGATCCTGGGATGCATAAATGGGAACCTCGAGAAAGAGGAGAGAATTACTGTACCTCTGTATTTGGCACTGGTGTCACTGCTACTTAAATACTATGTCCAGTTCTGGCATCCACATGTAACCCCTTTGGGGTTTAGAGAGCATGGCCCCTTTAAATCTTTTTCCTAGGAGGGAGGGGGAGAGTAAGAAAAAAGGAGCTGAGAGGGAGAGGGAGAGCAGCCGGCAGGCCCTCCCAAAGGGAGCAGAGAGAACCTGCCTGAAGCCTGGGAAGGACAGGGTCGATCGGGAGGACACCCCAAGACAGGAGCCAGGAGAGGAGCACTATGCCAGGGAGGAATCGCCCCAGAAGGACAGGCCGGAGCCCGGTCCAGTATCACTGCTGTCCAGAACTGCATGGGGCTGTGATAACTGGGACTTGTGACTCTGCATTGGGAATAAGGAGGGAGGCTGCTAGCTAGTTAAGTGGGGAGGTGGTCGCTCTGTGTGGCTTTGCAGAGAGCAGCAGAAGAGGGCACCGGAGGGGTTTGTTGGGGAAAGTTCACTGGCGCCGAAGGTGACCAGGAGCACCCAAGACTCACCACTGGACTGGAACTTTGCTCAGGACTCCTGAACTCTGTGTGCAGACACATTGCTCGGTGTCTGCGCTTTCAGCCAGTGCTACCACTGGGCCTGTGGGGCCTTGGTTTGGATGCAACCCTGTTCTACTGCTCCCTCTATATTTCCCCTTGTTGTATTTCTCCTCTCATCCCTCTGTAAATAAATATCTCCCTTTGTTATATCCATTGTACTTTTCCTGTGGGTGTGTGTGTTCACTCTGGGGAGGTTGGAACAGGTGCCCCTGGGGTGTAAAGGATTTTTCGTGCTGCATTCCTGCGCGTGCCATCTCTTGGCCAAAGCTGCCTGCAGAGCAGACTCCATCTTGGTCATGAGGGCGCTAAAGTTACACTTGGTGGCCTGTACGGGGAATTTGTAGTACACACTTGCACACACCTATATTGCGCACCCTGGGCTCTTCTTCACAGAGCAAAGAGACTTTCATCTCAGTTTAAAAAAAAAAAAAGAGAGGATTATTAGAAGATCTGTGCCGAGGGGCACAAATCCCAGTAACCAAAGCTGTGCTGGTGGCGGGATTCCCAGAAGAGATGGAACCAAATGAAATTGAGGAGAGCCTAGATGCAGCTGAAATACTGGGGAGGGTAAAGGTCCACACCCGTATTTACGACCCCAAAGTGATGGGCATGGTAGCACTATGTACTCACTCCAAGGAAGCAGATCCTGATAAAGTGCCCAAAGAGGTGCAAGTAGAAGGTATCCCCTGGACAATTCTGGGGGCAGAGCAGTCCCCTCCTAGTGTGCCCGTGTCACTTGAGGTGGATTCTTTAGTGCAGAAATTGCATGCTCTGATGGTGGATGAGAAGCGGACAAGAGAAGAATTAATTTTGGCATTAGGAGGGGCTCCAACATCTGCAGCACCCAGCCTGGTGGGATGGGCCAAAGAGTTCGGAAACACTCTCAAAGATGCACTGAAGCCGGTATATGAAAGTGCACCATACAAGCGGTTACGTTCATTCTCGAAGGTGTCATCTGTACCTTCAGGGGAGGATGATTACGAGACCTGGAGGGATTTTACGGTGCCACTTGTCCAAGAGTGGGTATGCTCTGATGCTGAGAAGCAGAAACGTGTGCTTGAGAGTCTGAGGGGACCTGCCATGCAAATTATCCAAGCCGTGAAAGACTCCCAACCAGCTGCCACAGTGCAAGACTATTTAACTGCTCTTGAGAGTGTCTACGGTACTACTGATAGCAGTGAAGACCTGTATTATCGTTTCCGCCATACCTATTGGGAGCCCCACGAATGATTAGTCTCCTGATGAAATCCGACAGAGGATTTGATACAGCAGGTAGTGCGGAAGGAGGGTTGTACCAAATCCTTTGGGGGCACCCGACAAGATGGGTTGATGTTGTGGTGACTGCAGCTGAGGGAGCGGGCCCAAAGCCCTCCAACCCCCCTCCCCCATTCCACAAGCTCATTCGAGAGATACGTGAAGAGGAAGAGCGATTGTTGCAAGTGGATGCAGTGGTGCAGCCAAAGATGGTAGGGAGTCACACCACCACAGTGCTTGGAGAGATGGAAGAGGCCCCATCAGTGGCAGCAGCACTGAGAGATTTGACCTGAGAAGTGGCCATGATGAAGGCTCAGGGACATACTGTGCCATCCTCAAGAGGGGAGATTAGCAGAAGGGGTAATACAACAGAAACCTTCTCACTGGCTAACTGTGGAAGAGATGGTCACTGTGCCTTGGACTGCCAAAACAAGACAGATCATGCAAGGGTATCTCAGAGATTGCAGCAGACCATAAGGAAGCTTCAGGGAAACATCAACAGGGCTTGGGGAAGGAGCAACCCAAGACCCTGAAATTCCAACGCTCCCCAGAAAAAAACACAAACAGGGGTTACCCAGATGGGCTGATAGGCCCCCAGGCTATAGTACCCATTCGTATAGAAGGATGATTGTGTAAGGCATTGCTGGACAGTGGATCACAGGTCACCATACTTTATGAATCTTACTACCAAGAACACCTGCAGCATTTACCCTTGCGTCCCCTGTCTGGCCTGACAGTCTGGGGAATTGGCTGTGACTCCTGCCCCTATCGGGGATATATTTTGTTAAATGTTCAGTTTCCAGGAAATAGAAACTTTGGCACTGGTCTGCCCAGATCCAAAAGGAAGGGAGTATGCACCTTTAATCCTAAGGACAAATGCAAACCTGTTCCAGAGATTGGCGTGGAAATGCTGTGAGATGGCAGGGAACAACTATCTGCAGGAGCTGCCAATGCACGCTTTATGTAACGCTGCATACCAGCGAGCGAGGGGGGCCCTCCCATCCCAAGAGAAGACCAAGGCTACATTTTTGGGGAGGGATAGTTTCCAGTTTGGGGATTCCCCCATTCCTGCTAAGTGGAAGGACTGCCTGTGTGAGAAGTTAGTCAACAGGAAGGCTGTTTTCTCTATGCATGAATGGGATGTTGGGTGTGCACATGATGTGGAGCACCATATCCAAATGCAGGATGGTCGGCCTTTTCGAGAGAGGTCAAGACGATTAGCCCTGGCTGATATTGAAGATGTGAGGCAGCACCTACAGGAACTGGTTCAAGCAGGTATCATTGAGGAATCCAGGAGCCCCTACGCATCGCCGATCGTTGTAGTACGAAAGAAAAGTGGAAAGGTGCGCATGTGCGTCGATTATCGCACTCTGAACCGGCGGACAATCCCTGACCAATACACAATGCCCCAGGTGGATGATGCCTTGGATAGCCTGAATGGTAGCTGCTGGTTCTCTGTCCTTGACCTCCGCAGTGGATACTATCGAGTGCCCATGACACCAGAGGACCGGGAGAAGACAGCATTCATCTGCCCTTTAGGGTTTTACCAATTTAATCGCATGCCTTAGGGAGTATCTGGAGCTCCAGCCACGTTTCAGTGACTCATGGAGCAGGTGGTAGGAAACATGCACCTGTTGGTGTGTCTGGTGTACCTGGGTGACATTATAGTGTTCGGCGCACTTTAGAAGAACACGAGATTGGCTGTGCAAAGTCCTGGATTGTTTGGAACAGGCTGGCCTAAAGTTATCCTTAGACAAGTGCATCTTCTGCCAGACATCTGTGCAGTATGTGGGAAACATAGTGTCTGCAGATGGTATAGCTACAGACCCACAGAAGGTAAGGGCGGTAACCACCTGGCCGAGGCCCACAACTCTCAAGGAATTACAGTCATTTCTGGGATTCTGTGGCTCTTACCGCAAGTTTATCAAGAATTTTTCACACATTGTACATGCACTCACAGAGCTCACCAAGGGATACCCTCCACAAATAAGAAGAAAGGGAACTCACCTCGGCATCAATATTTTAATGTGGATGCTCCTTTTGGAAAGCGGTGGACTGCTGAGTGTGAAGAAGCTTTCCGTAAAATCATTCAACAGCTCACGCGAGCACCTGTTTTGGTGTACGCTGATCCCACCCAGCATATGAACTTCATGTCGATGCAAGCTACACTGGTTTAGGCGCTGTCCTTTATCAAGAGCTTGAGGGCAAACTCTGACCGGTAGCGTTTGCAAGTCGAGGTCTCACACCGCCTGCTCATCAAGTGGAGTTCCTGGCATTGAAATGGGCCATCACAGAGAGGTTCCATGACTACCTCTATGGGGCCAAGTTCACTGTAAAAATCGATAATAACCCTTTGACATACATCAAGACAACAGCAAAATTATCTGTAGCAGGGCACCGGTGGTTAGCGGCACTCTCTGCCTATGATTTCACTCTGCAGTATCGACCCGGCCTTGTCTTGGCAGCCTCACTCTAAGGATTTATCACCCAATAATCAAATGAATGTGGGGACCCCTGAATTGAAAGCTTTATGCCAACGGGTATCCATTGTGGAGGAAAAATCCACAGCCAATGGAGAACGAGCAATTGACTGTCTGGGTGCACCACCAGAAGCCATACCCACAGTCTACCCAAGTTTTACTAGAGTACAGGACCCTCAGCTGCCCAAACTAAAGGATCGAGAGGTGGAGCATGCCCAGCAAGCTGATCCATGGATGAAGGACATCCTTTATGCATTGGAAAGGGGAAAGGATCCCAGGGCTATTCGACCGAATCACCCAGAGGAGGCCCTTTTGCTGAAAGAATGGGATTGCCTATTGGTTTGGGATGGACGACTTTACCGAGGGCAGAAGCATCCCCAGAGGCCTCACCATAAGCAATCGGTGCTACTACAGAAGTACCGGCGAGGCGTGCTAGAGGCCTGCCACGATCGAATGGGGCATCTGGGAGTCGAGCGATTGGAGGCCGTAGTTAAGGCAAGTTTCTATTGGCCCCGGATGGGGCCTGACATCACCCACCATATTCGCACCTGCACCAGATGTATCCAATGAAAGACTCTGCCTAAGCAGGCGGCTCCTCTTGTCAGCATCACGAGTTCTGCACCCATGGAGCTTGTTTTTATGGACTTTCTGTCATTAGAGACTGACTGCTGGGGTACTGCAAATAATCTTGGTGGTCACTGACCATTTTACTTGTTATGCCCAGGCTTATCCCACCAAAGATCAAAAAGCTTCCACGGTTGCCAAGATCTTGTGGGAAAAGTTCTTCGTCCACTATGGGTTGCCTGCCAGACTACACTCAGATCAGGGATGGGATTTTGAAAGTCGGTTAATAAAAGAACTTTGTAAGATTATGGGGATCAAGAAATCATGCACCACCCCTTATCATCCCCAAGGGGATCCACTACCAGAACGATTCAACCGCACACTACTGAACATGCTGGGAACTCTGGAGCCTCAGCAGAAAAAATACCGGAGCCAGCAGGTGGAGCATTTGGTACATGCGTATAACTGCACTCGACACAATGCAACTGGGTTCACACCATACATGTTAATGTTTGGTCGAGAGGCCCGGTTGCCGGTTGATCTCTGTTTTGGAGTGTCTTCAGATGGGGCACTCCCAGAAACATACTTGGGGTATGTGACTCGCTTAAGAGATCAACTGAAGGAGGCATATCAGATAGTGAAGCAAGCAGCTGGTCACCAGAGTCAAAAGAATAAAACCCGATATGATCAGCAAGTGAGGCAACAGGAGATTCAGGTTGGTGACCGAGTTTTGGCCCGAAATCTCGACTACAGGGAAAACACAAAATTGCAGATCGTTGGGAGTCACACCCATACATTATAGAGAAGAAATCTGGGGATCTACCAGTGTATCACATACGTCCTGAGGGCAGTCACGGCCCCACCAAAACTCTCCACCGGAATCATCAGTTATCTATAGGACAAGTATTGTTTCCCCATAAGGATGTTTCCACAGATTCTGAGACTCCTGGCCCTGCGAGTCAGACATGGTCCCAACGACAGAAATATACCTGTCCTCTGCAAACGCCCAGCTCCTCGGAGAGTGAGGATGAAATGAGTTTGGCGAACATCCAGTTTGGAATGCCCCAACCCTAATGGATCCTCTTGTTGTCACACAAAAAGATGGTGAAGAGGAAGAACCGATACTGAGCACTCCCGAGGCCCCACTGTCCCAAGCTGTGGAGACCCCCCAAGAACATGATGAGGAAGGTTCAGTGCAGGCAGAGAACCCAGTACCGCAAACAGCCACCTTAAACCCAGATGCCCTCGAATTCGTGCCTCAAGGACCCATCATCTTGCCTCCATGTTCAGTGGTGTCACCTCAGCCAATACTCGACAGCCAGCCTAGACGTTCCTCAAGGGAAGCCCAGGTGTGTGCTGATGTCTGATCGTTTAGGGGAACCCAGTGACCTACAGATCCCTGGGGTGCCACAGGAGGGAAACTCCAGAGGGTGGTGCTGGAGCTGAGAGGGAGAGGGAGAGCAGCCAGCAGACCCTCCCAAAGGGAGCAGAGAGAACCTGCCTGAAGCCTGGGAAGGACAGGGCCGGTCGGGGACACCCCAGGATAGGAGCCAGGAGGAGCACTGTGCCAGGGAGGAATCACCCCAGAAGGACAGGCCGGATCTGGACCCAGTATCACGGCTGCCCAGAGCTGCGTGGGGCTGTGAGTACTGGGGCTTCTGACTCTGCATTGGGGATAAGGAGGGAGGCTGTAGCTAGTTAAGCGGGGAGGTGGTCGCTCTGTGTGGCTTTGCAGATAGCGGCAGAAGAGGGCACCGGAGGGGTTTGTTGGGGGAAAGTTCACTGGCGCCGAAGACGACCAGGAGCACCCAAGACTCACCATTGGACTGGAACTTTGCTCAGGACTCCTGAACTCTGTGAGCAGACACATTGTTCAGCGTCTGCCCGTCCAGCCTGTGCTACCACTGGGCCTGTGGGGCCTTGGTTTGGATGCAACCCTGTTCTACTGCTCCCCCTATATTTCCCCTTGTTGTATTTCTCCTCTAATCCCTCTGTAAATAAATATCTCACTTTGTTATATCCATTGTACTTTTCCTGTGGGGTGTGTGTGTTCACGCTGGGGGGGTTGGAACAGGTGCCCCTGGGGTGGAAGGGATTTCTCCTGCTGCATTCTTGCACGTGCCATCTCTTGGCCAAAGCTGCCTGCAGAGCAGACTCCATCTTGGCCAGGAAGGCGCTAAAGTTACACACAATTCAAGAAGGAAGTTGAAAAATTGACGAGGGTTCAGAGAATAGCTCCGAGAATGATTAAGGGACTGGAAAACGTGCCTTATAATGATAGGCTCAAGAAGCTCACTCTGTTTAGCTTAAAGAGAAGGTTAAGTGGTGACTTGATCACTGTAATCAGGCGTAGACTCACCCCTGTGGCGCCTCCTGCTGGTTGTCTAGGGAATTAGCTCACCCAGCATCCGGAGCGCCCTCGGCAGGCCAGGTGTCCTGCCTGTCGTTGGCCCCGGTGTCCCTCCCGGACCCCGGTGCCCTTGGCTTGGGTGCTGCCCCCCTGGCAGTACCCCACTCTCTCTCTGGGTCTCCCCACCAAGGGGAATCCCCACCTCCTATCCCAATGTTGCCTCAGTCATGGCTACTGCCAGTCACCATCTAGCCCCCACACCCTGGGGCAGACAGCTTTCTATCAGCCAGTCATCACAGGCAACAAGGGGTTTGGACTGGCTGCCTTTACCCACCCTCAGGTTGCCCCTCTGCAACACCAATATCTATGTGGGCCTAGGACCAGGCCCTGCAGCCTGGGGAGTTGCTGGCCTAGGGCTTCCCAGCCCTCAAGGCCTTTCCCCAGCCCTGCCTCACTCTAGGTTCCCAGGTGAGTTTCCCTGCAGTCAGGCCTAGGCCTAGGCCTCCTCCTGTCAGAGGGAGACTGCTCAGCTCTGGCTACCCTGGCCTTCTTATAAGGCTGAGTGGTTCAGTTTGGGGCGTGGCCCCAGCTGCAGCCACTTCCCCAATCAGCCTTGGTTTTGCCCCTTTCCACAGCCCCAGCCCTCTGCAGGGCTTTTCCAACCCCCTCAGGGCTGGAGCGGGTTTTCACCCCGCTACAATCACAATCTACAAATACCTACATCAGGGACCATTTCTGATAGTAGGGCGCTCTTTGATCCAACAGACAAAGGCAAAAGAACATCCAATGGTTTAAATGGAAGCTAGACAAATTCAGACTGGAAATACGGTGTACATTTTTAATGGTGAAAGTAATTAATCACTGCAATAATCTACCAAGGGTTGTTGTGGATTCTCCAGCTCTGACAATTTTAAAATCAAGATTGGATGTTTTTCTAAGAGACATACTGTACTTCAAACAGGGATTATTCAGGGAAATTCTGTGGCCTCTATTTTACAGAAGGTCAGACTAGAAGATTGCAGTGGTCCCTTCTGGTCTTAGAGTTTATGACATAGGACTGGCCATCCTAAAAATGACTGTGACTCTGATTCCATTAAAAATAATTGTGGACTAAATCAGAATTAGAGCATTGCTCCCTTGTGATTTATGTAATCTCTTGGGTTGACAGTTTAGCAAATTTATAGACTTATTCCTTTTAGGAAACTGTTTGTTTTAACCATTTGTTTTATCATTTTAGGTTAGCATGAGGTTATGTACAAGATATTTCATTTCATCACCCATTACTTACATTGGGGAGCACTGTTTGTTCTTCTGCAACTCAAATTTCCTGCTGGCAACCTAGACTGTAAGAACATATTGGATAGCCATGAAGCTTACATGCAGTAGTGACTATGTCCTAAAATGAAGAACTGAATGTTCTGAGATAGCAAGCCCACTTCACTGGAAAACTCACATTGTAAATGTGTTATAATGATGAAGTCAGTGGATGATCTCTGAGTGGGAAAGGACAGGAGCACTTAAGGGAAGTATGTGAATGATCCCTCAATGTACCATTATAATTCTGGCTATAGAGAAGTTGGTATTAGCCCTGATCACAAGTGAGAAGTGAATACATATGTGTAAGTAGTTTGTTAGCGCACACACACAAGCATTATAGCCACTAGCCTGTTTTTATTCAAAGGTCACTATTGGCCACACATTTTGTTCTTAAACCTATCTTTAAATAATGAAATTTTAAGAAAACATAGTGAAATAAACTATTGTAAAAAAACTTGCTGAAATGTTCCTTTAATAGGATTTGAGTGACCAGCTTCCATTAAGTTTTGAGACACTCATTGTTATTTTATAAAACATCACACCCTCCCACATTATGCAAAACTCTATGTCACCTTCTCTGTTTTGCACACTGAGCATCCTGACCACTGCAGGGCTGTATCATGCAGCACAAGCTAGGAGTTTGCTTGTTTGCAGTGAGTTTGAGACCTCTGATATGCTGCTGCTGCTGCTTGTAGGTCGTTGTTTGGAAACACATGAGACACAGTATGAGTATGGCTAAGCTTATGTATGCCACTCTAAATCACAAGTGTCTGTGTCACTTAAACTTTGGTGGACATGTTGGCAGATTTGGACAAGTATCATCACAGAATGCTGCCTGCCTGGTTATGAGAGAACTTTTCAGTGTTGTCTCTAGCATAGGATAAGCACTCTCTTCCCTCTGCATGTGGGCTAGGAAAGTCTTCCCTCAGCACTGAGTATAGTCAAGATGGTTTTAGGATTTGTCTACACAGGGAAATTTACGAGCATAATTGTACCTGTATAGTTATACCGTTCTAGTTATACCAGTATAACTCCCTGTGTGGGCACTCATTACAGAATAAGAGAATCCATGTGGGAATTATAAACCAGTATAACTACTGAGCTATAATTATACTGGCATAGTTATGCTAGTAAATTTCCCTGTGTCAAAAGTTCCTAAAAAGCAACAGAGGGTCCTGTGGCACCTTTAAGACTAACAGAAGTATTGGGAGCATAAGCTTTCGTGGGTAAGAACTTCACTTCTTCAGATGCAAGAGTTCCTAAGACTCCTTTGTGTTGCAGAGCTGCTGTACAAAACAAATGTTTGTGTCCAGGCCCACCTAAATTAACCAGTGCTTAGTACTGAGATCTCTGATTTCCAGATCATACACAGATACTGACTTTAAGCTAAGGAGTTTCACAGGTGGGAAGACAAAAGTTCAGACAGTGAACTGAAAACAAGAGACAGAGACCAAAGGGGAGAGAAAGGAAGCTGCTTCTTGGCAGCAGGGTTAGATTCAGTTGTGTCTTAGCTGCGGTTTCTTGACATGTTGACAGTTTTGCTTTTGTTTAGCTACCTCTACTCAAAGTCAGCAGGTTTTGTGTACATTTAAAGAGCCAGATTTTGACATCCCTCACTGACACTGAATAGTACGTTACTCCATAGAATAGCTCCATTGATTTCAGTACAGGTATTTGTAAACAAAGGTACTACTTATGGAGAGTAAATGTTTCAGAATTTGGCCCTGCACTCTTAAAAATCTCTGAAACTTTGTCACCAATTTCTCTCCCAACAAGAAACTGACAAGACCATGAAATATGCTACTGTTCAGCAAAGGGACCACACATACAGAATCATTTCTAAAAGTATCTCAGTATAACAGTGTTCAGCAGCTTTTTTTTAAAAGACAAAAATCTTAAACTGACCCAGGCATTTGCGTTATGCTGTCATGATACTTTTAAACCTCCTGGCTAGGTGACCTTAAGGAAGTCATTTTACCTCTCCGTGCCTTAGATTCCCCCTCTATAATATGGGGATAATGGTACTTACCTCCTTTGTAAAGTGCTTTGAGATCCGCAGATGAAAAGCACTATATAAGAGCTAGTTATTATTATTCAAATGTTGCTAATAAGGCACAGCTAATAAAGCAGTTCCTGAAGACATCTCAAGACATAGTTTCAAACGTTCTATAGGCTCCTAATTCAACACCCCCACTTACTTTACCTCTAATGTCTAAACAAAATAATAAGAGTTTTCTGACATACCTTGTGTCCGCTTCTTTAACAGCAGGGAGGCGCCTAGAAACAACAGCTTTGAACATTCTAATGGAATTTTGGAACAGCTGTGCCTATTCCATTCCAAGCTCCCCTCCTTGTTTAGTTTATCTTCACAGCCACCTTAGTGCAAACTCACTTATTTACTTCAGTTGAAGTTTTTCCACTGGGCATGTAAACTCACCCATCCCATCCCTTCTGGGTGTTTATGTATAAAAATACTTAACCCCTGTTTGCCAGAAATTTCAAGGAAGTGAATAAACACAGCCCAGCCAAGGCCAAGTAAACACAAAAAAAGTCATCAAGGGTATGGATAAACTTGTTAGCTCATTTTTTAAAAAGAAAAAACAAACCTTAACAATCTTCCCCCACTCTCCCCCAACACTTAGCATAATCCCAAAGGTAGAGATTTTCAAAGCAGTGCAAGGGATATACCTAAACATTTTAATGGCTGAATCCCTGGCATTGCTCTGAAACTTTCAACCCAAAGGTTAGGCTCATCCAAAAAAGGTATTTTTCCTTTGTCTTTGCCACTCGAAATTTATTATCTGTATTGACCACATAATCACTATAGTTTTGTAGAACTTTAAGTAAAGGATTAAATAGACTGTTTTTTCTGTCTCCAAATTAAACTCTTACTAAGCTCTGGTCTGCACACAGATTTGTGCCAGTAGAACTATGTTGTTTAGGTGTGTGATTTTTAACCAATAAAGTAATATGGGTTCCAACCCCTAATGTGGATGCTGTTATACTTGTATAAAGGTGCTTTATACCATTATAGCTTATCCTCCTTCCCATATTAATTGCAGTAGAACTGCATCCACACTAGGAGGTTGTATCATTTTTAATATACTAGTATAGTTAAAGTAGTACAACTTCTGAGTTTAGACATTAAAGTGTTTACACTGAAATGCACCTGGTTTTAGGGCTAGTCAGTCTATTTATTGCTGCCCTGAGGGAGAAAAGTGAGATGGGATCCCCAGTGTATAACCTGAATATTAGTCAGAGGCTGACAATCGCCCAGAGCAGTTTTTCACCGTGTGCAGAGACCATATCCTATCTGAACATTAGCTGTGGCCTGGAGTCTTGCATGGTATCTGCATTAGTAAAATTTAGTGATCTTCCAGAATGTAGCTGAGTTTGATGTTATTGCGTGTGATGAATGATCAGGCACAGTCTAGTCTGTTTTCAAGAAGCCTGTCTCGACTCAGCAAACCTCACAAATTACCACATGATGCCCAACTTCCCATGCTTCAACAAGGTCATCAAGAAACTAGTTCAGCGCTGTCTTCAAAATATATCAGTCTCTGTCCAATATCCTGAACATTTTGCAGTTTGGTTTCAGAGTAGGTAATGCTGGTGGTACTGATGAATGACCTTCTCCTGGCCATGCTCATATTCCAGGATATATCTCCAGCATTTGAGATTACTGACTGTGGCACCGTACTATCAGTATTCAGACATAGGCAGAAATCAATGGAAAAAAGCACTTAAATGGCTCTAATCCTTTCCTTCAGGCAGGGCCGGCTCTGGCTTTTTTGCTGCCCCAGGCAAAAAAGCCTCCAGCCGCCCCCCCGCTCCCCAGCACGGCAGGGGAGGGCGGCCGGAGCCCCGGGGGGAGGGCAGCGAGCCCTGGCCGGGGCTCCGCTCTCCCCGGCGGCCAGTGCGCTGTGGGGAGGGCGGCGAGCCCCGGTCGGGGCTCCGCGGCGGCCAGAGCGCCGGGGGGAGGGCGGCGAGTCCCGGTCGGGGCTCCGCTGTCCCCGGCGGCTAGGGGAGGGCAGCGAGTCCCAGTCGGGGCTCCGCTGTCCCCGGCAGCCGGAGCCGGAGCACCGTGCCGCCCCCCTCCAGGTGCCTCCCCAAGCACAAGCTTGGTGGGCTGGTGCCTGGAGCCGGCCCTGCCTTCAGGATGTTCCCACAGAGTGATGATGGGTAATGACTTTTCCACACTGCCAGGGCCGGCTCCAGGCACCAGCCGACCAACCACGTGCCAATGTTGGAGTAGCGGGGGGCACTCGCGGTGGGGTTTTTTTGGTTTTTTTGGTTTTTTTTGTTCGGCGGGGTGGCACTCGAGGGGGTTTTTTGTTTGTTTGTTTCGGCCGGGCAGCGCAGGGGGTGTTTCAGTGGTGCGGCACTCGGGTTGGGGTGTGGCCGGCGCGGCCTGGCCCGGCGCTCCAGGGGTTTGGGCGGCCTGGTCTGGCACTCCAGGGGGGTGGCACTCGGGCGGCCCGGCCTGGGGCGGCACTCGGAGGGGGGCGGGGGTTTGGGCGTCGCGGCACTCAGGGGGGGCGGGGGTTTGGGCGGCCCGGCATGGCGCTGGGGGTTTGGGCGGCGCGGCGCTCGGGCGGGGGGGGGGTTGTTACGGCAGGGCGACGCTCTTCTTTTTTGCCTGGGGCAGCAAAATAGTTAGAACCGGCCCTGCACACTGCTGTGCTGTTTTCCCTATACTAATGTACCAACATGGATCCCAAAATATCTAGAGATAGTCCTGACTTGCAAAATTTAGGTGTAGATCCCAAATGCTTTGGTGGTGTGCAGACCCCCTGGGGGTTTGGTTTAGGGTCATTTCTACAAAAATGAACACACACAAGATGACATTAAACAGATTGCTCTTACCACCTATAGACCCACAGTCAGAGAGAGGGTAGAGATGATAGCACTCTGCTCCCCAAATTAGCTGTGGCTTCACCCTCACATTCTTGCACACACTGATCACCACCAGTTCATCTTGCCAAGACCTCTCATACCTTCAACAACAAACAAAAGCATCTGTTCCCAAGCTGTCATTCTGATATCACTCCATCCCATTATCAGATTCCTCTTGCTATTACATTGAACTGCGCTAGGATCCTAATACAACCCCATTTGAAGTCAATGAGAAACTTGAATTGGCCAACCCAGGATAAAGGAATTATTATTGTGTTATGAGTTTGTATTGTGAGCCCAATCATGGCTGGGCTCTTATTGTAGAACTCAGTGGTTCTAAAATTCCTTGATTGTTTTTTTAAGTCTTGAAATAAAATATCAGTTACCTATAACCATTTGATGGCCCAGTGTTATTTGGCTGTTTTCTTGTTGGTGTCATGGATTAAGTGGGTCTTGAGGAAGGATCAAAAGGAAGAGGGTATTAATCTTACAGATTATAGATACAATTTTCACAAGGGCCTACGTGATTTAGGAGCCCACATTCCATTTTGAAAAAACCTAGGTTTCACTGAATGTCAATGGGATTTAGGCTTCTCAGTCACTTAGGCACTTGTGAAAAGTATATTGTTATCTAAATATCTTATCTGTTATTATCTATAATAATATAAGATTAGAAACATACCAAGAATAGTAGGAGCATTTATTTATATAGGCCCCAATTCAGGAAATTATTTAAGTACTTGCTTAACTTTAAGTATGTACTTAAGACTTACATCCTCTAAGTACTTTGCTGAGTCCAGAGCACAGAGTTATACATATGCCTGTCACTTTACAACAGACAAATCATGGCCCAGATCCTGCAAACACACACAAGTAAAGTTGCTGACATGTTTAAAGTGTTTGCAGGATCCTGGCCATAGTTTGTGTTGTCAGCACTACAGATATAAGAAACACTATTAGAATGGCAAACCTCCTATTGAGTTAGTTCATTGCATGCTGGATCCGAACCAAATCTGTTAGCACAAATGTACTGTCAGTCCTTTCACCTTTTGCCTCATCTATACTATTTTGCATATCAAAATTGAGAAAGACAGAGAGAGAGGTCAAAACAAACAAACAAAACTATTACTAATTAATTTGCATCT
The DNA here is from genome assembly GCF_013100865.1 of Trachemys scripta elegans. NCBI lineage: Eukaryota > Metazoa > Chordata > Testudines > Emydidae > Trachemys > Trachemys scripta. Next base: position 175,858,005 of record NC_048300.1, read on the forward strand.
GCTAAGTTGCAAGTCTTGGGTTTGTTATTATTTTGATTAGTTTTTTTAAAATATACTTTTCCCCTCTGTAATCTTCTACAGACACCTTTCTACAAAAGCACCACTGGAGGAAGATTGTTTTGTAAAAAGTTCCTTAATTTTCCCCTGCTGAATTTATTTTAGTAGGCCATGAAGAAATGTGCATAACATTTTGTTCCCTGAATGTGAAGAGGCATTTAAAAAATGACATCCCCTTTTGTTGTGCTAAAACAGTTTCCATTCACCAACCTGTATGTGAAAAACCACCGTGAAACATGTTGAACAATACAGTTGTCAAACCTCACATCACCTTTTATCTCTGACTGTAAGCCACCCCCATCCTTCCATAAATAACTAAAAAAAAAAAGAGAGAAAGAAAAGAAAAAAGAAAGCAATACTTCCACCTGTATGTCACAGGAAATCTTGCTGAGACTAATCTGCTTTTTAGAAAGGTTTACCTTTAAATAGGATTTCCTTTCACTGCACACACACATTGAGTCAGGAAGCTCCACTCTGACTCAGTGCTAAATGCATTTGATTTTTGACTAGGGCCGGCTTGTAAACGATGGAACCGATGATTCATAATTTCCATCCTGACCCTGTTTGCTTTGCATTCACACTATGGCAGGTGAGCTGTCATGTTCAGGATAACCAAGCTATTTAGGGGGAAACTGATGCTATTCATTAGTCTGCTGTGCAAAAAATGCATTTGCATGGATGAGAACAAGCAAAGGAAGGTGATATGATACATGTAGATTTCAAAGGGTTCAAGAAAGTTCCTTTCAGCATTTGTGAATTTACATAACCAGGCAGTGCTGAATAGTTAATTGTCAGCTATGCAATATATGGCTGAGACATTACCCCCTTTGAATATGCTACTTATTTGAAAGCAAACCTTGCAGACAATGTCAGTTGTGTCTATTATGGTATTTGCTGTACCTTAGATATAGACAGATAGGTGGAAGGGAAAAAGATCACATCTTACAGAAGTGGAAGAATTTCTGGGAAATGTTTACAAATTCATATCACCACTCTACAGTCTGATATTCCAAAAGGAAGCATTATTAAGAAACATAAAGTTTATTAAGGACTAAATCCTCAGAGATGCTTATTTCCTGAAGCCCTCTCTCTGATCTGGTCCTAGAAATTGTAGGAATCAGTTTCTTTATTCATTTGCATTTATCATTCCCATTTTATACGCTATGACATGATAGGAGTGAAAGAGCATATTTAGAACTCATCCATCTGCAGCACAGTAAACACAAGAACTTTACTACCCGCTTCCATGTAACTGTGTCCAAGATACAGAACTGTGTGTTTTAAGGACTGACCCTACCCCTGGTATAGTCAATGGGGATTTTGCCATTGATTTCATTGGAGCAGGTTCTGGCCCTTATGCCCTAGCTAGAATCAAGTTTGAAAATAATGTTTAAATGTAGTTTAAATTCTGCTTGTAGCCAAAGGAAATTCCTGCAAGGCTTGGCCTGCCATTGTGGACTGGGCCAAAATGTGCTATCATGATGTGACGAAGTTGGGGATTTGTGCAGTGATTTACATGAATAGTGTGTGTGCACCTCTGTTTCCCTGTGTGCTGCCTGTTTAACAAGGTGGTGAGAGAGGGTTTGTTATTGCAGAGGACCAGGTGTGACCTCGTCTAGCAGCCAGGACCCCCGGACAACAGCCTGGAGATGGGGTACCCTAACAAACGGTGACTTGGTGACTAAGAGGCCCACCCCAGCTTGGCAGTCAACTGGTTCTGGCCGGTGGGAGGACAAAGGGTTGAGGAGAGAGGACCCCGCTGACGTGACCAACTGGTTCCAGACAGAGGGGAACAAAGGACGGAAGAGAGAGGGCCCCAGTGACCTGTTTACCTGGGACAGAGGACAAAGGACGGGGGAGGAGCTGTTGGGGCCGGTGATATAGGATGCCTTGGTTGGAAAGAGGGGGCTGCTGCACTGGGGAGAGAGAGCAGCCAGAGCCCACCTGGATGCAAGAGAGACCTGGATGTACTGTAATTAGGGAGGCTAGACCAGAGGGCCGAGAGAGTTTCCTGTGCTGGGTTCAGATGCTCAATAAACCCTCTGTTTTACGCTGGGTTGCATTATTCCCTCTGGGGGTAGAGGCCCCGGGGGTCCAGAGCAAGTGGATTCCCTGAGGGGGCCCACTGCGAGAGACAGGCATGTTGAAGGCTCAGAGAGGTGCAGTTCCAGGAGGCGGAGGGGCCTACGGCTTAACCCCCGAGAGAGAGTGGATCCCTGAGAAGGGCTGTCACACTGAAGGGTTCCTCCCAGGGACCATACAGAGCCGGGAAATAGCAGGAGTCCTTTGAGTCCATGACACACAGTAATATAGCTAGGTTGGTACCTACACCTGGGCACAGGTTTGAAAACTATTCTTATGCAGTTTTTCCACTGTCCACAGCACCAGGCCAAACCAATCTGGAGACCTATTTGATGACCACGTTTAAACGCACATCTCAGATATTTATGGTCACTATGCATAGATTTATGTGCATACAACAAGAAACTAAAACTACACTGCTACTTCTTAACATTATCAGCACTGCCCATGATTTTATCCTACACACTATTTTCCAAAGGTGTTGTGTGGCTACCTCCATTCCTGGATATGTGTGTGTGTTTTGGCTCCCGCTCTCCTTTATCCCCACTCCATGTGGTTTGTAGCCTTGTAGGTGGGAGGTTTGAGACATACCAGCTGATTGGGGGGAGAAGGTAAAGGAAGTCATTAGCACATAGGGAGGGGATGTGTTGGATGCACTTCACCCACACTAAGCGGGGAGCCAGAGGAGGGTGCCTGCTCCGAGTGACTGCAAGGTGCAATCAGTGAAGAGGCTGGAGACAGCAGCACTCTTCTATAAGGAGAGGCAAAGTAGCTGGAGTTCTGCTGCCTGGTAGAAGTCCCTTCCTCCACATGGAATCCCCTGAGGTATGACCTGGTACAATAATGGACGGGCATCTGCATTTTCCATCAGTCACACTCTCCCACACGTGTTCAAGCGCCAAGAGAGTCTTGGGTCTGTACAGAAAAGTGTGACATGGAAGGAAAATGTGACTCACCTGAGACCAGTGACATTTATTTCCTTGGGTTTTTCAGTTGTGGCTGTCGCACACTCTAGGCACATTACAAAATCAGTAACCCAGATCTCTAAAATATAAAATGGAACAGAATATCCTATAACTTTCTGCCTCTGATTCTTCTGCTCCCTGTGAAAAGGCCTGGTGAGACAGAGAAGGCCTTGCCGTAAGTCATCAGATCTAGCATTTAGCAGGCCAATGGCGGACGTGAGTTCAACAGCCAACAACCCCTCACTAAGAACACCCTGCTGTCAGCTCTCTCCCATTTAGCTGTAGCTAACCACATCAGAAAAGTCACAAATGCAGCATCATGAGGTGGGGAGAGAAGTGGTTTCTCAATTTTCTGTGGCTTTATGGATCAACGCCTCCACTTTAAACTTTGCCTGGAAATGAACTGGTAGCCAGTGCAAGTCAAAAAGGACAGGTGACGTGCTCCTTGCATAAAACACAGCTTAATAAGTGGGCTGCAGTTTCTGAATGGCTTGAAAGTATAGGATGTGGAGATACTATCTCTCAACCATCCAGCTGATGAGTACATTGTAAGTACCTAGAAAGATTATATAATAATTCTTAGCAGTGTTTTAAATTGTGCATGGCTCTACTGTTAGATACACAGAGGACAGGCAGTTTCCATGTGATGTGTAGAATGTAACCAGACTGGATTTTTTTTGCATGAGATATGGCTGGAGGGAACAGGGACTGTTTTCCCTACTACAGTAACTCCTCACTTAACGTCCTCCTGCTTAACGTTGTTTCAAAGTTACGTTGCTGCTCCATTAGGGAACATACTCATTTAAAGATCTGCAATGCTCCCTTATAACATTGTTTGGCTCACTTTACAAAGGAACATTGTACAATTTCCTCTTTTCCACCTCCTCCCACTCCCTTCCTCCCTCCTTCCCTCCCAGCGCTTCCCCCGTGCTCGCAGGGCCGCATTCCAAAAGGGGCTTTAGAGCTGCAGGCCAGGGCCCCGGGTCCCCCTTAGCCCAGGACCCTGCAGCCCCTAAAGCCCCTGTGTTCCGGGTGGCCCTGCCTGCCGGGAGCGGGGGGGGAGGGAGTTCCCAGAATCGCGCCTCCCAGAATTGCGGCCATGGGGGCGGTGCCGCGCTGCGCAGAGCCACCTGCACACCCCCTGCACCAAACAGAAGCTGCACCAGGTAAGTGCTCTGCACCTCCTGCCTGCCCCCATCCTGAGTGCCCTCCCACACCCTAACTCCCTCCCAGACCCTGCACCCCCAGTCCTGAGCCCCAGGGGTAAGCCAGGGGCACCTCCCCACCACAGTACATAATGCCTTTTGTCTGCCCCCCAAACATTTCCTTGGAACCTAACCCCCTGCATTTACATTAAATCTTATGGGAAAATTGGATTCGTTTAACATTGTTTCACTTAAAGTTGTATTTTTCAGGAACATAACTACAACGTTAAGTGAGGAGTTACTGTACGTTGCTGAGAAAGGGAAGTTTAGAGATGGGATGATAGTGTTTTAGGGCTAGTTGTAGGGTTAGTTAAGAAGGGGTAGACACAGTGGTACACTTTGGAACACTGGTAAAGACACAGGGCTAGATTCAACTCCATGGAGCAATTTATTTCAGCTGAGGATCTGACCTATAATTAGGGCCCTACCAAATTCATGGTCCATTTTGGTCAATTTCACAGTCATGGGATTTTAAAAGTCGTAATTTTCATGATTTCAGCTATTTAAATCTGAAATTTCACGGTGTTGTAATTGTAGGGGTCCTGACCCAAAAAGGAATTGTGGGGGGGGGGGTCGCAAGGCTATTGTAGGGCGGGTTGCAGTAGTGCTACTCTTATATCTGCACTGCTGCTGTGGGGGGGGGCACTGCCTTCAGAGTTGGGCATCCAGCCAACAACTGCCACTCTCTGTCCGTTCAGCTCTGAAGGCAGCACAGAAGTAAGGGTGGCAATACCACCAGCCCTCTAAAATAACTTTGTGACCCCCTGAAACTCCGTTTTGGGTCAGGACCCCCAATTTGATAAATGCTGGTCTCACCCATGAAATCTGTATAGTATAAGGTAAAGGCACACAAAAGACCAGATTTCATGGTCTGTGACGCATTTTTTATGGCCATGAATTTGGTAGGGACCTACCTAGAGTGTATGGGTGTCAAAGCCTTAGAGGGGAGATGAAACACCACCTGCCTCAGAGTTCTTGGGTTTTCTTTTGTTTGTTTTTTGTTTTAAATCTTAATTTTCTATAAGCATAACATGGTGAGTCTCATCCTTTGTCTCCAGTTCAGCCCTATGAAGTAAGTATAGCACAGTGATTATTATCAGAGAGGAAAAAATCCCAGTTATGACTTCAGAACATTTTTTCATTACCATACCTCCCCCCCTCCTTTGGCTTAGATTCCCCATATGTAAGATTTTACAGTTATTAGAAAGTACCTGGGTCATACCCCAGCCTTCCTTCACCACCTGTCTTCAAATAAACAACAGCAGGCAGAATATATCTGGGACTTGAGCTACTGAGTAATCATTTTCTTGCTGAAAGTATTATTAAAATAGGAATGTATTTATTCAGCTGTTAGCAGAAACTAAAGCAGCTGGAAGTTAGTTCCCCTGTTGGCTGTAAGAGAAATATCGGGTACTCATTTATTTACTATTAAAACGTGGGCATCTGGTCTCATTTTATTTTGTCACGGGTGGGTACCATGGAGGCAAAGTGCTTGAATAGTCTGTGGACTATTGAAGATGCATTAGAATTTATGATTAGTGTCTTATCATGTGGCAATTTTAGCCTGAATGTTTTAACATTTTCTACTGGTATTTTATGATGTGTTCATTGTAGGAGGCAGTGTGTGGCACATGATGAGCTACTGCAAACAGAAATTCTTCAAGAAAATTTCTTTGATCCCCAATGATGGAGATTCCACAACCTCCCTAGGCAAGTTATTCCAGTGCTTAACCACTCTGACAGGAAGTTTTTCCTAATGTTCAACCTAAATTGCCCTTGCTACAATTTAAGCCCATTGCTTCTTGTCGTATCCTCAGAGGTTAAGAAGAACAATTTTTCTCCATCCTCCCTGTAACAACTTTTTATGTATCTTTCCTATGCAGTGGGATAGTTTGCTCTTGTACCCTTAATAATGTCTCTTTGAAAAACTGCCAACTGTCTTTAATTGTTTTTCCCCTTAGACTTGCTTCCCATGGGATTTTACCTACCAACTCCCCGAGTTTGCTAAAGTTTGCCTTCTTGAAATCCACTGTCTTTATTGTGCTGTTCTCCCTCCTACCATTCCTTATGATCGTGAACTCTACCATTTCATGATCACTTTCACCCAAGTTGCCTTCCACTTTCAAATTCTCAACCAGTTCCTCCCTATTTGTCAAAATTAAATCTAGAACAGCCTCCCCCCAGTAGCTTTCTCCATCTTCTAAAATAAAAAAAAATTCTCCAGTACATTCCAAGAACTTGTTGGATGATCTGTGCCCTGCTGTGTTATTTTCCCAACAGATGTTTGGGTAGTTGAAGTCACCACCAAGTCCTGTGGTTTGAATGATTTTGTTAGTTGTTTAAAAAAAGCCTCATCCACCTTGTCTTCCTTGTTTGGTGGTGTGTAGTAGACCCCTACCATGACATCAACTTTGTTTTTTTACCCCTTTTATCCTTACCCAGAGACTTTCAACAAATCTGTCTCCTATTTCCATCTCAACTTCAGTCCAAGTGTGTAATTTTTAATATATAAGGCAACACCTCCTCTCTTTTTTCCCCTGCCTGTCCTTCCTCAGCAAGCTGTATCGTTCTATACAAATATTCCAGTCATGCGTATTATCCCACCAAGTCTCTGTGATGCCAACTATGTCATAGTTGTGTTTAGTTACTAGCATTTCGAGTTCTTCCTGCTTATTCCCCAGACTTCTCGCATTAGTACACAGACATCTAAGATATTGATTTGACCCCCCCCCCAGTTCTGTCTTGTCTCTCCCTTATTTCTGCTATAACCGCCCATGCTCGCCCCAGATTCTGATCCTTCTCCCAGGCCTCCGTGTTTTTGACTTACCTGTGGGCTTTGGTCACCTGCCCCCATCGAACCTAGTTTAAAGCCCTCCTCATGAGGTTAACCAGTCTGTAGCCAAATATGCTCTTCCCCTTCCTCGATAGGTGAACCCCATCTCTGCTTAGCAGTCCTTCTTCCTGGAACAGCATCCCATTGTCAAGGAAGCCGAAGCCCTCCCGGTGACACCATCCTCACAGCCAGGCATTCGCCTCCAGGATGCATCTGTCTCTGCCAGTCAAGGGTAGGGGCCTCGGAAGGACTGAAGAGAACACCACCTGCACTCTCAACTCCCTCACCCTTACTCCCAGAGCCCTGTAGTCACTTCTGATCTGCTGAGGTTCATACCTCACAGTATCATTAGAGCCCAGATGGATGAGTAGCATGGGGTAGTAGTCAGAGGGCCAGATGATCCTCAACAATCCCTCCATAATGTCTCAGATACGAGCCCCTGGCAGGCAGCATATGTCCCGGGATGCCATGTCAGGGCGACAGATGGGTGCCTCCATCGCCCTCAGAAAAGAGTCTCCAACCACCACTACCCTATGTTTCCTCCTGGGAGTGGTGGCTGTGGTCCTCTCAGCTTTGAGGGTACATGCCTTCTCCTCTTCAACCTTCATGGGATTTTAAAAGTTGTAAATGTCATGATTTCAGCTATTTAATTCTGAAATTTCATGGTGTTGTAACTTTTAGGGGTCCTGAACCATAAAGGAGTTGGGGGGGGCATGGTTATTGTAGGAGGGTTTGCAGTACTGCTACCCTTATTTCTGCACTGCTGATGATGGCGGTGCTGCCTTCAGAGCAGCTGGAGAGTGGTAGCTGCTGGCCAGGAGCCCAGCTCTGAAGACTGCTCAGAAGTAAGGATGGCAATACTGCGACCCCCCCCCCTAAAATAACCTTGTGACCTCCCTGCAACTCCCCTTTGGGTCAGGACCCCAAATTTGAGAAATGCTGATCTCCCCTGTGAAATTTGTATAGTATGGGGTAAAAGAACACAAAAGATGAGATTTCACGGGAGGAGACCAGATTTCATGGTTCATGATGCATTTTTCATGGCCATGAATTTGGTAGGGCCCTATACGTAAATAAATTAAAATTATTAATATAAATTGAGCTCAAATTATATATCCAAGCTAGGAATCCAAACCATTGACTAAATCCTTCTGAGAAATATTGTTTATACTGCTAATAAAATAAACAGCTATAAATAGCCTAAAGTCCTTAAAATAACATGTTCTGTTCCTGGTCTAAGATGGAGATGACTGTTATGAACAAAATGTTTGCACCTGTTTGCTCTGGAAATGAAATTGACCCCATTTTTTGCAAGTGAACCAACATAGCAGTATTATTTCCTTATTTTATTCCCTTTTCACAAATTCTAAGTACATTTTGTGACTTAATGCATTTTATGGGGATAATGCACACACACACACATCATGAATCTGGGCACCCTGCAGTTGCTGTCACTGCAAGATGAGCAATTCAATAAAAGAAGAAGAGAGAAGTTCTAAAGCTGCCTCTCCTTTGATATATTGGCTATTCCGAGCAGAGAGAGAGAGCAGGTGAGATGAAACAGGAAGAAATGCTTAAGGAGAGGGCAGAGGAACAATGAGAATGGGGAAAGGTTCTATACCTCAGTCAGAACTCCTGCAGAGAGGCTGATGTGATGCTGAAGAAAGGAAAGTTGCAGATGGCTTCTTCATACTCTGTTGACTAAAGCTGACCAGGAACAGGATTTCTCCATTCCATGAAAAGTTCTGAGATTTGGGGATTTTCCTGTTCTGTAGAGATCAGAAGAAGTCTAGGAATTTTTAATGGAACAGCTGCCCGGCTCCCTGAGGAACTGGCCAGGCTAGCACCTGGCTTCCTAGGGAGTCGGGGGTCCCTGAGAGCTGCAGACAAGCGGTTGAGGAACCTGGGAGCTGGGGCTTGCCTGGTGGGCTGGCCTGGAGAAGTGACTCATGGAAACTTCGTGCATCCCAGGTGCTAAGGAGTCACAAGCTTTGGAGCCAGGGCTGCCAGGGCTTCTGTGCTCTTTGTTCCCCCATCAGCCCACCAGGTGCACTGCTGAGGAGCCAGGCAGTGAGCTGGCAGGAAGCCAGGCAGGTGCCCGTAGGAATTGCATTGAAATCGATACATTCCTCTGTGACATTTTGATTTTTAACGTATCGGCATTTTTGAACAAAAACTTTCTAACCAGCTCTACTACTAACCTTCCTTCCCTTCTTAATGCAGTGGCCCCTACTACAGCCAGCTAGTGGAACAGCCCCAGTAGTGAAGAAGCCATCTTTTCTCAGGGAAGTGCACATGTGGCGGCAACCTCTTTGCAAGCCAGACAACATATGAATGCTTCCTCTTCTGCTCCATGCCTATCATCAGAAAACCTCCACTGGACTGCATCCACCAGGAAATGAGAGAGGATAAGGGGAGTGGGCAATAAACCAGGAGAGGAAAATTGAGGAAAGAGGACATCCACCAGACAAGGAAAGGAGATGGGGATCCACTAAGGGAGGGTGAAGAGATGGGAAACTAACAACAAGGGAGGGTGAGAAATTGAGGAATGAGGAAGCCACCACAGAGAGTTGGTCGGGAGCCACCAGGGAAGGAAGTGGAGGACAGAAATAGCCTTCAGGGAGAGAGGCGAGTGGGAGAGGATGGATAATGGGGGTAAGGGCACTTATACATTTTTTGGGGGTGGGAGACACTTTGAATTTTGCTTGGAGGCCCATCCCCATGCAATTATGTCTCAGCTGCCATTGGTTGTCTTAGAAGAGTGGTTCTCAGCCTCTTCCGCAGAACAGCCTCTTTTCCATGCCAGGACCCCCCTGGAGCCCTCCTCCCATTTGAGGGCAGGGTGATTGTGACCCTGTTGTGATATTTCGGCCTAAAAATTTACCCTAATTGTGAATTCAGCGGTAAGAAGTGAGTTCAAAACATTTTCCACAATAACAAATAACAATAAATATTGATGGGAAAAGGTGCAAAAAGGACACAGACTGAATTAGCCTAAAGAAGGGGGCCTACTGTTATAATTCAAGGATTGTGTTAAGATCATGCCTAGTAAACAAGAAAAAAAAATGTGTGACTGGAAATCAGTGGACCAGTTGTGTTGGAAATTAGGGCTAACTGGCGGAGAAAACAATGAGGGAGTGGGCTAGTCCATCACCACTTCCCTTTGGGATCCTCAGAAAGAGACTATAGGGAGAAAAGCTGGCTACAGAGATGCTGACTGACTGAAAGAAGGGGAAGGAGAGTGCTTCACTATCATGACTGACACTCCCACTATCTTCTGGGACCCTGGACCTTCTTTGTTTTAATCCTGAAAGATGTCCTGACCAGAGTGGGCCAGAGTGAGGGGCCCACATGACACCACCATCTCCACTGGCTAAATCCTCAGCACCACGTGGAATGTGAGACTTTATTTCCCACCCTCCACCCCGCCCCCCCCCCCCAAAGTGTCCTTTCCCATTCTTTTTTTCTTCTCTTTCTTATTTTTCCTTTTGCCTCATGTCTATAGAGAGTCTAGCTTAGCCAAGACTGAATATTTTGTATCACTGCTGTGAACCTGTGACCAGAAAGGTAGCTAAATGCAGTGCCCTAAACAGCTTGATGCTGGTATAAGTTTGCCAGGTCTTGGAGTGGCTAATACCACTACGTGCTGTGCCTGTGTTTCTCCAGTGAGGTTGCAAGTGAGAGTCAAAACCAGAGACAGAAGCTGCATTTTCGATCTTTGCTCTCCTTTTCTTTTCCCTTTTGCATGTGTCTTATTTTGCCTTCTAGAAAAAGAGATCAGACTTTAACAGCAGCAGCAAGGACAGCTTCAGCCCATCTCTTACAAATTATCTTCTCTTTCCCCCAAAAGGACAGTTTTTACTGACTTTAATACCATCTACGAGACCGTAGGGCAAGGTTCCCCCTCCCCCCGGTTCTGAAGACTCTCTCCAGCTAAAGGGAAAAGGAACAGAGGATGTAGTTAAAATAAAACCCTGACTTAATACTTTACATTTCAAATGCTTAACTGTTTTTCCTTCTTCTTTATATCTTTATTAAAGAGCTAAAAAGATATTCAATCATGTTTGCCATGGTATTAAGTATGCTGAGGTCTCTGTATACCAAATTCTGAACCTTGTTTAAAACTGTTTTATGATGGACAGTGACAGGGTCATGACCTACAACACCCTACCCCCAGCCACCTCTTCACCACCTCAAGTGGATAACCCGTCTTACAGTAACATAGCTCTTTGGTTGAGCTCTGTGTACCTTGAGAGTGAGCATGACAGCCCCTACTGATTCACTAGGCTATACTCTCATTTCTAAAGGAACAGCCATCCCTGAATAGTCACAGCACAGTGAACATTTTGAGGCACTTACTCAGAGCTGCAAATGTCAAGTATTTCAGTACTACCACATCAAGACAGACACAGTGACAATGGTGACACATTATTTTCCTAGCCAATGCTATGCACTGTAACAGGTGATTCTGCATGTCATATATGTGAAGAGTGTAGTAATCAGAAGCCATTATTACACAGTAGCAACTGGAAACACTAACTCACATCCTTCCCCCATCCAAGAGAAGGGTTGCTTTGATCTTTTTGATTATTGGACCCTGCCTGTATATCAACAGGCATATTGAGTTAAGATTTTCAGACGTGACGAGTGATTTGGGGTTCCTCAATTTTTGCATGTCCAACTTCAGCCACCTTAAAGGGGTCCAATTTTCAGGGGACAGGTGCTCATCACTCTCTGAAAATCACATCCCTTTATCAATAATAATAAAATAATCAGACCGAGCTATTGTGTAGCACTTTTCTTCAGTAGATCACAAACTGTTTTACAAAGGAGGTGAGCATCATTATTCCCATGTTACAGATGGGGAAACTGAGACACAGAGAATTGCAGTGACTTGCCTAAGGTCACTCAGTAGGCCATTGGCCAAGGTGGGAATAGAACCCAAGTCTCCTTAGTCTCAGTCGAGTGTACTGTCGGCTAGCCAAGAGCACATCCCTTTAAGGTGTCAAAATCAGTGCCCCAAAATCACCAGTCATTTTTGAAAACTTGATTGTACATCAACTCCCTCTTCCTCAGACTGACGATGGCAGCATACAGTCAAAATGTCTAACAGACCTTAAGGCTGAAGAGTTAGGGTTGTCACCAGATACCTGTTTTAAAATGCTTGTATGACAACATGTTCATATCAGTAGGGTACATGGGATAGGAAGAGATTATAGCCTGGCAAGACTTCTATACTGACAAAGCAGTTTACACAGTACAAATGTGTTCCTCGTGACAGATGAAGCTTAGCATTAAAGCTCACACAGCAACATTTCACTTTTAATACATATTGTGGCAGTTGTTCTGAAGCAACTGGTAGGCAGGCAGGAAGCAAGAAATGGGTCCCAAAAACTGACACTATAAATTTTCAGCATAATTCATAGTAACACTTTAATACTTTACTGATATTTTACTCTCATTTTGCAACATTCATTCATGGATCTCAAAGCACTTTACAAATACCAAGAGCTGGACTGTGTGATTAACACTCAGGCTTGTCTTTGGGGTAGTGGGGTGCTCCATGGCCCAGGGAAAGTATGAATGCTAACTCCCCCTATAAGATGATGCATTCTGTTTCCATCAGTGTCCCTGGCAAACTCAAGGGGCCAGAACAGAAAGATACAGGGCCCTGCTCTCATGTCCCTCCTGACCCTTTCATGTTGATATCCCACGAGGGCTGAATAAAGATACACCAGCTATACCCAGTCTGTGCATGGAGGGCAAAAGGTGGGATAAAGAAAGATTCCGTGCAGAGAGTGAGTACAAGATTTGGGCACCACTGATCATCTTAAGTGGGATTATCATGATGCATAAGCCTGGTGCTGGATCTCTACACAGGGTTGCTGTCATTCTTCGGGCATGAGCTATTGCATGGCTATTTGCCCACAGTTATGATTACACATACATATTAGGTAGGTTCAAGTGGTCACTTAGACACACAAGCATGCAATTACCTGATTGACAGTTATGGTAATTATGTGCACACAAGGCTGGTGCTAGGTATTTTGCCATTCAAAGTATGGTACTTGGCTCTATGCCTGGGCAGGAGATCATGCCGGGTATGGTTGCTTTCTGGCTCATTTGTAGTTGGGGCTGCAGTCTGAGCCTCTGTCAGCTGAGGGCCGAATCCTGAGGTTCTTACTCGTTATTTAGTCTTAAGGCTGTGGCCCTGACAACGGATGTTAATAATACTGCACCAATTACTCATCCTGATCCAAGTTATCAGAATTCCAAAGGAATTAATATTTATCCTTTAGGTGAGAACCAACAATATATAGACCTTCATATTATGGTACAAATCTTATTAGCATCATTCTGCCCCTTCCAGGAAAATAATTTCCCCCACAATGCCCTCATCATCTTCCTGGTTGTGCTTTAAGGTTACAGTTCACATTTCACCCCACATCACACTAGCTTGCCATGAGCCCAGCCAATACTAAATAGCACCACTCCTGTTCTATTGTTCTGTGTTTGTACAGCACCTAGCACACGGGGTGTCTGGTCCATGAGTAGGTTCCTAGGCTACAGTAATACAAATAATAAATCAAATGATAACATCCCTTTTCCTCCTCATACTGTTGTTCTCCTTTCACTTAGGCAGGCAGTTAGAGGATCCAGATGCTAAGCTGTGGGGAATGTTTTCTCCAGTAGCTGCCAGAATCATCTGGCCTCTTGTAAAAAGCAACAGGCATTTTAGCTGGCAGCTTCAGAATCAGCTGTGCTTATCTCATGTGGTTACACTGGAGGTTGGTTATTTGTACTGCCTTGTTTCCCTGGATATACCTTTTACTGTGAATCCCATCTCTGGGCTAAGAAGCACATCGCACTTTTGATGGTGGTAGTTCTCAAGTCGTTCATTAGGGGCTAGAGCAGTGGCTCTCAAAGTTTTGTATCAGTGACCCCTTTCACACAGCAAGCCTCTGGGTGTGAACCCCCTTATAAATTGAAATCACATTTTTTCATATTTAACATCATTATAAATGTTGGAGGCAAAGCGGGGTTTGGGAGTGGAGGCTGACAGCTCACAACTCCCCGCATAATAACCTCGTGGCCCTCTTAGGGGTCATGACCTCCCAGTTTGAGAACCGCTGGGCTAGAGTCTGATACATTTACTCTTTGCGCGTAGTTCCATCCACTTCCATGAGGCTCTTTGTGGAGTCAGTTGCTATTTGATAAGTGTACAGGGGGAGCAGAAATTGCCCTGTTGAGCTTTATGGCCCTTTGGTGATTAACAACATAAAAGGCAGCACTGTCAGTTACTGACCCCCATTTTGCACCCCACTAACACAGCTGCAACTCCCATCTATTTCAGTGGGATCTGCACCCCGGTGAGTGGAAGCAGAATATGCCCTGCTGTTGTTAAAGCTTCCTTAGAAATGCTAACCCCTTAACAGTGTGAAAGCACACCTGTCTTTTGTCATCTATCTCTTCCTCTTCTCCAGCCCCAGAGATAAAATGCAAAGCTTTGGTGCCTGGTTGCCCTCTCTCACGGGAAGGGGCAGTGAGGAAGGAAGACTCCAGGAAGATTTCCTTGCAGCGCCCCACTCCACACAGTTTTATGCGGATTGTGGAGCAGTTGCGTTTGTCCCCTCTCCTTCCTCCCTGGTGGAATGAGCCATGAGTCCAGCCTCCATGCTGCATGGTTCCCAGATACTTGAAGGCAAAACAACTCAATGCAAAACCTGAGGTATTTCTGGTGTTGTGGTTAATTTAGACAGCATCAAAACAGCTACAGGATGCCTAACTAATTCCACAAGCCAACTGCCAAGATCAACGAGGAAGCTGATTCCATCTTGAACTACAGCAGTGGATACCATTTCAAGTGAAGAATGTTCACCAGATTTTACACACAGTCCTCTAGTGATCTCAGACCTACATGGTCATTTGTCCCTGGGACATGTTCCAAAGATCATCAAGTTCAGACCAGAGTTAGAGCAAATCACTGTGAATGACAACTCAGAGCAAGACGGGCATAGAAGGGAAAAGAGAGACGGAGGCCAAATGCCAATAGGCTGAAAAACACCATCTACTCCATTTCCCACCCCTGACTTTTCCAATTGATCTGCCATATTGACTATAATCTAAAAACACACTGACTGGAAAGTTTGCTAAGCTAAGGCACAGAAGAGTCTAGGAAGCCGCAGGGAAAAAGTACTTCTGCCTTCTCTTTGCATGAAGCAGAGTAAAACTGGGTCTCTCTCTGAAGAGATAGTAATGCCTGTAATCATGACAAGTCACTTCTGGTGCCTGTTATCAGATCAGAAATTCTGCCATTTAACTGGTACTCCTGCATATTTTGTGAAATTGGCAAAAGACAATTATGCATTCTGATGCAGTCAGAAAAATAATACCCCTGTACATGACAGTATATTGATCTATAGTACATGATCTTGGCTATGTGGGGCTTTGCATTTATTGATTTAAAAATAATCATTTGCACAAAGGACATTTTTTTAAATCTCCAAAAACTTCCTTTAAGGCCTAATCCAACTCACATTTGAAAGCAATGGTATATTTTCCATTGACAGTGAGAGTTGAATCAGGTCATTAGACTGCATTTATAGCCTAGTTGTCATCATAGTTTAAGATCAGACTATTAAAACCCCCCTCTATGTATCCAATTTTAGATACTGGTTATGTAATTTTATCTTGTAACAGGACACTCTTATGAGTCAAACCAAGTGGGTTAATTCCTATTGTAATGAGTACGTATAACTAATAGAATGGACGTTGCAGAAATTAGATCAGATGCCTCACTACAGTTTTTCAAAAACTCAGTTTAATGCCTTTGGTTTAATAAATGCTAAATGAAAATTTACCAGAAATTATTTACCTAAACCTCCAGAGACTCCGAGTCATTAGAATAAGTACAGATCTAAAGCCCAACTGCAGATTAGTGCACTGTATTACAGAGTTGTGGAATTGTCATTTCAGTGGCCTCATACCCTTTCATAACAGGATTTGATAAGATAATGATCAAAACTAGGGTAAGATAGCTGTCTATTCTGATCTGTTTTTTAATATCTTCCAAAAATAATAGGAATGATGTATAAATCTGTGTACAGTCACAGCCTTTATGCTCCTAATTTTGTGCAGCATTTAGGTACAAAAGTGATAGGTGCCACATAAAACAGACAGATGGAGGAAGACAGAGAGATTCTAAGTGCCAGGGGTAAAATTTTCAAAAGTGTCTCATTCTCAAAATTGATAGATGGGTTAATGCCTGGGGACGGTTGGTAGGGGATCTCTGTGAGCGTGATGAAGAGATCCTGGCTGTCTGGGAAATCAGCGTTGTAGGTGCTGTCGACTGCCTCGTCCTCCTCCTCACCTTCCTCATCTTCCCCGTCCGCTAACATTTCCGAGGAAGCGGCCATCGACAATATCCCATCCTCAGAGTCCACGGTCAGCGGTGGGGTAATGGTGGCGGCCACACCTAGAATGGAATGCAGTGCCTCGTAGAAACGGCATGTCTAGGGCTGGGATCCGGAGCGTCCATTTGACTTTTTGGTCTTCTGGTACGCTTGTCTCAGCTCCTTGATTTTCACGCGGCACTGCGTTGCATCCCGGCTGTATCCTCTCTCTGTCATGGCTTTTGAGATCTTCTCGTAGATCTTTGCATTCCGTCTTTTCGATCGCAGCTCCGAAAGCACGGACTCATCGCCCCACAAAGCGATCAGATCCAAGACTTTCAGATCAGTCCATGCTGGGGCCCTCTTTCTATTCTGAGATTGCATGATCACCTCTGCTGGAGAACTCTGCATCGTTGCCAGTGCTGCTGAGCTCGCCACGATGTCCAAACAGGAAATGAGATTCAAACTGGCCAGACAGGAAAAGGAATTCAAATTTTCCCGGGGCTTTTCCTGTGTGGCTGGTCAGAGCATCCGAGCTCGGACTGCTGTCCAGAGCATCAACAGAGTGGTGCACTGTGGGATACCTCCCGGAGTTATTAGTGTCGATTTCCATCCACACCTACCCTAATTCAACATGGCCATGTCGAATTTAGCGCTACTCCCCTCATTGGGGAGGAGTACAGAAATCGAAGTTAAGAGACCTCTATGTCAAACTAAATAGCTTCATTGTGTGGACGGGTGCAGGGTTAATTCGATTTAACGCTGCTAAATTCGACATAACCTCCTAGTGTAGACCAGGCCCTAGATTGTTGGCAAAAACAGGTCTGGAAAGTGAGACAAAAGGGTGGGAGGAGAGTGGAGAAATGTACTTGGAAAGGCTAAGTACTTAGTCAAGGGGAATGAGGGGGAGGGTTGGGAAACTTATGAGAGACCAGAGGTGAAGCTAAGAATGATGGTTGGCCAAGGTACAGGCTACAGAGTTGACAAGAAAAAAGTCTTCATAGGAGACGCCAAGGGAGGTCTGAATGTTACCTGTTAGGTAGGTAGGATATGGCCAGAAGAATACATGTAAGGGGGACAAGGAGATGAAAGAAACACATACCCATTGAGACACTAGACCATTTACTCTGCATCAATCCTTCAATTGACAGATTTATGTGCTGGGCTATTAGATGGGACATAGAATTGGGCTAAACATATGGTTTGTTTTCATTTACTTTTCATTCTCTTCTCTGAGCAGCGTCAGGCCCCAATGGAATAACTGCTGTTGAAAGCCCAGCCTGAGTTCTCTATCTAAAACTACTAGAAGAATAGAAGAGAAATAAAATGATTCATTAAGATAAGGATGACAATGACAATATTTATAGTATATATATGACATTTCTATTGCAGTAACACCTAGAGGGCTCTTCAATATCAGGACCCAATTGTGTCTAGGCATTGTCCATACTTTTAGTAAAGGATCATCTGTGCCCCAAAGGATTTATGGTGTTGAGCCCCAATCCTGCAAAGACAAAGTGCTTAACTTTATGCACTGTAAGTAGCCCTATCCATTTCAATGGAACTACTCTCCATGCATAAGTTAAGCATATCCACAAGTGTTTGTAGGACTGGGGCCTAAGGGACATGACATGATCAGACAGAATCTAAAAGACAAGATCAGAAAATTCTAGAATGTTAGAGTATGCTGCAATAAAATTCTCTTTATGTTGCGGTTTTATTAAATTCTACTGGAAATTCCTTCCATAAAGAAGTACTCTTCTTCCATACCCTCTCCTTCCCTGACACTTGCACATTAAAGCATGTGTCAGTTGCAGTAGCTGTAAAATTTTAAAGGCTTAGTACAAAATCCAAGGTATTGCTAAAAATAGTGGCAGAGGGGCCTAGTGGTTAGCACACTAGCCTGGGACTCAAGAGACCTGGATCCTCCTATTCCTGCTTTGTAACTGACCTATGGGGTGACCTTGTGAGAGTCACTTGCTTCTCTGCCTCAGTTTCACCATGGAGATAATGATACTGACCTCCTTTGTCACGTGCTTTGAGCTCTACTGATAAAAGCTAGGTATTATTAACAACTTTTAAATTTGGTTCCCCCACTGAAGCAGTCCTTCACTTCCTCACTGGAGGACCAAACCTCTATCAGATGAAGTTGATGTCAGAGGAGGATATGTTTATGGTTTCCTCTAAGCAGCTGACAAGGACAGGTATCAGGAGGCAGCACTTGCCTAATAAATATTAGTTAATAAATATTTTAAACAGCAAAAGCTTCTGGTTACAAATATTCTAGGAAGGCCCAGAGGAGGAGTGAGCATATGCAAGCATTTGTGCCCCAATGAGATCCACAGCAGCCAGAAGAAGACATAAAAAACCCTCCTCTGATGGCCAGTCCTTTCCTTCCTCTATTGGATGGGCAATTGCAGCATATTCTCCTCTTATTTTGCTCATGTTGCATTGGCTCGTGGGTGAAGGACACGCAACAGGCTTCAGAGAAGATGAGGTTCTGATTCAAAAGCTACACGACCCAATTGTCCCCTGCCTTGTACCAAACGTAGCCATTTATACTTGTTTAAGATGGGCATAAAATGTTACCAAATGGGTCTGGCTGCTTTGCATAGGTGTAAGTGATGACACAAAGTATGGGGAAGTGGAAATTCAAGGTTGCAGCGAACTGCTTATTTAAGACACCACCCAAGTTCTCTGACCTCTGGGTAACAGCATGCACTCTTACTCACTCTTTTTCTCCTTCTGAAATACACTGCCATGTACATGACTTTCATGATGTTTAACTCCTCATGTGACATCTGAGGCATAATATGCTTCTTTTGAGTTTGTAATGAAACCATTGGTGTTATTAGCAATTTGGGCGATGATGACTTCACCATACCAGCCACTTACTGTTGCTTGTATTCAAACCTGAAATATCCACATCAGGGCTTCCCTATTATTACACTTTAGTGAGGTTCCACTATGCCACAAAGAGACACAGCACTTTGAAAGGTGTGTTGTTGGTGAGATGCTCAGAAAACTTCCCTTAGTTGGTCACAGACTCTTTCCAAACCACTGCATGCAGTGAGGCTCCCGATAGTAACGTGCCCTTTCAGAAACTATGGACTACTTTCTCCTTTCAGTTCCACTGGTACACCGCACTGGGTACTGAAAGCAGAGTATGCTCATCTGTACTTTAAGTTGCTCTTTAGAAAGACTACAGATTTTCTGATGTCAGAATTTGCCAAAATAACAAAACAGAACAAAACCAAGACAAGATCCAAAGCAAATCATGTTTGAATTCTGGGACATTTGCTAGCTTTCCATCTGTCTAGAGAACAATAGAAAGCACTCACGTGACTATGCACTGAAATGAGTTTCAACCTCTGCGCTCTCATTATGCAGATGGCGTACAATGCCAGATGCAAAGTAATTGGTGTGGTTTCGAAGTTCCCTGGATCATGTCACAATTCATACAGTTTAAAACACATAGAAGTTCGTAATCTGTATGAAAATGTCTGCTCAACTAAATTTTTTCATTTAGTCTGGAATTGTCTTGATAATTAAATGTCATTTTAAAATTCAAATGATAGTTCATATTCTCTACGGTAGTCATTTCTGATTCTGTATCTAACCAATAGACTCTTACAGAAATAATCAGAATGCACAAAAAGTCATTAAAATATAACTTGGAGAACACAGCCTTATAGCTGTGTGATGCCAAAGGCATGACAAATATGGTGCTGAATAGCAGCACAGCATTCCCCAAACTGTACTATGGTTTCTTGATGATCTTTTAGGGGAGAAGGTGGTGATACGTGTATCTGGCAAGGAAAGTTTGTTTATGGAGAAACTGCATTTAGTTTTTTTAAAATAATTATTCTGGTTTTGAAAGATGTTGAATGGTTAGCGATACTGTTGGAACAAGATGTCGGGATCATTGGGAATATGGGCAAGTTAGCTGCGGAGTATGATTTACAGTGACCTACTGAGAGGAAATAGCTATCTGGAAAGCAGCAGGAGAGAGAAACATCCATGAGTGATTGTGGATAGCAAACTAAATATGAGTTTACAGCATGATGCCCATTCTGACAACAGCCTTATAAGATGATCACATGTAAAACTGAGGCTGCAGTGGTTCACCCTACATTGCCCTGGTATGACAACACCTGAAAGATCAAGTGCATTTCTGTTCCCCACAGTTTAAAAGCCTATTGAAGAATATCTGATCAATGGAAACAAAATAATAGAGGAACAAGAATACAAAAATCTATGTGACGAGAGAGTACAAAAAAAGTGAAGAGACTGAGGGAGCCGAGTTACAGCATTGAGATAGTGTAAATTACTATGATTGAAAACCCTTTGGGGCAGGTACTGTCTTTTAGTTCTGTGTTTGTACAGTGCCCAGCACAGTTAGATTTTGCTCTGTGACTGGGGCTCCTAGACATTACCACAATACAAATTAATCATATGAAATGGTATTGCTCCATTGCTGCTAGCTATGCCAGTTTACACCAGCTGAGATTCTGACCCATAGAGTCAAGAACAGAGAAGATGCAGCAGACAAATCATTGTCTTTAAAAACAAAAGAAAACTTCAGTTAAATAAAATGCAAGAATTAGTGGTATTTAATTAGCTCATGGTTGGACAAAGACAAAACCCCCGAATGAGAGGAGGGAAAAGTTTGGCTTAATATGAAAAGGTTCTTAAGTGTAGCAGCTGGGATGTTGAATAGATCACTCTGGGAAGTGGCAGTGGTGCAATCACTGCAGATGCTCAATGACTTGTTAGGTAAAAGATTTTAGTGGAAATGATGCAAGTAGTTTTGCAAACTATATGACCCAAATAGCCAGTTCTGATCCCAGTCACTATAACGGGAATACTGTCACCTTTTCAGTGCCACGATTACAATAGTTTCAATTCACCTTAAAGAAGTTCCGAAGAATCTGACGACCGTGAATGAAGCGTATGTAGTTGTGCACTCCAGAATGAGGGAACTGAATAATAGTACCTTTCATCCATAGAGCTCAAAACACTTTATAAAAGATGGATATGCCTTATTACCCCCACTTTACAGATTGGGAAACTAGGATACAAAGATAAAACAGAAGGTCATGCAGTGACTCAATGGCTGATCAGGGAATGGAACTAGGGCTTGGTCTACACTAAACCCCCAAATCGAACTAAGGTACGCAACTTCAGCTACGTGAATAACGTAGCTGAAGTCGACGTACCTTAGTTCGAACTTACCGCGGTCCAGACCCGGCAGGCAGGCTCCCCCGTCGATTCCGCGTACTCCTCGCGGTGAGCAGGATTACCAGAGTCGACGGGGAGCACTTCTGAGTTCGATTTATCGCATCCAGACTAGACGCGATAAATCGAACCCAGAAGTTCGATTGCCTGCCGCCGAACCAGTGCGTAAGTATAGACAAGCCCTAGGTCTCCTGAACTCAAGTCTGCTGCGCTGACCATACAGAGGTACAGGCAGGTACTCCTGAACATTGCGCCAGAAGATTATACACTGCTGATCATGGCATTTTAAACATGAAGGTGCTGATGACAGGTGTTCTTTTTTGTGCTGACATTCGACGGCACACATTTCATCTCAATCTACGCAGTACTTTTGTAGTTAGCCATCACTTTCACCACCAGCCATCATAATTTAAAATCCTACTGTCCTCAAAGAAACAAAACTCTCACCAGCATCAGTGAGAGTTTAGCTTGTGTGGGGATTGCTACATGGGATCCCAACTAGTTATAACAGCCTTAGAGCCCAAGAATAGTTTAGGAGCCCAGATAATCTTCATCCAAGAATATTAAAGGAACTGGCACATGAAATTGCAAGCCCATTAGCAAGAATTTTTAATGAATCAGTAAACTCAAGGGTTGTACCATACGACTAGAGAATTGCTAACATAGTTCCTATTTTTAAGAAAGGGGAAAAAAGGTGATCCAAGTAACTATAGGCCTGTTAGTTTGACATCTGTAGTATGCAAGGTCTTGGA
This sequence comes from Trachemys scripta elegans, assembly GCF_013100865.1. Classification (NCBI taxonomy): domain Eukaryota; kingdom Metazoa; phylum Chordata; order Testudines; family Emydidae; genus Trachemys; species Trachemys scripta. Next base: position 175,880,529 of record NC_048300.1, read on the forward strand.
AAAAAAATTGAAGGAGAAAGTAGTTAAGGATATTGAGGTCAATGGTAATTGGGACAAAATACAACATGGTTTTACAAAAGGTAGATCGTGCCAAACCAACCTGATCTCTTTCTTTGAGAAGGTAACAGATTTTTTAGACAAAGGAAACGCAGTGGATCTAATTTACTTTGATTTCAGTAAGGCATTTGATATGGTTCCACACGGGGAATTATTAGCTAAATTGGAAAAGATGGGTGTCAATATGAAAATTGAAAGGTGGATAAGGAACTGGTTAAAGGGGAGACTACAACGGGTTGTACTGAAAGGTGAATTGTCAGGCTGGAAGAAGGTTAATAGTGGAGTTCCTCAGGGATCTGTTTTGGGACCAATCTTATTTAATCTTTTTATTACTGACCTTGGCACAAAAAGTGGGAATGTGCTAATAAAGTCTGTGGATGACACAAAGCTGGGAGGTATTGCTAATACAGAGAAGGACCAGGATATCATACAGGAAAATCTGGATGACCTTGTAAACTGGAGTAATAGTAATAGGATCAAATTTAATAGTGAAAAGTGCAAGGTCATGCATTTAGGGATTAATAACAAGAATTTTGGTTATAAATTGGGGACACATCCATTGAAAGTAACAGAGGAGGAGAAGGACCTTGGCGTATTGGTTGATCACAGGATGACTATGAGCCGCCAATGTGATATGGCCGTTAAAAAAGCTAACGCGGTCTTGGGATGCATCAGGCGAGGTATTTCCAGTAAAGATAAGGAAGTGTTAGTACCGTTATACAAGGCACTGGTGAAACCTCATCTGGAATATTGTGTGCAGTTCTGGTCTCCCATGTTTAAGAAGGATGAATTCAAACTGGAACAGGTACAGAGAAGGCCTACTAGGATGATTCGAGGAATGGAAAACCTGTCTTATGAAATGAGACCTTAAGAGCTTGGCTAACCAAAAGAAGGCTGAGGAGAGATATGATTGCTCTTTATAAATATATCAGAGGGATAAATATCAGGGAGAGAGAGGAATTATTTAAGCTTAGTACCAATGTGGACACAAGAACAAATGGATATAAACTGGACATTAGGAAGTTTAGACTTGAAATTAGATGAAGGTTTTTAACCATTAGAGGAGTGAAGTTCTGGAACAGCCTTCCAAGGGGAGTAGTGGGGGCAAAAGACATATCTGGCCTCAAGACTAAGCTTGATAAGTTTATGGAGGGGATGGTATGATGGGATAACCTAATTTGGGCAATTAATTGTTCTTTGATTATTAGTAGCTAGATATGCCCAATGGTCTGTGATGGGATGTTAGATGGGGTGGGATCTGAGTTACTACAGAGAATTCTTTCCTGGGTGCTGGCTGGTGAGTCTTGCCCACATGCTCAGGGTTTAACTGATCTCCATATTTGGGGTCAGGAAGCAATTTTCCTCCAGGGCAGATTGGCAGAGGCCCTGGAGGTTTTTCGCCTTCCTCTGCAGCGTGGGGCACGGGTCACTTGCTGGAGGATTCTCTGCACCTTGAGGTCTTTAAACCACGATTTGAGGACTTCAATAACTCAGGCATAGGTTAGGGGTTTGTTACAGGATTGGGTGGATGAGATTCTGTGGCCTGCGTTGTGCAGGAGGTCAGACTAGATGATCATAATGGTCCCTTCTGACCTTAAAGTCTATGAGTCTATGAGCTCCTGGTATTCACTTCACAAAAATCAATCCAGCAATTGTTATGTCACTTATTATGAGCCCCATCTAGCAATCTAGCTTCATCTTAATCTAAATATCAATTGCAATGTACAGCAGTTGCCATGGTATCTGCAATCCTTACACAGGCAACACTTCATTGAACCTAAAGTTCCCTATAAAATGCTTGAAAGTGGGCAAAAGTCTGCTCTAAGAGACAACTCCAGTCCTAACTCCATGGCCAGGGAGATCCCCTTGCAGAAGAGCTAGTGATGGATATGAAGGACTCCACACACAGCAACACACAGGGCTGACGCTTCAGGATTTGACATTTGGATGATCCGCAGTTCCTCCTGTTCCTCCCACATCAGGAGCATGCTGGGGCAGCAAGGTCTACCACAGGCAGACCCGTGTGGAGTAGCTCTGCAACTACTCTGTGGCCTGGGAGAACCCTTCTCCCCTGATATCCCCAGCTAGTACCTGCCCAAATAGAAAGCTAGGTATGAGTTCCTCATTTTTCCTTTAAATTACCATATGAAACCCCAATGCCTTGATACGTAAAATGCTTTTAAACGTGATATGGATTCTACTGTTGGCATAGCTTTACCTCCCTGTTTATTATTAAAGGATGCTGTGAATGAATCATACTCCCCATGGATTACACTGGAAGAAGCTCATTGAGTGAAGGAACAAAACACTTGGTGCACTGACAAAGTATGATGAAGATAAATGAAAGGGGTTATGCCTCAGTCTCATCAATTCATTTCATGCCCTGACTGAAATTCTAGCCACTAAAATGAAAAAAAAAAAATCTTTTCTCTAAAACTGTGACTTACTTCCTGGGACTAATGTTGAAACAAACTGTTTTGACCACAGTTGCCAGCTTTCACGCGGTAAATAAGCACCCCGACTTTTACAATAAAGCCAAAAATCAAGCTAATCCCATTTCCAAACAAGGCCAAAACAAACCAATCCCTAAGAAGCCCAACTCTTTGTGACTAGATTCCCCGGCGTGCAGTCTGGGACTGTGGTGGGCCTGCTGTGCACCCCTGACTCTCTCCCCGCATTGCCCCTGCTTGCCCCTTGCCCTTGCTCACCGGGAGACGATCAAAAAAAAAAAGCAACAAGCTACAACAAGCAATAAGCTGCAAGCCAAAAACTAGCCAACAAGCAACTCACAAGCCAATTAAGCCAAAACCAAGCCCAATTTCTGCGTTTTTTTCGCAGGTTTGGCATGTCTGGTTTTGATCCTCTGTAAATTAGAGGGTCACATGTGAGGCATAACACGCAGGGAAAAAGAGAATCAGTAGGGCTAAGGGGATGGAATGAGGGAAGAGCAGGGTGTGGGCAATGAGGCAATGGAGGAGAAATAAACATGGATGGGATGTTTTAGTGGAATAAAGGTGGGGGAAAAGAAGAAAAAAAAACTAAAGAAAAAAACAGAAATGGGAAATATGTTGTATCACAAAAAACCAAGCAAACCCTCACTAACTTCACTTGCCTACAACACCATAAAAATGTCACTAGAGGCTCTGAACAAAACATATAGATTCATGGATTCCAAGGCCAGAAGGGACCATAGTGATCATCTTGTCTGACCTCCTGCATAACACAGGCCATAGAACTTCCGATATAATTCCTTTTGAACTAGAGCATATATTTAAAAAAACACCCAATCTTGATTTAAAAGTTGCCAGTGATGGAGAATATACCATGACCCTCCGTAAATTGTTCCAAAGGTTAATTACCCTCCCTGTTAAAAATTTATGCCTTATTTCCTTGATCCCTTAGCTTTAGGAGCATCTTTCATTCCCGATACCTCAATAGACTATGGGTTCAATGATGCTTTTACTGTTCTGTGGAAACTCTGGGAGAAACGCTTCCTCGGCAGGTTTGCTGGGAAGCAGGGGAAAGCTCCTGCTGCTACACTCCTTCAGAGGGCGCAGCATACTCCACACTGTGTGTCTAGCTAGTTTTGCTGCCCACTGTCTATGGGTATGGGCTCGGGCTCTGTCTCCTTCTCCCTCCCCCATTGGGGTGGTTTGAGCCTCAAAGGGCACATTAGGGAGCATACTGGGGAAGAGAAAGCTCTTTCCCCTCCATATATTATGGAGCCACAGCAAATAATCTGGGTCTACAGACAAAGATCACTTCACCCACTACTGAAATGCAACTGTCTCTAGGGTGGGACACAAATAGCACACAGAAAGACTGCAGGAACAGGAAACGAATAAAAATAATTACTGAAAACAGGGGAGAAATTTACATAGGCAGAATGCATCTATTGGCTAAAGTGGAACCTGGCTGGGAGTTCAATAAGGGTAAGCCTAGTTTGTATTTTCTTCAGACAAAATGTGTGTATTTAGAGAGTGTTCTACCCAATAACATGATCATCATTAAAAGTAAGCCCTGCAAAAGTAAGCCCCCGCGTTTATCCACTTTATATCCATGGATATCTTCATCCACAGATGCGGTAATATTGTTTGCCATCTTTGCGGATCACAGATTGGATGCAGATATAATTATTCAGATTAAGCTAATACCTGTGAAAGTTCACTTTGCTTTTATATCCCATTGCCAGTTCATCAGTGACAATTGAAATTATCACTGCGTCATCTCTCTGCGCTTTCCTGCCGGTTGTGTCCAGAAAAGATTCCAAACTCTGTATTTGAAAAGCCAATGGAGAAATAAATTCAAAAGAAATTAAGTGGTGGTGCATTCAGTTTGAAAGGAAATGAGAAAGGCAAATCACCAATTTGGAATACATTCAGATTTCTTACTGTGGATGAATATGTTGCATATGTCGCATGAAAAAAAGTCTGTGCTTTTTCTAGCCATAAAACTGGTACTTCAAACTTACTTAAACATAAATGTAGATCAGAATTGGGATATAGTTTGCTGAAGATATTCACCAAGAAATATGTCAATATCACACGCGACATGAAGACAACTATGAATCAGGAATTATTGCAGTTTGTAGCAACAGACATAAGAGCTTTTGAGGTAGTCAGTGGTAAGGGATTTCTTGCATATTCTCAATATTTGATTAACATGGGTGCCAATATGGTCAAATTGATGCACGTGTCCTAATACCACATTCCACAACATTAGCCCGGCCTGCTGAGCTTGTGGCAGAAGTAAAAAGAAAACAAATCTCCATGGAGCTGAAAAACATTCTTGGCACAGTGGATAGAGGGGTTACCCTTGATCAGTGTACCTAGGATTATAGAAAGGTTACCTATTTGGGAGTAACTGTTCATTACATACAGCCACAACAGTTCCAAATGGTGGAGCGGGTGCTTTGTGTGACTCAGTTTGACAGCTGGAAACCAAAAACTGCAGAGAACATTCAATCTGCTGTTATTCAAGCACTCAGAAGGGTTGATATACACGGCATTACCAACCTGATCGTTTTTGTTATGGACCGAGGAGGGAACGTGGTTGCAGCCCTCAAGTCTTATGTCTGAATAAGCTGCTCAGTGCACATTTTAAATACCATACTCAACCACACTACCAAACTGGGAAACCAGAAAGAGAAAGCAGTGACCAATCTGATCCACGCATGCCAAGATCTTGTTACTTACTTCAGGAGACCTGGACTTCAAAGCAGACGGTAAAAGTCTCTGAAAGGAGATGTAGAAACATGATAGAACAGCAAACTACTCATGTTTAAGACAATCAAGGAGCAGTGGGACAGAATATGTGATATTTTGACAGAAAAGGGGGATACTCAGCTCATTGATAGCATTGACCACAACACCTTCAGCATCTTAATAGAGTTCCTGCAGCGCTTCAAGGAAGCGTTAGATGCGCTACAGCAGTCATTGCAGTCCAGTCTCCACTTGGTGCCCATACGGTATGGAAGACTGAAAAAGCATCTCCATCCTTCTATAATGGAGGATAATCTAAGTCAGTGGTTCTCAAACTTTTGTATTGGTGACCTCTTTCACACAGCAAGACTCTGAGTGTGATTCCCCCTTATAAATTAAAAACACTTTTTAAATATTTAACACTATCATAAATGCTGGAGGTGAAGTGGAGTTTGGGGGTGGAGGCTGACAACTGGTGACCCCCCTCACCTAATAACCTCATGACCCCCGAGGGGTCATGACCCACAGTTTGAGAATCCCTGATCTAAGTCAACTCAATTCAAAGCCTTGCAACGTCTCACTGAAAAGTTTGAAATCAAGCCTATGCACAGAGTAGCAGTTTTACCACACCCATGAATGAAAGGGATGAAAGTTTTCACTGAAGGTGAGAGACAGGAAGTTTATCAAGAGACCAAGAATATTCCTCAGTGAATCTTATGCTTCTTTCATTAGCTGCTACACAGACACCATCACCAAAGGAGACAAAATGGTCACAACAGAGTCTGAGGATTTGTATAGCAAGTATGGAAGTGACGATGAAATGTCAAAGTATATCACCCTGAACCTGACAAAAAATGAAGATGTGCAACTGCTGGAGTGGTGGAGACAACACAAGCACAACAGTTTGTGCATTCCATCCCTGCATCCTGTGCACCCTCCCAGAGCGCTTCCTCAGTCTCTGGTTACACAGTTAATGAGAATTGTACTTCACTTAAGCCAGAAACTGTGGATGATTTCATGTTTTTATACAGTAATATGTCAAAGCAAATCAGCTGTCCCAAGGAAGACATCTAAGACCAAGTCCTGCAGTTCAGGGCTGTTATAAGTCACAAGCTAAATAGGCAGCTGACTTTTTTATTTTATAGTTCAGTCTGTGATTTTGAGCATTATTGACTTGAGACATTTATTTTATTATTTTTATATAAAGGGCTATTTGTTCTGATGCCTGTTGTATAATAAGATTGATGTTTAAAATAAAACAAAATAGTAAATAATAGTGTGCGTATTTATTAATCCATATATAGTTTTCTTGTAGAATATACATGGATGCAAACGGACACTCTTCCTGAGAGATACAGTGCTGGTTAGGGTGCAGATACATATAAAGGTTGAGTGCAGAGCATGGGTCGGATAGAAGTTAATTATCATAGATATGGATGTGGATCGGCTGCAGATCCCAGTTTTTGTATCTTTGCAGGGCTCTAAACCTGCTAAGCCAGAATCTGACAATCTTGGAAATGGTATCTAGCATGTAACTGGTTCTATTAAAATTTCAAATCATCTGACTAATCCAGGGAGGCTCCATATAAATACATTGTCACATTGATTTTATGTACTAATGCTGCTGTTACCAAGTGCCTGAGAGGCCTGACAACTTGATCGATAAGTGATTCCATTCATCCAGTCCTGCAGGATCCTTTGTACTCTCCCTGCTGGAAGATGACAATCAGACTCATTAAAAACAGCACAAAACATTACCAATGACATGTTTCCTGTCAGATAAATACAGCCAGTGCCTATTATGATTTTTATCTCAGAGAAATTGATTTAATCAGCAGTCCAAGGCTTAACTTATTGTTAATAATGCAATTTAAACCCTTTCCCCCCACATTTTTGATTAGCTAACTTGAATTTAAATGGTTAGAAGTGACGTGAATAGGCTTTTAGTACCAATCAGATTAAACAACTGAAGGAGGCAAGGTGTATTTGTATCATTTGTGTGAGTCTCTGCTGTGCCTGGTGAGGGGACTAACGGGACTAATTGTCGCAATTCAAGAAACCCCTTTGTATGGCTAACTAGAAACTGGAAATGATTTTCAAATGCTTTTATTTCAGATATTGCCTCCTTAATTTTGGTTTTAAAAATGCATCATGTTCATTTGAGTTTCATGCATCTATTCTACAATATCTTTTAGTAGCTATAAGATTAAATGAAAATATAGTTGCATGCATGTGCTGTAGTACTGATTCATTAATTTGAAAGGATTTTTTTTAATCCAAGTCAGTTTGCATCTGATTTAAATTATCCTAGCCTCACATCAGTGAAAAAACTATTTTCATAATGAATTAAAAAAAAAAAACCTCAGTTTCAAGAGAAAATACACACAAATGAGCATGAAATAGAAAAACATAATGATGGCTGAAATGAGCACATTTTCTTTTCATAATTCAATTGCTGCCCCATGTGGTTGCAGGCCTGGAATATAATTTTTTTTCATGAAAAGATAAAATCCTTTTGTGAAATATGTGTTAATTTCAACTGTCAGTTCAATACCACTCATTATATATTCTTGTGCTGGAGATCATCTACTGCAGTCATAAAAGGTTATTAAAATGAGGTTCTACTATTAAAATGGACTATGTAATAAAAGGCACCTACTTGCTCAATAGATCAATTCCTCTTGTGGATTTAGAGTAATATCTACTCCTTATGGGTCAGATTCTGTCCCAATGGCACTTTATTCTGTGGGTCTCTTAGCAGAATATTGGTTTATAGGAATGTTTGTAGCTAATAGAATTTTTTACCATTGTAAATAGACAAAATAAGCATCAATCTCCATCCATCCCTCAAGCCATCATTTATAGGCATTGAAGAAGATCGGTGTCTTCAGGAAAGATTTGGAGGAGGAGATCGTAGTGGTTTTACAGATCATTTTAAGGAGGGTATGATCAGGGTGTTCACCCCTTACTAGACTAGAAGGGGTTAATGAGGCTGAGAGGCCAATTAAGCAGATTAGCCACAGATGGGGAGAATTAGGTGGGTAAGTAATCTCCTGAATGATGAAGGAACCCAGCTGAAAGAGAACGGGCAGGACTAGTGTAAAGCCAGGAAGCTGGCAGCAGAAGGGGGCTGCAGTGAGGGAGCCTGCAGCCACACTCTGGACATGAGAGAGAGGAGGGAAACCTAGGGGAAAGAAAAAGGCTCAGGTTTAAGATGGCAGCAAGGTTTAAAATGGTGCAGACCTTGGCTGCTGATTAGAGGTCCCTGAGCTAGAACCTGGAGTAGAGGATGGATCTCAGTTCCTCTACCAGCCACTGGAGAAATGGCACAGTTTTGGCAGTGAATGAGAAGACTCCCAGAGGCAGTTGGCACGGAAAGACTTTGAAACCCGGGAAGGGGGAAAACACAACGAGTGGCAGAAGGGGGTGTTGGACCTGGAAAGAGCTAATTCCCAAAGCAGCGAGGTGGTGAGTGGACCTGTGACAGAGGACATGCCATGCATAAAGGGTAGCACTGTTATCAAAGTAGAGGAGGCAGGGGGGAACATAGAGACAAGAGCTCACAAGTAAGGAGAGACAGAGACATGAAGGTCCTTGAAAATAGGCACAAGAAACTTGAACTTGATGTGGTAAAACTAGTCAAGAGGGTGGTAAAGGAAAATGATCTTAGTAGCTGTATTATACATGGACCCGAGAGGTGTCATAGGAAGGCTAGAGAAAGAAAGATTACAGTAACCAAGATGGGAGAGGATGAAAATATTAACAGTCTGGACAGGAAAAAAAGATGAATCTTAGAAAAGACCTGGGAGCAGAACATATTTATATTGTAATATTGGCTACATCTGGGATGTGCAGAGTAAAAGAGAGGGTAGAGTCCAATATGATCCCTGGGATTCAGGCCTCAGTGACAGGTAAAGTGGCAATATCAGGGAGGGAATGGTGGGAAGATCAGCAGAAATGCTGTTCTAAAATTTTCCATTGAAACTTGAGTTTTTTGGGGGTGGGGTGGGAGGTGGTTAATGGAAAATAGAATTTTTGATTACATGTAATAAAACAAAATTTTAAAAGAAAAAGTTGGTTTGAGCAAAACAAATTTTATCAGTCTTGATTCAGTGACTGAACTGGAAAACAAATCAATTATTTGCTCAGCTCTCAATAGAAGCTAAAGATGCCCCAGAAGCATTTCTTAATGGGAAGTTTTTGGTTTTCAGACAAATTTTCAGTTTTCAAATTTTCACTTAAAAAGTCAATTTTCCAAGCAATTCCAGTGAGGAGTTCAGTTTTGGCTGTGTTTCATTTTAAGTTCAAGCAAGACATCCAGGGGAGATATCAGAGTCACAGGCAAAGAGGCACAGTTGGATGAAGGAAGACAAGCAGGAGTGGAAATGTAGGTTTGTGAGTCATCAGCATAAATATGGTAGTGAAACCATGCAAGTGGATAATATTCCCAGGAGGTGTCAAAAGAAAATGGAATGGACTCACTGAACACAAATCAGTGAATTAGGAGGAGAACCAGAAAAGTACAGCATTGTAAAAGCCATGGGAGGACAGGATTACTAGAAGGAGAGGACAGGAGAAGATCAAGAATGAGCTCTCAGAACTGGAGACTCTCATACAATACCAACCTTCCACACAAACTTCCACGTAGCTGGACTTTACAAAAATGAGACAAGCCATTTACAATGCACACTTCACTTCTCTACAGAGGAAAAAGGACAATAAGCTATCTAAACTCCTACCTGCCACAGGGGGCTACAACAGTGGTACCCTCAACTCATCTAACAACATTGTCAATCTTTCCAACCACACACTTAGCCCAGCAGAAGAGTCTGTCCTATCTCGGGGACTCTCTTTCTGTCCCACCATCCCCATGAACACGATACCATTCTGCGGTGATCTGGAAGCCTACTTTCGTCGTCTCCGACTCAAGGAATATTTTCAATGCACCACTGAACAGTGCACTGACCCACAGGAATCCTCCTACCAACACTACAAGAAGAAGAACTCTGCGTGGACTCCTCCTGACGGTCGAAATGACAGACTGGACCTCTACATAGAGTGCTTCCACAGACGTGCACAGGCTGAAATTGTGAACAACATCACTTGTCCCATAACCTCAGCCATACAGAACGCAATGCCATCCACAGCCTCAGAAACAACTCTGACATTATCATCAAAGGGGCTGACAAAGGAGGTGCTGTAGTCATAATGAACAGGTCAGATTATGAACAGGAGGCTGCCAGGCAACTCTCCAAGACCACATTCTACAGGCCACTATCCTCTGATCCCACTAAGGAATACCAAAAGAAACTATACCATCTACTCAAGAAATTCCCAGCTACAGTACAGGAACAAATCTACATGGACACACCCCCCGAACCCCGACCAGAGGTATTCTATCTGCTACCCAAGATCCATAAACCTGGAAACCCTGGACGCCCCATCATCTCAGGCATTGGCACGCTTACAGCAGGATTATCTGGCTATTTGGATTCTCTCCTCAGACCCTACGCTACCAGTACTCCCAGCTATTGTCGAGACACCACCGACTTCCTGAGGAAACTACAATGCATTGGTGTTCTTCCATGGTGGCCAGGGTGGTGTTTTCAGGATGTAGAAGCACTTTACACCAATATTCCACATGAGGATGGACTACAAGCTGTCAGGAACAGTATCCCTGATGAGGCCACAGCACACCTGGTGGCTGAGCATTGTGACTTTGTCCTTACCCACAACCACTTCAGATTTGGGGACAACTTATACCTTCAAGTCAGTGGCACTGCTATGGGTACCCGCATGGCCCCACAGTATGCCAACATTTTTATGGCTGACTTAGAACAACGCTTCCTCAGCTCTCGTCCCCTAGTGCCCCTCCTCTACTTGCGCTACATTGATGACATCTTCATCACATGGGCCCACTGAAAGGAGGCCCTTGAAGAATTCCACCTGGACTTCAACAATTTCCATCCCACCATCAACCTCGGCCTGGACCAGTCCACACAAGAGATCCACTTCCTGGACATTACAGTACAAATAAGTGATGGTCACATAAACACCACCCTACACTGGAAACCTACTGACCGCTATACGTACCTACATGCCTCCAGTTTCCATCCAAGACACATCACACGATCCATTGTCTACAGCCAAGCCCTAAGATACAACCGAATTTGCTCCAACCCCTCACACAGAGACAAACACCTACAAGATCTTTTTCAAGCATTCATAAAACTACAATACCCACCTGGGGAAGTGAGGAAACAGATTGACAGAGCAAGACGGGTACCCAGAAATCACCTACTACAGGACAGGTCCAACAAGGACAATAACAGAACACCACTGGCCATCACATACAGCCCGCAGCTAAAACCTCTCCAGCGCATTATCCACAATCTACAACCTATCCTGGAAAATGATCCCTCACTCTCACAGACCTTGGGAGGCAGGCCAGTCCTCACTTACAGACAGCCCCCAAACCTGAAGCAAATACTCACCAGCAACTACACACCACACCACAGAAACACCAACCCAGGAACCAATCCCTGTAGCAAACCGCGTTACATACTCTGTCCCCGTATCTACTCTGGCGACACCATCAGAGGACCCAACCACATCAGCCAAACCATCAAGAGCTCATTCACCTGCACATCCACTAATGTTATATGTGCCAGCCGTGCCCCTCTGCCATGTACATTGGCCAAACCGGACAGTCCCTCCACAAAAGAATAAATGGACACAAATCGGACATCAGGAATGGTAACATACATAAGCCAGTAAGTGAACACTTCAATCTCCCTGGTCATTCTATTACAGATTTAAAAGTCACTATCATTGAACAAAAAAACTTCAGAAACAGACTTCAAAGAGAAACAGCAGAACTAAAATTCATTTGCAAATTTAACACCATTAATCTGGGCTTGAATAGGGACTGGGAGGGTCTGGCTCATTACAGAACTCAGTGGTTTGAGCATTAGCCTGCTAAACCCAGGGTTGTGAGTTCAATCCTTCAGGGGGCCACTTAGGAATCTGGGGCAAAATCAGTACTTGGTCCTGCTAGTGAAGGCAGGGGGCTGGACTCGATGACCTTTCAAGGTCCCTTCCAGTCCTAGGAGATAGGATATCTCCATTAATTTAATTTAATTTTCCTCTCCTGGAATTGACACCTCCTCATCTATTATTGGGAGTGGACTACATCCACCCTGATTGAATTGGCCCTGTCAACACTAGTTGAAGAAGTGAGGTTTTTACCCACGAAAGCTTATGCCCAAATAAATCTGTTAGTCTTTAAGGTGCCACCAGACTCCTTGTTGTTTTAGAAGGAGAAGCTAATCATCAGCGTACAAAACAGTAGAAAGGTCAAAGAGAATGAGGGCGGAGTTGAGACTGTAGGACTTGACCAGGAAAAACTCATTAGAAACTTTAGCGCAGTCAGAAGGGAGAGGTTTCAGAATGGAGCTGGAGAAGAGTAAGTTTTACAGCTATTGTCTCAACTACACATTTGATTAGTTTACAGATGAAGATAAAAAGGTGGGTAGGGGAGATGTGGTGATGGATATAGAGGTAGGTGAGTTTTTGGGGACACAGAGACCAAGTGATGCATGTATTACTCCTGGAGGGATTCTGCGCCCGTGCAGAATCCCCCCAGAAGTAATGTATTTTAAAGTAAGTGGGCCAGTTACCAACCCAAGAACACAAAGAGTTTCAGCTCATCATATACAAATGAACATAAGTGGAATATGAGAAAGATATTTATTGACCAATTCAAAGAGGCAAAGTTTCCACAGTTTTGCCCTTTACCATAGTTAAGATCAGAGACTTGAAGATGGTGCGTGGTGGAACTGAAGAATAGATGTGGAGCTTATTATGCTTCTTGCAAGCCTTAGTTATAGGTCAGAGTTTTCAGTAAGAATTCAAAAACCCAATCTTACACTGTACATGAAAATCAGAATAGCTTACTTCTATTATGTCTGTGCCATTTCTGACAGCAGCCATCATTATGATCAATAAAAGGTGGTGAAAGTGAAAATACTCCTCCCCTACCCCTCTGCTGTTACTGGTTTTTAATGATTTCCCCCCTACAATATCCGTAATGCATTTACACATTTTGGGTTACCAAGTTATTTCTATCCTACACTGAAGCTTATAATAATATTTTCTGCTTCCTCTAGAAAGTCTGAAAAGCTTATTCCTTAACTCTGTTAGATGTCGCTAATGATGCAAGCTTATTAAATCCAAACAAACCACCTGGTTTTGATTGTCTCCTAATCCCTCTTACATCAGAGGCCCATTATCGGTGGCCTCTGCAACAGAACTCTGCAATTAGAAATCCACACAAGCATCCCTCTTTGTCATCAAGCTGTGTGTGTGTCTGCTCTGTGAAAATTGCTACAGCTGTCAGCTTAAGTGCAGTGACAAATATGTTTTTATTCATATTTAGTTTCACTTAATTCAATATGACTTTGTTGGCATGACAAGCTATACAAGGGATGCCACAGTGTAAAAAAGACAGGTTGTCAGGTATCTGTCATACGTAAATGTGATCCTCCCAGGATACAATCAAAATCCAAACACCATGGATATCCCTAAGTCTATTTGTCACCAGTGTCCTTTCAGGTTGCTACATAGCACAGTTCATTCTTCCCCAGGGTAGGCACAGTTTCTCCTCATTGATTTTTGAGAAGGCTGTTATGACACCTGATGATTGAGGGAGTAGCTGTCTCACACTTCCTTGTATTTCAGGTATTGGAGTAAAAAGTGCCTCTCATTTCAATCTCTCTGGGTTCGGACTGTGCTTTGTAAATTTTCTGCCTCAACTATTTCTGCTGTGGAAAGGTGCACATGCGTGTGTGTGCGCGTGCACACACACTTTTGTTAACAGTGAGAGGGCTTGGAAGTGACAGTTAACAGATGTCAAAGAAACCAGGAGAAGAGACAGTGAAAGAGTGCAAGAAATTGACAATCCCAGTCATCGGTGTTTAAGGAAGTCAGGGGCACAACTCCTATTGAATTTTAATTTGAGTTAGATGCTTCACTCTCTTAGAATTTGTTGAAAACTCCACCCAACAATTACAAACCAGATGCTGGGCACCTACAACTCTCACTAAGGGTCTAGCTACACTGCAAGTGAAGGTGTGATCATAGCACAGGTAGGCATACCCATTGTAGCTAGATTAAAGCTGCCTTGGGTAACAACAGTAGCACAGATGTGGTGGCATGGGCTTCCGCATAGGCTAGCAGTCAGAGTACATACCCTGGTTCCTCAGTGGGTTTGTACTCTGGTTGCTGGCCCATACTGAAGCCCATATCTGCACTGGTATTATTACACATGGTAGCTAGCATGAATAAGCCTGCCCATGCTACAATTTTACATCCACTTACAGTGTAGGCATCCCCTACAGTTAATAATGGGAATCAAAGGTCTTAAGGTTCTCACAGGAGGTGATAAAACTCTGTGAAGGAATACGACCTTATTACCCACGGAGTATAACAAGTTATATATTGTCTAATAATCGTTTCCCTGTACTCCCACATCGGTCCAGTTTTTTCTTGTCTCCTACTCAGAGTATAAAATCTTTGGAGACAGGGACCATCTTCTTGTTCAGACAGCACCCAGCACATCGGGGTCCTGGTCCATGAGTATAGCTCTTAAGTGCTATGATAATATAAATCATCAATCTATTTTGTGTGTGTGTCAGAGAGAGAGATTTTCTCTGTTGCTGGCAATGGGTGAGCACAAGTGCTGCTGGAGCAATGCTGAGTACAGTTTAACTGCAATTGTAGGCTTGGACAAATAGGGTTCAGCATCTTTTGCAAACATGCTCTAAGCACCTCTTACCCATGGCTGTTGTAACGGTGCTGAATACAGGTTTGTCCAGTTCTATAATTGCGTTTAAAATGGGTTCAGCTGCACCTGTTACTAGCCACTCTTTGTCAGCCCTGCGTAATTTTACCAGCACTTACCAGGCCAGACAGAGGGTGCAATCATGTATGCTCCTGAGCTTTTTACAGGAAAAAATGACAGTTATAAAACAACCTGTTTCTGACATCAGCTTCTCAAGCTGTCACATCAGTGTCATGTTGACAGTCTCTGTTGCTTAATCAGTTTCCTACTCCTTTTCCTGAGTATCACTGATTTGTGAATGTATCAGTGAATCAGAGCCATGAGTCTGATTAGCTATATTTATGGAATCTCATTTATATTTATTCAGAGAATTGAAATTCATGACTTAGCATTAATCATTATTGGCCCATAAATTTATATCGGAGACACACTAACCCTGGTTTATTATTCTGTGGTTTAAAGAACAGGAGTACTTGTGGCACCTTAGAGGAGATATATCATACAGATACAGACAGACATCATCTTCCTTTCCAAATGCAAACAGATGGACACCATCTCAAAACAACTCCCACCTTTTCATGTTCTCTGTATGTATATATATCTCCTCACTATATGTTCCATTCTATCCATCCGATGAAGTGGGCTGTAGCCCACGAAAGCTTATGCTCAAATAAATTTGTTAGTCTCTAAGGTGCCACAAGTACTCCTGTTCTTTTTGCGGATGCAGACTAACACAGCTGCTTCTTTGAAACCTATGGTTTAAAGGGTTCCAGTCGTCCAATCAGGGAGCAGAAACAATACCATATGACTAGGCTTGGAATAATTAGATTTTTAATCAATAAGTGCCTAATAACAGGATTTCACTGTAAACACACAAATTGATAAAAAATATTTCCAACAATAATAAAAATATTCAGCTAGGCAATGAAAGAAATGTGCTGTTTGAAAGCTTATTAGAGTTTCACTTAAGCAGGTTTGTGTATTTTGACATGTGATGTTGATAATTTGTGTTTTAACAGCTATAAAGCTTTAATTTTTTGAATCTCAACTTCTACTGTCATTAACAAATATTGTCTGACCACTGCCCCATAATTTTCCACAACTTAAAAATTAAAACCAATAAAAAAAAAAACTTAGCACCCACACATATGCACAACTGTGAACATTTAAACAGATAAAAATGCTTAAACATTGACTCTATTCATCGAAATTATAGACATTGAATTCTGCCAAACTTATGTATGACTTAAGTGACCAAATGTACAGATTGGCTCCTTGCTGTTTCTATGTGTGCCTTTCACAAGCCCCCCAAAGTCTGACAATTAGCCATCCAAATTATCTGGTACACAAGTAGCCAAAGTTGAAACATCCCAATACTTTGCTCATATAGGAGTGGCCACCATATAAGTTTCCATAGCCAAGGAATGGAAATAAAGCTCCAAGACTTGCTCCTTTTTAGCCATCAAAGTATCACAAAACAAACGGCAAACCGACTGAAAAATGACTAGGCAATATTTCTGCAGAGGCTTTCGCTACTTTAGCCAGCCAGAAGGGGAGAAGATACACCCAGCTTTCACCCTCCCTTCTATTCCCCTCCAAGCAGCCATGTGACCAGCTGTTTAACCATTATAGGTTTCAGAGTCCTGCCCTTGTTTGTAATCCATATCCATGGAGAGATCACATGTGGAACAAGAGGATTATTAAGTCATTGACTTCTCTGCTCAGAAAGCCAACTAGGATGCCAGCTGAGACTCTGGTGTTTGGGATGCCTACACCTAATCAGCCAGGAACTGGCCTGGACTGGTACTATGAAGTCATTTCACAAAGGCCACAAAAGTATTCCTGAATGCTCACAGCTTTTCGTTATGACCAGGGCTTGGATTTGAACCAATGAGTGGCAGCTCCTTTCACCACTTTCTCAACATCAGTCCCGTAAACCAGCCACTTTCCTTTCTTTGATGTTTTCAAAGGCCAGAAAGAATTTCTCTCTTTTGTGAGTGCAAATTATAGATTCATAGATTCATAAATTATAGGACTGGAATACTGCCTAGTATATAGGTCTATATACTGCCTAGACCATCCCTAATAGACATTTATCTAACCTACTCTTAAATATCTCCAGAGACGGAGATTCCACAACCTCCCTAGGCAATTTGTTCCAGTGTTTAACCACCCTGACAGTTAGGAACTTTTTCCTAATGTCCAACCTAGACCTCCCTTGCTGCAGTTTAAACCCATTGTTTCTGGTTCTATCCTTAGAGGCTAAGGTGAACAAGTTCTCTCCCTCCTCCTTATGACACCCTTTTAGATACCTGAAAACTGCTATCATGTCCCCTCTCAGTCTTCTCTTTTCCAAACTAAACAAACCCAATTCTTTCAGCCTTCCTTCATAGGTCATGTTCTCAAGACCTTTAATCATTCTTGTTGCTCTTCTTTGGACCCTTTCCAATTTCTCCACATCTTTTTTAAAATGCGGCGCCCAGAACTGGACACAATACTCCAGCTGAGGCCTAACCAGAGCAGAGTAGAGCAGAAGAATGACTTCTCGTGTCTTGCTCACAACACACCTGTTAATGCATCCCAGAATCATGTTTGCTTTTTTTGCAACAGCATCACACTGTTGACTCATATTTAGCTTGTGGTCTACTATAACCCCTAGATCCCTTTCTGCCGTACTCCTTCCTAGACAGTCTTTTCCCATTCTGTATGTGTGAAATTGATTTTTCCTTCCTAAGTGGAGCACTTTGCATTTGTCTTTGTTAAACTTCATCCTGTTTAACTCAGACCATTTCTCCAATTTGTCCAGATCATTTTGAATTATGACCCTGTCCTCCAAAGTAGTTGCAATCCCTCCCAGTTTGGTATCATCTGCAAACTTAATAAGTGTACTTTCTATGCCAATATCTAAGTCGTTGATGAAGATATTGAACAGAGCCGGTCCCAAAACAGACCCCTGCGGTACCCCACTCGTTACGCCTTTCCAGCAGGATTGGGAACCATTAATAACAACTCTCTGAGTACGGTTATCCAGCCAGTTATGCACCCACCTTATAGTAGCCCCATCTAATTTGTATTTGCCTAGTTTATCGATAAGAATATCATACGAGACCGTATCAAATGCCTTACTAAAGTCTAGGTATACCACATCCACCGCTTCACCCTTATCCACAAGGCTCGTTATCCTATCAAAGAAAGCTATCAGATTGGTTTGACATGATTTGTTCTTCACAAATCCATGCTGACTATTCCCTATCACCTTACCACCTTCCAAGTGTTGGCAGATGATTTCCTTAATTACTTGCTCCATTATCTTCCCTGGCACAGAAGTTAAACTAACTGGTCTGTAGTTACCTGGGTTGTTTTTATTTCCCTTTTTATAGATGGGCACTATATTTGCCCTTTTCCAGTCTTCTGGAATCTCTCCCGTCTCCCATGACTTTCCAAAGATAATAGCTAGAGGCTCAGATACCTCCTCTATTAGCTCCTTGAGTATTCTAGGATGCATTTCATCAGGCCCGGGTGACTTGCAGGCATCTAACTTTTCTAAGTGATTTTTAACTTGTTCTTTTTTTATTTTATCCGCTAAACCTACCCCCTTCCCATTAGTATTCACTATGTTAGGCATTCCTTCAGACTTCTCGGTGAAGACCGAAACAAAGAAGTCATTAAGCATCTCTGCCATTTCCAAGTTTCCTGTTACTGTTTCTCCCTCTTCACTAAGCAGTGGGCCTACCCTGTCTTTGGTCTTCCTCTTGCTTCTAATGTATTGATAAAAAGTCTTCTTGTTTCCTTTTATTCCCGTAGCTAGTTTGAGCTCATTTTGTGCCTTTGCCTTTCTAATCTTGCCCCTGCATTCCTGTGTTGTTTGCCTATATTCATCCTTTGTAATCTGTCCTAGTTTCCATTTTTTATATGCCTCCTTTTTATTTTTTAGATCGTGCAAGATCTCGTGGTTAAGCCAAGGTGGTCTTTTGCCACATTTTCTATCTTTCCTAACCAGCGGAATAGCTGCAGTTTAAAAAGAAAAAATAGTAACAGCTTGTTGAAATACCTGCTAGAGAGAATAATCACTTGATTGACTTGCAAATATTAGAATCCCACTATGTTACATATGTCGTATACTCTCTGCTAGTTTCCTACAACGCTACAGTATACACACTAATATTCCACTATGCTGTGTGTGCACCATGCTTTCTGTGTTTTAACATACCACTACCTTATGCTTGCCCAGTGCTACCTTTAAGGCAGGGGCTTAATTGGTGCAGGCCCTCTGAAGCAGATTGAATCACACTCAATGTAAGCATCTCACTACATTATGTATGTGTAACACACTCTCACCATATGCACCATCCTCATTACTGCCATTTCACTATATCGTATAATAATTCACGCATTATCATCTCCTCATCTAGCATCCCTCCAATACTATGGGGCAGACCATCCCTTCCTGTGGTAAACCCAGGGCAAGGAGCTAAAGATAAAAAACCCAGGCACAACAGGGTACAATTCTCACCCCAAAACCTGTGGATTTTGTGCGGGAGGCTAGGGCTTTATGTACAGATGTAGCCAACTCCCCGCTTCCATCAGGTGCAGGGAAAGATCCACCCAGGAATCTCTATGGCACGATCAGGCCCTATGCTTGTAAACAGTAAATATTCATCTTTGCAATTCCAATTAGTTATTTTTTTCCATTTCTGCCTGCAATGTTTTTTCTACAAAAAAAAATTAATGGATTGTTGTTTCCAATGCTGACCCCTTTGTGTAACTCTTCCCCCCCATTCACTCACAAGTGCAGTTAGCTCTTGAAACTAGATTTATGGTCATACAGGGTCCCAAGACTTCCATGGGAGTAGGATGGGTCAGTTACAGTCACAGAAAAACCTTCCACTCCGATTAATTACTTCCACTGTAAATATAGTTGTCACTTTCCCTTCTCCAATGGAACAGTAAATAATTATACAATTGTGAATACATATAATATAAACAGATAACTAGATTTAGGGGTGTATGTGTATGGAAAGATATATATATGTGCTTTCAAAATTTACTACCTGTTCAGCAGTGGCAAACTTGATTACCACATTTCTGCAGCTGCTGAATTTGCATTACACAACTCTTAACAGCACTTGGTTTTAATCTCACTAAAGGAAAACAAAACAACAACAAAACATTGGCAGTTTTTTGTTGTTTTTTTTTTTTTAAGGAAAACAGTTAAAATCAAAGAGTTATCAATAATAATTATATATTTTCACTTGCTGTGGCCATGGACACAGCAGAAGGAAGACACACTCTCTGAAGTGACTAAGGCCTTGTCTACACTGCCAAAAAAAGCAATTGGCAACAAAACAGTGGAGGTGTACACACTATAAAGCCACTTGTGCCGATGGAACACCTCAGTTTCAATGACATAATAAAACCACCTTGACGAGAGTCATAAGGCTTTTAATGCAAACATTTTATTACCGTAATGTTAGTGTAGATACTGCACTTGTTTTATTGCTGTAATTGGCCCTTAGAAGGTGTCCCACAATGCCCAACCTGACAACTCTGGTCGACAGTTCCAACTCCGCTGCCCTGCAGCCAGGTAAACAACTTCTGCCCCTCCCACTTTAAAGCCCTGGGAATTTTGAAATTCCCTTTCCTGTTTGCTTGGCGTGGAGTGCTCACATCACATCTTCCCAGGTGACCATGGCGGCTCCATGCAGCAAACTCTCTCCCACTTGGAGCAATGCAGAACCACTGGATCTGATCAGTATATGGGAAGAGGAGGCTGTCCAGGCCCAGCTGTGCTCCAGCCGTAGGAATTTTGATACCTATAGCCAGATTTCAGCAGCTTGCGCAAAAAGGGCTATGTTCGGGACGCACTGCAGAACAAAGGTGAAGGAGCTGAGGCATATGTACCAGAAGGTGAGAGAAGCAAACTGTCACTCCGGTGCTGCACCCCATGCCTGCTGTTCTTACAAGGGATTGGATGCTATCCTGGGTGGCGATCCTAGCTCTACCGCCAAGAGCACCATGGATACTTTGATGAGGCTGGAGACAATGGAAACTGGACCTAACCCAGAGGAAGAAGTCATGGATAAAGAGGTGGAGACAGAAGATGATGTCAACCCATGGCAGGGTCGCCTGGAGCTGTGTGCAGTCAGGGGATGTTCTCCACTCTGGAGGTGTCTATCCAGTCTCGGCAGTCGCTCTCCGGCAAGTAAGAAGCAGGAAAGGAGACCCCGGCGAGTGGTTTTGCTTTGTGAAGTGTGGAGGTGGGTTGAGGGCAGAGAAATGTACAAGGCTGGCTTTGTTTCTGTGTGCTGGGCATTTCCCCATGCAGCTAGGCAGTACCGCGGAACAGGGGGTTGATGCACACCAAGATTTCACATGAATCCTCCACAGAGACCTCTAGGAAACTTTCCTGCAGGTACTTGGCAATCCTCTGCCAAAGGTTCCTTGGCAGAGCTGCTTTGTTCCTTCCCGCATTGAGGGATACTTTCCCACACCATTCTGCAATCACTTGGTGCCATAAACATAGAGATAAGGGTAACATAAAATCCCTCCTGGGAAGCTGTACTAAATCACTTTACCTGTAAGGGGTTAAGAAGCTCAAATAGCTTAGTTGGTGCCTGACCAGAAGGGCCAATGAGGAAAGAAGATACTTTCAAATCGGGGGGGGGAGTGCTCTCTTTGTTGTTCCCTCTCCCAACAGAGAAAGAGACCAGGCAGGTTAAACATCTCCTGAAAACATACCTGAAATAATTCATCTAAGATTACAAAAATTGTAAGTAAGAGCAAGGAAATGCATTAGATTATCTTTTGTTTTAGCTTGTGAATCTTTCCTATGCTAAGAGGTAGTTTTATTTCTGTTTTGGTAACTCTGAATCTGAGTCCAGAGGGGAGTCCTCTGTGTTTTAAATGTTTTTATTACCCTGTAAAGTTACCTTCCATCCTGATTTTGCAGGTGTGATTTCTTTTACTTTTTTCTTTAGAATAAAGTTATTCTTTTGAGAACCTGCTTGATTTTTAGTGTCCTAAAAACCAAAGGGTTTGGTCTGTGCTCACTTTGTTAACCAATTGGTTGGTATATTATTCTCAAGCCTCCCCAGGAAAGGGGGTGAAGGAGTTTGTGGGATATTATGGGGGAATAGGGACTCCAAGTGGCCCTTTCCTGAATTTTTGTGTAATTCACTTCATGGTAGCAGCAATACTATCCAAGGACAATGAAGGGAATTTGCACCTTGGGGAAGTTTTTAACCTACCCTGGTAGAAATAAGCTTAGGGGGTCTTTCATGCGGGTCCCCACATCTGTACCCCAGAGTTCAGAGTAGGGAGGGAACCCTGACACTTGGGCAGGGACTTACGCGGAACACAGGCAAGCAGGCATGATTGGGGTGTTCGCTGGCATCTGTGCTTGTGAAAGGTCAGCGAGAAAGTGATAGGTATGTTACCAGCAGTGTATTTTAATGTAGTGTTTCAATGCTGTATGTGTATTTAACAATAATGCTTTTGTTTATTGTTACTTGTGTTACTGCAGATATGTCTTTGAAAGCACCCCCCACACATCAGCAGAGCATCTCCGCTGGATAAGAAACGCACAAGACGGATCAAGGAAGATCTATTGGGAGGTGCTGCAGTACTCAGATGCAGAAAAGACAGAACTCAGGCAGTGGAGAGAAAGCGACAAGCAGGAAAGAAAAGAAAATGAGGCGTACACTAGGGATGCAATGGAGAGGCTCATAAAAGTTTTTGAGCAGCAAACCGACATGCTGCAGTCCCTCATAATCATAGAATCATAGAATCATAGAATATCAGGGTTGGAAGGGACCTCAGGAGGTCATCTAGTCCAACCCCCTGCTCAAAGCAGGACCAATTCCCAACTAAATCATCCCAACCAGGGTTTTGTCAAGCCAGGCCTTAAGAACCTCTAAGGATGGAGATTCCACCACCTCCCTAGGTAACCCATTCCAGTGCTTCACCACCCTTCTAGTGAAAAAGTTTTTTCCTAATATCCAACCTAAACCTCCCCAACTGCATCTTGAGACCATTACTCCTTGTTCTGTCATCTGCTACCACTGAGAACAGTCTAGATCCATCCTCTCTGGAACCCCCTTTCAGGTAGTTGAAAGCAGCTATCAAATCCCCCCTCATTCTTCTCTTCTGCAAACTAAACAATCCCAGTTTCCTCAGCCTCTCCTCATAAGTCATGTCCTCCAGCCCCCTAATCATTTTTGTTGCCCTCCGCTGGACTCTTTCCAATTTTTCCACATCCTCCAGACTGAGCAGATACATGCCCGCTCTCCCCTTCAGCACATTCAGAACTCTTTCCCATATCCTCCCCAAACTCCACCTACGCATTCCTTTCCAATTTCTGGGACTTCACGCTTTCTCCTTCACTCCACCCCCGCAGACACCTTTTCAAATGAAAGCTGGACTTAAAGCTTAGCTCTGAAAGTCAGCCCTCCCCTGGTACCTCCTCTCCCCCCAAGATTGTGCGTGTTTGTGGTGTTGTGGTTTTTTAGCAATAAAAGCAAAGTTATTTGAACGATGAGCACGCTATTTGTTTCATGCAAGTTATGATAGCAGATGGAAGCAGCAAGTAAACAAGCACTTTAATCAGTTGCTTACATTGAATCCTAGGTCTGAACAATCACAACTGCTTCTTAGCCTACCAAAATTCAACTTCATTAAGCACTGCAGTCCCAAGCATAGCAACAAATATTGGTTTTCATCTTCAAAATGTTTTCTCAAGGCCTCTCTGATTCTAATTGTCCCACGTTGTACCTCTCTAATAGCCCTGGTATCTGGCTGCTCGAAATCAGCAGCCAAGCATTCTGCCTCAGCAGACCACTCCTCAACAAACTTTTCACCCCTCCCTTCACAAATATTATGCAATGTGCAACATGCGGCTATGATCATGGAAATATTTTCCTCATTGAGGTCTAAAATGCCATAATGGCATCGCCAGTGCACCTTTCATCTGCCAAATGCACATTCTATGGTCGTCCTGCACCTACTCAGCCTATTGTTCAACTGGTCCTTACTGCTATCTAGGTTTCCCATGTATGGCTTCATGAGCCATGGCACAATGGTGATCTTCTACTCTGGAAAGAAAGTCCCAGCTTGCAGCTTTCTATACAGGCCGATGTTCCTAAAGATACATGTGTCATGCACCTTTTGGGACCACTCCATGTTTGTGCCAGTGAAACGCCCACAGTGATGCACATGTGCCTGTAAAACCATTGATGTACTCCATCGCAAGGTGGTCCAATGCCAAAATTGGAATATGCACGCTCTCTGTCACCCCTCCGCAGTTAGGGAAACCCATTTCTGCAAAGCCATCCACAATTTCATACACGTTGCCAAAAGTCAGTCTTTCACAGCAGGATGCGATTAATGGCCTTGCACACTTGCGTTAATGCAGCCCCAATGGTCAGCTTCCAAACTCCAAACTGATTTGCAACCAATTGGTAGCAGTCTGGAAATCGCGATACACTTCTCCACCAAGAGGGCAGTTCTCATTTGGGTGTCCTTGCTCTGCAGGCCTGGGGAGAGCTCAGCGCACAGTTCCAGGAAGATGGCTGTCCACATCCAAAAGTTCTGCAGCCACTGCTCATCATCCCAGACCTGCATAACAATGTGATCCCACCACTCAGTGCTAGTTTCCCGAGTCCAAAAGTGATGTTCCACTGTTCCATGAATACCAAAAGCAATCTAATGTTGCTGTTATCCATTTTGGACAGCACATCAGGCAACTATGACTGCCGTTGTCTTCGTAACTTCAAGAATAATTCCACTTCAATTCACGATGTGCTAGTAACAGCCACCAAAGCACTGGAGTGTAGCGCGGGATCCATTGAGATGGCAGAGTGAGCAGAAAACAAAGGACGTTGAAAAATGCCATGAACTGAAGACGGAAGCACATGGAATGCTGGGATGGAAAGCAATGCATCATGGGACACTGAGCCCAGAACCATGATGCACTGCAATCTGCTCCACCTTCCCACAACACCTAGCAGGAGAAGGTGCAGAGCTTAACGGTGAGATAGATACACACAGTGCATTGCTCTCATTGTCGATCTGACTGCCCCACATGTGGAGGCGCTATGCCGCCAGAGAGTGACAGCATGAACATGCAACAATGGTTTCCTTTAAACACCTTTTGATTGTCGACCAAACTTTCGGCGAAAAAACTCTGCCAATGTAGGCATAGGCTAAGGCTATGTCTACACGAGAGAGCTTACAGTGGCACAGCTGTACCGGTGCAGCTGCACTGCTGTGAGATCTCTTGTGTAGCCCTCTGTGTCAACGGGAGAGAGCTCTCCTGTCGGCATCATTAGACCACCCCCAATGAGCAGTGGTAGCTATGTCAGCGGGAGAAGCTCTCCTGCCAACATAGTGCTGTGCACACTACCGCTTGTGCCGGAATAACTTATGTCGCTAAGGGAGGTAGAATATTCACACCCCTGAGTGACATAAATTTTGCTGACATAAGTGGCAGTGTAGATATGGCCCAAGTCAGCCACAGCTTTTAACAAACATGCTAACAACTGCAAAAAAAACAGGAGTACTTGTGGCACCTTAGAGACTAACAAATTTATTTCAGCATAAGCTTTCGTGGGCTACAGCCCACTTCTTCAGATGCATAGAGTGAAACACACAGACAGAAGATATTTAATACATACAAAGAACATGAAAAGGTGGAAGTACGCATACCAATTGTAAGAGGCCAATCAACTGAGATGAGCTAACAGTAGCAGCAGAAGAAAAAACTTTGAAGTGATAATTGAGATGACTCATAGAAGGTGTGAGGAGAACTTAACATGGGGAAAAAAAATTCAATTAGTGTAATGACCCAACCATTCCCAGTCTCTGTTTAGACCTAAGTTAATTGTGTCTAATTTGCATATTAATTCGAGTTCAGCAGTCTCTCTTTGGAGTCTATTTTTGAAGTTTTTTTGTTGCAAAACTGACACCTTCAAGTCTGTCACTGAGTGATTAGAGAGGTTGAAGTGTTCTCCCACTGGTTTTTGAATGTTATGATTCCTGATGTCAGATTTGTGTCCATTTATTCTTTTGCGTAGAGATTGTCCGGTTTGGCCAATGTACATGGCAGAGGGGCATTGCTGGCACATGATGGCATATAGCACATTGGTAGATGTGCAGGTGAATGAGCCCCTGATGGTGTGGCTGATGTGGTTAGGTCCTAAGATGGTGTCACTTGAATAGATATGTGGACAGAGTTGGCATCGGGTTTTGTTGCAAGGATAGGTTCCTGGGTTAGTGTTTTTGTTGTATGGTGTGCGGTTGCTGGTGAGTATTTGCTTAAGGTTGGAAGGCTGTCTGTAAGCGAGGACTGGTCTGTCTCCCAAGATCTGTGAGAGTGAGGGATCATCTTTCAGGATAGGTTGTAGATCTTTGATGATGCGCTGGAGAGGTTTCAGTTGGGGGGCTGAAGGTGGCGGCTAGTGGCGTTCTGTTATTTTCTTAGTTGGGCCTGTCCTGTAGTAGATGGCTTCTGCTAACAACTGGTGTCAGAGGGCAAGTCGCCCTTGCAAGTGAACAATTTTGAATCCACAGTCAATTTTGAGCACTAAATTGAAGGTTCATATTCTAGCTTTTAGGTCTCCAGCTGTCTGTTTTGCACACTTCAGTCAAAAGATTAGTAATTATGCTTGAAATAAATTGTACCCACTGGGATCTGTTTTTTAAAAAGTCAGGCACTAAATGTAGATTGATGTGCTTTATTCCAATATCACAATTGTAAGTGGCAGCTTTAGAGACTGTTCCAAGTAAAAAGTCATTTTCCATTTCCCATTATGTAACCATATACTTTCCTATTCAGTTCAATATCAAATAATGCATTTAGTTTGCCATTCATTCTTAATTCAGCATTAACAACTTTACAGTGTTTTTTTAAACTTCAGTTTCTATTGATAAGCATTGTCTCATCTATTTATAGACCCTAACAGATAACAGAGCTCACATGTAATAAAGAAGGTTTCACTGCCTGTGACACATACACCCCTTGGCAAAGAGTCCCGTTATTTACAAATAGCTCTCACCTAAGACCTGACCAACTCATGACACCAAACATCTCTTACAAGATACTTATCCATAAAGAGAAAGGTATTTAAGGTATCTACAGAAAACTCATAACTTGTCAAGACTCAATCATTGGGAGATGTGTGTACGGATAACATTAAAGGGATAATGCATTTATATTGAAAGGCTGCTTTATGGACAGAGCAGAAATTTGTCACCAGGAGACAATGTGTCTTGATGATTATCTACTTGAGCAAGAGGGAGTTGTCACCCCTTCCTCGTCAGCAGGGGAGGTAATGCAAGATTCTATTGTCTACCCTTGCCACAGTCACTTGAAAACCATCAGAGACAGAGACAAAGAATGGAAACCACTTAGAGGTAGAAAAGAAACTCTACATGAAGGCCTGGGTTTGCCCTACCTGTGAATAGAAACAAAAGACTGTTTTCAGTATAATAGAGTGTAGAGAAAGTCACTCGGGGTTCATGCACTAAGGCTATGTCCACACTGTGTGATACAGGAGGGCCAGGAAGCAGTAGGAGAGTGGTCAAGGGGAATATGTAACCCCTAGGCTAATTAAGGCATGATTCCCTGTAGACTAGGGAGGGTTGCTACAGGTTAATTGAAGTCAATTAAGGCCCTGTCGGGAACCTAATAAACCCACCCCTGCTTCAGGCACTTGCAGGGGGGAGAAGAAAGGACTGGAGCTTGGAGGGGTGCCCTGAGAGTTGAAAGACCAGAGAATTGAAGTAAGGGAGACCCTGCCCCAGCATGGGAGGGAGACTCCCTTCCCCCAGTGTCTAAGGACCAAAGATACCAAGGGGGGAAGAGGGTAAGAACCTGCAAGGGTTGAGAGGGGCTCAGAGTGAGGAGCAAACCCAGAGCCCTCCCCTGCTTCCCTCCTCTACCACCTTCCTGGGCCACTAGTGGGGACCTTGGTGCCCCAAGAGCAGGGGCAAGGGGTAATGCCTTAAGCCCCACCAAGAAAAGCCCAGGACCCACCATACTAACATCAGCCATGTTGCCACAACTGGCAATTAACTGACAAAACTCTTGTCTTTCAGAGGTGTTAACCCTCTTCTCCCCACTCCCCTGCAAAAGACAAAAGTTTTGTCACAAGTGCCAGTGTGAACAGCGCTTTCCTGCCAACAATGCAAATGCTGCTCATTGGGGGTGGAAGTTTTTTGTTGTCAGGAGAGCTGACAAACAGCAGCTACACTGCATGACTTTTAGCGGCATGGCTGTAGCAACACAGCCATGTTGCTAAAAGCTGTGCAGTGTAGACATAGCCTAAGGAAAACCCCTCATGGACGGGGGGCATTCATTAACTTTTGGCACCTGGAATTTCTGAGTAGCCAGTCTCAGGGTCTGGAAATCACAGAGCAATAATTCAAAGGAACTCAGGGATTGGAGTGCACCTATTGTTAAAGTGCAAGGTGAAGGAAGGGCTGACATAAATCCAGAGAAGAGTGCTTGAGCAACTGAAGGGCTGGCAGTGTTTGGCAGCGGACACTCACTACCACAAGGAAAACCCTCTAGCTGGAGGCAGGAGGCAACAGAGTGACTTACAGTCCTGGGTACCCCAAGAACCCTCACACTGCCCTATCCTACCATTTGTGTCTCTTTTCAACTGCTAAAGAAATGATATTTTACAAAATTAGCTAGAGATAAAGAGATACAGTAGCTTGGGGAGGCTCTAGTGAGTAGAGCAGGAGACTGAGTCCAGAGACTTGAGACCGGATTCTGCTCTGCCTTACACTGGTGCAACTCCATTGACAAGTCACTTTATTATTTACATACCACTGTGCCCGCAAGCCCCAGTAATGGACCAGGATCCCATTGTGCTAGGTGCTCTACAAATACAGAAAAGAAGATAGTCCCTGCTGCGAGGAGCTTACAAGCTAAGAATAAGACAAGAGACAACAGATGGACCCAGACAGATAGGAGAGTGCAAGGAAGCAATGAAACTTAGCATTGCTAATCAGTCTCCCCACATGGAAAATGGGGATAATCAATACAAGCCTACGATGTTGGACACCAAACCCTGAAGTGAGGCAAACAAACCAATCTCCTGCTTTATCCATCCATTGTCTCCTCCTTCCTGTCAGCACACTCAAGTGTCCCTACTACCCTCTTTCTGCAGCCTCCCTCTCCGGAGTTCAGATGGTCCTAGGATTTCTTGGCTGAGTTTCGTTTCCCCCACGACCCAGCAAGGATTAAAGGAAGAGCAAAAGTGGCAGCAGGGGGATCCAGACAGAAGCAACAGAAGGACCTGCAGGGATGAGGGCAGCTAGAGGAAAAGTTTGGAACATAGACTGAGCCAGATGCAAGCACCCGACTGTGCTTCGTGGGCCCTACAGACAGCAGACAATGGATGGTGCATGCTCAGCCAGCTAGCTCTGCAAACAGCAGGAAGATCTACTCTGTGTGCATCCTTGGGGATGGACCACTTCTGTTTCCAGACTAAAAATGGTAAGGTACGTCTACACAGGGATTTTAGACCCATAATTCCCCACCTGTGGTAGCAAGAGAGCAAGCTGTAGTATAGACTGAACACAGGCATTTATGCCATTGTGACATAAGATTAGACAACATAGTGGTAAAAATATTTGCACCTGACCAACATTATAGCCACTATCAATTAAGTTGTACCCGTCATGTTATTTTAGTGTAGCTAAGTCTCTTCTGGCAGTGATATTCCATCCCTACATGTGTGCAGCTAGACTGTTGGTGAGCATTTACTCACAGGAGTAATCCCCCTTGCTCTCCAACATAAGTAGGAGCATTTACATTTAACATAAGTAAGCTTATGATCAGGAAGCTTTGGATTTCTCAATAGTTTAAGGGTGAATTTTCACAAATATTAGATCTCTGGGTTGTATACGAGTGTATGTTACCAATAAACTAACTTTTGGAAGTTATGGGCCAGATCTTCAACTGGTGAATGAGCTTTGCTCATTCATGCCAGCTAAGATCTGGCCCATTATTCTTAGCAGCAGATGTGAAAATAGTAACTGTTTGAAAAAAAAAATGGAAAACATCTGAGATCTGCAATAACAAAGAAAAAAGGATTATTTTAACAAAATCTAGTAATAAATAAAACATATATGTACAAATTTATGCAGCACATTTTCTGAACTAAAATATCAAAGAAGAGAAAATGTAAGAAATTTAGTATAGTAAATGCTGACTTAATATATATATATACTAGAGCTTGCTCTCTTGCTACCATAGGTGGGGACTTATATACACACACACACACACTTTGGACTTGTGAAAAATACAAAAGTTCTTGGAAAACATAAAACCAATAATGACTGAACTACTGGCACAGATTGAAAATTCTCCACTGGGCCCAGGATGGCTCTCTTGAATAATCCTTCTGTAAAACATTCTACTTCTAATTTCTGTATATTCTTTTTTCTTCTACAATGTTATGTAACATACAGCAGTGGAAATTAGAAAAGCTCCCAAGAGCATGTGAGTAATCAACAGAGTGGGCAGAAAAAGCAGGGGGAAAAAAGTTACAAATGTTACTTTAATTTTTTCCCTTTTATCCCCCAGAGAAACTCTGACATAAAACTATCAAAAGTAGAAAAACTGGAGCCAGTTCTAATGAATGGATTTCACAAGTCTCATATTGTGCAAACATAAAATTGGTTTAAGAATATGAGAAACAACAACAAAACTTTAGAAAAATATAGAAATATTGGTTATGGTATGTAGCAGGGTTTGCTTCCATTGCCAATGGGGGCTGCAGGAAGCAGCGCAGGCCGAGGGATGTGCTGGCCGCCGCTTCTCACAGCCCCCATTGGCCTGGAGCGGTGAACCGTGGTCAGTGGGAGCTGCGATGGGCCGAACCTGCGGAAGCAGCGGGTAAACAAACCGGCCCAGCCCACCAGGGGCTTTCCCTAGTGAGCCGGGTTGCCAATCCCTGAGCTAGTCTGACCTCCTGCCTAACACAACCCAAGGAGCCTCACCCAATAATTTCTGATTCAAACCCATCACTTCAGTTTGAGCTGAAGATATGTAGGTAGCACATCTTTTTAAGAAGTTGTCCAGTTTTGACTTAAAGACCTCAAATGATGGAGAATACATCCAATCCCTAGGTAAGTTATTCCAATGGTTAATTATTCTCCCTGTTAAAAATTTGCATCCTATTCCTAGTCTGAATTTGTCTAGCTTCAGCTTTTAACCATTAGATGTCATTATGCTTTTTCTCCTGCAAGCTTAAAGAGTTGTCTGCTATCAGAATCTCCTTTTCCCCCTGCCCCACCATTGGTATTTGTAGATCATGATCAAGTTAACTCACCCTTCTTGTGGATTGCTTAGACGAGAGCAATTGGTCCCTTTCAGCTCCCCCCGGACATGCATTAAAACAGCAGTGTTGCCAAACACTTCAGTCACGTGGCCAGAGAGGGGGAGAGAAAGAGAATGACTCTGTAGTCCGGTGATTAAGGCACCCACCTGGAAGGTCCAGTCCCCCTTTTCTAATCACTCCATTATTCACAGTGGAACAGCTTCAATGGGAGAGATTGAGGGAGCCCCACCTCAGAATATCCCAAAATTGAGAGTACTCTAACCACTGCTGAGAGGTGGGAGATCCCTGTTCAAATCCTTTCTCCCCCTCTGGTAGAGGGGAGGGAAACTGAACCTCAGTCTCCCACATCCAAAGCAAATGCTCTAATCTGAGGATACTCACCGCCTCCGGGGGGGGGGGGGGGGGGGGGGGGGAGAAGGGGGAACTAAACCTGAGCTTCCAAAAGCCCAAGAAAGTGCCCTAACCATGAGGCTAAAAGTTATAAGGTGGGCACCACCATCTTCTCCTCTGACTAGATTTTGAAGGAGATCCAGTAGGTGGCCTCTGAGCACACCTACCAAACCAGGCCCCCTTGGTCTGTGAATTGCTCTTTGGCTTAGGCAGAAGATAGGCATACCCCTAGATACCTACCCAGCAAAGAAAAACCTGTGGCAGGCCCATGCCAGCTGACTCAGGCTCGCAGGGCTTGGGCTGTGGGATTGTTTCATTGCTGTGTAAACGCAGAGCCTGAGCTCTAGGACCATTCCACCTTGCAGGTCCTAGAGCCCAGGATCTATCCCAAGACTAGAAGTCTACACAGCAATGAAACAGCCTCGCAGCCCGAGCCCAAGTCACCTGGCACGGGCCAGCCACGGGTGTCTAGTTGCTATGTAGACATTGTCTGGATGCCTAGAGTGCGGCAGCAGTGCACATGCCCAGAAGCAGAAACATAGATAATGAGAGCACTCTTACTCTGAAAACTTAGGTGCCAATTGAGTTCAGGAGCCTACAGCTTTGGGCATCAGAGTGGAGCCAAAACTGGGACTTTGGTGTTTAACTCCTTTTGTGCAGCTGGACCTAAATTTCTTGCCCAGATGGTTGCAAAGAAAAACTTGAAACATGAACCCAAATGGTTATGACATTAGAAGGCAAATAAAAAGAACCCATAACTTATTATTATTTAAATTCTCATGGATAAGCCAGTTTCATGTTGTTGTTTTTTTAATGGCTTAGTGCATTATTTTTTTCTGAAAGCAATACTGAAACAGTGCTTAGTGTCTCTCTCAGCAGGCCAGGCAAATATTCGATGGCTGGAAAAGTGGATCACATCCAAGGAACAGAAGGCAGTTTGTACTATGCAATTGGTCTCAGGCTCTGCTTTCTCTTCTGTCCTTCCAGGGGAAAGTGTCCTGGCTAGAGGGCCAGCCCAATGAGAGGGAAGGTCTGAAGACAATTCTCAGAGTTCTGCCTCTCTTGGTTCCCTCCAGAAATATTGTGCTTTTTGTGGTGTCCTTGAGATTACAGAGATCCAGAATGCGATGGTTGGGTTGAAAGCAATGATTGGGTTGAAAGCAAGACTGCCTTTATTTCCTGTTTACAGAAATACTTACCTCCTTGCTAGATGCCCCCTAGTGGCCACCCTAAATAGTGGCTCTAAACATTCACAACTAACACCATGTTTCCTTTTCTCTCTCATCCTTCTCCCCACTATCACTCAGCATTACCTAAAGGAGCAACGAGTCTGATCCAGAGCCCATTGACTTCAATGAAAAGGATCCCTTTGACTTCAATGGACTTTAGATCAGACCCTGTAAGATTTCCAGGTTCAGTGGACACTTTGTACTGGTGCAGACAGCTACACCCTACATAATCAATGATACCCAATGCTTCTAACAGGAGTAAATTGCAACTCAGAGGTTGGGGGAGCTCTACTCTTATAGAATCAGATTTCTGGCATGAAAACTTTGTTTTAATCCAAAATCTATGTTCCATGAATATTCTCTTATATTTTGTTAACATCTGCTGTTTCAGTTCCCTTGAAAGGGAATACAAAAATGGGTATGAACACAGACGAACGGAATCCATTAAATATTTTGAATGAGTGTTCAGAGAAATTGTTTTGTAGTAGTCTCTTGGTTCAAGAAAGTAACTCATGTATAACTTCAGACTCTGCTTCTCTGTAACCTGGCATTGCAGAATGTCGATCTGAGACTTCTTAGACATTTTAAATGCTTTATATTGAAGTCACTATTCAGCAGATGGAGACTATGCATTTTAATTTCAGTTCTAGTAGGAGTTGAGCATAAACAAGGGTTGCTTTGAGAATTTTCCAACAATATTCCTTTAATCTGAATTGCATTAATATTGTGTGAGCCAATAGTCTAGACTAAGTGGCAGTATATAAAAGACTAAATTGTGTGGTGGCTATAATCAAACCTGATTAAGTAATACCTCTGCAGATCATAATTTCTCCACTGCTAGAGAGAGTAGCTAAAAATACTGCTGTTCACAGAGGCTCTCTATTGTAACAGTTCAGTTTTCTTACTATTTAGCTATGACAGTTCCAATTTACAGGGACACATTCTATCCTTCAAGCAAGGGAGTGGAATTCCACCCCCCGCTCCAATTACATAGGGTGTTTTGGGGCACACAGGGAAAGGAAGTAGGAGTATCTGGAGTGCAAAGGACTCTGTCACTCTCCAGCTGGTATATGGTCCCTTAGGGACCATAAAGAAGGACCCAGAGTGCTCTAGCCACCGTGCAGCTGGAACACAAAATCAGGAAACCATATCAGCTCCCTGACAGCCCCATCCCATATGCTGTGTGCATCAAAAGCTGGACGGAATAAAGAATACGCCCCATAGTACACAAACATCTTCACAGATTCTAAGTAACTGTAAGATAAGTGGGTAACCCATTGGTCATTGTGTGTTACAGGTCCCCACTCAGTGCCTAATTCTTGAAAGAAAAGTCTTTTACAGACACCATTAAGGGAGACTTAGCTGCTCAGTCTACAGCAGCTCATGCTTTTAGCACTGGAGGTCAACAGTTCAAACCCCATGTGCCAGTCAAGATGGCGGCCATCACAGATGCCTATGTTAGAATTTGATATTTTCTTTCTGCCTACCTCAATTCCCCCAGTAGTGTCAACTGCGTACCATTCTTCTTCGCTTCCGGTGCTTTGTTGCTAGGTGTGGCTACTAAACATCTGCCACATCCCACGCTAGAGGTGACTACTCTTTTTAGGAATGGGAGAAGGGATCTATACAAAGTCTATTTATGGACCTTTGGGAAGAAATGCTGTACATAATATGGTTATTCATTGTTAAGTAGATAAATGTTTGGATATCCAGAGTTTTACTTTGTAGCGGTTTTCTTAAAAATAATACTTTCCCCACTATTTAATATACAGCAAATAGAGCCAACATTTGAAAAAGATGCTGTTCCAGTTGCATTCAATGGGCATATTGCCATTAATAAGAGCCAGCTGGGGAACTAAGGGCTTAATCCTACACTCACTGAAGTCAATGGGAAAGCTCCTATTGACTTTAAATGGTGCCGTTTCCGGGTGAAGGGCTGTGATTCAGCAAGGTAACTCACTTTAAGCCTGTGAGCAGACAGTCCTATTGATGTCAATTTGACTGCTCATGGGCATGAGCCAGCACCAATAGGAGCTATCCACTGGCTTCAAAAGATGTGTCTACACTGCAATAGACACGCACAGCTGGCCCATGCCAGATTTGTGTGGCTCAGGCTACGGGGCTGTTTAATTGTGGTGTAAACATTCAGGCTCGGGCTACAACCTGAACTGTGGGTCTCTCCCAACTCACAGGCCTAGCACTGTGCCCAAACATCTACACCACAAATAAACAGCACTGCAAGCTTGTACCCTGCAAGCCTGAGTCAGTTGGTCTGGGCCAGCTGCAGGTTTTTAACTGTAATGTAGACATACCCAAAGAGTTTGTATTTCAGATTAAGCATGTGCCCAAGTATCTTGCTGAAATGGCTCCTAAATTAAGTCCCAATCACTTTCACATATGCACTGGACATATCACTAGGTTTGGCTTTGTTCACTCAGGCCAAATCCTGCCATGTGCATTATTGATGAGTAGTGCTTTACACCATGAGCAGCCCCATTGGTTTCAATGGGGTGACTGGTAGAAGGAGGTACTACGTAGCATGAACAAAGGTGGGACAATCTGACCCTCAGTGTATTGTTGAGTACAGACAAACCCAACACCTAGCACTTTCATGCTCTACAGATGCTGACTGCTGTTATGGAAACCATGATAAAACATTTGACAGGGAAATATAACACAATATCGATGACTAGCAAATGATATGTAAATCAATGAGAAATACAAATAGACTGAAATATTCTTTGCTATCAAGTATGCCTCCCATATGGATGCTACCTCTTAAAATGGTTGCCATTAATAAGCGCCAGATGGTTTTAGAAGAGCAGTCATGTTATGATATTGCTATAGATAATACATTTTTGCTGTGTTAAAACAACATGAACAAACGAAAAATCATTTTTGTTACCATTATTCTCCAAATTTAGATAGATCAGTCATTGAGATCCATCAGTGGCAGTTCTATAAATCTATCAGCAAAATAATTCCCACTAGTGCCTAATGTTGGTTTTATGAACTTTTAAATGGACCACAACTAAAATACCCCCAGTAGCAATCTAGGAGTGTTCCTCCGTTCCTAAATATCTCCTCCAAAGACATGAAATTTGCCAATCCTGAATCTTTTGATTCCTGTCTGCACCACATTGAAACATGGCAACTGGTATACTGGGAATTCAGTGGGAAATGTGTGTTCCAAATACTGGGTGAAAAGTTATCCCATACTGGATTGTCAGAGCTTTAATCTCTTTGCTGATTATGACATTAAAGTATACCTAGGAAATATGTTCCTGCAGCAAAGCCAGATGTTCTTTTTCCACCATGGTTTGCCAGTGCACCTGAGCCACTGTTGAAGAGAGACCATAAAACCATTGATGCTGAATTGAACCTCACAGTGGTGATTTGGTAATGTGGATGTATCAAATCACCAAACTCATTTTCACTTTTGGATCTCAGCCAAAATTTAAACTCAACCTTCTTACATCAAAGGCTGATGTATCACCAGATCACCACTCCTTCCACAAAGTTTTCCATTTTGGTAAAGAAGGAGGGAACATCTGTATTGATTTTAGTCCATTTATAGATTTCCTTTAATCCATGCCAATTCGACTCAGGGCAGAAAATACTGGGTCACATGCTGTTTGGAAATTATACCAGATTTAAACTGGTGTAACTTGAAACAGTGAGCCAAATTCTGCTCTAAGTGCAACTCAAATTCATGTGTTCAGAGGTGCAGCAGGTAGGTTTTAGTATGCTGGGCTGCAAGGTAGACCTGATGAGATACTGTCTGGCTCAAGAGCAAAGGTAACACACTACAGTTCCTGTGCTTTGGTTTATCTAGATATATTTCCCACATTTTTGAATTTTATAAATAATGCACATTTGAAAATGATATGTAATAAGTTTAATAGAGATGGCTGTGAAATTGGGAGTTTATCCTCATTATAATCATGGGCTCTGACAATAAGATGCATGTGTATCCCTGCCTGTCTCAATAGGCTTCTTATTTTGAGGGTGAAATAATTTTTTAATGTCATACAGTAATCTCTAGGTCCACTGGTGCATCTGGTATATATTTACATACGATTTTACTATTCTGCTTTCTGGAGTTATTCAAGCAGAGTAGGAATTTTCCCTCAGGGCCTTTTGGCATGGGCCTTATGGGGTTTTGCCTTCCGTTCAAGCTTTGAGCAGGGATCATGTGTTACGATGAGGTGGGTGTATTCCACATACTTAATTTCCTGCAATTATAGGGGAAACATATTGGTGGGCCTCAATCTTTCCCCATTTTCTATTCCTATGTAAGTAAATATATTTACAATAATTCAGTAGATTTAGGAGCACTGAGAAGGGGACTACAAGATGGAATGAGGTGAGTTTTGTTAAGAGTATGAATGATGTAGAGGAGTGATTTTTTTTTTTTAAAGAAGTTATACTGGTGTACACAACACTCCTGAAAGGGTAAATCTGGAAAATATAACATCAGAGATAGCTAGAAAGAGAGCAGGCCTAATCTTTCAATGCTTTTAGCTGGAGTTTGGCCCAAGCCACGAAACTTCAAACACACTCCAAGTCTGGAGTTGTTTGGATCACAGGTTTTTAGTTATTCCATTGGATAAGCATGCTGTCATTTGCTATTCTGATGGAGTTCTTTAGATCTGGGGGTTGTTGTCTATTTTGATTGTAAGCTCTTTGGGACCGAGACTGTCACTTACTGTGTGGGGTTCTGATCTCAATGGAGCCCTAGTCTCAGCTGGGCCTTCAGACATTGCAGTAATGCAACTAATGATTAGCTAACGTGGAATTCTTGACAGGCTGAAATTTTTTTGTCTCTTAACACACACCACACTGAAGAGCTCTTACTAAACTCCCTTAATGTTTTTTGTTTGTTAGTTTGGTCTTTAAAACTTGGCTGTAGACACTTGAGACTGGCAGACTGATTTTAAAACTCTTCACTGGGTCACAATCCTTCCCTGGGGCATGTCCACCTTCTCTAAAATGTAACACCACTTTGTCATCTCCCGAGCTTTCCTTTCCAAGTTCCCTCTTGGTGGCTGGGATTTTTTTTTTCCACTGCCACAAACTGGCACTGTAGAGGATTCTTGGCCCTCCCACTACTCTGGGATCTCACCCATGGACCCTATACTATGCACTTAAACTCCAAATGGCCCTGCTCCACTTCTTCCAGGACCACTTCTTCCAGTGCTTATTTACTTTTTTCACAGCCTCTTCCTAGCAAACTTCTGTTGAGCCCCTCCCAAATTCCTTCCCTGATTCCTCTCCACAAGGAACCACTGCTCACATCAACAAGATGCTGCTGCTCCTGCTCCTTCCAATGCTGCACCAGGTCTTACTTCATCCTGGTCTCTCTGGCTCTTTCTAAGCTTGATCACAATCCCTTTTCAGGCGCCAGTCACAGGTCTTTTCCCTCAGCCATCTTCGGAATCTCCCTGGGTCTCACACTGTTCTGAGCTACTTGCAACTTTTTACCTCAATGCTTTCCTCCATCAGACCTTGCTTCCAGCTGGCAGCCACATGACCCTCTGGGAACTACTATTCGCAAAAGATCTGTCTTTGAAGAACCTTAAAGGAACAGTGCACCTTTGGAATTGCTGGGCATTTGGACTGAATGATTGAGCCCTCTATTTAGCAATAATCTTTGTGCAACACCAGTAGTAGTGCATAGCATTATACCAATTCGCACAAAAATAAAGAGTGGAAATATTAAATCATTCTTCCAACTGCCTTGTAGTGCTGTTATACTCTGTAATATTCTGGTGAAGCATGAATAGACAGTGACTGTGGTGAGAGATGAAGCTTGAGTCAGCACTCTGGTCACTATTAATACCTATTAGGCTCACTCCAGAAGATCTGATTGGTTAGGGGAATGCCTGATTACTAGACCAGACTAGGTTCAGGACATTAATGAGCTAATTAGCTTATTAAACAGGCAAGTGGTTTAAAAAGAGCACAGGAAGGAAATGCTGGGGCAGGGGGATCCTGTGAGTATATACACCTTATCCCTCCTCTCCCCCTCCCCCGAGAAGGGGCTGGAAAGCTGGAAAAAGATGTGGATACATTGATATATATTGGTGGAGGGACTGACACACTATAAATAAAGTATATGCTGCTTTTTACACACACAAAGGTTTGTGGAAGAAGTGGGGGTATGGTAGCTGCACTACTCTCACAGACTGTAAAAGTTGCATAACATTGTGGTTTAGCAATTACAGCAATACAATATCAAATTTGGTCAGTTAAATGAAAAAGATGATTTTCCCTAACTGCTAGCCCAGCAAAAGCCTCCCTAAATTCTGAAAGGTTTTTCTCCCCACCCCCGCACCATCCGCAACAATAAAGATTGTGGCTGAGATTATCAAAGCAATGCAGTGGTGACAGCAACACATCTTCCTGTCATGGCTGAGTATGGGGGCTGCCAGACCTAGCAGTCTGAGCCAGAGTCCACAGTCCAAGAGTCCATTGGATCAGGGCACCAGGGGTCAGAGGCAGAGACAAACTGGAGGTCAGGAACCACAAATCAGATGCCAAAAGTAAAGCTGATATAGGGATGCTAGGAAATCAAGCCAAGGGAGCCAGAGTTACACAAACATTTATATGACCGCAATGAGAGGAGATTGGCCTTTTTGAAAGACTGGAAGGAAGGGAAAGCAAGCAGGAAGGGGAACCCCTGTGTAGTTATTTGTGTGTATTGCATAGACAATTCAATGGGGCTTTCCTTGAGCCATCCTGGCCTTGAGATGTCTCAAGTGAAACCTTTCGTGTTTAATCTGGAGCTGGCAATCCAGAGAGGGGTTTATGCTCAGTGGCAAACTATGAGAGAATCCTGTGTGAAAAGTCAAGTTATAAATGGTTTAGCAGGAGAACTTCATAACCAGCTGCTGAAGGAGGATGGCATATGGGATATACCTATGAAGCAGATTATATGTAGAATTTAAAATGTGGAAGCAGAAATTGGGATTTCCTTAAAGGTACCAGCTGTTCATTCTCAGATTATTTCTTTATACCAGATGCAGCTCTTTGAGAAAAGATTGGTAAGGAAGTTGCTAAAAATTGGAGGAGGCCAAGGTGCAATCTATCCACAGGCATCCCAGGGGTTAGATGAGAGAGACTGTTTCCAGTGTGCATCCAGGCCAGATGACCTTTGCAGGCAATGCGGAGGCAAAGGCCATTGTAGATGGAAATGCCAAAGACAAGGGAATCCACAGAAAGAGAAACTATAAGTTGCCATCGGCAGCTAAGAGCTGTCCAGATATCTGTTACCATGTGTCTGGAGACATCAATGGCTGGAAAAATCACAGTGTTGTTAGACTCAGGATCTGAAATCAGTCTGACTGATAGACATCCACCAGTCCTAAAGATGAAGAAAATTTGTAGTGCAGGACTTAAACAGGTGACTGTTAACCATCAGCCACTGCAGACAACAGAGAAATCCCCAGCTCTCACTGAACTTGGAGTCTCTGCATACTAAATAGACTTTTATTGTGATGACCGATATTTCTAGTGTTGTTGTATTGGGAATGGATTTCATCCAAGGGTATCACAAGAACTCCTAGGTTGTTAACAGAACACACTTGTCCCTGGACATTATTCAGATACCCCAGCTGAATATGGATAGAAGGAAGTGTGGATCCTGGGAACCAACTTATGGGGCACAGAGGTGCTTTAATGATGCCTACAAAGTGACAGAGAGGAACTGCTTCTGGTAGTGGCTTGAAATAAAGAGGTGGTGGAGCCAGGTCAGCAAGTAACAA
This sequence comes from Trachemys scripta elegans, assembly GCF_013100865.1. Taxonomy (NCBI): domain Eukaryota; kingdom Metazoa; phylum Chordata; order Testudines; family Emydidae; genus Trachemys; species Trachemys scripta. The sequence continues at coordinate 175,921,362 of NC_048300.1, forward strand.
CATCCCTAAGGATAAAGGACTACTGCAGTGAACCTGTAGGAGTGTGTGAATATTCAGTCAGGATACTGGTTTACTAGAACTCCTGTTTCAAGCTGTATCAAAGGGGGAGTTCTGGGCAAGAGTTATTAATGTGACTGACCAGGAAGTGCAGTTAATGAAAAGCCAGACCATGGGGACTGTGTCCCTTGTAGCTGGTGTCTCAAAACCTCTCATGGGGCAGAGATCAAGAGCTGTGAAGCAGCCCAATCAATAAAAGAGCAATGGGTTGACTTGACAGAAATAGCCACAGAAGTCAATGAATAGAAGCAATTAGAACAGTTGCTCTTACACTTTGCTAGAGTGTTCTCAGGGAATAATGAAGAACTTGGGAGATATGATTGGTGCAACATCAGATTGTGCTTATGTCCGGGAGTATTTCGGTGAGGGAGCCACCCCCACCCCCCCCAGGATTCCCCTGACATGTCAGGTTGGAGTGAAAGAGAACCTAAATTGCATGTTGGGCAATGATCTGAGTGAGCAAGCTACATCACCTTGAGGATATGCATTGATTGTAGGAGACTTAATTCACAGAGAGTTCAAGATAACTACTAACTTCCTGAAGTAGCAGACATGCTGGATAAAATATCAAGAGCAAAATATTTTAGTAGTTTTAATTTGCTGTCTGGATACCAGAAGATTAAAGTGGCACCTGAGGATTGAGAAAACAGCCTTTGTGACACCCTATGGACTGTTTCAATTCTGCAGAATGCCTTTTCATGAATGCGCCTGGGATGTTTCAAAGGTAGTAAAAAGTGAGACATCCTCACATACGTAGAGAACTTCATTTGTTTCCACAAAACATGGAAGGAACATCTGACCGGAGTGGAAAGGATTCTAAAGCTTTTCAAGGAGTCAGGGCTTAAACTTTGAGGAAAGTAATGTTAGTTTGTGAGGTGTTGTATCATCTTCCTAGGTTATATAGTCAGTGAGGATAGATTGGAGCCTCAAGCCCAGAAACTAAATGTTAGAAAGGACTAGAAGGTTCCTACAAACCTGGTGGAGATACAGCTGTTTGTAGGTGTCTGTAGATTTCACAAGGGACTTGTAAAAAATTTTGCAAAGCGAGTAGCAGCATTATACCAGCTAACTAAGAATGACTCTGTCTGAAAAGAGCAACACCAAAAAGTGTTTGAGTTACTGAAGGAAGGACTTCTAAACCATGCTGTGCTTAAATTGCTGGGTCCATTCTATCCATTTGTGGTCACCTATGATGCCTCAAAGGTTGCTGTTGAAGTTGCACTTGAACAAATTGATGAGCTCAGCAGGTGCAGACCAATGGCATATGGAGGTCACCAATTAAATGAGAGGGTAACCGAGTATTCATCTACAGCACTGGTGTGTCTGGTAATTTCAAGGCCCTCCAGGTCTAGTGTCCCTAATTACTAGGTTTGGAATTCACAGTGTACACAGACCACAGTGCCTGCAGTGGCTCTTTGCAAAGCCTAACACAGAAGGATACTTGTTGAGATGGGATTCACAAAATGTCTGAGTATACATTCTCAGTTCACCATACACATGGAAAGCAAAGTGTGGTTGCAGATACTGTCAGATGGATGAGGGTAGTGAGAATACACTAAGCCTGATTTTATGAGTTCATCTGGCAAAAATAGTGTAATGACCATGACTTATGTTCAGAGCATCAATAGATCTACCAAAAGAGACCCAGACTGGGAGTTTCAATGCAGTTCAGGAATGATTATCCATTGATACGGCTACCAACTTGGTGGTGTTTGAAGGTAACAGGATTGTCTTGCCTGGAATTACACAAAACAGTACTGGAGTGTCTTCATAATAATGAATCAGCAAACCACCTGGCATACAAAAAGACTCTGAACTGGGTATCCAACAGTTTGGCTCGGCATAGCTGCAGATGTTGAAGACTGGGTACTTTCTTGTCTTACCTGTGAAGAAAGATAGTGTTAGCAAGGAGAAGCAGAACTCCATTTGGGGAAGTGCCCAACTCTGGGAGTTCTTGCAGCTTGACCTGAAAGGCCCTCTGCCAGAAACACCAGTTTGAAATCAGTATTTGCTGGTAGTCTGACATCTTCTCAAAGCATGCAAGGGTGGAACCACTGATGGCTAAATGGATTGGGACAATTGTGGATGCATTGATGAAACATGTAGTGTTGCAGTTCAGCTCCTATGCTGCATCTGCAGTGATCAAGGGAAGGAATTTGAATCATGATTATTGCACAAGGGTTGCCAACAACTCCAGATAATCAAGGTGAGGACCAGTGTTCCCTGCCCTGCAAGTAATGGGGGAAGGGAGAGAGTAAACTGCACCATTGAGTCCATGCTTATCTCAACCAGACTGGGATATTAAGATTCCTTTTGTCATCTTTGTATATAACACCTCCTGGCCTTCAACTATCCATTACTTTCCTTATGAGATTATTTTTGGACTCCACAAAGCCATGCATCCTGTGACTGGGTGTCCAAGCAACAAGAACTGGCAAGGCCACATGCACCTGCACAGTTGGGTGACACTGGGGAGTCTTATATTAGCGATCTGAGGACAGCATTCCAGAAGGTGGAGGAACAGATGAACTGGATGTGAGCATTCCAGGCACAAGATGTCAGGGAAAAGGCGAATTATGTGCCCATCCAGGAAGGAGAAAAGGTGTGGCTATACAACTGTAAAACAACAGCCTGGGGGAAATTCCAAACTTACTCAATTTTTTTGGAGGGACCTTACAGAAATTAATCAACTTATCTTTGCTGATACAAAAAAGCAAGAGCTCGCCTTTCGTAGTGCATTGAGAGCTAGTGTACAGATTCATTGAAAGAAAGGAGAGGTGGAGGATTGGTTATGTAGGAAGAAGTGTCATGGTGTCCTCAGAACTCAATAGACTACAGTCTTCTACTGACAGACTGCCCACAGCAGATAGGCCTGACCTAGAGAACATGAACCCTACACTTGCTGATAAGCAACATTCAGCTATGAGTGATAGCTGAATATAGGACTCCTGGGCAGGGCCGGCTTTAAGCCAATTCGGCTGATTCCCCGGAATGGGGCCCCGCGCGTAAGAGGGCCCCGCAACGTCCGGGGCTGCCGGCGGAGCGGAAAAAAAAAAAAGCTGCGTCCTGCTTCTCCCCCCTCCCTCCAGCGCTCGCGCCGCCATACAGCTGATCACCGCAAGCCTGGGAGGGAGGGGTGAGGAGGAGGAATGCGGTGTGCTTGGGGAAGACGCGGGGCCAGGGCGGGGATTTTGGGAGGGATCCAATGGGGCAGTGCGGGGGAGGGCTGGGGGCGGGGTCAGGGCGGGGATTTATGGAGGGATCCAATGGGGCAGGGAGGGGGCAGAGTCGGGGCGGGGCCAGGGCGGAGTTGGGGCGGGGGGGGGGGCGCGAGACAATTGGCATCCCGGCGTGAGGCCCCACACCTGCTAAAGCTGGCCCTGCTCCTGGGGGCAGATCAACATAGAAACCTGCATGGATAGCATACTATCTGGATTCCTAGAGTTTCTGTTCAAATTCATATTCCACTAGTGTGGGGAAAATTTTAATGATCAGTGCAGACCGAACCTTCACCAACAGTATCTTATCTTCATTTATGTTATTGTCTTGTATGTTATATCTAATCTAGGGTGATTAGAAGGAAGTCAAGTCCTGCCTGTGTATACTGGAGTTGTTACTTGCAGTGTGCCAATAAATCTGTGCAATTCTATAAATGAGTATTACTATACCTTTGAGAATATGGACTCTGTACTTAACAAATAATAATAATCCAAATCCCAAAATCCTTGTTTAGTTATTACTCCAGTGATCCCTTGGTGAAATAAACAGGAGTTTGCCTGAGAAGGGACTAATTGAAAAATCAAGAGAGGAGTTGAGGATTTGGCCTAACAGTTTTCAATTAATTTTTTTTTTTTAAACTTTTAGTCACACCAACAATGTGTATATATACACATCAATTTGAGACTAGGAACGTATTTCTTCTCCAGAGTTGGAGATAATGCATTGTAAGTAAACATGACTCAGCATACAGACAAGGATCATATGTTAAGAATGTGCCATTTTGTCAGAAGAGAACCGCATTTTAACTAAGCAGTTGAACCATTTTCTACAATTAGTAATTGTACCAATTATTTTGTAATTTTTGGTCTCACCTGCCACAACTATGAGACATTGAATTAATTTTGAATGATGGTGCCTTCTGATATCAATATAGCTCATTACTATCAGCATCTAATACAATGAAAACATGAGACTTAATTAAATCTTAGTAGGTACTAATATTTGTTAGAATTATTTTTCTTTTGGTTACTTTAGTTATGGTGCCCCTGATTTTTAGAAGCATTTCCTGGCTGAATAATTTCAGTTTCTTTTACCATAATTTCAACCTCTTAGCTACATTTGCATCTCATATAAAGCAGAAAACAGACAGGAATAATCCTGGTGTTGAAATCCCCTGTATGAAATTCCAGCACAACTGAAAGATCAGCCGATCTTCTTTAGTACACATCTAGAAGACTTATTTCCAAATATTGGGAAAGGGGTAAGATCATCAAAGCAAATCCCACTATATCAGTGGTTCTCAACCAGGGGTATGTGTATCCCTGGAGCTACACAGAGGTCTTCCAGGGAGTACATCAACTCATCTAGATATTTGCCTAGTTTCAGAACTGGCCACATAAAAAGCACTGGTGAAATCAGTACAAACTAAAATTTCATAGAGGCAATGACTTGTCTCTACTGCTCTATATACTATACACTGGAAAGTAAGTACAATATTTATATTCCAGTTTATTTATTTTTATAATTATATGGTAAAAATGAAAAAGGAAGCATTTTTTTTCAGCAATAGTGTGCTGTGACACTTTTTTGTATTTTTATGTCTGATTTATAAGCAAATAGTTCTTAAGTGAGGTGAAACTTTGGGGAATGCAAGACAAATCAGACTCCTGAAAGGGGTACAGTAGTCTGGAAGGGTTGAGAGCCACTGCGCTATATCCCCTCCCTGCAATAAGGAAAGATCGAGCAGCTACTCTACACCATGTAATAAAGGAGAGATCCAGTCACTGTCCTATCCTACAGCTGTCAGTACATACTCTTATATCTTACATTCCAATGGGCAATTTAATACCTGTTGAACAGTGACAAACAGAATGGTTAATGCTCGGGGCCTAGACTGACCAACTTAGCTGCCTCACCCCAAAAGGAGCTCCAGGAAGGGATTCTACCTCACAGCAAACCAATTTCTCCCTTGCTACTTTCTTACTTGGGAGGAAGAAAACGAAGTAAGTTACCTCACCCCTTTTCACATTGCAGCTCACTCTGCTATTTCTCATGCACCTGCCTCACTACTCTGGCGAGCAAGGAAGGGAGCTAATGCTCCTTCAACTCCCCAACTCTCTGTCCACTCACCACTACAACTAGGTGAATTTTTTTGGACAAATAGTTTATTTGCTGAAAAATGCAGTTTTAGTCAACCCAAAACTATTCACAAATTTGACACACATTCCCTGAATAGTTTCAACCATCCCCCCTTCTGTCCCCCTCTCCCCCCGGACTTACATGCCACTTACAAAAAGGCAGGAGGAGGAGGAGTCTTCCTTATAAATTTTAGACAACTGGTTGAGGGCACTCACCTGGGTGGTGGAGACCCACATTCAATTCCCCCTCTTACTGAGGCAGAGAAGGGAGCTGAAGTCAGCTCTCCCACAGCCTGATGAGTACCCTGATGCCCAGGCTGTAGAGTGATTCTCACTCTGCTTTCTTGGCCCAATGACTACTTATTGTCATTATGAATGACTATTAATTTTCACTATGAATAACAATGACTAGTCATTGGGTCAACAAAATAGCACAAAAATGCATCTACGGCCTGGTGGTTAGGGTACTTTCCTAGGTTATGTGAGACTCAAGTTCAAGTCCCTCCTCCAATTACTACATAACCTTTGCTGTTAAAGCTGTTCTGCTAAGCAACCCCCGCCCCACCCTCCAGAATATCCCAAAGGCTAAGATATACTCCTGCAGTGTAGGAGACCCAAGTTCAAATCCCTTCTCCATATCAGGTAAAGAGGGGAATTGAAGATTCCTTCTTCAGTGGGCACTTTGAATACCTGGGTCTTTCAAAAATGAATGGGAAAAAAATCTATTTCAAATCAAACAAAACACATTTCTTTCAACCTGAAACAGGGTGTTTTTTTTTCCAGTTCACTGAAATGTTTTTGCTATGTTCACATTCAGGTTAAGTCAACCTGATTTTTTTTTTTGTCTTGATTTTTTGGGAAAAAAAATCACAGCAAACTGAAAAAAATCAGTTATTCCCTCAGCTATATTCACCACCCACTTGTTTGGAGTGGGCAGCACCCGTTCTCCAGGTGCAATTTGAAAACACCTTACTCCACTGAAGAAGGTATGAGGAGGGTCTCATCTGCCCTTATTCTCCTGCACAACTGAGTAAGGGATAATGGCAATTTAGCCTTACATGTCTCACTTTCATTACATCCATCTTTGACATGCACTAGCCAGCTTCTTTCAAGGTTCCGTTAGATAAAACCAAGCAGCACTGTCCTTGACACCTATCATAAAACCTCATCAATTAATATTAGCCCACCTATTCAAGAGAATGGTTGAAGCACAGAAGACTGAACTAGATCTTAGTTGCACAATGAAGGACAAGATTTATTTCAACAAACCAGGAAATCTCTATATGTATTACCACCATACTCTATTATTAGGTGCTACATTGTGTCTGCCACCTGTCAATAAAAAGTGCCAGTTTCTGCTCAGTCCTGCCAAGATGTAACAGCTGGCAGGCAAGATGTCAGGTGGCATGCTGATAAACATGATGTGTACATGCCCTTTCTTGAAAACTTTTGGAGATCTGTAGGAAACACACTGAACACAGTATAATTGACAAGGCTGTTAATTTATCCTCAAACATTTTTGTAGAGCAGAATATAAATGAAACGCTGCCAGACAAATATTTGCAACAATTTATTCACATAGCTTTATTGTCAGCCAAAAGAGACATTACTAAATTGTGGAAATCAGGCAAAATTCCCACTCATAAGTCTTGGCTTACAAATATGTATAGATTTGCTCCACCAAAAAAGGCATGCTGTCAAATCAGCAGATGAACATGAGATTTCAACAAGATATGGCACACCTTTCTGGAGCTCTGTGTAGTGATAAAAATGAGATTATCATCAATGAGCTCATCTAAATCCCCTGTTTTCCAACTAACCTGTATACTTGATAAATTCCTGATCAGGATTATGTCTATAAATTCTTTCTCCCAACATCAAAGAGGTCCGTCTGCTAACTTTGGATCAAACCGTGAAGCCCTTAGTCATGTGAGTAGTCCTATTTAAATGAATGTTTCTCTCCAACATGAGTAAACACCTCACAGTCCAGCCGTTAGTGGTTCTCAGATTGTGGGCTATGTTCTACACAACCCTTTCTAGCAGCATGCTCAATGAAACATATTGAGAAGCAAGCAATAGAGAGGAGTTTGGGTGAAAAAGAAGGCGATTTACGCAGGGATCTCTCTGGGAAGAAGGGGCCTCCTGAACCCTTGTTCTAACTGATTTTCTGCATATAAGCAACACATCACGCTCCTGCGTCCCCTTTTATTGTTTGTTTTTACTGCACATATCCATTTCTCATGTATAAGTGTGTCATGTGTGACAAATGCAAGAGTTTGGAAGTATGGAAACTTGAAGAGACTATTCTATTAAGATGGGCCAAATACTATGTGTCCAAGGATTAGCCATTAACGTTCGTATCTAGGAATATTATATGTATCTTTGTGAGCTAAAGATTGTATTCTAGCTTCAAGGGGAAGGATTACGAGTTTCCCCAAGAACTAAAATTAATCGGGATGGGGGGTGGTAATTATTGTGATTCCAGGACAGATAAACAACTACAGAGACCAGGGGAACTGAACTGGTTCAGACCAGGTTCCAGGAGACAAAGAGCTTGTGGTGTAAAGGGTAATCCTCAAGTGGCTGAGTGACTCTCGTTTTGATCCATAACTCACACGAGTTTCAGCGTGGTAGCCGTGTTAATCTGTATCAGCAAAAAGAATGAGGTGCCACAAGTACTCCTCGTTCTTTTCACATGAGTTTGTAACCAAAAGGGTAAAACCTTGCTGGGAGGCTTTGAAGGACTGGAACTTGTTAGGATCTCTTCATGGAAGATATAGGGTCTCCTTGGGAAAGATGGGTGACAGCCAGTGAATTTACCATGGATATAGACTGTTTATTGTTTTATTATGTTTTCTCTGTAATACTTTTGTCCTAAAATAAACGAAAGTTTTGTGAAAGCTGGCTGCTCCCTGGTAACCCTGTCATCATCCCGAGACAGAGGAAACCCCAGATTCTGGACTAAGATCAAACCTGAAGGGATAGTCAGTGAATTACAGGGGTGACTGCCAGCCTAACGCCCCAGTCCGGAGGGAGAGGGACATGAGTCCCCAAATATAGAGAGGTGACAGCTGGAGGCTTGAGACCTTAAGGGGTGCCCTTGAGCAGAACACAGAGGGGGCAGAGGTGCAGTTAACCACACAATGGTTAAATCGTGTCCTATACACTTGGTGCGTTCAAGAAAAAGAAAACTCTGCTTGCTCTGGCAATGGCAGCTCAAGCAATTTGTCTGAACAGAAGATGGAAATCTAGCCGCATATGTCTGCAGATATAAATACAAAGCTGGAGTTATGTGCAGACATACTCTATACATTCAAATGAAAAGCATTTCATGGTCAGCTGGTTACAGAGATATTCCAAAATGCAGAATTTGGTTTCCATTCTTGGGCACTTATGCTTTCCTACACGTAGAATCATGTACTCTCAAATCTATATCGTAATCATGGCAAGTAACCAATTTTACCAAAGCAGGTAAATTACATTCAATTGTTCTCACCTTCATCTTAATATACTAGACAGTGCAAGTAACAATTTTTAATACCATAAGTTATCTATATTTTTAGCTTTACAATAGAGAAAAAGGGGGAGGAAATTATGGTTTCTTGTACATTTCCAGGTGAAAATCATGGTATTGAGAATGTTGTTTAAAACTCTACCTTAGCTGTGTCTTAGCCATGGTCTACACTACGAGTTTAGGTTGAATTTAGCAGCGTTAGATCAATTTAATCCTGCACCCGTCCACACGACGAAGCCATTTTTGTTGACTTAAAGGGCTCTTAAAATCGATTTCTGTACTCCTCCCCGATGAGGGGATTAGCACGGAAATCGACTCTGCTGGGTCAAATTTGGGGTAGTGTGGACGCAATTTGACGGTATTGGTCTCCAGGAGCTATCCCAGAGTGCTCCATTGTGACTGCTCTGGACAGCACTCTCAACTCAGATGCACTGGCCAGGTAGACAGGATAAGCCCCACGAACTTTTGAATTCCATTTCCTGTTTGGCCAGCATAGCAAGCGGATCAGCACAGGTGACCATGCAGAGCTCATCAGCACAGGTGACCATGGAGTCCCAGAATCGCAAAAGAGCTCCAGCATGGACCGAACGGGAGGTACTGGATCTGATCACTGTATGGGGAGACAAATCCATACTATCAGAACTCCGTTCCAAAAGACAAAATGCCAGAATATTTGAAAAAAATCTCCAAGGCCATGAAGGATAGAGGTTATAACAGGGACCCGCAGCAGTGCTGCATGAAACTTAAGGAGCCCAGGCAAGCCTACCAAAGAACCAGAGAGGCAAACCGCTGCTCTGGGTCAGAGCCCAGACATGCCGCTTCTATGATAAGCTGCATGCCATTCTAGGGGGTGCCCCTACAACTATCCCACCCCTGTGCTTCCCTTCTCCCTCACCCCTCCCAGGCTACCTTGGCAGTTATCCCCCCATTTGTTTGACGAATTAATAAAGAATGCATGAATTTGAAACAACAATGACTTTATTGCCTCTGCAAGTGGAGATCAAAGCGGGGAGGGGAGGGTGGTTGGCTTACAAGGGAAGTAGAGTGAACCAAGGGGGCGGGTTTTCATCAAGGAGAAACAAACAGAACTTTCACACCGTAGCCTGGCCAGTCATGAAACTGGTTTTCAAAGCTTCTCTGATGCATAGCGCGCCCTGCTGTGCTCTTCTAACCGCCCTGGTGTCTGGCTGCGCATAATCAGCGGCCAGGCGATTTGCCTCAACCTCCCACCCCGCCATAAACTCCTCCCCCTTACTCTCACAGATATTGTGGAGCACACAGCAAGCAGTAATAACGATGTGAATATTGGTTTCGCTGAGGTCTAACCGAGTCAGTAAACTGCACCAGCGAGCTTTTAAACCTCCAAAGGCACATTCTACCACCATTATGCACTTGCTCAGCCTATAGTTGAATTGCTCCTTACTACTGTGACGGTTGGATCACAGAAACCCCCTTGGGAGCTGCCACCCGATGTGCAAAGACTACCCCTGCTTCTGTTTTCCCTGCCAGCTCAGGACTCCAGCACCCTGTCTTGCTGAGCCAGAAACTCCCGTCTGGCTCCAGACACAGATCCAGGGTCAGAATCTCCTGTCCCAAAGCTGCAAGTTTACCTGAAAACAGCTCGCAGTAGTGTGCTTGTCTTTAGCACTCAGATGCCCAACTCCCAATGGGGTCTAAACCCAGATAAATCCGTTTTACCCTGCATAAAGTTTATGCAGGGCAAACTCATAAATTGTTCACCCTCTATAACACTGATAGAGAGATATGCACAGTTGTTTGCTCCCCCAGGTATTAATACATACTCTGAGTGAATTACTAAATAGAAAGTGATTTTATTAAATACAGACAGTAGGATTTAAGTGGTTCAAAGTAGTAACAGACAGAACAAAGTAAGTCACCAAGCAAAATAAAATAAAATGCGCAAATCTATGTCTAATCAAACTAAATACAGATAATCTCACCCTCAGAGATGTTTCAGTAAGTTTTTCTCAGACTGGACACCTTCCAGGCCTGGGCACAATTCTTTCCCCTGGTACAGCTCTTGTTGCAGCTCAGGTGGTAGCTAGGGGATTCTTCATGATGGCTTCTCCCTCTCTCTGTTCTCTTCCCCCCTTTATATATCTTTTGCATAAGGCGGGAACTCTTTGTCTCTCTGGGTTTCCACCCCCCCTCACTGGAAAAGCACCAGGTTAAAGATGGATTCCAGTTCAGGTGACATGATCACATGTCACTGCAAGACTTCATTACTCACTTGCCAGCACACACATATACAGGAAGACTCACAGGTAAATACAGCCATCTGCAGACAATGGGAGTCATCAAGATTCCAAACCATCATTAATGGTCCACACTTTACACAATTACAATAGGCCCTCAGAGTTACATTTTATATTTCTAGTTTTAGATACAAGAGTGGTACATTTATACAAATCAGATGATCACACTCAGTAGATTATAAGCTTTGTAATGATACCTTACAAGAGACCTTTTGCATGAGGCATATCCCAGTTACTTACATTCACTTATTACCGTATTTTCTCTATAACTATCTCAGTTACATTATATTGACTTATTATCAAGTTTTTTATAAAACCATATAGACTGCACAACGTCACAACTACTATCCAGGCTTCATGAGCCATGGGAGCAAGGGGTAGGCTGGGGTAGGCGTGACCGCGCGGTGCTGCTGACTGGGAAAGCAGCCTGAGGCAGAAGCCTCCAGCTGGCATGATATTCCAGGCAGGACTGAATCTCCATTAGATGAAACTTAAAGAAGAGAATGACCTGGAGTCATTCCCATTTTTGTCCAGGCGCCACCGACCTCACCGAGGCCAGCCAGGAGCACCCATGTCTGCCCAGGCGCCCCCAACCAACCTAACCGAGGTCGGCCAGGAGCACCCATGGGACAATGATGATGGCTAGGAGTCGTATTGAACCGTCTGCCATCCGCAAGGCAAGGCAAGGGAATTCTGCTGTGTAGCACTGCAGTACCACGTCTGCCAGCAGCACCCAGGAGACATATGGTGACAATGAGCTGAGCGGGCTCCATGCTTGCCGTGGTATGTCATCTGCATGGATAACCCAGGAAAAAAGGCGAGAAACACTTTTTTACTGTTGCTTTCATGGAGAGATGGAGGCCTGACGACATGTACCCAGAACCACCCACGACAATGTTTTTGCCCCATCAGGCATTGGGAGCTCAACCCAGAATTCCAATGGGCAGCAGAGACTGCGGGAACTGTGGGATAGCTACCACAGTGCAACGCTCCGAAAGTCGATGTTAGCCTCGGTACTGTGGACGCACACCGACGACTTAATGCGCTTAGTGGGGACACACACAATCAACTGTATCAAATTGATTTCTAAATAATCGACTTCTATTAAATTGACTTAATTTTGTAGTGTAAACATGCCTCTAGTTTTCTACCAACCTCTTCCCTCATACACCACTGTAACAATAGAGCAGCTGATGTGCTTAGGTTTGGGCTGGGGTCAGAACCCTTTCCAGGAAAAACCATGACTTAAGTAAGAATTCACTTCTTGCACTGGTCTAGTGGCACCTGATAAAGTCCATGGGCCAGATACATCTTTGGTGTAATACCATTAACCTCAATCTAGTTACCAGAAGTGAATTTGGCCACACTATTTATTTGCAGCCTGATTCAGAGCCCATTAGGTCAATGGGAGCCTTTCCCTTGACTTGCATAGGTTTTGGATTGGGGCCCTGGGCTTCGCCTCTGAAGGAATATCTTTGCTTATAGCTAGGGCCCTACCAAATTCATGGCCATGAAAAACATACCATGGACCGTGAAAGCTGGTCTTTTGTGTGTTTTTACCCTATACTATACAGATTTCACTGGGGGACACCAGTGCTTTTCAAACTGGGAGTCCTGATCCCAAAAGAGGGCTGTGGGGGGGTCAGGTTATTTTTTTTGGGGGGGGAGGGTGATGGTATTGCCAACCTTATTTCTGCGCTGAATTCAGAGGTGTGTGGCCGGAGAGTGGTGGTTGTTGGCTGGACACTCAGCTCTGAAGGTAGTGCCCCACCAGCAGCAGCATAGAAGTAAGGGTGGAAATACCATACCATGCCACCCTTACTTCTGCGCTGCTGGTGGTGGTGGCACTGCCTTCAGAGATTGACTCCTGGCCAGCAGCTGCCACTCTCCAGCAGCCCAGGTATGAAAGCAGTGCTGCCACCAGCAGCAGCGCAGAAGTAAGGGTAGCAATAGTGAAAACCCCCAACAATAACCTTGCGACCCCCCAATTCATTTTGGGGATCCCCTACAATTACAATACCATGAAATTTCAGCTTTAAATTTCTGAAATCATGTAATGTATGATTTTTTTTTAAATCCTATGACCATGAAATTGACCAAAGATGGACCATGAATTTGGTAAGGCCCTACTTAGAGCTTAAATATAGGGCTTAGATGTAGCGTGAGATCATTCAACTAATTTTGTACTGCTATGTAATTATTTGGGTACTTGCTCCCGGAGACATTGTGATGGATGTAGTTTAAAAAAAAAATCAAGCCATAATAAGAACATAAGAATGGCCATACTGGGTCAGACGAAGGGTCCACCTAGCCCAGTATCCTGTCTTCTGACAGTGGCCAATGCCAGATGCTTCAGAGAGAACGAACAGGACAGAACAATTATCAAGTGATCCATCCCTTTCCATCCAGTCCCAGCTTTGGCAGTCAGAGGCTTAGGGACATCCACAGCATGGGGTTGAATCCCTGACTATCTTGGCTAGTGGCCACTGATGGACCTACCCTCTATGAACATGTCAGTAAAATAAAAATAAATGCTTTTAGCACAACTTTAAAATGTGCATTTTAAACTGTTGTGCACATGGCTAGAAGTGGAATTCCCTTTTCCAGACAGCTGTATCTCAGCTGCCTTCTCCATTCATAGAGGTGCACACACATGGCCATTAACCATCAGCCTGTGTAAGTACCCTGACAGTAGAGTCCCAAGAGCCTATGGCAGGAGTTGAAAAGACAGATACACCTTCAGTATGAAGTTGAGGAAAAGAAATACTTTATTTTCATTCAGGAATTAAAACCAGGTAAGTGAGGACTCTGGCTCTAACCCAGGTGTGGTGTGAAGTCAGTCCCGGTCATGACCAGGACCTGGGTAGTCTGACTTAGGGGTCAGAGAAGGGGTCAGGCCGTATCAGATACCAGGAGGTCTGAGTCCGAGACAGGCCCGAGGGCAAACGGAGAGTCCGGTGTCAGGAGGCAGGCAGGGTCAGGTTACCAGGAGGTCAGTGGCAGGTAGTAGGAGCAGGTATTGCAGAAGCAGCAGTCCTAAGTAGGGAGAACCCAGTTGTATGGTTAACCTCAAGTTCCTGGGCTTGGGTTTAATAGAAGCTGGGGACCAATCAGGACTGCCAACATTCTACCAATCAGATTCCCTGGACTGGCATCCTCTATCAGAGTTCAGCTGCTCTTCTGACATCAGGTAGTAGGTCACTCGGTGGCAGATCAGGACTGCCTAGCTTCTGAGAGCACTGTAGACCTGTATTCAAGGGCCATAGTCTCCCAAACCACCTAGGCTATGGTTAGGATCATCCCTTGGTTTAAGCTTGCTATGTAACAACATTTTACACCAAGCCTCTATTTGCTGATGCAGTGTGGGGTAACCATGCCGAATTCAATAATATTTCTAATAATGGCCATAGCTTTGTGAGAAGTTTTTTCTCAGTGTGCTGAGAAATGTAATGAGAACCCTAAATTTATTGCTAAACACAACATGATGTACTAATCAGATGTGTTACTACAGGTCTGGAGTGATAAATGCTCAGATCTTCACAGCAGTGCAATTTGAGCCTAGTAAGAAATTTCAAAAAGCTCTTAAAATTCTCAGTGGCTGAACAGCAGAAGTATCTGCAGGAGCCATCAGTAACTGACATATTACTAGCTATTGTCTAGCTTGGCAATTTTTAAAATTTTATTTTAAACCAAGAACTATCCCTGAAGTCAGTGGGAAGTATAATGAAAAATTTAAAGAGTAGAGTGATGCCAATTATTGAGCCCGACCAGCAGAAAAATAGAAAGGAAATAATATATGGTGATGCAATCTTTTTCTATTACACAAGGCTTTTGTTAAACACCCAAAGTAGATCTTGCTGTTCGATAGGAGTTTATCATTTGTTGCACAGGGATTTTTCGTACCTTTAAAGTAACTTGTGGATGGATAAAACAGTCACTAATGCTTCAGGATAGACGATCAGACATTAGCTTGCTAACCCATGATGTGTGTCAGAGTGTCTTTCTTATTATTTAATCAGATTGTTAGGAGAAAAATAAGTGAAAACCCTGGGTGGCAATGTTTGCTGTATCGGTGCTCAGGCATGAGGTCCCTTTTTTTTAATATATATATATAAACCTGATTTCCCAATCTGACCTTGAAGAAACTTGTTGTTCATTAGCCCCCTGTTGACAAAAGAAACACCAAGCAAATGGAAATGAAAGCTCTTGGCTTTTCTTTTAAAAAGAAGTGATTAAGCAAGCCTACTCTGCTATTGCAGAGCTCTGTAATTGGAATGCCATCAGTTACTGATACTTACAGAAACATTGAAGGAAACATTTGTTTTACAAGCACATTACATTTACACAAAATGGGTGACATTCATCCTTGATGAACTTCTCTTGGCCTCAGTGGAGATAAACCCAGAATGAATAGTCCCCATTCAGTTTATATAAATGCTAGGTTATGTTTGATAAATGCAACTCACCTATTTTCATGGCTGATTTCCATTATCTTAAGTATGTACAAATCTAGAAAACCCTGGGAAGTAAGTAAAGCCTTTTTTAACAAAGTCTGGGTATGTCAGGTATTTCCATATAACCAACCCAGGTAGATAGTGCCATGTACACTTGTCAAATGGTCCCAGTTTTGTCCTAGATAATGTTAACTCAGTGTTTATGGTATCCCCTATGCTTTCCTATCTTTAGTATAGTGAATAACTAGAAGAGATTGCAAATTATCTAAGACATCAGGTCAGGTTATGGGTGTAATAATAATAATAATACAGTAATTTGTACTTTAAAAAGTCAAGAACTATATAAATGCTATTTTTCTAATTCATATTGTGCCCTTCATTGCTGTATCTGAGTTCATAACAGAAATTCAGAGCAACAATTGCCCACAACTGTCACAACTCAAAGAATTCGTACAAATAAAGTTCAGGCCTGCCTCTGCCACACACACAGACTGATAGACTATACACTACAGCTGTGCGAACAACAGATTTTTCAGTTCACTGGCAATTCAAAAACAAAACAACAACCAAAAAACACCAAGAAAAAAATTGCTTCAGACCTCACCAAAACAAAACAAAACAAATCTCGAAATGTGTGGTGAATGCGAAAGGCAAAATACTGTTTGTGTTGGGTCAAAATGTTTCATTTTGGCAAAATCTAAACATTTTGATTTTAACCATTTTTAATTAATTTTATTTAGGAAAAACAGGAAATTTTGAAATAAAAATCATCTCAAACTGGAAAAATCAGAACATTTCATTTTGAAAATGTCAAAATGCAATGTTTTGATTTTTTTTTTCCTTTAGTTTTTTTTTTCCTACTCAGAGCAACTTGGCAAAACTGACATGAATTTTGAATTATTTCAGTGTCACTGAATCTGCATTTAAAAAAAACAATAATAAAGTTTTTTACCCAGGTGTAGTAAACACCCTCTGGCAATGCACTTAAATTAAATAAAAGCACTTTAATAAAGCTACAGCATAACAAACAACTGGGACTCAGCTGTTCTGCAGGAAGAGAGCAAAGCGCTCTAGCTGGAGAGCACTACAGCCTCTCCATTGGCATTCAGCCTGGGGGACAGCAGCGCTTTCCTGTGGAACACAACCATGGAAAAAGAGGCATTGGAGGTTGCCAGAAATAAAGCCATTCTTGACTTTTTAAATGATAACCAACACTTTTATCTGCACTCAGGAGTAAACTGGGAGCCAGTACAGAAATGCGTGGTCAAAGTTATCATTTTCATGGGGGCCTACCCCACTTAGGCAGGTAACCAAATTTCATGTTAGTAGACACTATGTGACTCCCCCTCCTTTCCTGGCTTGAGTAAGTAGCACTCACACACAGCTCCTCCGTCTCCCTTGATTGGCAAGGTAAGAGCTCCCTTTCTTGTTTTAATCTTTAACCACTGCCCACTCCCCAACATGGGTAGTGCATTAATACCATAAGCTGCCCGGGAACTTTTCAGTTTCCAGACAACTGTAGCTGTGACATTATTTCAGGAAGCAGGACTTATGGAAATGATACTAAAGTGTGTCACTTCCTTACCCAACCCCCCCAGCTGGCCCTGAGCTGCTTACTCCTGTGGGAGCTACTTATCTAATTGTTTGACATGAGAACTGAACTCAACTACAATTTTATGCGTGTACTTGCAGTTCCACCCACCTTTCTGTAATGCTAGTTCAGATGCTACGTCTGCACTGGGGATAGGTCTATGCTGCAAAGTTTTGTCAGCATAATTATGTCAGTCCGGAGTCTGAAAAAAGTCCACACCCGAGAGTGCTACTGTCGGCATAGCAACTGTCATTCAGGGAGGTGGTGTTACTTTGCCAACAAAAATACTCCTTCTGTTGGTGTATTCTGAGTCTACACTACACTGGGAGAGCTATCCTGGCAAAGCATTTTACTCCTGGGGGAATGCTGCGCCACTGCGCAATGCAGAATGTTGCAGAAATTAACGTTGTGTGGGCAGAATTTCCTTTCCCCCCCACAGAAGTGGGCTGCAGTACTGCTGGGCACCACTAGGGGATGCTGGATCCATCAGAGCCCAGCTCGCACATAGAAGACCCTGAGTGGGGGGGAGGGGGGCGTGGAGGAAGAGGGAGTAGAGGTTTCCTGGTAGCTGCAGTTCCCAGCACGCCCTGAGGGAAGGTGAGGGTGGTGTGCATGAAACTCCTTGTAAACCTGGAACTAAGCATCAGGCTGATTCTCCCTCTGGATCCCTGGTGGGAGGGGGGCTGGTGTCTGGGCTGTGAGGGAGATGGGGGGCAGGTATCTGGGCGGGGAGGGCCCACGACTGGGCTCTGGGGAGGAGGGGGTTTGGGTGTATTGGCTAGGGGGGCATTATGGGGGGGAGGGGTTGTAGGTGTCTGGCCCCACACCTGGGCTCTGGGGGGAGGGGGGGGGAAGGAGCAGAGAAACAGGCACTGGGTTATCATAGGGGTTTCTTTAACTCTCTACTCCTGGGGGAATTTTTGCGTGTGTCTGTATTGTTACAGACATACCTGCCAACAGGTATTTTGAAATAAATTACCGAAATAAGTAAAACTGGCGTGATTACATAATGTTATTTTGACAAATACAATTTGCAGAATTTTAAAATATTGTGCGTAGACTTTTTAATGCTTTGGTGCAGAATGCCCCCAGGAATAGCATTTGTTGTGTAGAAAAGGCCTAGGAAAGCTTTGACACTAAAGCTATTCCAGTATAGTAAGTCCTTTTGCTAGTATAGATTAGACCGGTTCCCCAAGTAAAATAAGCTATTGGCAAAAGCACTTCTATGCTGGTATAACTGCATCTACATTAGGGCTTCTGAAAGTTTAGAAATGTCATCAAAATCCATCTCCCTAACCAACATTACTATATCAGCAAAAAATTTCTAGTGTAGACATGGCCAGATATTCTGATGGAGACTCTACTTATCTAAAACACATTTTGAATAATTAAAGTAAGAAAGCGTTTTGGCTGGAAGAATGGTGGAGAAAAAGCCCTAATCTTCCCTTTCTCCCTCCTTCTGAGGGTTAAAATTATCCTGTCATAAAATCCAGCAGCACTGGGAGCTGACCCACTCAGACGTGGGGTTCTTTCCTCTTTCCATTTTTCTTGTTGATCAAAAGTATTTTGATGATGCAGAAAATGCTAGTGATTTTTTTAAATGTTTATTATTGCACATTCGGTTTTCAAAAGGATATCTGAAAAGATGACAGCTGTCTTTTCTGATTTGCAGCTACACAGGGCAGAGGGCGACTGAACAAAAGACCAGTTTTGTTCCCGTTTCCAAAAGGTAAGGACTGTGCTTGTGAATCCTGACAAAAGCATCACGTTATGTCTTTACTCTATGGTGCAACTGTCACTGATGTCAATGGGAGTTGCTCACCAAGGGCAGTACATAGCCTAGGGTGCATAGGCAGTTTCATTTCCTAACAAGGACAAGCCATTTGTTTGATTGCCAGCACAAAGAGATATTTGGAGGCACAAAGATCGTGGATAAATGGCACTTTTTTGTAATCAGTACACTCCCAGCTCCAGCTGAAATGATTCATGCTGGTCTTTAGAGATACGGGAAACAACCAGCGTCACCGTTGAGCATCGCTCCTTCCACCATCACACCCTGTAGTTATGATAGCAAATATGCGGCAGTGCTGGAGCAAATTGAGCTCAGCCTCAGCTGGGGAAGCAAAGACCTGGCTTTTCAGGGTGAGGCCGTACTCTGTGCAAGGCTGAAAGTAAGGATATGTCTACACAGCAAAGAAAACCCTGCAGCTGGCCCATGCCAGCCAACTTGGGGTCATGGGGCTTGGGCTGTGGGGCTGTTTCACTGAGGTGTGGACGTCTGGGCTCGGGCGGGTGCCCAGGCTTTAAGACCCTGTGGGCTGGGAAGGTTCCAGATCTCCAGTTCCAGCCCGAGGCCAGAAGACTACTCAGCAATGAAACAGCTTCATGAGCCCACGTTGGCTGGCACAGGCCAGCAGCAGATTTTTCTTTGCTCTATAGACATACCCGAAAAGATATTAGATACTAGACCTGAGGCTCGGTCCTGCTCACACAGACGTCAAATACTATGGTGATGGCAGGGCCGGCTCCAGGCACCAGTCTGGGAAGCAGGTGCTTGGGGCCATCACTCTGGAGAGGGGCGGCAGGTCCAGGTATTCGGCAGCAATTCGGTGGACAGTCCCTCACTCCCACTTGGAGCGAAGGACCTCCCACCGAATTCCTGATCATGATCGCGGCCCTTTTTTTTTTTTTTTTGGCTGCTTGAGGCGGTCAAAACCCTGGAGCCGGCCCTGGGTGATGGAGCAATAAAAGAACCTACGTGGGCAGAAGTCAACATTAGTTGCACCATTGAAATAAATGCGGCAGGACTATGTTTTTGAACTTGAGCAACAGTAAAGTCTTACTAGAGAATTAAAAAAAAAAGGCAAGGGATGGCAGGGGCCGAGAGCATCTGTAAAGGTATGTCTACATGTGGAGCTGGGGGCGGAGGGTGATCCAGCCTGAGGAGACAGGACCCTACTAGCTCTGATCCAGCTAGTGAGTTAAAAAGAGAGTATAGCTGCAGTGGCAGGAGGGGCTAGTCACCCCCAGTACATGCCTAGAGCCTCAGAGGGGTATGCACTTGGGCGGCTAGCCTGTCCATCCCATCACCCCATGCTGTTGCGACTACGCTAACTAATGCAAGTATGTGTCCTCGCTCGAGCTGAGAATCACGCCTCCAGCTCTCACTGCAGACACACCCTTTCTGCCAAATCATCTTTGAGAGAGCTAGTGGATTGTGTCATACATGCAGCATGGGGATGCATTCATTTTAGATTCATATTAATATTTAAGCCTCAACCCTTAAGTACACACAACTTCTCTTGCTTGAGCCATCCCATTGAAGTCACTAAGGCCTGGTCTACACTAGGCGTTTATGTCGAAGTTAGCGCCATTACATCGAATTAACCCTGCACCCGTCCACACTGCGATGCTATTTAGTTCGACATAGAGGTCTCTTTAATTCGACTTCTGTACTCCTCCCCGACGAGGGGAGTAGCGCTAAATTCGACATGGCCATGTCGAATTAGGCTAGGTGTGGATGGAAATCGACGCTAATAGCTCCGGGAGCTATCCCACAGTGCACTACTCTGTTGACGCTCTGGACAGCAGTACGAGCTCGGATGCTCTGACCAGCCACACAGGAAAAGCCCCGGGAAAATTTGAATTTGAATTCCTTTTCCTGTCTGGCCAGTTTGAATCTGATTTCCTGTCTGGACACCGTGGCGATCACAGCAGCACTGGCAACGATGCAGAGCTCTCCAGCAGTGATAGCCGTGCAGTCTGTGAATAGAAAGAGGGCCCCAGCATGGACTGATCGGGAAGTCTTGGATCTCATCGCTGTGCGGGGCGATGAGTCCGTGCTTTCTGAGCTGCGCTCCAAGAAACGGAATGCAAAGATCTATGAGAAGATCTCAAAAGACATGTCAGAGAGAGGATACAGCCGGGATGCAACGCAGTGCCGCGTGAAAATCAAGGAGCTGAGACAAGGCTACCAGAAGACCAAAGAGGCAAACGGACACTCCGGATCCCATCCCCAGACATCCCGTTTCTACGAGGCACTGCATTCCATCCTCGGTGCGGCCGCCACCACTACCCCACCACTGACGGTGGACTCTGAGGATGGGATATTGTCCACGGCCGGTTCCTCGGACATGTTAGCGGACGGGGAAGATGAGGAAGGAGATGAGGAGGGCGAGGCAGTCGGCAGCGCTCACAACGCTGATTTCCCCGACAGCCAGGATCTCTTCATCACCCTTACCGAGATCCCCTACGAAGCGTCCCCAGCCGTTACCCCGGACACAGAATCTGGGGAAGAATCAGCCAGTAAGTGTTGTAAACATCTAAACATTTATTTTTAACAGAACAGGAATATTAACAATTAAAAGAATGGGTTGTTCATGATTACTTTGCCCTAGGCACTTAACGGTTCAGTCATGGGCAGTGCAAGTTTTGAAAAAAAATCTAGCAATGTCCGGTTTTCCGTGATTGTCCTGCCCAAGCCGCTCTACTGTTTAGTCCCTGCTACTGCAGCTAAAGTAAAATGCGGTCTATATATGCAGGGATAGAGCAGTAATCCTCCCGGGACATCTCGATGAAGCTCTCCTGGAGGTAATTGGAAAGCCGTTGCATGAGGTTCCTGGGGAGAGCGGCCTTATTGGGTCCTCCGAAGTACGAGACATTGCCGCGCCACGAGACTATCAAGTACTCGGGAATCATTGCTCTGCACAGCAGGGCGGCATACGGCCCTGGTCTTTGGAGGCTTTCCCGGAGCATTCTCTCTCTCTCGCTGTCAGAGATCCTCATCAGGGTGATGTCGCCCATGGTGACCTGCTTTGAATTAGGTAGGGGAATGTTAGTGTTGGGACTGCTTGCTCGTTCCTTTACAGAACTGTAACCGCTGGTTTGCAGCCACGCGGTGGAGGCGGGAGAGGGGCTGCCGAAAGGGATCGTTCCTGGGGACAGCTGCGAGGGGGTGGGACAGGGGCAGAGTTCCCGCTTGCCGGATTGCTGGCAGCAGGGACTGACATTGCTTTAAATGTGAAATGAGGCCAGTGGTAATATAAAAGTTTTAAACTGCCACAAGTCTACGGCTTACCATGTCTACCTGCAACAGAAATTCCGTTGTGCTGCCCCGCTCCTCAAATGTGCTGTGGAAGACCCCAGGCACTGAATGCGAAGGCCGAGAATTCGACCTTGTGCTGAGTGCGCATGTGATAGGTGCTGTGCATGGTCTTGTTCACAGAGAAAGACTATGTTCTTTGTTCACAACTACATTTATCTTTCTGAGGAATTCACTCCCTTTTTCCCATTCCCACAGCCACATCTGCGACTGTCTCACAACGTAGCCTGGCATCACACTCCCAGAGGCTAGCGAAGATTAGGCATAGGAAGAAGAGGACACGGGAGGACATGTTCTCTGAACTTATGGCCTGTTCCCAAGCCCAGGCAGCACAGCAGACCCAGTGGCAGGAGAAATTGACCCAAATGCAGCAAGCAAACATGGATCGGGAGGAGAGGTGGCGGCAGGAAGACCAGCAGGCGACTCAAACGCTGCTTGGACTACTGAGGGAGCAAACAGACACGCTCCGGCGCCTTGTGGATGTTCTGCAGGAACGGAGGCAGGAGGACAGAGCCCCGCTGCAGTCCATCTCTAACCGCCCTCCCCCGCCACCAAGTCCCATACCCATCTCACCCAAAGTGCAAAGAAGGAGAGGCGGCAGAGTCCCTGCTAACTCTCACTCCACCCCTGCAGAGAGCTCTAGTAGCAGAAGGCTCTCATTCCCCAAAACTTGAAAAGTTCTTTCCTTCCCGCCTGACACAAGCCCCCGTCCAAGTTTCACCTCCCACTTCCATGTGTAGTTGATAATAAAAAATACGTTTCTGTTAACTACTGTTTCAATCATGTTCTTTTGGAGGAGGAGGGGAAAGGGGGTTGGTAATTGGACAGGACAGTCACCTTTGGCAGGGTACATAGGCGGGGGCAGGCACAGCAGCAGGGCACATACACAGTGCAGTGATGCAGTGACTAGTTACCCTGGTTAGTCTGGGAGGTTGTTTTCATGTTATGTGGTGGGGGGTGTGTTGCTCTGTGACTTTGTGGCGGGGGAGGGCAGTTACAGATCTTAAGCGGTGGTCCTTATGCAGGATCACAGAGCCACGCAGCAGGGGATCTGTAACCGTCCTCCCCCTGCCACAAAGTCACATAGCCCCCCCATACACACAGTCCCGATCAGGAGGGGTGACAGGCTCCGTTGAAACAACCATCCCACCGCAGCGGAGCCTGTCAATCCTTGAGTTTAGAAGCTTCATTCGCGTCACTACACTACACCCGCTCCGCACCACAGTCTGCGTCCCAGTTTTAAAAAATTCCCGCGAAAACAGTATTAAAGAAAACGGTGTGCATTAACAAAGTAGAACTATTTTTATTTCGAAACGTGTGTTGGAAGGGGGTGAAGGGGGTATGTAACTGGAGAGGTTAGTCAACATTAACTGGGTAAAGAAACGGGGGCAGGTTCAGCTTCTCTGTACACAAACTTAAAAGTCACAGGTTACCCTGCTCACTCAGGAACTTTGCTTTCAAAGCCTCCCGGATGCACAGCGCTTCCCGCTGGTCTCTTCTAATCGCCCGGCTGTCTGGCTGTGCATAATCAGCAGCCAGGCTATTTTCCTCAACCTCCCACCCCGCCATAAAGGTCTCCCCCTTGCTTTCACAGAGATTGTGGAGCACACAGCAAGCTGCTATAACAATGGGGATATTGGTTTCGCTGAGATCACAGCGAGTCAGTAAGCTTCTCCATCTCCCCTTGAGACGGCCAAAAGCACACTCCACCACCATTCTGCACTTGCTCAGCCGGTAGTTGAAGAGTTCTTTTTCAGTGTCCAGGGCGCCAGTATAGGGCTTCATGAGCCAGGGCATTAGCGGGTAGGCTGGGTCCCCGAGGATGACTATAGGCATCTCCACATCCCCAACAGTTATTTTGTGGTCCGGGAAGTAAATACCTTGTTGCAGCCGTCTAAACAGACCAGAGTTCCTAAAAACACGAGCGTCATGAACCTTGCCCGGCCATCCCACGTAGATGTTGGTAAAACGTCCCCTGTGGTCCACCAGTGCTTGCAGCACCATGGAAAAATAGCCCTTTCGGTTAATGTACTGGGTGGCCTGGTGGTCCGGTGCCAGGATAGGGATGTGAGTTCCATCTATGGCCCCACCGCAGTTTGGGAATCCCATCGCTGCGAAGCCATCTATGATCGCCTTCACGTTTCCCAGGGTCACTACCTTTGGCAGCAGTACATCAACGATTGCCTTGGCTACTTGCATCACAACAACCCCCACGGTAGATTTGCCCACCCCAAACTGGTTCACGACTGACCGGTAGCTGTCTGGCGTTGCAAGCTTCCAGAGGGCTATGGCCACTCGCTTCTGTACACTCAGTGCAGCTCGCAACCGGGTGTCATTGCGCTTCAGGGCAGGGGACAGCAACTCACAAAGTTCCAGGAAAGTTCCCTTCCGCATGCGAAAGTTTCGCAGCCACTGGGATTCATCCCAGACCTGCAGCACTATGCGGTCCCACCACTCAGTGCTTGTTTCCCGTGCCCAGAATCGCCGTTCCATGGCATCAACATGACCCATTGCCATCGTGATGTCCTCGGCGCTGGGTCCCCTGCTTTCTGAGAGGTCTGTGCTACTCTCAGACTTCAGGACATCACCGCGGTGCCGTAGCCTCCTCGCCTGACTTTTCTGCATCTGCCTCAGGGAAACCTGTATGATAAGCTGCGAGGCGTTGAGAGCGGCCACAACTGCAGCGATGGTCGCAGCGTGCTCCATGCTCGCAGTGCTGTGGCATCCGCGCTGTCAATGACTGGAAAAGTGCGCGAACTGATTTCCCGCCGGCGCTTTCAGGGAGGGAGGGCGGGAGTGATGGACGGATGACGACAGTTACCCAAAAGCACCCTCGACACATTTTGTTACCCAGAAGGCATTGCCGGCTACACCCAGAATTCCAATGGGCAGAGGGGACTGCGGGAACTGTGGGATAGCTGACCACAGTGCACCGCTTCGAATGTCGACGCTTTCACCGTTAGTGTGGACTCACAAAGTCGAATTACTGTCCTTAGTGTGGACACAGACGTTCGACTTTGCAATATCGATTCCAAAAATTCGATGCAAGTAAATTCGAACTACTCTCGTAGTGTAGACAAGGCCTAAGATTATTCCCATCAGTAAAATTAAACCACATACATATACGTCTGCAGAAGCAG
Source organism: Trachemys scripta elegans (assembly GCF_013100865.1). NCBI lineage: Eukaryota > Metazoa > Chordata > Testudines > Emydidae > Trachemys > Trachemys scripta. The sequence continues at coordinate 175,946,852 of NC_048300.1, forward strand.
GCCCTTGTGGGGTGGGGTCCTTTTTGAAGCTTTTCGTTTTTATATCTTTTTGGTAAAAGTACCCAACCCCACTACTGAACATTTGGTAAAGAACACTTCAAATGTTTTCTTATTGATGGGGAAAGTTTGAGTTAGGAGACCTGCGTTCTGTTCCCAACTCTGACTCACTGTTTGCCTTTGGGCAAGTCACCGTACCTCAGTTTACCAGTTTGTAAAATGCATACCTACATCACAGAAGTTTTCTGAAGATTAGCTAACGTTGTAAATGGTCCTGACATTTTTATGACAAAAAGGGACATAACTTTACATAAGAGTAATCCCACTGAAGTCAATGGAACTAATCAAGTGAGCAAAGTTACACTGCATGTAGATGTTTGCAGGATTAGGGCCTTAGGGTGCAAGTTATAAAGCGCCTGGGCTCCTAGATGCAGAGTTTTCCCAGCTTAGTGCCCTCAGCATCCATTGAGTCTCTTACAATAAAGGGTTTAAGCACATTGCAGGAAGTGCTTACCAGCAGCTATTTGTGGAACTGAGCCCTAACAATTAATCTTAACATTTCAAAGCCATTCTCTGAGGCAACACTGTTGTAGCTTTTGTACACCCCTTGTAATTACATTAGATTCAGACTCCAAGTAATTTTATGCCTGAGAATTTTAACAGTGAATATAATCCCAGCAAGCAGAAAATTGTCAATCAATCATAGGAATCTCAGAAATTAGAGAAGGAAAAAGACATCTTATTAAGTCATTTACTCCATCTCCATGCCAGATGATTGTTTTCTACAGAACATACTTGAGTACTTTGTCCAGTCTAATTTTTCAGTAACATCAGCAATGTGACTTACAACACTTTCCTCAAAACACAGCTATTTCATATTCTAATTGACCTCACTGGTAGGAAAGCTTTTTCTGGAGTCCATCCTAAAATGTTATTTTGTTCACTTCAACCATTCTAATTATACTTCCCTAATCTACTCAAAACAATTCCTTCTCTCCTCTCTGAATGTTACCACTCTTCAAATTCCTGTAATTATCAAAATCAACCAATAGTATTGAAACTCTTTTCCTTTACAAGACAATATTCAGAGCTGTGGAATGACTGAACACACATGAAGAGAACTACTTGTTTTCAGTGGCAGCTTTATCATCAGCTACTAGTACTGGCCAGGTGCGTCAGAAAGGAAGGCGGATATCTGATTAGGAGAGCAAAGAAATTCTGTTAACTCTTTAGCATCTAAATATTTTCAAATTTGTCAGAGTTATATTGTGGAAAATGTTGGGTCATTTGTTACATCAGTCACAGTAATACACAATGCTTTTCTCTTTAGGGAGATAGATCATTTTGTCAATTTTTTTTGTTTTTCTGCACAACACAGGTGTAACAGTCTATTTTGGGGTTCCTTAATTTGCTTTGCACCTCATTAACTACATGAAAAACTTTAGGTTTACATGAAAGTAGTATCTCTATGTACAGTATACGCTCTTCTTACTTACACCGGCATCAGGTGCAAATACTCCACTGAAGACAACAGAGTTCCCCTGGTGGGGGAGGAAAGTCTGACCCAGAATGTATAACTGGTAGATATAACTTCCAAAATTCCAGGGGAAGAGGCAAAGAATCACTCTAAGCTGAACCTGCACACTCCCAACACACAGTACTGCATATAGGTATCTTTGTAATATTCTGGGGGTTTGGTCTTCTCTCTCTTTGTGTCTGTCACTAGCAATTGACAACTCACCATCCCACTGTGCAGCGCTGCACCTGTCGGAGCAGTGTCACCTGTCAGTCACTGCTGTAAGAAGTGCTGCTTTTGGAAGTGTCTTTCACACAGCAGGGAACCTCTAAAGCAGCGTTTGTAGAAAGAACACATATTGAGATGTGCTTTGAATCTATGGTGGGAAAGAGTGAGCTTGAACCGAAGACGAAAGGGCAGTGTAGGAGAAGGATTTTAAAACAAACAAACAAACAAGAATGCCAGGGTGCAGAGGCACTAGCTGGTCCCTGGAGATCAAGGGGTTAAACTTCAGCTTTTTCCTTCCCCTTACCTAGGTGCTGATGGGGGGGGGGAAGGGGGGCTATAATTTAGCTCAGTAGCAGCAGGTACTCAAAATTAGTGGTGGTCTTGGTGATTAGATACCCCTACTTCCTCCTCTTCCTCCCAAAAAAAATCTCTGACCCCTCCTTCATATATATATATATATACACACACACACACACAATTATTTCTGATCTCCCAAATTAAATCATCCAACCAATCCAGGGCTCTTCTTTCTCCCTCAATAAATCAGTTCTGTTGCCTTCCTTTACTGTACTCCCCACAGTACAATAGGGGGAGGGATAGCTCAGTGGTTTGAGCATTGACCTGCTAAACTGAGGGTTATGAGTTCAATCTTTGAGGGGGCCACTTAGAGACTGGGGCAAACTCAGTACTTGGTCCTGCTAGTGAAGGCAGGGGGCTGGACTCCATGACCTTTCAAGGTCCCTTCCAGTTCTAGGAGATAGGATATTTCCATATTTTAAAAAAAAAAAAAAGCTGCTCAACCTAAAATGGGCAAACAGGCTCCACCTCTTCCCCACTCACTGAGTCATAGGCTTCTCCTTTCACCCCCCCCCCCTCACTAGGACACAGCCCCCCCACTTCTAACTCCATTGTGAGGTCACAGGCCTCTTTCCAGACTCCCACTTTTGACCCCACTAACAGGCTCCTACTTGCTGTCTCCTTAGAATCATAGGGCAACCAGCTCTTTGCTTCCCTTCCCTCAAACTTCTCTCACTAATGCTTCTGGTGCAGCTCCGCACCTGTACTCACACTCTTTGGGATGACCGACTCTTCCATACCCACAAAGAACACTGAGCATTCTCTGACCTCAGCACTGCTCTATATCTCATTAGAGGGAGGAACTCTCAGAGTGGCTAAAAGCCAGCAGCTTGCACTGGATGGGTTAAAAGGGACTAGAGTCTCCTCCCCTCTTCATTGTGCTGCTGGAGTGAAGGGGGGAAAGAAAGGCATCTACTGCAAAGGTCTTATTTATTTATTTTACACTGAAGGAAGGAGAGGGGAGTTAATTGGTTGGGGCATAGGCTACCTCGTTACTAGCTGCCTCTAATTTGGCTGTTTGGGGGGCAAAGGGGAAAGATGCCTTTGAATAGTTTGGATTCCAGACCCAGGGCTGTAGGAGTGGACTGGATCCCAAACAGAGGGAATGGTTTGTTTCCTATTCTGCTTAGTGCATAGTCATTTATTTTGCTTTCTTGCTGTAAACATTATCCCTTGAAGAAGAGACCTTCTGAACTGCAACTGTGTTCTTTATTGAGGAGTTATTCCATCATCTTACAAATAGTAAGGCCCTGATCCTGCCAGAGCTTATGCATGCTCAAAAGAGGAGAGCTCCCTAGCCAGCAAGCCAGAATCTTTAGCCAGGTTCTTTGAATAGTAATCTGATCCTGAATAAGTAATATGTGATGTAAGATGTAGTACTGTAACTTTGCCTTAATAAAAACTTTCCAAAACAAGATAAATATACTGGAGCCAAGACAAAAAGTTACAACGGATAGCCCAGCATTTATATAGCAGAAATGAGATGATAGGGAGGAAAGTAATAATAGACTCACTACACTATCACAAAATAAATATTTTAAATCATAAGGGTAGAGACAGTCTGGCCATGTATTATGAAATCTGCCTGAAGCCTCTAATGTAGGATACAAGACTTTTTCCAAAGCAATGAAAGTCACTAAGAGCAAAAATTGATGTTAGCATTTTTCATCTCTGCGTTTGGTCTATGAAGTAATTAATTTGGCAATTAATATGCCATTTGGGGTTGCGCCTCCAACTTGTTCAGTTTGATACAGTTAAGAGATAAGATTAAAAAAAAAAATCTTAAGCCCTAGCTGTGAGTCACTCTCTCTGAGGATGACGTGTCACTCTGGATGCTATCTATGGCACAAGAACTGCAAAGGATTTTGGAGCCCCTTGGTACTGGGAGTTAGAATTTCCTGGCCTTTTGATTCAATTCATTTAGAATAAGCACTAAAGATAAGAGGTGTAGACCAGCCTACTCTGAGGCACTAAAATATTTACTAATCATCTACAAAACAGACAAGAGGAAGGAGACTAGATTAGCTGAGTTAGGGAGGAACTGACCACACGCAGATCACTGAGGACCTTTACAATCTACACACAATACACTCTTCCTCTTGCCCCAAAATAGTAGCATTTCTGAGATCTCTGGTGTTTATTAGACTTGGTACGAGAGTTATAGTGGGACAAGGTGGAAGACAGCCCCAAATCTTAGCCTTATGGTAAAAGAACCCATTTCCTCCTGGGGAAAAAATAGTGAATAGTTTAAGAAACCTCTTAAACAAAACTGTTTTTTTTAATACAGAATGTTTTTAATGCATTTTCTTGTATTAAAATATTTTGGCTGAATTGTATTTTCCTATTTTTCATCATATGCCAAATATTGCAGTTATGTCCCCTTGAGTGCTACAAAAGAGAAACAGATACAAATGGATGCATATGGAATGATTTACCAGATAGCCGTACAGCTCAAGGGATTTGATGGACTAAGGCTCTAATATTGCCCACCTTCTTCCCAGTTGAGAAACAAGCAATGAGTGGTTATTTTAATGTACTGGAATGCGGCAAGTATAGACTAATGCAATCCCAATGTCCCACCACATGCTGGGGAGTGAGGAACTGTCTGTCGCTGTTTGCATGCTGTCAGCCCTCCTGGTTGCCAAGAGCACAGCTCCCACTGTCTCCAGGTAGTCCACTGTGCTGGGCGCATGAACATGACTTAAAAATCTCAACTTAAAAATGCATTAGCAAAGGCATTCAAGAAAATGTGGATGAAATGATCTGAAATAATGTTATAGAAAGCACCTGCCAAAGGTAGTGAGCAATAAAATCAGCTCAGCCCACCGTTATCAAGAGCCAAATACTAATGACTTTATAGTAAGATGAAACCTGTGTTAAGTAAATATGACCTAATATTGATCTCACTACATCTTTCCATTAAAAGTCTCCTCGATATTATGCTTCTCCCTGCACGAGTGCACTTTATAAGCAGGAAGCATGAGGATTGCCTTCCATTCTCATCCAATGCATCCTGGCAGCTGGACATAATTTGGCTCCAAGTGCTGGGAAGCAGCAGGTGAATAGATGGCTACCAGGCCTAGTAGCTCCAGAGGGTTGCGCAAGCCCTACCCACCTTCATGTGAAGATGGCGGTATCGGGGCCAGCACTGGCTCTGCCTGTGGAACAGGTACAGCAAGGAGTGCCCCTCCCCATGCACCTTCCAGGTATCTGGAGGTGAAAAGTATAATAGCTCCCGGCAGCAGCACTCAGGTTGTGTGCCTCCTAACCTTCTCCAGCAGGGCATAGGCTTATAAGCACCATAACTGAGCCCTTAATCTTAGAAAGGGGTAGCCTATTAGCTATGTGAGGTAACAGGGAGATTCACCTGACACAGGAAGCTGCTAGATTTCGGAATGAATCAGATTCCTTAGAAACAAGCGTGGGGCCAGAAATGAGGAGTTGAGGATGCAGGAGGGGGCTCCAGGCTGGAGCAGGGGGTTGGGGTGTAGATGGGGTTGAGGGCTCTGGCTGGCAGTGCAGACTCTGGGGTGAAGGATGGTGGGGCCAAGGGGGTTGGGGTGTTGGAGGGGGTCAGAGGTGCAGGCTCCAGGTGGCGTTTACCTCCCAGCAGCTCCCGGAAGCAGCGGCAATTCCCCCCCTCTGGCTCCTATGCAGAGGCGTGGCCAGGTGGTTCTGCATGCTGCCCCGTTCACAGGTGCCACTCCTGCAGCTCCCATTGGCCACAGTTGCTGGCCAATGGGAGCTGCGGGGGTGGTGCTTGGGGCGGGGGCAGCGTGCAGAGCCCCCTGGCTGCCCCTACGGATAGACGATGGGGGGGGGCATGCTACTGCTTCTAGGAGCCGTGCGGAGCCACAGCACGCGCGGAGCGAGGCAAGCCCCGGACCCCACCCCCCCAGCAGGAGCTCAAGGGCCAGATTAAAATGTCTGAAGGGCCAGATGTGGCCCCTGGGCTGTAGTTTGCCAACCTCTGCTTTATTGAATACCTTGAATTGGCTGCAGAGATAAACTGGGAATCAGTGCTATTGGTGGAGCAAAGATATAAGAGCACACTGGTGGCCAGCTGCATTCTGTAAGTGCTGATATTCCTGTATGATCTTCAAATGATACTGTAGTCCCATTTAGAGTACAGAGCAGCAATACAGTCTACGTGGACACTTCTTATATATTCTCCATCTCTCATATTTATGCTTTCAGCTCTTACTTTAAACAATTTACTAGCATGGACAATTTTTATATCATTCCTCTCCATCAAGCCCCTTCATGCAACTGATGCTTCCATTTAATTTCCTCAAAGTCATGTGTGATAAGAATATACTCCACCTATTGGCCTATTTTATCAACAAAGCTTTCCTCCTTCTATATGAGACAGACAAAGCAACATATGGCTAAAAACAGAAGAAATTCAACATATGACAAAGAAAATAAGTAAGAAAACTGGCACAGATTTTTAAAACGTGTGCTCATTCTAATTGCCCTACGCTTTAGTGTGGTCCAGTAGAAAGGTCACTGGGTAGGAGTCAGGCAACCTGGTTCTATTCTCTACTGTTGCTTTTTCATTGTGTGACTGTAGGTGTCACCTAAGCTCTCTGGCCTCAGTTTCCCCAACTGTAAAATGGTGATGATACTTATCCTTCTTTGTAAAACACTAGAGTTCTCAAATGCAAAGTCCTATGGCATGTCCCAGTATTACTAGGTACAGTGCATTGTACAAACTAGTTCCCTTTCTTTTGATTCATATGCTAATCCTTCTGCTGGTATATCTTATTATCCTATTGACTTTGATGATATTTTGCTTATGATTTCAGGATTATTTTTTTCTAAAAGTACTACTAAAATCTTTTCCTTAGTTAAATCATCCTTGGGTAATCCTTTTAATTTCATTTTCCATCCTTACTGAAGAAATAAGGTACTGCTCAATGTATGTCTATTAAATCAATGGGAGTATTGATGGAGTAAGTTACTGCTCAAAATGGTAAAGGTAGTACACAGTGGACCACAGTTATTTCATGGACTCGGACAAGGTTTTGTTTTGTTTTTAAATTTGTACACAGGGACCTAAATTTGGGACCCTAAATGGAAATCTTATAAATTATCCCAGTCCCAGTCCCTTAGAAACTGGTGACCTTTTTCTTAGTATTAGCTGTGTTGTCTGTATGCCAAACATTGACATTCTTAGCACCCTTTGGGTATTATTTTTACAGTGATTGCCCACTTAACACTGCAAACAAAACATTTTTCTAAATCTTCTTATTATAAATACTCTTTTCCTCCCTCATTTTAATTATTCATCTATAACTCTACTGAAAGGAGCACAAATAAATGCAAAGTCTTTCCAGGAATGCTGAAATGCCTTGTGTGTTAAAAGGTGAATCTCAGAACAGTGGATGTAATGGAAACTCAAGCTTCATTCTTTGAGATAGCTTATCATGTGACTCAAAGGCAGTTAAGCTCTCAAATATTTATTTTGAAATGTGGCTGGGTTTTTTTTTCCAAACCTTAAAAATGTATCAGTACAACAGATCAATAGTTTTGTTTTAAAGAAAGCCAACCTGTGCTAGACTGAGGTTAACATGAGTCATAGCTCATAAAACACAGATATATAGATATAAAACTGATATTTCAAAGGGAGTTTTAGTTGGGCTTTCTCTTTTGTACATAGAGTTTTGCAAGCAGTTCACCTGTGTCTGCAAACAACAGACTGTTGATAGGGAACAGCTTAATTTGTGGCTATAAACACAAATCAGGTACTTAGATGTTGAAATTTTACTTGGGTCTACAAATGTCTGTGCATGCCAAATTCCAGGTCCATATTTACAGGCCATACATATTAAAAAAAAAAATAAATAAATAAAAAGATCCTGGAGAACTGGAAAGATCACATTCACCTGAGGCTAGGGTGACCAGATGTCCCGACTTTATAGGGACAATCCCGATTTTTGGGTCTTTTTCTTATATAGGTTCCTATTACCCCCCACCCCATCCCGATTTTTCACATTTGCTGTCTGGTCACCCTACCTGAGGCTGATACTTGGTTTAAAATGGACTGTGAATTCAGAGGTGACGTGAATAGCAGTGTTGCATGTAGGTAAACCACAAGGCATGTAGGCCAGCTTAAAAGTCAGTCCCATATGACATCACAAGAACCAATGTCTGCAAGTTAAAGCCAGACTCAAATTACATATAAGGCACAAATTTTTAACAGTGAGGGTGACTAAACATTGGAAGAAACAACCAAGAGAAGTGGTAGATTCTCCATCTCTTGAAGTTTTCAAATCAAGACTTAGATGCCTTGTTGGAAGATACACTTTAATCAAACACAAGTTATTGGGCTCAATACAGCTGTAACAAATCGGGATTGGTGTGTGAACAATTTTAGAATTGAAAGAATGGATAACACTTGTCATGAATATTACTTGTGATTAACACTGTGATTATCTCTAGGCAAACTTGACCTGACAGGGTCCCTGGGAGTATTCCATTCTGCTGGTAGAACATACAGAATACCAGTGAAAATGAGGCTAAAATAGGGAAGGAACAAGTTAAAAATTACTTAGACAAGTTACATGTCTTCAAGTTACCAGGGCCTAATGAAATACCTCCAAGAATACTCAAGCAGCTGACTGAGGAGATATCTGAGCCATTAATGATTATCTTAGAAAAGTCATGGAAGACAGGAAAGAATACAGAGGAGTGGAAAGGGGCAAATATAGTGCCCATCTATAAAAAAGGAAATACGGACAACCTGGAAAATTACAGACCAGTCAGCTTAACTTCTGAAAAGATAATGGAGCAAATAATTAAGCAATCAATTTGCAAACACATAGAAAATAATAAGGTGATAAGTAACAGTCAACATGGATTTGTCAAGAACAAATCATGTCAAACCAACCTGATAGCTTTCTTTGTCAGGGTAACAAGCCTTGTGGATAGTGGGGAAGCAGTAGATATGGCAAACCTTGACTTTAATAAGAGTTTTGATACTGTCTTGCATGATCTTCTCATCAATATACTAGGGAAATATAACCTAGATGGTGCTACTATAAGGTGAGTGCATAACTGGTTGACAAACCATTCCCAGAGAGTAGTTATCAGTGGTTCACAGTCAAGCTGGAAGGGCATATTGAGCGGGGTTCCACAGTTCTGTTCAGTACCTTCATCAGTGATTTAGATAATAGCATACAGAGTACACTCAGATAGTTTGTGGATGATACCAAGCTGGGAGTGTTTGCAAGTACTTTGTAGGATAAGATTAAAATTCAAAATGATCTTGACAAACTAGAGAAATGATCTGAAGTAAATAGGATAAAATTCAATAAGGACAAATGCAAAGTACTCCACTTAGGAAGGAAAAATCAGTTGCACACATACAAAATGGGGAATGACTGCCTAGGAAGGAGTACTGCAGAAAGGGATCTGGAGGTCATAGTGGACCACAAGCTAAATATGAATCAATAGTTTAACACTGTTGCAAAAAAAGCAAATATCATTCTGGGATATATTATCAGGAGTATTGTAAGCAAGACACAAAAAGTAATTCTTCCGCTCTACTCCGTGCTGATTAGGTCTCAACTGGAGTATTGTGTCCAATTCTGGGCACCACATTTCAGGAAAGATGTGGACAAATTGGAGAAAGTCCACAGAAGAGCAACAAAAATGATTAATGGTCTAGAAAACATGACCTATAAGGGAAGATTGGAAAAAAAACTGGGTTTGTTTAATTTGGAGAAGAGAAGACAGAGGGGACATGATAACAGTTTTCAAGTACATAAAAGATTGTTACAAGGAGGAGGGAGAAAAAATGTTCTCCTTAACTCTGAGGATAGAACAAGAAACAATGGGCTTATATTGCAGCATGGGTGGTTTAGGTTGGACATTAGGAAAAACTTCCTAACTGTCAGAGTGGTTAAGCACTGAAATAAATTGCCTAGGGAGGTTATGGAATCTTCATCATTGGAGATTTTTAAGAGCCTGTTAGGCAAACATCTGTCATGGACAGGGCTGGCTCTGGGTTTTTTGCCACCCCAGGCAAAAAAGTCTCCGGCCGCCCCTCCCCCCCGCAGTGCAGCAGGGGAGGGCGCGGGGGGGAGGGCGGCCGGAGCCCCGGGGGGAGGGCGGAGTGCCTGGCTGGGGCTCCGCTCTCCGCGGCGGCTGGAGCCAGAGCACCACACTGCGCCACCCCCCTCCAGGTGCCCCCCAAGCACAAGCTTGGTGGGCTGGTGCCTGGAGCCGGCCCTGGTCATGGATGGTCTAGATAGTACTTAGTCCTGCAATTAGTGGAAAGGACTGGACCAAATGACCTCTCATGGTCCCTTCCAGTCCCACAATTCAGTGATTCTAAAAACTGGCAGAGATCCCACAATTCTTCAGGTCACTTATTCTTGTTATATTTCTTAAAGTAATGGTAACACCCTAACAGAGTTTAGCAAACTGATATCCAACACCGCATTTGTTGGAAGAGGGTAAGATAATAAAAGATTGTGCCATACAATCTTATAGTGTATATGTTGACCTGTGACTACAGTTGGCTTTCTATCTTTAACAATAAGACTGCATGGATAATAAAACATCAGTATGGATTAAATATTTTGGGCAGCTGCCCAAACTATATTTGTTATAGATAATCTACAAAGCTGACTTACATTTTTAGGATATTTGGGATGAATATATTTTATTTCACTTCATGTTATGATGAACATAAAGATGGACCTGGGGCATAGAATCAAAATACTCCATGTTACACTTTTTCAGATATAGGATAGTTGTAATAATAGGTCTCATCATCTAAGGTCCTGGGCATCCTCATGTCCCTTAATGCACCATTAATAAAAGCCAGAGCAGCTGTGTTTATTATACTGTCCCTTGAATGATTTTCAGAAGGTCAATATCTTTCAGGCTTTTGTGAGATGACAAAAATCAACACCCACATAAGCTGTTAATGTAATAGTTTAATTTAGAAATTATCAAACTAAGGGCACTTATCAGAAGTATGAAAGGAGAGGATAATTACAGAGGTGTCACGAGTAGATTGTGCATCTTTCATAAGATGTTCCACTGGAAATAATGGTTGAGATTGTGGTGACCCAGACTGAAATGCTTTAATTACACAATCTGATCACATAATGACTTAATTAACTTACTGTAGATCAAAACCAGAACAAAAATTATCTCTCTCAGAAACTACCCTTATTGGATGTAAACTCGCTCCCATTTCCCCAACTTCTGTGCATTTGTTGGAATTATACTTGCAAAGGCTACTACAGGAAATACACCTTAGGCCATAGTTATAAGACATAAGAATGTTCTTCACCTGAGATCAGTGGAGGCAAACAGTGTCACGGTGAACATAGTGTTGCTGAGAAATGGCTGAGCCACCTTTACATGCAGTTTTAGTTTTGCTCTACATTTTGGCATGTTATTGCCTGCCACTCCCTAAAAAGTATAGGCCAAATTATGGCTCTTCAGATACTATTCAGTGGGGGCACCAGGAGGCACTATGTCACAAGGGGTCAGATTTTGAAAGGTATTAATCTTTACACTTTAGGTATTAACCTGATTTCAGTTGGAGTTGGGTGCCTAGGCACTTTTGAAAATCTGACTAGGGGCCTCGCTGCACCTTTAGGCACCTAAATATCTTTAAAAGTCTGGCCAAGAGCTCTAGGACCTCTGAGGAAGTGTGGACCAGAATTATTAGCTTCCAAGGATGCATGGCCATATTCTGGCCAGCCATTCACTGGATACACAGAGCAGGAGAGGGCTCAATTTGCTTCCCTCGCTCCCTTGTGCCACTCTGCAGGGACTGACCAGACGTTGCAGAGAGTAGTCTATTCTCTGTTCCCTCTTACTCCTAAATTGCCTGAAAAGGAGCCAATGGGGAGGGAAGATCCATGGCTTCAGAACCCCCTCCATCATTGGCCAGCAGAGACGGGGAGTAGGGAGGTGTAACTGCTGTACCTGTCTGCATTGCCTAAGAGCTCCAGCGAGGAATTCCTGACTTGGAGTCTCCAGGAGAAGCTGTATCTGCTGTGCAACCCTTTCACAACGCCTCTACAGTTCCTGCTGACATCTGGGGGCACAAAGTAGCACTTCAGAGCTTGCAGCATGCACACCTAGTGCCTCCCTTTAGAAAACCTAGTACCACTCTCGGCACTAGCCTGGAATTAAGAGTCTTGAACTAATTTAGATTCTTATATCACCCTCATCATCACAGTTTCTAAGCACCTTCCAGTAGTGCGTAAGGTGATGTGACTGGCATTTTCCTCCATTTCTCTCACCATTTTTATTAATTATTTTTCTTTATTTTATAAGCTACTATGTCATGTGTTCTGGCTGAAAGCAAGCTCAAAGAAGCATACCTTGCACTTGCACAGCTGTGCATCTTGTGGCCACTTCAATGCTTTGTGCAGAGGCATGAAGAGAAGGTTTCTAGCACCCTCACCCCAAACCCCTTGAATATCTGCACAGGACCAGCCAATAAGCTAGTCTTAAAACATGAAAGGTTTCAAATGTTGTGTATGTTACTATCCCTAATATTAAACAGGCTAGTCAGCAGTCATACAATAGGCTTACTAGATTCTGTCCATGCTAATCCTCCATTGAGTGCCAAATATAAGCAAGCTTCATTTCCTTCCCCCCCCCCCACCCCCCAATTGTTTGGTGTCTTGCTAAACTGCTCTAAAAGGACAAATTCTTTTTGTCAATTAGACCTACAAGGTTGCTAAGTACATGCAAGGATAAAGATACATACTGGTTAGTTACCCAATACTTGTTTTGCAAAGTCTGCTGTTGAAAACAAAATTGCATCACACTGGATGATTTTGCAATACACGGAAGAAACCTAAAATCCAAAGTTAAACAAGTTTCAGCCTTAGGTGTATGATTTGGAATTATTTAGTTATAGAAAAATGGGAAACACTAAAATGTTCCATGTTTAAAACAGAGGTGAATAAAGACAGTAAAAATACATGTAAAGAAAAGTTCATGCATTTTAATACTCAATTTGGAACTTGCATCTCATTTGGGGATAAAGGCTAATTTGAGTCCACTGAATGTCCTAAAATGTTTGGATCTTCAACTCTCTGGCACCCCAGTGAAAATTCAAGTAACACTATTGAAGACAATGTAGTTACACAAGATTTAGGGCTGGATCCAAAGCCCATTAATTTCAAGGCGAGTCCTTCCATTCACTTCCATGAATTTTGGATCAGGCCATTATACCAGACTTGGCCATGGGGATATGGATGGCATATAGCATTTGCCTTTAACAGTCCCAAGTGTCATAGAAAATGCATATACAAATTATTTTAGATGTTGGTTTTTTTTCAAAAATATGAACATGGAGTTCAAGTATAAGAGTAAATCTGTGCACTTTGAGGAAGTTGTGAAATTGCAGTTCAGGAAAGTGAACTGAGAAGGTAGTGCTGGATCTGCTTCATAAAGCAAAAGGAAAAATGTATGGTTTTATCAATTAAGAACAACCCAAAAAGTTGACAAGTTATACTAGCCTGAGGCAGTTCTAACTTCTGCATAATTGGCACCTGAATGACAGGTAACCCAAACTTTCATTAATCTTAGCAGTATTGCATAATATAGGTTCTGTTTTCAGAATGAGCTGCTCTTTGACTGTTTCCCCAAACTACATTGAATATACACTTCTAAGAGATTTATGCATGTAGGCTTTAACATTGAATTATTCCAAATTTATTGGCTTACTCATATGTGCTGTAAAATAGGCTGAATTGGCGTTAGCCAGTGAATCAAATTTTAGTACCCTGAAACAGTCAAAGCTGTAGAGCTCACTATCATGATTCACACAATAAGCCATTAAAATCCTGAAACCATATTCTTGTAACAATGATTGTAATAGCAGGCTGGCAAAATATTCAAACCAATGTAGTTTCCTTTTCAGTCAGAACATAGTAGACGTTTTGGCCTTTCTTAATAGTGCACCAGACAAATGGTAATCAGAGAATTAAAAATCACAGGAGTCTGTTGCAGTCGTAGAAATGGTTTGTTGCTAGTGTTGGGCTTGTAACTAGTAAGGTAGGATGAAAACTGGAAATAAAAAAATCAATGAATATTCACTGGAATTTTTAATTTAATATGCTTCAGACATGTTTGCATTTGCTTTCAGTTAATTTTTACAAGATAGGGTTTTACTATCATGCATCCAATAAACAAATATTAAGTTCATATACTTGAAAATATGCAGTGTATTTAATATTAAATAAGGTTATACAAGCATTTACAATAGAAGGCTGATTATGAATTACACTCATCCAATCAGGAAAATGATGCAATATCATGTGACTTATGACTTGTCACAGCCAGGCAACACAACTCAAATAGCAAGTCAAAGCACATTAACTTTGTAAATAAACAAATAGACAATTTTTAAAAAATTGTGATCCACTCACTGATATTTTGCAAACAATCCCCCGCATACCATCTAATAAAGTATTTACTACTGAAGTGTAAATGTCAAAATGACAAAAACAATTTTAAAAGGACAAAAGTAGCATGAATATTTAGTATTATATCTAGTAAAACATCTTGCCCAATGTCTGTGAAATTCTCTGGGAACAAAATACATATAGTCCACACTAACACTGCATAATGATCAGCCACAATGTAAAGCTGGGGGTGGGGGGGGTGAAATAGAACAGAAGCTGAGTAAATTAACTAGTTTAGGACTCAGGCAGACTTTAAATCTAGCTGTTGTAAATGTAAAGAAAATATCAAATGCTAGTGCCACCTATTGTTGAGAATAGAGAACTAGAATTTATTCTTGCTAATTTGCATAATTCCAAAGAATGGTATAATGGGAAAATAATTGGTAATGTTTGATTGCTTGTTACATATCTAATGCTAAAGTGTTATGTTTTGTATTGGGTTATTTATTTAAGCTCTGATTTTGCAAAGAGTGCTTAGTTAGTGTTAGTGCTTAACCCTGATCTCAATGGGACTACTCACTAGCTTAAGATTAAGCACATGCTTAAGTGTTTGAGCCAAAGTCTCTGATCCTGCAAAGTGTTACTAGATAAAATTAACTGCAACATCCAAAGCACTGGAAAGAGATGACTGGGAACTCAGGAATGTGGGGGGGATGGGTTGGTGGACGAATGACTACATAGCTCCATTTCAACCCCATCTTGTGGAAAAAGCTGTGCACCAACTTCATGACATACAGCAGTTTTGAAGGTGAAGACTACATTGGGAATAGTGGAAAGACATCTGCCACTCACGAGCCAGGAGTGGAGGATTGTGTTACCTGCAATCAACACTGCATACCGCCATTTATTCAGAATATGACTTAGATAGATGGTTACACTGCTCCTGCCTCATTCTGTAGCATTCTCCATAGCGATTTCAGTTGGCATACACTAAAGTGTGCACCACTGTTCATGGATAATCTGGGGATTTAGGTCTATAAATTATAGAAGGTAGGAAACTTATACTGAATACAGATCTGGATTGGGATTTAGAAAGAACAACTTTAAAGTTCAGGATCTGGGATCTGCTCCCTTTCCTCAAAAGAGAGCTAGCTTATATCAGCCTCTGCACCTTGCCAGTGCAAGCTTTGGGTCAGCAATAAAGCCTGGGGTATTTGCAAAAATTATTTCAAATACTCCCAAAGTTTGGTTTCCAGGTTTTCATTTGGATCCATCTCTTGCTATACCTATCATGGTTTGATACTCAGGTGAAATAGCAAATTTTTATCCAGGGTTCCCACCACTCCCTCTGGGCATTTTTTCCTGTCTTTCACATCTCCAGATGTCCCAGAGGATCAGTGACAAACACAAAATTCTTTGCCTGGTATTAGCCAATGAGCAAGTAGTAACAGGCATTTTCAATCATAATTTGCTGAAAGCTCCTCCTAGCTTAGCTATTGGAATAATTCAACATATCTAGTTCAATGCGGTAAGATATTGACAATTTCTTCTGCAGCTCACATTTATCACAGGTAATTGTATATTCCAATCATGTATAAATCTTGCTCGAACAAATATGAATGAGATAATCAAATGGAGCGGAGGATGGGTTTGTGGTTAAGGCACCTAGAGGCAGGAATTGAATCCCCTCTATCAGACATTCTGTATGTCTTTGGGGCAGTCACATAGTCTCTCTGTACCTCAGTTCTCTACGTGTAAACAAGGATGGCACTTCCTTTCTCCCAACCTTTGTCTTGTCTACTTAGATAATGAACTCTTCAGGGCACGGACTGTCTCTTAGCTTGTATGCATACAATGCCCAGCACAACAAGGGCCTGTTGTCATTTGGGCTTCTGAACACCAATGGGGAACTGGATTAGATGATCCATATGGGTCTGTTACCACTTTACTCGATCTCAACTGCATTTGAACATCAGGGAGAACTTTTGTGCTGAAACATATATTTATATTAAGCCATGAGCCTAAACTCCAGGATTTAGTGCTGACCTCTGGAATAGCCCAGGCAGTTTACACAGTGTGTGGCAAATGATGCTGCAGAGTCTGACATTGATCACACTCATGCTGCCATACAATGCTGCCTATAATTGCAGCATGAACCAGCGGTAGCAGTTGATGCTGTGAATGAAATGTTTGATGGAGAAAAATGAAGTCTGTCCTGACAGGTGGTTAGCAAGGGAAAATTAAAATCACATTTGACAATGTTCAAAAATACCAAAGCCTGGCTGGAGGATTATGTAGGGATGGTGAAATACTAAGGATTGGCTGATCCTTTCTTCTCCCTCTTGCTCAAGTCTGTCTTATCCTGGAATATAATACTATGCAACTCAAGAAACTGACATACTACTGAACTATGAATCCACGTGGCAACATCGGCTACAGGAATCAGCAGCCAGGGCCAGTTCTGCCATCACAGCAGAACACCAGTTGCCTGAGGCTGCAAAGTGCTTAGTGGCTGTTTATTGTGCAAATAGCTGTGGGCTATGATGAGGGTACATTTCATAGTTTACCCAGAGAGCAACAAAAACCCTAAAGCTAGCAACTGTGGTAGCACAAGTAACAAGAAAATGTGTTAGACTTCCACTTACCAAAGTAGCAGAAATATAGCATGGGTTCTCTGTTGTGCAACAAGAATGCACAATACCACAGATCGGCTCAAGGAAAGACACGAGGCTAGATTCACCCTTGATTTACACTAGCTTCTGTGGGCATAAACCCTCCAGCGGTACAGTTGGTCGGGGAGAAGTTGCAATAGTAAAAAGTAGTGAACCTTCCTGCTACCAGAGAGCCAAGATGGAGACATGCGCAGGCCAGTCAGAAATGGGGTCATTCAGCATATTTCCTCATCAGACTCTACAGTGGAAACTCCAGCTAGTCTCCCCAAGAAGCACTGTAGGGCACCATAAGCCCCTCTGGTGAAAGTGGGCACATTTTATTAAGCTTAGCCATTTTCATGTCAGCACCAATCACTAGGGAGCACAGTAACAGAGGAGTCCTAATACCAGGAGGCAGAGATCAACTTTAATGTAGGTGCATGCTTGTGTTTGTAAACTAGACTGATTGATTGCAGAAGAGGAGTGAGTGGGACAGTAAATCCAAAGGACATGGGACACCCATGCCCAAGACCCATTCCTATAGGATACCCATGTTCTGACTCAAGGGTATCATAAATGGTGGTTACCTGAACAAAGTCAGCACTTCATTGTACCAAGAGTCTACTACTCATAAGAGATATGGTAGCCTTGTTCACATTCTATTCTACACATGTTCTTCTGCCGCTCCCATCATTGTAGTACCCATGTGCCTTCCAGTAGCGCATTAAGAAATGTGACTAACATCCATGGTTCATTCTTTCTCTCATCCTCCTTTGGGGCACAGACTGCATCCTTACTCAAGGTGTCAGGAGTCATGCAGACATGGCATTATATACAAAAGCTAAATCATAATTGTTGGTGCAAGATTGTTCACTACACTTTTTCATTCTGTTACAAAATGACTTAAGTAATGGGGTTTCTATTACCTTCTTTGGGAGGTTATTCCAACTCTAACAGAGTTCACTGTTAGGAAAGGTTCCCTGTTCTTCAGCCTACATTTTCTTTTGTTCAGTTTCACCCCATTTTTCTGAATTAAGCCTCTCTACCTCCTTGGTATTTTCACCTGATACTTCACCCAACCTGTCTCTCTTCATGCACCCTTAGTTCCTTTTTCTCACTAGCACTTCCATTCCTTGATGCCTAGGCCTCCTTCATGATGTTCTGCTCCTTGCAACGTCCCTCCTCTCAGAGCCTACCTTTTCCCACATGCCCACAAAGTAATGTTCTTTAAACAATTTAAAAACACTTGTAACTTTGAAGACAAGCTGAAATCTAGAACATGTTGTATCATATAGGCAGCCCCATAACTTATTCTGTATACTCTTCCCTCTCTCTCCTTTTGCCTGTTATAAATTCCCATGACATCCTGCCTTGTAAGATCAGTTTAGATTGTAAGTCCTTTGGGGCACAGACTGCATCCTTACTCAAGGTGTCAGGAGTCATGCAGACATGGCATTATATACAAAAGCTAAATCATAATGAAAAATTTCTTTGGCAATTTATAAAAGCCATTTGTGCTTCTGATTGCGAAAACAGTTAAATGAGCTTACAAAACTCCTGACAGAAAATCTTTGGCTGTACTGTAGAACAACATATTGTACTTGGGAAAGGATCTGGCCTGGAGTAATCCACACAAGACTATTATGCTATAATGACCAAATCCTCTTATTTTTGTCTTGTGTAGAAATGCTTGGATCCTAATCAAACCTAAGCTATTTCACTTATATGCAGTCTCCCTGGTTACGTCAGAAGGCACCAGGCACAACATTGCTTGTGCTACTAAGCTGTTCCATGATCTTCAACTCTGGGTACCAAGTTATTGACAGATTACAATTTTCTTTGTTGAAATGCTGACTCTTGCTGTGTGGTAGTGAGAATTACATTAAGAAGCTGTTGGCTATGTTACATACACTGGGCCAGACCCCCTGCTTGCATAAATTGGCAGAGATGTATTTCTGTCCTCTCTAGATGTATATTCTATCTCAGGTACTTCTATGGCCTGCATAACCATGGTATCTGAAAACTCACAGTCTTTAATGTATTTACCACACAATACACGGTGAGGTAAGAAGAACTATAAACCCCCAGCTGCAGCAGAGAAGGATTTGAACCTAGAACTTCTAAGTTCTAATACAGCAGTCTAACTACTGGACCATCTGTCCTCGTGCAGCTAATAGATCTATAGCAGTTTACACTA
This sequence comes from Trachemys scripta elegans, assembly GCF_013100865.1. Taxonomy (NCBI): domain Eukaryota; kingdom Metazoa; phylum Chordata; order Testudines; family Emydidae; genus Trachemys; species Trachemys scripta. The sequence goes on from NC_048300.1 coordinate 175,966,190, forward strand.
ACTAAGCCTCTGGCTCATTAAGTTAATTTTTGTTAATTGATACATTGCAATGCCTTATTTATGCATGGCAATCTAAAACATGCATAACACACTGAACAAAAACAAAATTCCTGTCCCCAGGAGCTTAGAATAAAAAACCCACAAACAGCCACAGTCTAAAAAAGAGAGTAACATGAGGAAGTTAGCTTCGGTGAACTGAAAAGCTTGTATTCTGGGATTGGAAGGGCTTTTCTCAATTATAGCCTGACCACTCTTGCTACTGCTTGTAAACAGGAAAGGTATACGATGTTCAAATAGTGACTCACTTGAATTGTTTATCGGAGCCTGGAAACAGTCACCTCCTTTTTAAACTAAACAAATCTGTGAATTATGATTCATCATGATTGTTCATTAATGTAAGAGACTTTGTACTGTATCGCCAAGGTGATTTATTTACACTTCATTTTATTAATGCCAGTACTTACAACTTACAGAGCTCTTATTATCCAGAGATCTCAAATGCATGTTACAAGGATATCTGATTATCTTTGTGTTACTGATGTGGAATTGAGGGACAAAGAGGTTAAGTGACTTGCTGAAGGTCACACAGGGTAGTCAGTGACAGAGATGGGAATATAACTCTGCTTTACTGGCTCTCAATCTGGTGCTATAATATCTGGATCATGCTGCCTCCTTTCCTGTTACATTATTTTGAATATTAAGCTCTATTTGCATTACTGTAGCACAGTAAAATCTCATTAAAGATAGTGAACGCAAACAAGAAATTTGGTAGGTGAATGTTCCCAATGTATTCTATTCTGCATCTCAGTCATCAGTGTGAAAAAAATATCCTGAGAACTTCAGAGGAAGAGGACAATCTCTCTGCTCCAAATCCAGCTGTCCTTGTACAGTTGTTATTCTAGCCTGAAGTCAATGTGAGAATGGCCAAAATAAGGACTGAGGGATCCTCATGTTAGCAACAAGAAGGTGGTCAGGGAAAGTGTGGGACCCTTACTGGATGAGGGAGGCAACCTAGTGATAGATGATGTGGGAAAAGCTGAAGAACTCAATGCTTTTTTTGCCTCAGTTTTCACAGATAAGGTCAGCTCCCAGACTGCTGCACTGGGCAGCACAGTATGGGGAGCAGGTGAGCAGCCCTCAGTGGTGAACGAACAGGCTAAGGACTATTTAGAAAAGCTGGACATGCACAAGTCCATGGGTCTGGATCTAATGCATCTGAGAGTGCTGAGGGAGTTGGCTGATGAGATTGCAGAGCCATTGGCCATTATCTTTGAAGACTCGTGGCGATCGGGGGGAGGTCCCGGACAATTGGAAAAAGGCAAATATAGTGCCCATCTTTAAAAAAGGGAAGAAGGAGAATCTGGGGAAGAATAGACTGCTCAGCCTCATCTCAGTCTCCGGAAAAATCATGGAGCCGGTCCTCAAGGAATCCTTTTTGAAGCACTTGGAGGAGAGGAAGGTGATCAGGAACAGTCAACATGGATTCACCAAGGGCAAGTCATGCCTGACCAACTGATTGCCTTCTATGATGAGACAACTGGCTCTGTGGATATGGGAAAAGCAGTGGACATGATATATCTTGACTTTAGCAAAGCTTTTGATATGGTCTCCCACAGTATTCTTGCCAAGTTAAAAAAGTATGGTTTGGATAAGTGGACTGTAAGGTGGACAGAAAGCTGGCTAGATCATCAGGCTCAATGGGTAGTAATCAATGGCTCTATGTCTAGTTGGCAGCCGGTATCAAGCAGAGTGCCCCAAGGGTCGGTCTTGGAGCCAGTTTTGTTCAACATCTTCACTAATTATCAGCAAGTTTGCGGATGACACTAAGCTGGTGGGAGAGGTAGATACGCTGGAGGGTAGGGATAGGGTCCAGAGTGACCTAGACAAATTGGAGGATTGGGCCAAAAGAAATCTGATGAGGTTCAACAAGGACAAATTCAGAGTCCTGCACTTAGGATGGAAGAATCCCATGCACTGCTACAGGCTGGGGACTGACTGGCTAAGTGGCAGTTCTGCAGAAAAGGACCTGGGGATTAAAGTGGACGAGAAGCTGGATATGAGTCAACAGTGTGCCCTTGTTGCCCAGAAGGCTAACGTCATATTGGCTGCATTAGTAGGAGCATTGCCAGCAGATCAAGGGAAGTGATTATTCCCCTCTATTTGGCACTGGTGAGGCCACATCTGGAGTATTGTGTCCAGTTTTGGACCCCCACTATAGAAAGGATGTGGACAAATTGGAGAGAGTCCAGCAGAGGGCAATGAAAATGATTAGGGGGCTGTGCAGACATGCCAAACCCGCGAAAAAATACACAGACATTGGCCTCGTTTTTGGCTTAATTGGCTTGCGAGTTGCTTGTTGGCTAGGTTTTGGTTTGTTGTTTGTTTGGCTTGTAGCTTGTTGTAGCTTATTGCTTTTTTTTTTTTTTGATTGGCTCCTGGCAAGCAGGGTCAAGGGTGGGCAAGCAGGGGCGAGAGAGTCAGGGGTGCACAGCAAGCCCATCACAATCCCAGACTGCACGCCGAGGGGATCTAGTCACATAGAGTGTTGGGGTTCTTAGGGATTGGCTTGTTTTGGCCTTGTTTTGAAATGGGATTAGCTTGATTTTTGGGTTATTGTGAAAGTCAGGGTGCTTATTTACTGCATGAAAGTTGGCAACTGTGGGGCTGGGGCGCATGACTTACGAGGAGAGGCTGCGAGAACTGGGCTTACTTAGGCTGCAGAAGAGAAGAGTGAGGGGGGATTTGATAGCAGCCTTCAACTACCTGAAGGGGGGTTCCATCGAGGATGGAGCTAGGCTGTTCTCAGTGGTGGCACATGACAGAAGAAGGAGCAATGGTCTCAAGTTGCAGTGGGGGAGATCTAGGTTGGATATTAGGAAACATTATTTCACTAGGATGGTGGTGAAGCACTGGAATGGGTTACCTAGGGAGGTGGTGGAATCTCCATCCTTAGAGGTTTTTAAGGCCCAGCTTGACAAAGCCCTGGCTGGGATAATTTAGTTGGGGTTGGCTCTGCTTTGAGCAGGGGGTTGGTCTAGATAACCTCCTGAGGTCTCTCCCAACCCTAATCTTCTATGATTCTATGATTTGCTCCCCTATGTCTAGGTTTAATCATTTTGCCTTTCTGTCACCGATCAGAAAAGTAGAATCTATGAATGAGAGCGAAGCACCTTCAAAGAGAATTGGGAGCAGATATGTTGTGCCGCTTCTGGATGGAAAGGGGGAGGGCTAAGTCTTTTGTTTAATTTATCTGCAATCTGAATATAATTCTGTACAGGATTCTACCTGTACATCTACCTTGATGATTCTCAGGAGAGTGTGGAAAATATGATAATGTGACAAAAGTGAATCAGCGAATGGAATGGAGATCAGTCATAAGGGTCAAGAGATTTCGGAAGAATACAAGAGTGCTGAAAGAGCTCTGGGGGGAGGTTCCACATTGCTGGGATATATCCGAGGCTATGGGGCATTTCAAGGTGGAGGGCTGTGACAACATCAAAATGGAGCCTGGGGTAGCTGAAGGTTTCTGAATTTGCTGTGGGAATCTGAAATAAGCAAGGAAGGCACTGTAGAAAAAAAATCAAAGGAAGCATCACTGTGGATAAGGGAGGGAAGATGTTCATTCAAAAAAGAACTGATGAAGAAACACTAGTGAAGTCTCCAGATTTAGAGCAAAAGATGAATCAGAGGATTTTTGCCCTGAAGTCAACCTTGAGATTATTAAAAATTATTGCTTAACCTTAAGAACCACTATCAATGTGCTCAGCACAACATGAAACACGGATAAAGATTGCCTTGCTGGAGGATTTTACAGTCTAAGGCTCTTGTCCTGCAAACAGCTCCACACAAGCAGGCACCATTGACTCCAACAGAGCGGTGGTCAGGCACAGTAGCCCATCCAGGAGTAAGAGCTTGCAAAATCAGGGCATAGGAGACAGAGAGAAGACATGATACACTGCAATAATCGTAAGCCCTTAGGGTTGCATCTGAAGCCCATTGAAGTCAATGGAAAAAACTCTCATTGACGTCAGTGGGCTTTAAATCAAGTCCTTAGATACCAATGTGACAGATTCCTTAGAAATATGGCAGAACGATACCGTAAATAGACAAATAGATAGGAACAGCACAATCCTGGGGGCCTATGCAGCACCTGCTCATACTGCCCTAGGTTCTAACCAAAAGCTGTTAGTTTTCACTGGAGACTGAAGTCCTAGTTTTGGTGTATCTTGTCAGAATAGTAGAGCAATAATAAAACACAGGACTTTGCTTTCAGTTTCCATGGTGCCCCAAGTGGAAAGTTGAAAACCTGCTGAAAGAGCATCACATGAACCATTATTAATAAATTATACATTGAGCCACTGATTACAGCCACTCTCAAGAAGAATTCTTAAAATAAAAAATGCATTCTTTATTATGGCTTTATTCATGCTTTTCTGCATCCCAATGCTTAGACTTTCTATTTTTAACGTATTTTATTCATATTATTTAAATGCAGGCAGGGCTTTTGTTCTCTGCTTTGTAAAGGGATTAAAAGATTGTTCCAGTATATATATATATATATATATCTTTTAATCCCTTTACAAAGCAGAGAACAATATATATATATTTGAAGCTCACTTGAGAAATGATTATTCATTGACACAGAAAGAAATTTGCTTTTCCCACCTCTACAGTCAGCTTATTTATAACTAGTATTTGTATGCCTAGGTTATATAAATGCAGTGCTTTGCCAAAAACATGAGCATACAGCCTTTTCAGTCCTTGTATATAAGTTGCTTGTGAGAGTGCAAATCCTAGGTTTTAGCAGAAAATTGCATAAATCTAGTGGCCTGTTTGCCATCTGTTCAATCATTTTTTTCTGGACTGTAAAGTGGAAAATGTAGGATTTATAGAAACCACATGCAAAGATTCATGTTTACTTCTGCCAGGGCTTGCTGTCACAGCAGCCTTTAAAGCAGATATGCAAGCCACGCAAAACTCAATTGCTCCACTGGTTGTTCCTGACAAAGATGTATAATCATGAAAAGTATGCTTTTGTATTATAAAATGTTCTGATAACTCAAAGCAATTCAAGACTTCTTTTATTTCCCAGTAGGACAGTCCTATTGAAATGGGTCATGTTATCTTTATGGAGACCTGAGGTAAAGAAGATCTCCTCAATTAAAAGGGACATAGAAAAGTTTAGAACAAATTTTAAGGTAGGTCTAATTGGGTGCTAATCTGGGAGTCTGGCCCATTCTGATATTTTCTCTTGCTTTAACCCAGTGTTTATGCACCAAAACAATTTAGAAATAAAATCAGTATTTATATAGGATTTCTATGTATGCATAGTTACGGTCGTGTGTATAATCAGTTCAGACTATGCCATATTGATTCTTAATGCAGAACAAAGAACAGAATATTTCAAATGAATGAAAAAGCCAAACATAACCATAATATTTAATCTTGTTTTCCGGAAGTGTTCAGTTAGCTGCAGGGTTAACAGACACATGTGATTTTCTTTCATGTGGTAATATTGCACAAAAAGCTCAAACCCCACCTGTTCTGTAATGTATTTCCATAGGTATACTACTGCACTGACTGTGCCTTTAGGCAGCAAGCTCTTTTAGACAGATTCTTGTTTGTACAGCACATTTTAGCTGTTGTACAAGGGTGTGTGCATCCACTATATGATATGGCTGCCACATTTTGCAGATTAGGCAAATTGAGACACAGAGGTTAAAGCAAAAAGTTTCAAAGTTGGGTGCTTAAATTTGGGGACCTAAATAAATGGCCTGATTTTCAGACGTGCTGAGAACAGATAGCTCCCACTGAGTTCAATGAGGTTGCACAGGCTGTCGGGATAAAATTTGATCCCTTTACTATTTATATTAAAGTACCTCTTTGTTTTTTGTGGTTGGTCGGGTTTTGGGGGGTGTTTTTGTGGGGGAGAAGGGGTTAACAAAAAGAGATTGAGGCTGCCCATTACAGATGGCTGAGGAAGATATTACACTTTTCATGGAAAGACAAAACAAATGTGAGAGTAAGGGATCTGACAAAGCAGGGAATTAGGAAATATTAAAGAAAGAAGACGCAGGTGGTTGGAACATACACACTGTAGAGAACATGGGAGGCATGCTAGGCAAGCATTGAACTGAGTACCCAAGGGAGGAAAGGAAAAGTCAGGAAGGTCAAGGAAGAACTAGCAGAAGACAGTAATAGAGGGTCTTTAATACACTGGCATCACTTGAGAAGAAGTACCACAGCTAGCAAGTGACCATAATAAATGGAGGAACTATTCTATCTGATGTGTCAGTGGTCTAAGGTAAGGTCTAAGGTAAGGATTACAGTAGCACCTAGAAGCCTGAACTGAGAACAGGGCCCCATTGTGCTAGGTACTGTATATACAGTTAGCAAGAGAGAGTCCACGACCTAAGGAGTTTACAGTGTATACAGACCAAGAGATTAAGAGCATACCTACACAAGGACCTATCATAATCTGGCTCTACATATTTGTCTGAATAATACCTTGTGGCAGTGAGTTCCACAGGTTAATTGTTTGTTGTATAAGAAGCCTTTTCCTTACACAAGTATTAAATCTGTTGATTTTGATACTACAGCGTGTCCCAATGTTTTTCATAGATATTAATTTTGTATTATAGGAAAGGGAAACTGATTTACCATTCATTATTTAATATATCTCAGTCATGTCACCTCTTTGAACCTCTCCTCATATAGGAGGTTTTTCATTCCTTTAACTATATGGTTGTCTCTCTCTGGACACTGTGCATTTATGTCATATGCTTTTGGGGATAGGATGACCAAGCACAAACACTATTCCAGATGAGGGCATACCATCAATAATATACTATTTTTAGCATTATTCTCTTTCCCTTTCTCAACACCTTGTTTGTTTATTGTCGATAGCTGGACAGTGTACTGAAACAGACTAGGAGAATCATATAAAGATGGTATGTTAGATATGTATGAGATTATATATAAGATGTTGAGGCTATATAAGATGATGTTGCCATTTATTATTTATATTACGCTAGTGCCTAGATACCAACTGAGGAATCGGGTCCTGTTATGCTAGGCATGAGCAGAATAAGAAACATTCCCTGACCCACCAAGCTTATTGTCTAAACAAATAAGGCAGAAAAGGGTAAGGGACAGGGATATAAACACATGAAGGGTGATGATTTACAAGTGTTGTGTTCATGTCATTTGGGGAAGGGTGGAATGAAAAGGAAGAATGGGGCTGGAGGGTTTTGTTTTTATTTAATTCTTTGGGTGGTGTTTTCCAGCTAGAAAGTGCCAAATTCTCTTTATCTCTTTGCTTAGTTACATTTTAGTCATTTGGAAATTTTTGCCTTTCCAGAGGAAGTTTTTATTCATATGATCTAAGGCTTTTTGATAAAAGTGGTAGGAGTACTGGCAGGACTTAAAAGTGCTAGAGCAGGAATGGTAGGATGTTCGCTTCTAACAGATGGATCCTGTCCCACAGTGATAGGGGAAGGTCTTGCCATTTGCCAACATCCAGATGCAATTTTGAAGTATGGGAACCTTGTTGTCTATGGGTCTGATTGTGCTTCTGTATGGGTGACACCCATTGTAATACCATGGAAATGCTCCAGGATAGAACTCCAGCACTATTCTCATTAGCATGTCATCCCATGGCTTTGCTATTGGATTTATTTATTTTTTTATTTAACTAGTTTTCATGGAGTTTAATATGATTCGATACAAGAACCAGAAATATAGGACTCTCAATTTTTTTGATAGACTAAGATCAGAGCCAAACAAAAATGAAAGGAGGGCATAGATCCTCATACCCTCAGAGTGTCTAGATCAGCTATTTCTGGTACAATGCAATTATTATTATTATTGAACATTCATATACAACACCATGAGATTAAAATATACATTATCTCTGCCCCAACTGGATTACAATCTAAATTAGACATAGAATGTGAAAATGGGGAAAGAATAAAGAAATATCAATGAAAAAAGATAAAGAACTTCTGAAATTACTTCTGATGATTAGTTTTCTGCTTTTAGTGCTTCTAGTAGATAACCTTAGATTGAAAATAGCTGAGGTTGTAGTGAACATAAAAGATAAATGTAGGATGGAAATTATGAATAAGCATAACAACACAGCAAACAAAGCTGAAAATACCAGGAAATATTAGACATGTATAGTTCATGACAATGGAGCTTCTTGGCATTTCATAAACTTTAGAAAATTATATTAAAAAGGGAGACAGTTCAGAGTTTGGGCCTTCTGCTGACAACTCATTTTGGAGCGTAGCACCTGATTTGACTTCTGGAAATGAGTGCATTTACATGGAAGAGTGGGTAGGAGAATGGACTGTGTCATAAGAGCTGAGCTCTATTCTTGGCTGTGTGACCTTCTACAAATAATTGTGATGCTCCCCAAGGTACCCAGGGGTGTGAAGCACCCTCATCACCACCTGCCCTTAGCATGAGGGAGTCTTGTCTGTTCCTGCTGTGGATCAGTTCTTTGAAACCATCAGCCTCTGGCAACACAAACGCTGCCTTCCAGATCCCAGCAGACCTCACTCTCTGTACAGGTTAGCAATAGTTACACACTAACTCACAAGTCCTCAGAGAAATTTCCATAGTGTCTAGCCCCTTATGCACTGGACACTCACAGAATCACCAGGTCTGCCATCCCCAAAGGAACAGTACACACCAACTTGTAAGAGTCAACTCAGGATCTCCACTTTAACACCACAGCACTGAGATATATTTAGAGTGAAAACAAGAATAAGTTTATTATTAAAGAACAGAGATTCAAGTGATAGTGAGTGAGAATATTGGAAACAAATGGTTACATATAAAAACAAAATCATAACACTTTCTAGAGACTAAACTTAACTAACAGGTTAACCTCCTATCTAAAGAAGCTTATCTCACCCAAAGTGCTCTCCAAGTCTGGTTGAGATCCCTCTTTCATGAAGAAAATGCACTTTCTGTTTATTTCCTAGGTGAAGGATGACAGGGTATCTATTTTGTCCACCAAATATAGTATAGCAAACTTTGATGGGTACTCAAGATACAGTCCCCCCTCTCCTACTCCTGCTGTTTGCCTCTTCCTGTCACTTTTCTCCCTTTCACATTTTTACAATGCTCCATTAACATTCAGTTCAGATTGGTCATATTAGACCCATTGCAAACTATACAATACTTTATTTACATGTAAACAGCCAGCTAGACAAACATTTCTTGTCTGACAGAAATCCGTTTTTCATATTTGCTGATGACCAGTCCCTAGACACAAACCTTATATTTCAGTTTATATGCATAACTCCTTATGCAACATCTGTGCATGTGTTTCACAGTGATACTGATGACCAGTTTGACACCAGCTGTCATTTGAGACCTCAAAAGACACTCTTTGGTGAATTAGAATGTATACATCAAACTCACAACATCTCTGTAAACCTGTTGCACTCCCTTGCCAGTTGACAGTAAAAGTTTCTTGTGGCACAGTCACTTAATCTCACTGTACCTAAGCTTTCCTATCTGTAAAAATGGGGATAATAATGCTTATTTGCCCACCTTTAAATGCTTCGAGATCCATAGCTGAGATGTGCTAAGTAACGTTATTGTTATTTCACAGCCTTCAAAGACAAATGGATAACAAAACATCTGATCCTAGTAACTGCCAAGAAAATCCTGTACAAACCCATCTTATCTGAAGACATGACATTTCCTAAAGGAGCTATTATGCTATTACATAACTTCAGAAAAATATCACCTCTGAAACATGATATTAGTGGAAGTAATGCTACAGCATTAGTCAATCAGCAACAGCAGATATGTCACTTTTAATAGCACCGGTTCTGCGGTGGCACTTGCTCTTGTGTTGCAATTTAAAACAAAGGCAAGTGTAGAAACTTGAGTAGTGGGAGTGATAATAGTGATTCCAGTCCATGCGGTAAGAATAATGCTATGTTTTCTGTCTATACAAGTTTGAACTTGACAGGAGGAATGGGCTATTGACATGACACAATTAAGCATTGAAACATTAAGCATTAAAGCTGCACTAAAAGAATTCAGAGCTTCCATGGGCCGGTCAGTTTATGAAACTTTAGAGAAGGGGACAATAAGTCTTCAGTATATCTTGTTTAATTTGGCTATTTAAAATTGCTAACTCTTTCTAACATGGCTCCTTTTATAGGCATCACATTGTAGAGCTGAATTATACTTTTACTAGCCTGGGGTTTTCTCAACATGTGAAATATTTTGGATCAGATTCCATGTGCCCAAACAACGTGTTGGTTTCCAAACCCTGCTTTGATGCACAGGGATAGATTAGATAACCCAGCAGAAATCTTTTCCAGTGCAAATGATTCCCCCTGCTCCATACACTATGGACAATTTATAAAAAGAACCTTCTGGCATATCTGACCGTGTATGAAATGTAATTATTCTGGTTATAATGTGTGGCATACAGTATCTGTGCCAATAGTCCCTGTAATTAGATGACTTATTGGATTGCAAGTATGAAAAATCATTGACTTAATTCAAAGAAAAACATATGTGACCTTGAAAGACCTCAAAATATATCCAGTCACCAAAAGCATCATCGTGCTAAACAGCTGTTAAAATGACATCAAAAGCTATGCAAACAGCCTGGATAAAGTAGAAGGGGTGTACAAATGATTCTTTTGTGCCTCTTACTCCAATTCTAGAGCTGATTTTTTGCTGACCCAATACTCTAGACAGATTTGAGCAACTTTATGGATGATCTAAACTACACCAGTAGCCAGTGGCCCCAAAGGGGTATTCTGTCAGTCAGGGCTAACTGGGACATAGGGATATCCTGAACATGCCACTTTACCCTGGGCCATGCTGCCTATGCTGGGGTGGGGATTAAAAATGAGGGATAGTATAGGAGCCACTGCAGTAGCTCTTACCATCCCAGGATACCCTAGTGTAGCATGGGAGGGTGAGGGTAAGAGGGAGATAATCCACTTGCCATCTACTAGCCTTAGGGGAGTTTTATGCAGTGGAACCCTTACATAGCTGTTCTATTGGACCTGAGAATCAGAACCCAGTAGTTCAGAAAATGCTTATTTTATAACATAGTCATGGGAAGATATCTTTAACATGGCCAAGTCTGCCAAGTGAACTGAGGTAGTTCAATACCTATACCATTGACTTTTTTCCCCATATACTGGCCCATAAGTGCTGTGAGTAATCAGCATCTCTGAAAAGTCAGGCTACTTAAGGTTTGATCTAAAGCCCATTTCAGTCAATAAGAGTCTTTTCATTGACTTCAATGAGCCTTGAATCAGCTCCTTAGTTAAGCACAAAAATGAGGATTTCACTATGTAACTTTAGAGACCTAATTTGAACATTTTGGCAATCCCAGTGACTCTGAACTTAGATTCTTCTTCGTTAACTTGGAAATATTCTTCTAACAAATTCATACTAGAAAATTCTAGGTTAGGAATTAAAGATAAGCAAAAAAGGTAGAAATAAGATATGGATTACACTTACATGGTGCATTTATTTTGTACAAATACAAAATGCATTAATGTACAGCTTGATGCAACCTTAAAAAAAGTATAAGCAGAGACACCAATTCAATATATGGTACAGCATTTTAAACACAAGGAACAAAAACAGAACTGGAAATAATGGGGGGAAAAAATACCACTACAGATAACCACAGTGAGATCCCTGGCTAAAAATAATAACCTAACTTAAAGCCTTGCTGGCCAGAGATGGCTGAGGAAATTATAAAGAGGCTTTTTATACACTATTACAGTAGCTTTTTGGATCCGGTTCATTCTTATTTATATCAGAGTTGTTAAGGATCCAGTGTCTATAGAAGTCAATGGAAAGATTCATTGGTTTTGGGACAGGCTTTATGTGTACATTGTGTTCTCAACTGTATAAAGTTGGAATAAAAAATTCATTTGAAGTACAGGAAGCCCAATCCTGTTCCCACTAAAGCTAATGAACATATCAATATTAGAGCTGGGCAAAATCAGATTTTGGCGGAACCTTCTTTAATGGGAAAAAATGTTTTGTTGATACCAAAACGTTTCATGAATTCATGTTGGGTTCACTGAATTGAATCAAAACCAAAAAATTCTGAAAAGTTGATATATTTCATTTTGATATTTTTGAAATGAAAGATTTTGATTTTTCAAGCCAAAACAACTTGGTTTAGAAATTGCCTTAAATTTTATTTGTTAAGAATGCAAAAATGTAAAAAACAAACACAACAACAACAACAACAACAACAAAACCCTGCCTGAAATCAAAGCAAACCATTTCATTTTAGGTTGGATGAAACAAAATGATTTTTGACTATTCAATTTGCTGAAAACTTTGAAATATTTCATTTTCAAGTTAACCCCCAATTTTTTTTTCAGAATTATTCACTTCTGACCCTCTCTGTATACATCTCCTTGTTCTATTCCTTCCTTAAAGTATTTCAGGAACTTAGTTTTGCATCCATTATTTGTGCATCTTTACTTCATCATGACCCTTACAAATGGAGTCCTTGCTTTGCAGTATAACTTCTTCTTTTTTTAGGAATTTATTCTTACATCTACTCTTCATGATAAGCCTAAAAGTTTTATGCTACCTCCATTACTTGGGTAGTGAGGTAGGAAGGATGATCTGGTGTTTAATGCACTGGGCTAGGAGTCAGGACAGCATTCAGTTCTGGCTGTGCCATAGGCTTCCTGAGAGACCTTGAGCAAGTCACTTAGAGTCTCAATTCCTTTTCAGAAAAATACGGATAATACTTTCTTTCAACAACCCTTTGTCTCTCTTGTGTATTTAAACTGCAAGTATTTCAGGGCAGGGATTATGTCTCTTATGTGGGACAGTACACCACCTTGCACAAAGGGACCCCAGTCTCAGCGGGGATCTTTAAGCTTCACTATGATAGTTAGCCTTGTTTTATATGTACACATTTTTATAACAGCCAAATGTATTTTAAGAAATATGATTTCTTCCATTTAAATAAGAAAAATGTTGGTACATATAATTACAATATGTGCAATATTTAGCACTTATATTGATTTTTACATGTATAATATATTGTAGCACTGGTTCATCAGAGAGATGACAAAGTGATTTTCATGCTACCTTTGTTAAATTTGATACACGCACATAATGGCTTTTATGTGAATGTGAAATTACATGGATTTCTGGAATAAGATGGATATAGTGATTATATTCACAAATGGCCATGAGAAGCTTACTCTTATATTTCTTCACTTATGGCAAAGCTTATTTTCATATACACATTAATCACATTATGTGTGTGATAATTCATTCTCCTCTATTAGAATGAATTCCTGGGAACTTGTGTGCAGTCACTTTGCCGAACTGAAACTACAGCAAGGAGCCAGACCTATGAAAAATCTTTGCTCTCTTCTACTTACACCACAGAAAGAAACATCTTTATGAATGAGATATTGAAGTGTGTTTAATGTTGGCCTAACACTGTACCCGTTCACTCAGTGTGAGCAGAGTTAGGCGAGTGCTGGGCATTTTTGAAAATTCTGCACTCCATGATTTAAGGCCTGGTCTACACACAGATTTTGTACTGCTACAACTATTTTGGTGAGAGGTGTGATTTTTTTTTTTTTTTTTTTTTACTGTAATAGTTATACCGATGTGACCGGTAGTGTGGATGCAATCATACCAATATTAAAGTGCTTAGCTCATTCCCCTTTTTATATGGAAGGGAAGGGGAATAAACTATGTTGACGTAAGCACTTTATATCAGTCGTTCTCAAAACTGGTCCACCGCTTGTTTGGGGAAAGCCCTGGCGGGCTGTGCTGGTTTGTTTTCCTGCCGCGTCCGCAGGTTCGGCCGATCACAGCTCCCACTGGCCGCGGTTTGACGCTCCAGGCCAATGAGGGCTGCGGGAAGTGGCGAGGGCCAAGGGACTTGCTGGCCGCCCTTTCCACAGCCCCATTGGCCTGGAGCGGTGAACCGCGACAAGTGGGAGCCGCGATCGGCCAAACCTGTGGACACGGCAGGTAAACAAACTGGCCCAGCCCGCCAGGGTCTTTCCCCAAACAAGCGGCGGACCTACTTTATATCAGTATAACTATGTCCACACTAGCAGTATTGTACTGCTGTACTGGTGTAAGATGGTACAGAGTTTGTGTTTAGAAAAGACCTTAGTTTAGAAGAGAAACACTATGGCACATTGAGTTGATGAGCCTACATGTCCTTTCCTTCATGTTTGTTTCTTAATTTTATCCCCTCTCCCTTCTTCTATTTGTTTAACTTTTCTTCCTTTATGTCTCCTTTAGGTGGAGCCAGGCACAGCTAAAAAGAGAACACAATTATGTGCATTGAGTGGAGGGTGGGGAAGATTCTTATCATCAAATAACTCAACCACCCTTCTTGTTACCCAAAGATAAAATAATAAATAAGTAGAGAAATCAATCCAAAGGTGATCAAAATATACTTTGAGGCCTCTTGCTATCCTTCTGCTAACACATTGTCGTGTTTTATATTAGCACTGTGTTCCATTGTAAGGAGGTGTAATGCGGATGTAACAGAGCACGATACGCACTGTACAGTAATTAAGGTGACATACTAAGACAAGCAAGTTTTGAAAGGTACTGTTTAATTACACTTGAACTGACAATGTCCTTTTATTTGAAAGAGAGAATGACTAAAATAAGCTTTTTGCTTATTGCTGGCTCTAATCAAACCTTTGGTGCTAGAGAGCCTAGAGTTTCTGTTAATAGTCACAAGTGAATTCAGCATTAGCATTTCAAGTTAGGAGGAAATCCCAACTCTCAGCACAATACAGCCTATCAAATATTGTATATTCAAATATTATTACAGAGAACCAGAAAATACATGCCAGACATATGTTGATCTATAAAGGTCAAAGAAATGGGTTTGCAGGGAGATAGAAAAAAATAAATGTTTCATATAATAAGCAGCCACCATACTATCTAATTATAAGCAAAACACTAAACGCTTGTGGATAAACACTTCTTAGTGTCTTTTTATTACTGTTAATTCTTCTTTGTCTATTGTAGTCACTTATTGTCTCTTGTCTTCTACTTAGATTGCAAGCTCTTCAGGGCTGGGAGTACCTTTTTGGTCTGTTTCCAGCACAATGGGACCCATGACTGTAACCTCTGTGTGCTACCACAATTCAAATAATCAATCAATAAAACTTTTAAAGGAGAAACTGACCTCACAACCATATAACCAAAAGGTGCATCAGGGCTGTGGGCCCAATTATGCTTTCATTGAAGTCAATGAGAGTTTTGCCATTGATTTTAAATGGAAGCAAAATCATACTCTAGTGTTGGTATCAATGTAGAGACTCAGCACTTCTCAAATAGGGCAAACACTTGTCTTTTTTTTTTAATTGGTCTGTTGAAATGATGCAGACAGACATGGTTAATGGCTGTTGGAGTTACTATATAAGGCTATCTGCATCACCGGAAGACTGGGGAATAGCCCAGGCTAAGAAAGTATGTGTTTAAAAGATTATAGTTTAAAATAAAGAACCTGGAACTCATGAAAGCAAATATATCATTCAGTAAGAAATGGTCTTACCATCTTTATCAGTGATCTCACCATCTTTATGTCATAACAACAGAATAAATGAATAGTTGTTTGCATAGCTTTTGTTGTCTTGCTCATTCTCACAGAGCTATCATAAAGCATCATGTCAGCAACCCAAAACATAGGGGAAATAACCTTAGGAAATCAGTGAAGCAGAACTGAGAGGGGTGAAGGAATCAGTTAAAAAATGAATTATGAGCTCCATTGCTTGAAAAAATATTGATGAAGACACTTCAGGTTGCAGCTTTTATTGCACTTTTCACTATAAAGTGTTGTCCCATCCTCATACAGATATTTCATTGTAATAGTGGGCCAAATTCTATTCCCCATGGGTAATTGGTATGCAGTCTGGGGAACTCCTTGGAGGCAAAGTATTCTCTCCCTACGGCACAGTGGAAAAGCAGAGTAACTCTGCTGTTGCTACTCCAGCCTAAAGAGCATTGTTGGCTCTGTGGCCTAAAACCCCATTCCATGGATGTGGAAAAGTTGGGAGGTTTGAATTCACTCCCCCAATTTGCACCTGCCTAGTACCCAAATGACCCTGTATGAGATAGTATTTAGGAAATCTCCGCCTCTCCCTACACAGCATCACAAAATTCCGCTTTCACACAGCAGAGTTGCATTAGTTCCACTGTGTAGGATCTTCTGAACACATGAAGTAGGGGGCAGAATTATCTCTTAGGTACATAAAAATAGAGTAAAGGAGGGTAACCTTTGTGTGTCCTTACTCATTGTTCTCCCAAACAAGAATTAAACATCTGCAATAGCCAAACCTTTGTAGCCTGCTCAGAATCTGGGACAAGTGTTTTAAACCAAGCTAAAGCTTGGGACTTTGAAGAGCTGTAGCATAAACCAATAGCATTTTTAAAAGCTGGGTGGTCCCATATGCACTGGCAATTCAGGACTTTGTCAGGCACTGCATCTACACTGGCCAGGTGGAAATGTGTCAGGGACTGCCGTGTCATAACAAATAGGGTTTAATGACGTAGATGGACCATAAAGATACTGTAATGTGGAAAATAAAACAATGCTATCTTTTGCACAGATCAATAATCACACTGTATATAACTAAATGTGGCTCACTGAACAGAGCTCTAATGCTCTATATACCCTGCTTAAGGAAACAGGCAGTTAACTGAAGGTCAGAATGCTCATATAACTGTCTTAGTAAAAGCAGATAAAATCAAAACCAAGCTGTTAGTTATTTAAGATAGGAAACTATGAGGGACATTGTATAATGTGTTTAGCTGTCAAATGAAGCATTCTAGGAGTACATTCAGTACCTACAAGATTCAAAGTATTAATATCACATTTGTTCTTCACTGATTATAACAAAAGACCTTGTCTCCCTTTATAATTTTTGCTTATAATTTCTGTTTACATTCTTCCTTTTGAGATCCAAGATACGAACACGTCTCTCCAGGATAAAGGGTATTTGTACCTTATACTGTCTATGGGGGGCTGGGGGAAGAGAGAGGATTTGAAACCAAGGAAAATTCTGTGCCTCTCATGAAAGGCTGGTTCCCCGACAGTGAAATGGAATATATCACCATGTAATGGGGGGGCCCTAATCACTCCAGCCGCCTCCTTGTGGCCTATACAGGAATTAGCTCTGGTAGCCTGTGCGCCCTGCTCTGGTGGTCCTCCGCCCATCATCTCTTCTGTTCCTGAACCCCCGTCAATCCCAGGACCACGGCATCCTCTTCCCCAGTGGTGGGGGGGGGGAAGAGGGAGGAAGTGGGGAACCCTGTAGAAGGCCACTGCTTGTTGCACCCTCTCTGACTCCTCCGTAGATTTCCGTGGGTCACTTCCATGCGGCCCCAGCACCCTCTTTGCCCTTGCCTCATGGCCTCAGCCTGCAGATTCCTGCGGCCTGCCAGGAGCTGCCTTTAGCTCCCCAGGTCTCCGTCTGCAGCACTGCTCTGTTCAGACTGTTAGCTACCTTCAGCCTACAAGGCAGCCAGTTTTTCTCCCTCCTTGAGCTCCAGGGAGTGACTGAAGCTGCTCTGCCCTGCAGGTCTTCTTATAGGGGCCTGCCAGGCCCCTATAACCAGCTGAGCGGCGAACAGCAGAGGCTAACAGCGGGAGTTTGCCTGGGAGCTGTCCGAGAGGAGGTACGCTAAGTGCTGCATTAGGGGGGCTGTGTTGGTGAGTATCTGAGTGTCTGCTGCTGGGACAGTTGGTCAGTTTGACCGTGTGCTTGATTGCTTGCTTGTTTGTTTGAAAAGTGTGAATTGGGAGTGCTTTGTTCCAGGTGGGCCTTGAGTGGGCCTGACTGGTATATAAGGGCAGTCAGCAGCGAACCAGCTGAGCGGCGAACAGCAGAGGCTAACAGCGGGAGTTTGCCTGGGAGCTCGCGTGGGGAGAGCGCACTGAGGCTTTCATCTGCAGGTTTCTCCGAGTAGTTCCTGCAACAGTTGAGGAAGCTCCTAAGAGGACGGTGATATGGAAGGTGAGCGATCAGCTGCTTTAACCTGCACAGGTTGTGCCATGTTTGTCTTTCTTCCACAGGACAGAAGCGACTTTGTCTGTACAAAGTGCAAACTGGTCTCCATGTTGGAGGAGAAGGTTCGAGGGCTGGAGAAACAAGTATCGACTCTGCGTTGCATAAGGGAAAATGAAGATTTCCTGGACAGACGTCAGGAGATGCTTCTACGGCCACAATGTTCTGAAGATTCAGAGCAGGCGCAGCAGGGACAGAAGGATTGTGAGGAGGTTTGGCAGCATGTGACCTCCAGAAGAAGAAAGAGGAGCGTCCATGCACCAGCAATGGAGATACAGGTGAGCAATCGTTTCCATGTTCTCTCTACAGGTGCTAATGCGGAGAGTGGACTAGATGGCCCATCTGAGGGAAGGGAGCAGAAGGAGACTCCACCGATTGGAAGGCAAAAGATGCACTGTCCTAGGGATGGGGGTTCCACGACCACCACTCCCAAGAGGAGGAGGAGGGTGGTGGTGGTCGGGGACTCCCTCCTCAGGGGGACTGAGTCATCTATCTGCCGCCCTGACCGGGAAAACCGAGAGGTCTGCTGCTTGCCAGGAGCTAGGATACACGATGTGACGGAGAGACTGCCGAGACTCATCAAGCCCTCGGATCGCTACCCCTTCCTGCTTCTCCACGTGGGCACCAATGATACTGCCAAGAATGACCTTGAGCGGATCACTGCAGACTACGTGGCTCTGGGAAGAAGGCTAAAGGAGTTTGAGGCGCAAGTGGTATTCTCGTCCATCCTCCCTGTGCAAGGAAAAGGCCGGGGTAGAGACCGTCGAATCGTGGAAGTCAACGAATGGCTACGCAGGTGGTGTCGGAGAGAAGGCTTTGGATTCTTCGACCATGGGATGGTGTTCCAAGAAGAAGGAGTGCTAGGCAGAGACGGGCTCCACCTAACGAAGAGAGGGAAGAGCATCTTCGCCAGCAGGCTGGCTAACCTAGTGAGGAGGGCTTTAAACTAGGTTCTCCGGGGGAAGGAGACCAAAGCCCTGAGGTAAGTGGGGAAATGGGATCCTGGGAGGAAGCACAAGCAGGAGAGCGCAAGAGGGGAGGACTCCTGTCTCATGCTGAGAAAGAGGGACGATCATTGAGTTATCTTAAGTGCCTATACACAAATGCAAGAAGCCTGGGCAACAAGCAGGGAGAACTGGAAGTCCTGGCACAGTCAGGGAACTATGATGTGATTGGAATAACAGAGACTTGGTGGGATAACTCACATGACTGGAGTACTGTCATGGATGGATATAAACTGTTCAGGAAGGACAGGCAGGGCAGAAAAGGTGGGGGAGTTGCGTTGTATGTAAGAGAGGAGTATGACTGCTCAGAGCTCCGGTATGATACTGCAGAAAAACCTGAGAGTCTCTGGATAAAGTTGAGAAGTGGGAGCAACAAGGGTGATGTCGTGGTTGGAGTCTGCTATAGACCACCAGACCAGGGGGATGAGGTGGACGAGGCTTTCTTCTGGCAACTAGCAGAAGTTGCTAGATCGCAGGCCCTGGTTCTCATGGGAGACTTTAATCACCCTGATATCTGCTGGGAGAGCAATACAGCGGTGCACAGGCAATCCAGGAAATTTTTGGAAAGCGTAGGGGACAATTTCCTGGTGCAAGTGCTGGAGGAACCAACTAGGGGCAAAGCTTTTCTTGACCTGCTGCTCACAAACAGGGAAGAACTAGTAGGGGAAGCAAAAGTGGATGGGAACCTGGGAGGCAGTGACCATGAGATGGTCGAGTTCAGGATCCTGACACAAGGAAGAAAGGAGAGCAGCAGAATATGGACCCTGGACTTCAGAAAAGCAGACTTTGACTCCCTCAGGGAACAGATGGGCAGGATCCCCTGGGAGAATAACATGAAGGGCAAAGGGGTCCAGGAGAGCTGGCTGTATTTTAAAGAATCCTTATTGAGGTTGCAGGAACAAACCATCCCGATGTGTAGAAAGAATAGTAAATATGGCAGGCGACCAGCTTGGCTAAACAGTGAAATCCTTGCTGATCTTAAACGCAAAAAAGAGGCTTATAAGAAGTGGAAGATTGGACAAATGACCAGGGAGGAGTATAAAAATATTGCTCAGGCGTGCAGGAGTGAAATCAGGAAGGCTAAATCACACTTGGAGTTGCAGTTAGCAAGAGATGTTAAGAGTAACAAGAAGGGTTTCTTCAGGTATGTTAGCAACAAGAAGAAAATCAAGGAAAGTGTGGGCCCCTTACTGAATGAGGGAGGCAACCTAGTGACCGAGGATGTGGAAAAAGCTAATGTACTCAATGATTTTTTTGCCTCTGTCTTCACGCACAAGGTCAGCTCCCAGATTGCTGCACTGGGCAGTACAGCATGGGGAGAAGGTGACCAGCCCTCTGTGGAGAAAGAAGTGGTTCGGGACTATTTAGAAAAACTGGACGTGCACAAGTCCATGGGGCCGGATGCGCTGCATCCGAGGGTGCTAAAGGAGTTGGCGGGTGAGATTGCAGAGCCATTAGCCATTATTTTTGAAAACTCATGGCGCTCGGGGGAGGTCCCAGATGACTGGAAAAAGGCTAATGTAGTGCCCATCTTTAAAAAAGGGAAGAAGGAGGATCCGGGGAACTACAGGCCAGTCAGCCTCACCTCAGTCCCTGGAAAAATTATGGAGCAGGTCCTCAAGGAATCAATTATGAAACATTTAGAGGAGAGGAAAGTGATCAGGAACAGTCAGCATGGATTCACGAAGGGGAAGTCGTGCCTGACTAACCTAATTGCCTTCTATGATGAGATAACTGACTCTGTGGATGAGGGGAAAGCAGTGGATGTGTTATTTCTTGACTTTAGCAAAGCTTTTGATACTGTCTCCCACAGTATTCTTGCCACCAAGTTAAAGAAGTATGGGCTGGATGAATGGACTGTAAGGTGGATAGAAAGCTGGCTAGATCGTCGGGCTCAACGGGTAGTGATCAATGGCTCCATGTCTAGTTGGCAGCCGGTTTCAAGTGGAGTGCCCCAAGGGTCGGTCCTGGGGCCGGTTTTGTTTAATATCTTTATTAATGATCTGGAGGATGGTGTGGACTGCACTCTCAGCAAGTTTGCAGATGACACTAAACTAGGAGGCGTGGTAGATACACTAGAGGGTAGGGATCGGATACAGAGGGACCTAGAGAAATTAGAGGATTGGGCAGAAAAAAACCTGATGAGGTTCAACAAGGACAAGTGCAGAGTCCTGCACTTAGGACGGAAGAATCCCATGCACTGCTACAGACTAGGGACCGAATGGCTAGGTAGCAGTTCTGCTGAAAAGGACCTAGGGGTCACAGTGGACGAGAAGCTGGATATGAGTCAACAGTGTGCTCTTGTTGCCAAGAAGGCTAACGGCATTTTGGGCTGTATAAGTAGGGGCATTGCCAGCAGATCGAGGAACGTGATCGTTCCCCTTTATTCGACATTGGTGAGGCCTCATCTGGAATACTGTGTCCAGTTTTGGGCCCCACACTACAAGAAGGATGTGGAAAAATTGGAAAGAGTCCAGCGGAGGGCAACAAAAATGATTAGGGGTCTGGAGCACATGACTTATGAGGAGAGGCTGAGAGAACTGGGATTGTTTAGTCTCCAGAAGAGAAGAATGAGGGGGGATTTGATAGCAGCCTTCAACTACCTGAAGGGGGGTTCCAAAGAGGATGGAGCTCGGCTGTTCTCAGTGGTGGCAGATGACAGAACAAGGAGCAATGGTCTCAAGTTGCAGTGGGGGAGGTCCAGGTTGGATATCAGGAAAAACTATTTCACTAGGAGGGTGGTGAAACACTGGAATGCGTTACCTAGGGCGGTGGTGGAGTCTCCTTCCTTGGAGGTTTTTAAGGCCCGGCTTGACAAAGCCCTGGCTGGGATGATTTAGCTGGGAATTGGTCCAGCTTTGAGCAGGGGGTTGGACTAGATGACCTCTTGAGGTCCCTTCCAACTCTGATATTCTATGATTCTATGATTCTATGATTGGCTGCTCCCCTCAGTCCTCCTCTGATTGGCTGCCTCCTGCGCAGCCTGCCTAGGGCTCTGTTAATTCCTTAGAGCCTAGTGTGGGGCAGGCACCCCATCACACACCTCTCATGATAAAACTCTGCTGGGGAAGAGGGAAGGTAGACCATGTGTGTTCCACTGGCCTGGCCCCTCCCCTGTATAGATCCCCATGACCTCAGAATGCCATCTGGAGGAGGGAGAGGAAATTGCTGGCCAGAGCAGTTAACAAATTCAACATGGTTAAGGAATTTCTCTTGGTACCTGGATCATGTGATCATAGAATCATAGAAGCCTAGGACAGGAAAGGACCTCAATAGGTCATCTAGTTCAGACCCCTGCACTCAAGGCAGGACTAAGTAATAACTAGACCATTCCTGACAAGTTTGTCTAACTTGTTCTTAAAAACCTCCAGTGACAGAGATTCTGCAACCTCCCTAGGCAATTTGTTCCAGTGCTTAACTACCCTAACAATTAGGAAGTTTTTCCTAATGTCCAAATTAAACCTCTCTTGCTGCGATTTAAACCCATTGCTTCTTGTATATGGGAAACTCCATTTGAAATAACAAGATTTGTGCATATAATTTTCTATTAATGAAATGACAGACTTTATACGAGCTTGTATTGGCCAGGAGGGTGTTGGGAAGTACAAGCAGCACATTTCTGGGGAAAAGTCTGTGAATGCAAGTTTGCTGGTGTTGCTCTGAAATGCAATTCATGAATGGCTGGCTATAGCACTCATACAATATACCTGGAGTGAGTTACATGCTGAAGGCCGTGTGCGAGCAGACCAGGAATGGTAGCTCTCACAGTGAAGCACTGTAAGTAGCACCCCAAGTTGGAGAATTGAGGGGACACAGCTGTCCATCAGTCCAGATCATATCCTTAGTATTGTCACACAAACCTAACTTTTTCAACCTTGCCTCATAAGTCTTGTATTCTAGACCTTTAATCATTGTTGTTGCTCTTCTCTGGACTTTCTCCAATTTGCCCATGTCTTTTCTGAAATGTGGCACCCAGAACTACACACAATACTCCAGTTGAGGCCTTATCAGCATGGAGTAGAGTGGAAGAATTATTTCTTGTGTCTTGCTTACAACACTCCTGCCGATACAGCCCAGAATACTCTTTGCTTTTTTTGCAACCGTGTTATTATATTTAGCTTGTGATCCACAGTAACCCCCAAGATCCCTTTCCTCAGTGTTCATTCCTAGGCAGTCATTTCCCATTTTGTATGTGTGTAACTGATTGTTCCTTCCTAAGTTGAATACTTTACATTTGTCCTTATTGAATTTCATTTTATTTACTTCAGACCATTTCTCCAGTTTGTCAAGATCATTTTGAATTTTAATCCTATCCTCCATAGTACTTGGAACCTCTCTCAGCTTGGTATCATCCACAAACTTTATAGGTGTACTCTCTATGCCATTATCTAAATCATTTATGAAGATATTGAACAGAACCAAAACCAGGACCAGTCCCTGTGGGATCTCACTTGACATGTCCTTCCATTTTGATTGTGGACCACTGATAACTACTCTCTAGGAATGGTTTTCCAACCAGTTATGCGCCCACCTTATGGTAGCTCCAACTAGGCTATATTTTCCTAGTTTGTTTATGAGGTCATGCGAGACAATATCAAAAGTCTTATTAAAGTTAAGATATACCACATTTACGGTTTCTTCCTATCTACAAGACTCGTTACCCTGTCAAAGAAAGCTATTAGGTTGGTTTGATACAATTTGCTCTTGACAAATCCATGTTGACTGTTACTTATTTTTTTATCTTCTAGGTGTTTGCAAATTAATTGCTTGATTATTTGCTCCATTATCTTTCCGGGTACGGAAGTTAAGATGAGTGTTCTGTAATTTCTATGTTATCCTTATTCCCCTTTTTATAGATTGGAACTATATTTGCCCTTTTCTAGTCCTCTGGAATGTCTCCAGTCACCCATGAGCTTTTTAAAGATAATTGCAAATGGCTCAGATATCTCCTCGGTCATCTCCTTGACTATTCAAGGATGTATTTCACCAGGCCCTGCTGACTTGAAGACATCCAACTTGCCTAAGTATTTCTTAACTTGTTCTGATTGGATCCTATGAATGGCAGCAGAGCAAAGGGAGCATTACCGCAAGAGCAAACAGAGAGGAGAACTTTTTTATAAATTTTATTTTAGGTGTCCCTAGCCTTTGTAAGCCTATCACATACCCAAAACCATATACAAGAAAAAAACAACTCTACTCAATGCATTCAACCAGCATATTGGACTGAAAATCAACCACAATAACACAGATATCATGACCTTTAATATTGCCTCACCATCACCAGTACGGATAAAGGATTATGTTCTCACCACTATAGAAACATTCACATACTTGGACAGCACCATCAGCCAGGATGGTGGAACAAGCCAAGACATCTGGAACAAAATCAATAAAGTCAGGAATACCTTCAGGAACTTAAATACAGGCCTAAATACAGGCTGGAAATCATCAAAATACAACACCAAAACCAAACTCAAGATTTATCAGAGCTGCGTACTTTCAACACTACTTTATAGTGCAGAATGCTGGTGAATGAGAAAGTATGACATGTCCAAACTGTCTTCATTCCATACAACCTGCATCAGAAAAATCCTCTGTATTTTTGGCCCAGAACAATCTCAAACCAAGATCTATTGACACAGTGAAGGCAAGATTCAGAGTAGCAGCCGTGTTAGTCTGTATCCGCAAAAAGAAAAACAGGAGTACTTGTGGCACCTTAGAGACTAACAAATTTATTAGAGCATAAGCTTTCGTGGACTACAGCCCACTTCTTCGAATGAGGATCTGAGCATCATCATTGCCAGGAAGCAGCTGGAGATGGATTGATCATGTGTTCGGATGGAAACTCATTCCATCACCAGAGTAGCAATAAGATGGACACCTGAAGGCAAGTGAAAATGAGGCCACCTGAAAACAACATAGCAAAGAGCTGTGGAAGCCGAGCTGAAAAACCTGGGGCACAGCTGGGGAACCATTGAAAGACTTGCCAGAAACAGACAGGAGTGGAGGAGCTTTGTCAGTGCCCTAAACGCCAGAGGTGTAATAGGAACATGATGATGATGATGATAGCCTTTGTAAGATAATCATGGCACTAATGACAGATGCAGGCAGCACGGAGTGGTGACATGGACACATGAGAATAAGATGGGCAGCTGTGTACCAACAGGTGGGCAGCAGACATTCAGCGCACATAAGAGTAGCAAAAATGCAGGAGGGAAGAAAGGAGAGCTGATATTTTTTCTTAAGGAAGCATTCAAAATGTCAGGAGAATAACTTCAAAACAGGCAAATCATACATCATATGACTGAGACCTGTATCAGCCAATGGATACTGGATTGGATGCTCTGATGAATGGCTTGATTCTGCAGCCCTTACTCATGTGATTTCAATGGGTCTGTTTATATGAATAAGGACCTTTATGTGAGTGAGGGATTTCAAGATCAGAACTGAGATGTGGAAATCTCCCTCTTGCTGCTAACCTCATTTGAGCGAGTGCTCTCATGAGTACCTATCAGCTGACTAGTCCCTACTTGATTTGCAGGGAACATTGTTTCATTGGACTTGATCAATTTTGTGTTTATTTATCAAATTTACTATGTGATTAGCACATCCCTATTAAGCAATCTTCTTTCTTCTCCTCTTTGTGGTTTCAAAACACTCCCTTGTGTTTGCCATTACATTTTGAAACTGCAGGTAGAAACACCTGAGGAATTGTGAGTTATCCTACCACAGAGAATGCATTTCTGATGTACCATGCAAACCTGTGCCACACATTGTACTAGTACAAGCTAAGCAAAAAATATATTCCTAGGATGTGTTCCTGTAAAGTAAAATCCTCTTCTGAGAATGGTGTGGGATAAAATGGCTTATGGTAAAAAAATCTTTGCAATCAGCAAAGAAATTGTGTGTACTTGCAATTAATAAACCACTGCCATACTTGAAACACCACAAGAAACATACAATAGGACAGATTTTTTCCAGTGGAGTTATATAATACTACTAATAATAAATTTACCTAGATTAAATGACTGATAAATGTCAGCATGATACATTATATTATTGATGTAATAGCAGAGATTCTATCTGCTGTAAATAAAAGACATATTGTATTGTATGAAGCCTTTGTAGACCCTTATATTTGGAAATATCAAATAAAAGACTTTCATAGTGAAAATGGAGCCATTCCAAAGAGTCTCATATTTTTCTTTACAAATATTGGGATTCCCTACATATTCTACTGTAGTTGTTTAGAAATACACTTGTCCATTTGCAGGATATTCCTTTTACAGAGAGACGACCACTGCTAGTTTTTTTTTAAGTTTGGACTGTAAGGATTCACATTTGGTGTAATTATAATTAATCTACAAGACTCTACTTAGCTGTGGGCATAGTAAACATTATATTAATAAAGAAAGAAATTAGAACACTATCACAATGTTGACCTTCACAATCCATCCCTTTCAGAGGAAGGGATTTCCCTCTCCCCCTCCCCCCGCCGTTAGTTTAATTAAAAACAAATACAAACTACACCTCTACCCCGATATAACACGGCCCGATATAACACGAATTCGAATATAACGCAGTAAAGCAGTGCTCTGGGGAGGGGGGGGCTGCGCACTCCGGCAGATCAAAGGAAGTTCGATATAACACGGTTTCACCTATAACGCGGTAAGATTTTTTGGCTCCCGAGGACAGCGTTATATTGGGGTAGAGGTGTATATATTAGTCCCAGAGGGAATGAAATAGACCAGCTAGTTCAAAGTGTGCTCTAAGTTCAGTGGCCGAGATTATCCCCTCTCGTAAACCTGTCATCCCCACACTCTGCAACCCCTCTGCATAGTTCCACTGGGAGAGCTGCGTTTGCACCCATGGAAAAGGCTAAGGAGGTCTCTCTCCCAAACACAGTGAATCTCTGAGGCCTGCAGAAGGCCTTTTTCTTCTGCCCATCCCTCTACAACTCCTGTCAATGCAGCACCAGCAATTAATGCTTCCCTCTGACTACAGCAGCCCTCAAAATCCCTAGAGGGAAGCTATGTGGAAAACATATAAGAGCTGTAGAGAGAAAGGATGCTCTATGATCAGGGCCCTAAAGTGGAACTCTGGAGATACAGGTTCAACTCTCTGTCTTGCCACAGACTTCCTGGGTAATGTTAGTCAAGTCAGTCTTCATGCCTCAGTTCCCCATCTGTAAAAGGGGGATAATAGAATTTCACTACTGCATAGGGCAGGTGTGAGCATAAAGATTATGAGGCAGTAAGACACTCTGGTAATGGGGACCTATGACAGGCAACTGTCCCTCAGGTTGCTCCTTTGAGCTGGTGTGGCCCTGCAGGTGCTCTGCCCTCAAATCCCCCTTGTCTGGGTCTTGCAAAATGTCACTGCTTTAAACTGAGATTTGCCCTGTGAGGGTTCTAATTTATTAAGTCACCATATGTCAGTATATCTTTAGAACCTCAGGTCCAGTCCTTTTCCCCCCCTTGTTTCAGATGTTAGTATATAGGCCTGTTTATTAGCATGAGATAGAATTTGGGGTTTGATTTTTGATACTCTTATATCTTTACTAATATGTATGAACAAAGAACAAAGACACTGTGTGTTACATCTGCCCACAAGCAGATGGGGGCAGGAGGGAAGAAAGAAATAAGAGATAGAGCTAAAGTGTTGCTAGGCAGAGTGGAAGTGTAATATACGAGCATACACTTGAAGGAGAGTCCTGCCTCAACTCCTCTCCCAAGATAAGGTCAAGCTACCAGATGGGAGGGGTGAGAAGGATGCGGGGGGGGGGAGGTCTAAGAAACACTAAAAGGCCAAGGAAATGCCTGTCCCTGACTGAAGCACAGCCTTACCCCTCCCATGGGACACAAAAGAGGTGTTACCAAAGCCCCCAGATTCACAACTCTCCAAAACATAATATGACCATGGTTGGATCAAGGGCATGTAGTAGGGGTATAATTATGCCTGCTAAGAAAGAGGAGGTGGAACGGGGACCTGGGTAAAGGCTCTGCCGTGTCTGAGCTATGGATATGCTTGCTTGAAACCAACCCCAATAAACATTGCTTTGCCTGAGCTTCAGACTTCTAGTCTTCTGCTTTCTGTCTGTGTGACAAGAACCAGGGGAGGGGCAAAGGGAAAGCCCCTACCCTCAGGGTTTCAAAAACTCTCCTTTGGGGCAGGTTCCTCCTTCTTGAGGTAGGAGTCCCACCACCCTCCTTCTGGGGCCTGTATTGCTAACTGTGACACTAGGACATCCCTGGAAGTTTAATAATCCATAAGAGCAGGAACATCAACCTGTGACCCAGAAACCAAAAGTGGAACATCATTCAAGATCTATTTCACTGAGATGACTTTCCCCACAAATCTATACCTGATAGCAATTTCTGGATTAAAAATTAGGGCCTAAATTTTTAGAAATGGCTAGTGATTATAATTTCTGGGCACCCAATTTGCGATACCTCAAAATTGCCTGAGTTTAAGAGGTTCTCAACACTTTCTGAAGATCAAGTCCTATTAAGGTGTTTTAAGCTGCATGCTCCACAGTTGAGTCACCCAAATATCATGTTGCTAGTCACTTGTGAAAAATCTAGGCTGATTTCTCTGTATGATATGGAGCAGTGTCCCTGCTCCTATTAGGTGTATTGCATTTGTACCTAAAAAGCTTTACTTGGACTCTTGATATATGCCATTGGTGTGCTCTTAAAAGAAAGATGGCAATGATTAAAGCTTGTGGTTGGGTCTGTATCTACATTATGCTGCATGGTGGAAGAGGACTGCTGTTGCTGGAGTTCCCTTTTCCATATTTAGAAGCACAAACTGAAATATACCACCAGATAAAAGATTAATAGTGAAGCACAACAATACAGCAATTTATTCTGAATATTTCATCCCTCAATTCTTTATTTTAAATCAGTTCAAGTCTTGTACATTCCTCATTATTGCATACCAAGCCAGAGAAATTTACAGCAGAAAATGTTATTTATTTTCCTTGGATGTTGTTCAGCAATACAAGGTTTTGAAAAGTGCCCTAGAATAGCTATTACCATAGTTTGTAATGTAGCTTGCAATAAAACATCTGTAAGTATTTCTAGATTAGAATAATCTGATTGAAGTGTTTCTATCAGACATTGGCCCGTTTGCTTTGTGATTGGGAGTACTAAGGAGATTTTTTTTTTAAGTTCCTGGTAGAAAATAGCATGGGCCTCTTCTAAATGTCCTGCTAATGAGAGAGAATGCCAGAATGGGAACATTTCCTATACCACAATAACCCATATGTTGAGATCACTATTGATTGTAGCTCATATGGGAGCTTCAGACGCTTTACAGGAGCACCATCAACTTGAAATCTAGTTAATTAATTAAAAAAACCTTTGTAGTTTTGAGGTTTTACAATAATATCTTACTATCTCATTATTAAAAATTGGTAAGACAACTCCCACCTGTTTATGCTCTCTGTATGTGTGTATATATATCTCCTCAATATATGTTCCATTCTATATGCATCCGAAGAAGTGGGCTGTAGTCCACGAAAGCTTATGCTCTAATAAATTTGTTAGTCTCTAAGGTGCCACAAGTACTCCTGTTCTTCTTTTTGCGGATACAGACTAACACGGCTGCTACTCTGAAACCTATCTCATTATTGTTTTTCTCTCCCCGTCATGCAAAAAATGAGTCAAACAACAATGGAAACTGATTATGCAAAGGAAACAGTGAAAATGACTGTACACAAAGTGCTTTGCGTATGTCTACACTTCAAGCTGGAGGTGTAATTTCCAACTTGAGAAGACATACCCATATTAGCTCTTGTCTTACTCCCTTCTGGCTGGGGTATTTTAAGGCTACACAACTCCCTCCTTAGACTATGATATCCCAGCAAGCCAGTCTGCCTATAGCCCAGTGCCTGTGCTTTGCTCTCTCCCGGAGGGCTATGAACAGTGTTTTGCCAGCAGTTACTGGCTATCATACAACTCTGTCTAAGCAAGCAGATTTATTCTTAAGGTAAAAGCATTACAGAGAAAACATAATAAAAACCAGTAAACACACACTAACATACCAGGAGTCACTATCAGTCTTATAGGGCACTAGTAGGCCAAAGTCTTTCCAACCCTTCTGCAAAGGTTGGGGCCACATTTGGACAGAGGGCCTTGTCCCTTTGGTAGATCAGAAAGGAGGCCCCAAGCCAGGTTAAATGCAGCCTTTTTATGCCAAAAGCATTTTTCTTTGTCTGTTGGTCTCTGTGAAACCCAATTTGAACCAATATACGGAAGCCTCCCCAGGGGGTGGTACCTCTCTGGGGCTGTTTACATGGTAAGTGATTGACCTTAATCAGACCCCCCCCACACACACACACACAGTTGTTGATTCCTGAAGTAGTTAGGGTACCCCTCCCCTCTGGAACTGCATACAATCCCTGGCCCATAGTAATACATAAAGTTAGTAAAATATAGCCCCCAAAGATATTGCAGGGGATTGCAATGTCTGTCACATCACCTTCCTACTCTACATTCCCCTATTTATATATCAAAGGTGGTGTTTGCCTCTTAACTCTAGCATCACACTGGGAATTTATTTTTATTTTTTTTTGGCCTCATATTAAAACACAAATCAAAATAAAACAGAACCTTCAACAAAGTGATTTTAATATCCTTAACCCACCAGTGGGGGGGGGGGGGGGCTGACATCATTGGTGGAAAGTTTTATTCAAATATTTCTTTTTCGGTTTCATCAACCTCTATGCCCATGACATTTCAGCAAGTAATGTACTAACCACCAGATATCACGTTCTTCTAGAGGTCATTTGTATTTATCTTTTTAATTCTAACTAGGAAGGTATTTGGTAATTCTCATTTATTAATTAAGGCCAAATTTAGAAGAAGCACAAACTACCAATATATGTGCCGATTACAAAGCCAAGGAAAGACTTACACACACACACACACACACACACACACACACAATGCCTTTGTGTATTGGACCAAAAACTGAACAATGAATTTGTAAGGTGAGTCCAAAAGAAACTATATCAGAATTGAATTTATGACTTTTTTTTAAGTAAATGTAAAATAGGACAGTGGAACATCAAGCCACAGAAATTCTTTGTAAAAATGCTTTGTCTGAGAGCCCAGTGAAACCAGAAATGTGAATACAAGATAACAGGATACATGGGTGAATAAAACCACCCAACTGAAATGAATTATATAAAGTTTAGCATGACTTAATCAATTAAATAACATTGGTTTGTCTATCAGCACTCATGTCTCATATTTTTATAGCTATAGATATTTTGGTTGAATTTAGGCTTTAAAATAGGAAATTATTGTGGCATGGGAACTCCACCATAGTAAAGGTTGCATAGTGACATTTGTTTAAAGGTCAACATTTCTAAGCCCTCTAAAATTGACATGCCTAGTCTGAAACCTTTAAAATTTGGTGTGCCTCAAGTGGGTGCAGAGTAGGGTTAGTGAACCAGATCTGGGGTTGTTTGAGCTAGAGGTTCCGGATACATAAGCCCTGAAAAAAATAGATATTTTAAAAAGTTTCTAGTTGGTTCTGCCCCTCCCTCCATCAGAGCTAGAGATCAAAAAGCCTCAATCTAGCCTCCAGTTTTGTGGATGCAATTTTGGTAGATGTGAGTATCTGTACCTGCTAAATCACACACACACATCCAAAATGGACGCCACATCTGACAACTGTGCCAGTCTGTTTGACTCTGAACTCAGATAAACAAACAGTAGTTTTATAGGTTTGCTATTAACAATAACTTCTATTGATTGCTGCTGGTGCTTAGAGTCTCGTATTACAGACCCAGTATTTTCCCTTGAAAAGAAAAGAAGCAAACTTAAAAAAAATATAATACAAATATAAATTACAACCACTTATGCAGCTGAATAGGTTATTTACAGTAAATATTCATATTCTAGAGTTACATATTAATAAGTTACCTCAACACCCTGGTTGAATCAGACAGTTTTCATTCCACCTGTTGCAAGTTCCTGAAAAGTGACTGCATTGTGGACAATCCTAGCCAAGGTCAGCAATGCAAAGGGGGAAAGAGAGGGTGTTGCTGTTAGTGTTTGAAACAGTTGCACATTATTCACTCCAGGAGGAATTTATCTTTACCAATATATCTCCTACTATGTGAAACATTAACGCAGCTTAAGAAGTCATTAAGAGCATTGGTTTTCTAAAATGTGTTGAAAGACATGAAATATGAACACAGTGTAAGCTGATGTTGTGTTACTATGCTGAGAAAGGGAGTGGCCACCACACAGTTTTAGCAAGGAATTTAAACTCATTGAAAAAAAGCTGAGAATGTCTAATATTAAAGATATGGAACAACTGTACTTTGAATGAGTTAAGTATAGAATAATAGAGTTTCAGGCCAGAAGGGATCATCAGATCATCTAATCTGACCTCCTGTAAACCACCAAAGCCACCCAGCACCCACACACTAAAGCCAACAACTGAAAGTAGACCAAAGTATTACAGCCATCAGGAAACTAGATTATGTGCTATTACTTGGGGAATTCTGTACACAATCACAATTTTTTAAAATTCTGCATACTTTATTTGTCATAATAACACAATCTAATCACTCCAGTTTCAAGTATTTTGGTAATTTATTTCAAAATACCTGTCAGCAAGTATGTCTGTAACAATACAGACAACAAAAAATATTCATGAAACATTTTTTGACAAATAGATACCTTACTAGGCATATTAATACAGAACTTTGAGTAATAATTAATTTAAACTGCAATACAGAAACATATTTCCCGCACCCCTCAGAAACAGTGCAAAGACTTGGGGGAGTCAGGGGTAATGGAGAAGTTGAGGGAGAGGGAAGTAATTGCTGGGAAGGAATCTGGAAGTAAACCTAGAGGCTTGTTCGGTGTGGGAGGGAGAAGTATGAAACAGATTTTTGAGGGGGATTGTTAGGGAGTTGGGGAGCCCACCCCATGCAGACCTTGGTTGACTCCTAGCCTCTCCCATTCACTTACGCAGATCTGCCCCTGTCCCCATGTGTCTCTGCACTCCCACTCATCAGCCACCCTTGCCTCATCCCCATGCGTCCCTGCACCCTCACTCAGTCATCTTTATTAATGATCTGGATGATGGGATAGATTGCACCCTCAGCAAGTTCCCAGATGACACTAAAATGGGGGGAGAGGTAGATATGCTGGAGGGTAGGGATAGAGTCCAGAGTGACCTAGACAAATTGGAGGGTTGGTCCAAAAGAAATCTGATTAGTTTCAACAAGGACAAGTGCAGAGTCCTGCACTTAGGACAGAAGAATCCATGCACTGCTACAGGCTGGGGACCGACTGGCTAAGCAGCAGTTCTGAATAAAAGGACCTGGGGATTACAGTGGATGAGAAGCTGAATATGAGCCAGCAGTGTGCTCTTGTTGCCAAGAAGGTTAATGGCATATTGGGGTGCATTAGTAGGAGTATTGCCAGCAGATTGAGAGAAGTGATTTTCCCCTCTATTCAGCACTGGTGAGGCCACATCTGGAATATTGTATCCAGTTTTGGGCCTCTCACTACAGAAAGGATGTGGACAAATTGGAGAGAGTCCAGCAGAGGGCAACGAAAATGATCAGGGGGTTGGGGCACATGACTTACTAGGAGAAGCTGAGGGAATTGTGGGGGGTTCCAAAGAGGATGGAGCTCAGTTGTTCTCAATATTGGCAGATGACAGAACAAGGAGCAAAAAACTCAAGTTGCAGTGGGGGAGCTCTAGGTTGGATATTAAGAAACACTATTTCACTAGGAGAGTGGTGAAGCACTGGTATAGGTTACCTAGGGAGGTGGTTAAATTTCCTTACTTAGAGGTTTTTAAGACCCAGCTTGACAAATCCCTGGCTGGGATGATTTAGTTGATATTGGTCCTGCATTGAGCATGGGGGTGGACTAGATTACCTCCTGAGGTCTCTTCCAACCCTCTTGCAACAGATCTGTGGGGGACAGGAATTCTGCATGTGTGCAGTGGCACAGAATTCTCCCAGAGTAATATGCCACTGGCATAGAATAGGAGAGACTGAGGTGCATTAGTTCCTGATGCTAACACAATGGCAGGGAAATGAATAAGTGAAACATATCCAGATAATCTCAGCAAATGTCCTGCACCCAGACACTGCAGAGGAATGCAAAAACAAAACAAAGAAACCAAAAAAACAACCACCGAAGATCTGACATGGAGTAAAATTGCTTCCCAACTCCACATATGGTGATCAGTTAGACCATGTACATGCAAGCAAGAACCAGCCAGCCAAGCACTTGAGAGACAGAATGCTCAGTGCCATGTCAGAGCCCTGTCCCTCCTCATCTCATGTCCCATCTTCAGCCATGGCCATTCCAGATTGTTAAGGGGTGGAGATGATCCTGTTTCCCCCCCCAAAAAATTGGGGTTGGGTGAAGTCCCTTTCTGACCAGTGCAGGTGGCCAGCTGACACCCTGAAGCATGAGCTTTTAGGAACTTAAGACAAACTGGAAGTGAGCCCCACGGTTGTTTAGCCCTGCCCCCTACCATTGCAAGCAACCCGGGGGAGCACCTGTGGAAGAGCCTTATGAGCTATGGAAGCAAGACCAATAAGAATTATTGGAAAAAAAACATATGAGAGAATTTTAAAATTTGGAGCATGAGTGTCACCTGCAGTTTTCCTGTTGCTTCTTAGAGGTAAGAAAAGAGTTTATATCTGTGCTGAGTGAAAAACTGGTAGCTGTTTCTTGTGTTAGCTTGCAACTGGATCACTTTCAGGTATCCTAAAAAGAGGTCAAATAGCTCCAGCAATCGTTAACAAAGTTTGGTCCAACTAACTTATTAAATATGCTTTCTCTAGTGCCAACTAAGCTCAACTACTGAAGATGCTTTCTTAATATGGATGGCCATGTAGCAATTCACTCCCCTCTTCCAGTAAAGTAGTCAGTACACTGAGTACATAGTCTTCCATCTGAGAAAGATGAGACGGGGTCTGTCGCAAAGTAGCAATCCTGAAGGGAAAAACAAAATCGAACTTCTATTCATTTTTATTTTCCTCTCCCAATCATGCAGTCCTTCAGACTTACCTCAGGCCTATCCTGTGTCCCTGCACAAGAAAAAAAAAACTGATCAAAGAAGATCTGGTGAAAAAATTTTACCCAAAACATTTCCCTTCTGAAAATTGGTGTTTCATCAAAAATGATGAAACAGTCATTCAGCGACACCGGTGCAGTGATACCAGTGCAGTGGCACAGGAGCCAACAAACACAGCTGTAAACAGGGGAGTTTGAAATGGGAGTTGGGGGAAGGAGTATGTGGTGTTCTGGTTTTGTTTTTGGTGTTTGGGTTTTTGGTTCTTTTCTTATTATTTTTTGTTTAGTTTTTCCTTCTCTTTGACAGGAGTTTAGGTGGGAAGGTTATGACAGATACAGAGGCAGCAGTGATAGTGACTCAAGCAATGGACGAGACAATCAAGGTGATCGGATTGGGATGTACATGATCCTAGAGTGGGTACCTGAAAAGAACTTCATTTGGATGAAGTGCCACCCGATAGAGCTGATGGAAGAGAAGATCCGAGGCTTGGAAATGCAGGTAGAAACTATGGTTGAGTTTCAAAGAGGATTCAAGTGGATGATGGAGCAACGGCAAGAGGAAGCTGAAGGGAAAAGTAAAGACTTGCAGATGCAAGCTGGACTGAAAAACACTGAGTGGAGATGCTGGGTGAGGAAAGGGGTCAGTGGAAGCATGTGACTATGAGAACCAGGCAGAGGAAAAGACCAACTAGTGAAGGAGAAATAGAGATTAGGAACACATTTTCTGAGCTGGAAAATGAAGAAGTGGCACAGCAGGCTGTAACTGAAGGAGGGTGGGCAAGGAAGATGAGAAGAGTGGCTAGTCCTGTAAGAATAGGGGAAGAGCCAATGGAGATACCCAGAGTTCAGAGCCTCAGGAGGATACAAGATGACTTGAAGAAGTTTGCAAGAAAGAATAAAAAAAAAAAGACCAGAGAACTTGCAGCCAGAAAGAATAGGAGGAAGGCCAGAGAATCACACCATTGCCAGCAAAAGGCAGGTCTACATGATGGGGATTCCCTACTAAGAAGCACAGACAGGCCTGTCACCAGAGCTGATCTGGCGAACAGAAGGGTGTGCTGTCTGCCGTGAACTAAGATATGGGATGTGGACCTCAGGCTGAAGAGGATCTTAATGGGAGCCAGAAAGAATCCACTGATTGTTCTTCACATAGGAACAAATGATATAGCTAGAGTTTCACTGGAACGGAGGCATTCATGGACAGTTCTCGTGGGATGGATTCCACTTGAGTAGGGAAGGAGATAGATTTCTGGGATGGATGCTGGCACAACTCACTAAAAGAGCTTTATACTAGAAACTCAGAGTAGACCATTGGGAGATGCTCATGTAATCTCCATACCTGATTTTAATATTGAGAGGGATGAAAATCAAGTAAGAAAGGATACAGCAACAGAAAAAGGAACGGCAGTGGGTAGGAGAATGGCTATTAAGAGGAAGAATAGTGCTGATACCAGTCAGACAGGTAACTCTGGCAGTAGAATGACTGTAACCAACTGGGTGAGGAATGTGGGCCAAACCAAGCAGCAACAGTTAAGGTGTTTGTATGCCAATCCAAGGAGCCTTTAACAAAATGGAGGAACTAAAACTACTGGTGCAGGAAGTGAAACCGGATATTATAGCGATAACAGAAACATGGTGGAACAGTAGTCATGACTGGAGTACAGGCATTGAAGGATATGTGCTGTTCAGGAAATACAGAAATTAAGGCAAAGGTGGTGGAGTAGAATTGTGTATTAATAAGGTTGACTGTAAATAAATTAGAAGTGATGGAATGGATAAGACAGAGTCTGTTTGGGGCAAAATCACTTTGGGGAAGAAAGCTAGTAGAGGTAGTGCTTGGAGTGTGTTACAGACCACCAGGATCTGATTTGGATATGGATAGAGACCTCTTTAATGTTTTTAATGAAATAAATACTACTGGGATTTGTGTGATTATGCAAGAATTTAACTTTCCAGATATAGATTGGAGGACAATAATAGCAGGGACCAGATTTTCCTGGATGTGATAGCTGACAAATTTCTTCACCAAATAGTTGCCAAACCAACAAGAGGTGATGCCATTTTCGATTTGGTATTGGTGACTAGTGCTGGCATCACAGAAGAACTGATTGTAGAGGACAACCTTTGTTTGAGTGATCATGAGCTAATTCAGTTTAAACTAAATGGAAATATAAACAAAAATAGATCAAAAGAGCTAACTTTAAAAAATTAAGGGAATTAGTTAGGGAAGTGCACTGGACTGAAGAACTCAATTATCTGAGCCTGGAGGAGGGCTGGAATTAGCTTCTGCAACTTTGACTTAAAGTACGTAAAACCTGCATCCCAAGCAAGGGGAAAAAATCCATAGGGAAGGGTTGCAGATCAAGCTGGATGAGCAAGCATCTCAAACAAGTGAGTAAGAGAAAGCAGAAAGCTTACAAGGAATGGAAGATGGGAAGAATCAGCAAGGAAAGCTATATCTTGGAGGTCAACAAGTGTAGGGATAAAGTGAGAACTGCCAAAGGCAAAGCAGAGTTGGACATTGCAAAGGGAATTAAAATCAATCGTAAAAGGTTCTATAGCCATATAAATAAGAAAACAAAGAAAGAAGAAGTGAGACCACTAAGCATTGAGGATGGAGTGGAGGTTAAAGATTATCTAGGCCTGGTCCAAAACCTTAAGCAAATACTTTGCCTCAGTTTTTAATTACACTAATAAATAGTTTAGGGGTAGTGGCAGGGTGGCTTATGGCAACAAGGATATAGAGGTAGACATTTTGAAAGAGAAAGTAGTTAAGGGCATAGAGGTGAATAGTAATTGGGATAAAATACAACATGGTTTTACAAAAGTTATTTACACCAATACCACACCAACCTCATTTCCTTCTTTGAGAAGATAATTGATTTTTTAGACAAACGAAATGCAGTAGATTTGCAATTTACCACCATTAATTTGGGCTTGAATAGGGACTGGGAGTGGCTGGCTCACTACCAAAGCAGCTTTGCCTCTCCTGGAATTGACACCTCCTCATCAATTATTGGGAGTGGACTACATCCATCCTGATCAAATTGGCCCTGTCAACACTAGTTCTCCACTTGTGAGGTAACTCCCTTCTCTTCATGTGTCAGTATGTAATGCCTGCATCTATAATTTTCATTACATGCATCTGAAGAAGTGGGTTTTTTACCCATGAAAGTTTATGCCCAAATAAATCTGTTAGTCTTTAAGGTGTCACCAGACTCCTTATTGTTGTTGCAGTAGATCTAATCTATTGGGATTTCAGTAAGGCATTTGATATAGTTTCACATGGGAAATTATTTAAATTGGAGAAGATGAGGATTAATATGAGAATTGAAAGGTGGATAAGGAACTGGTTAAAAGGGAGACTACAATGGGTCATACTGAAACATGAACTGTCAGTAGTGGAGTTCCTCAGGGATCGGTCTTGAGACCAATCTTATTTAACATTTTTATTACTGACCTTGACACAAAAAGTGGGAGTGTGCTAATAAAATTTGTGGATGGCACAAATTTGGGAGGTATTGCCAATACAGAGGAGGATCAGAGTTTTATATAAGAAGATCCGGCTGCCATTGAAAACTGGACTAATAGAAATGGGCTGAAATTTAAGAGTGCAAAGTGAAAGGGTGTGCACTTAGGGATTAACAACAAGAATTTTTGCTATAAGTTGGGGACTTGGAAGCAACAGAGGAGGAGAAAGATCTGGGTATATTGGTTGATCACAGGATGACTATGAGCCATCAACGTGATGGGGCCGTGAAAAAAGCTAATGTGATCCTAGGATGTATCAGGTGAGGTATTTCCAGTAGAGACAGGGAAGTATTAGTACTAGGGCTGTCAAGTGATTAAAAAAATTAATCGCGATTAATCACACTGTTAAACAATAATAGAATACCATTTATTTAAATATTTTTGGATGTTTTCTACATTTTCAAATATTGATTTCAATTACAACACAGAATACAAAATGTATGGTGCTCACTTTATATTTATTTTTGATTACAAGTATTTGCACTGTAAAAAAACAAAAGAAATTGTATTTTTCAATTCACCTAATACAGGTACTGTAGTGCAATCTCTTTATCATGAAAGTTAAACTTACAAATGTATAATTATGTACCAAAAAATAACTACATTCAAAAATAAAACAATGTAAAATTTTAGAGCCTGCAAGTGCACTCAGTCCTACTTCTTATTCAGCCAGTTGCTCAGACAAACAAGTTTGTTTACATTGGCAGAAGATAATAATGTCCACTTCTTGTTTACAATGTAACCTGAAGGTGAGAACAGGTTGTAGCTGGCATCACAAGATATTTATGTGCCAGATGTGTATCCCTTCATGCTTCAACCACCATTCTAGAAGACATGTGTCCATGCTGATAACCGGTTCTGCTTGATAACAATCCAAAGCAATGCAGACCAATGCATGTTCATTTTCAGCATCTGAGTAAGTGGCCACCAGCAGAAAGTTGATTTTCTTTTTTGGTGGTTTGGGTTCTGTAGTTTCCACATCATAGAATAACAGGGTTGGAAAGGACCTCAGGAGATCATCTAGTTCAACCCCCTGCTCAAAGCAGGACCAATCCCCAGACAGATTTTTGCTCCAAATCCCTAAATGGCTCCCTCAAGGATTGAACTCACAACCCTGGATTTAGTAGGCCAATGCTCAAACCACTGAGCTATCCCTCCCCCCCATCAGAGTGTTGCTGTTTTAAGACTTCTGAAATCATGCTCTACAACTCATCCTTCTCACATTTTGAAAGACACTTTGGATTCTTAAACCTTGGGTCAAGTGCTGTAGCTATCTTTAGAAATCTCAT
This sequence comes from Trachemys scripta elegans, assembly GCF_013100865.1. Classification (NCBI taxonomy): domain Eukaryota; kingdom Metazoa; phylum Chordata; order Testudines; family Emydidae; genus Trachemys; species Trachemys scripta. Next base: position 176,006,167 of record NC_048300.1, read on the forward strand.
GTTGGTATCCTCTTTGTATTTTGTCAAATCTGCAGTGAAAGTGTTCTTAAAATGAACATATGCTGGGTCATCTTCTGAGACTGCTATAACATTAAATATATGGCAGAATGCGGGTAAAACAGAGCAAGGGACATACAATTCTTCCCAAACAAGTTCAATCACGAATTTAATTAAAGGAATATATTTTTAACGAGCTCCATCAGCATGGAAGCATGTCCGCTGGAATGGTGGCCAAAGCATGAAGGGATATACAAATGCTTAGCATATCTGGCATGTAAATACCTTGCAATGCCGGCTACAAATGCCTGTTCTCACTTTCTGGTGACATTGTAAATAAGAGGGCAGCATTATCTCCTGTAAATGTAAACAAACTTATTTGTCTTAGTGATTGGCTGAACAAGAAGTAGGATGAGTGGACAAGATTTATGTTGTTTTGTTTCTGAGTGCAGTTATGAAACAAACAAAAATCTACATTTATAAGTTGCACTTTTACAATGAAGAGATTGCACTACAGTACGTGTATGAGGTGAATTGAAAAATACTATTTTTTTGTTTCTTTTTATAGTGCAAATATTTGTAAACAAAAATAATATATACTTTGTATTCGGTGTTGTAATTGAAATCAATATATATGAAAATGAAGAATAACATCCAAAATATTTAATACATTGAATTGGTATTCTATTGTTTAACAAGCAACAGAGGGTCCTGTGGCACCTTTGAGACTAACAGAAGTACTGGGAGCATAAGCTTTTGTGGGTAAGAACCTCACTTCTTCAGATGCAAGTAATGGAAATCTCCAGAGGCAGGTATATATCAGTGTGGAGTTAACGAGGTTAGTTCAATCAGGGAGGGTGAGGTGCTCTGCTAGCAGTTGAGGTGTGAACACCAAGGGAGGAGAAACTGTTTCTGTAGTTGGATAGCCATTCACAGTCTTTGTTTAATCCTGATCTGATGGTGTCAAATTTGCAAATGAACTGGAGCTCAGCAGTTTCTCTTTGGAGTCTGGTCCTGAAGTTTTTTTGCTGTAAGATGGCTACCTTAACATCTGCTATTGTGTGGCCAGGGAGGTTGAAGTGTTCTCCTACAGGTTTTTGTATATTGCCATTCCCGATATCTGACTTGTGTCCATTTATCCTCTTGCGTAGTGACTGTCCAGTTTGGCCAATGTACATAGCAGAGGGGCATTGCTGGCATATGATGGCATATATAACATTGGTGGACGTGCAGGTGAATGAGCCGGTGATGTTGTAGCTGATCTGGTTAGGTCCAGTGATGGTGTTGCTGGTGTAGATATGTGGGCAGAGTTGGCATCGAGGTTTGTTGCATGGGTTGGTTCCTGAGTTAGAGTTGTTATGGTGCGGTGCGTGGTTGCTGGTGAGAATATGCTTAAGGTTGGCAGGTTGTCTGTGGGCGAGGACTGGCCTGCCTCCCAAGGTCTGTGAAAGTGAGGGATCATTGTCCAGGATGGGTTGTAGATCACTGATGATGCGTTGGAGAGGTTTAAGCTGAGGACTGTAGGTGATGGCCAGTGGAGTTCTGTTGGTTTCTCTTCTGGGCCTGTCTTGTAGCAGGAGGCTTCTGGGTACACGTCTGGCTCTGTTGATTTGTTTCTTTATTTCCTTGTGTGGGTATCGTAGTTTTGAGAATGCTTGGTGAAGATCTTGTAGGTGTTGGTCTCTGTCTGAGGGGTTGGAGCAGTTGCGATTGTACCTCAGTGCTTGGCTGTAGACGATGGATCGTGTGGTGTGACCGGGGTGGAAGCTGGAGGCATGAAGGTAGGCGTAGCGGTCGGTGGGTTTTCGGTATAGGGTGGTGTTAATGTGGCAATCGCTTATTTGTACGGTGGTGTCCAGGAAGTGGACCTCCCGTGTAGATTGGTCCAGGCTGAGGTTGATGGTGGGGTGGAAGCTGTTGAAATCATGGTGGAATTCTTCCAGGGTCTCCTTCCCATGGGTCCAGATGATGAAGATGTCATCAATATAGCGTAGGTAGAGAAGGGGCATGAATGGACGAGAGCTGAGGAAGCATTGTTCCAGGTCAGCCATAAAAATGTTGGCATATTGTGGGGCCATGCGGGTGCCCATAGCGGTGCCACTGGTCTGGAGGTATATATTGTCAACCCCTCAGACAGAGACCAACACCTACAAGATCTTCACCAAGCATTCTCAAAACTACGATACCCACACAAGGAAATAAAGAAACAAATCAACAGAGCCAGACGTGTACCCAGAAGCCTCCTGCTACAAGACAGGCCCAGAAGAGAAACCAACAGAACTCCACTGGCCATCACCTACAGTCCTCAGCTTAAACCTCTCCAACGCATCATCAGTGATCTACAACCCATCCTGGACAATGATCCCTCACTTTCACAGACCTTGGGAGGCAGGCCAGTCCTCGCCCACAGACAACCTGCCAACCTTAAGCATATTCTCACCAGCAACCACGCACCGCACCATAACAACTCTAACTCAGGAACCAACCCATGCAACAAACCTCGATGCCAACTCTGCCCACATATCTACACCAGCAACACCATCACAGGACCTAACCAGATCAGCTACAACATCACCGGCTCATTCACCTGCACGTCCACCAATGTTATATATGCCATCATATGCCAGCAATGCCCCTCTGCTATGTACATTGGCCAAACTGGACAGTCACTACGCAAGAGGATAAATGGACACAGGTCAGATATCAGGAATGGCAATATACAAAAACTTGTAGGAGAACACTTCAACCTCCCTGGCCACACAATAGCAGATGTTAAGGTAGCCATTTTACAGCAAAAAAACTTCAGGACCAGACTCCAAAGAGAAACTGCTGAGCTCCAGTTCATTTGCAAATTTGACACCATCAGATCAGGATTAAACAAAGACTGTGAATGGCTATCCAACTACAGAAACAGTTTCTCCTCCCTTGGTGTTCACACCTCAACTGCTAGCAGAGCACCTCACCCTCCCTGATTGAACTAACCTCGTTAACTCCACACTGATATATACCTGCCTCTGGAGATTTCCATTACTTGCATCTGAAGAAGTGAGGTTCTTACCCACAAAAGCTTATGCTCCCAGTACTTCTGTTAGTCTCAAAGGTGCCACAGGACCCTCTGTTGCTTTTTACAGATTCAGACTAACACGGCTACCCCTCTGATTGTTTAACAGTGCGACTAAAACTGCAATTAGTTGTGATTAATTTTTTTTATTCAATTGCGAGAGTTAACTGCGATTAATCGACAGCCCCAGTTAGCACCATTATACAAGGCACTGTTGAGACCTCATCAGGAATACTGTGTGCAGTTGTGGTCTCCCATGTTTAAGAAAGATGAATTCAAACTGGAACAGGTGCAGGGAAGAGCTAGAATGATCAGAGGAATGGAAAAATCTGTCTTATGAGAGGATACCCAAAGAGCTTGGCTTGTTTAGCCTAACCAAAAGAAGGCTGAGGGGAGATATGACTGCTATCAATAAATACATCAGAGGGATAAATACCAGGGAGGGAGAGGAGTTATTTAAGTTAAGTGCCAATGTTGACACAAGAACAAATGGATATAAACTGGCCATTAACAAGTTTGGGCTTGAAATTAGGCGAAGATTTCTAATCATCAGAGGAGTGAAGTTCTGGAACAGCTTTCCAAGGAAAGCAGTGGTGGCAAAAAAACTAACTACCTTCAAGACTAAGCTTGATAAGTTTATGGAGGGGGTAGTATTATGGGACTGCCTACCATGACTTGTGGCTCATTGGTGACTGCTAGTAGCAAAAATCCCCAACAGCCAGTGACAGGACACTAGATGGGGAGGGCTCAGAGACACTACAGAGAATTCTTTCCCAGGTATCTGCCTGCTGGGTCTTGCCCACATACTCATGGTCTAACTGATAGCCATATTTGGGATCAGGAAGGAATTTTCCCACCATGTCAGATTAGCAGAGACCCTGGGAGTTTTCTGCCTTCCTCTGCAGCATGGAACATGGGTCACTTGCAGGTAACTAGTGTAAATGGGGAATTCTCTGAAACTTGAAGTCTTTAAACCATGATTTGAGGACTTCAGTGATTCAGCCAGAGGTTATGGGTTTATTACAGGAGTGGGTGGGTGACGTTCTGTGCCCTGTGATGTGCAGGAGGTCAGACTAGATGATCACAATGGTCCCTCTTGATCTTAAAGTCTATGATGTTTTTTGAATGGGGGGAGGGATAGCTCAGTGGTTTGAGCATTGGCCTGCTAAATCCAGGGTTGTAAGTTCAATCTTTGAGGGAGCCACTTAGGGATCTAGGGCAAAATCAGTACTTGGTCCTGCTAGTGAAGGCAGGGGGCTAGACTCAATGACCTTTCAAGGTCCCTTCCAGTTCTAGGAGATAGGATATCTCTATTATTTATTTATGTAATTTTTCTCTGAAATGTTCAAAACTAAATGGTCTTCAATTTTTAAAAAAAACAAATGTTTTTCAAAATAGCTAAATTCCAAATTTTTTAATTTTTGGTTTTACCCCATTCACTCTCTGACCCTTTTTTCCCCATTGAATGTAACCAACAAATGATCTTAAGGGCCCCCAATTTTTCCCTCCCAACCATTTTTTTCTTTTTCTTCTCTCTAATTTTTTTAGACTTCTCTAGATTTGGATCATTTACATAGTGACAAGACAAAAATTAAGGCTTGGCTACACTTGCAGATGTAGAGCCCTGAGAGTTAAACTAGCCTTCGGCGACCGCAGCAGGGAAAGCGCTGCTGTGTGTTTACATTGTCAGCTGCAAGCGCACTGGCATAGCCACATTAGCAGCTCTTGCAAAGCCACAAAGAGCAGTGCATTGTGGTAGCGATGCCAGTGTGCAAGTAGCTGCAGCGTGCTTTTCAAATGTGGGGGGTGGAGTGTGAAAGGGAGTATGTTGTGTGTATTTGGGGGAGAGACTGTGGTTTGGGGGGCAGAGTATGTGTCAGCATGCTGTCTTGTAAGTTCAGACAGCAGCAGACCCCCCTCCCACGCCGCCTCTCTCTCTCACACATACTCACAGCAGCAGCATTCCACAGTAATGGTTGCTTTGTCCCAGAGCAGATAAGCATGCCGGCTGTCAGAAACGGAGCTTTGAAAGGGGATATCTGCATACCTGCAGCCGAGTTCAAAACAAGGACAAGAGTGGTCACTTGACTTCAGGGGATTATGGGATGTTTCCAGAGGCCAATCACAGCGCAGTAATGCAATATGTCGTCCCCGGGGCGCATCTGCTTAAAAGACACCCGAGGCGCATCAAGCTTTATGCTTCTCGTGGAGGTGGATTACCAGGAGCTCTCCAGCTGCAGAGTCCAGGCGCTCTAAGTGCCTTGTCAGTGTGGACACCTCAGGAGTTAGAGTGCCCAGGGCTGATTTGCAAATGTAACCAAGCCCTTAGACTCCATAAGTTTGTCACTCTAACTTTGGAAAAGTTGAGGAACAGAATATAGATGCCATTTCTTCTTCTTTTCTTTTTAAAATGTCTGAAAAACTCTTATTTCATTTAAAAGAACCTCACCTGGTGAATAATTTAACAATTTTGAATTTACCACCCACTGCTTTAACAAGCATCAGAAACATTTCAGAAAGAGGTTTGTTATTTGTTGTTTGTTATTACTGCACATTTGAGGTTTGATTTGGGGGACAGCAGTAAAATTAAATCATATGGGAATGATATTTCATAGATATGCATGGATTTATCACAACATGAAATATTAATTCACATTTGAGTCACATTTAGAAAAAATGCATGGCAAATAGCCCATGTTTCTGTGTTATAAAGGAATATATCAATGAGAAATAACAGAAATGGATGGATTTTTTCCTAGAAGGGTGCTCAGTAACTCATCTTTTAATGCCATGAGTTAGTGGGCCCAATTCACAGCTACACTAATGACTTCTTACTCCATCTGGCAAAATCAAAGGGCCTTAAAGTCTCATGTGCAGAGGGTTTCCCCAGCTGTCACATAGGTGGCTTAAGGTTATTATAGCTCCTGAGGGTTATTTGAATTGGGGGTCAGGAAGGTCACTGTAAGCCCTCAAATATGCGGAGTGAAAAAATGTCTTAAAGCCACTTTTGTCCCATACCTCCATTCTTGCTCCAAGTGCAAGAAGGGAGGAACTGAGAATCAGGCCTACCATTCTCAAATGGAAGACCATTGTCCATACCATTCAGTATTTTATTCATCAATTGCTTTGCTTTGCTATTTTAAGAGAAAATACTTTACAGTTTTAACTAGAAATGATTTATTTTGCCTTCTTGGCTCTGGGGTACTCACTGCATGCGAATTATGGAATCACATAATTCCATCATCTTTTAAGCAGAACTCTCAGTTGAACCAAGTATCAGGGGGTAGCCGTGTTAGTCTGTATCTACAAAAAACAACAAGGAGTCTGGTGGCACCTTAAAGATTAACAGATTTATTTGGGCATAAGCTTTTGTGGGTAAAAACCTCACTTCTTCGGATGCATAGAGTGAAAGTTACAGATGCAGGCATTATATACTGACACATGGAGAGCAGGGAGTTACTTCGCAAGTGGAGAACCAGTGTTGACAGGGCCAATTCAATCAAGGTGGATGTAGTCCACTCCCAATAATAGATGAGGAGGTGTCAATTCCAGGAGAGGAAAAGCTGCTTCTGTAATGAGCCAGCCACTCCCAGTCCCTATTCAAACCCAGATTAATGGTGTTGAATTTGCAAATGAATTTTAGTTCTGCTGTTTCTCTTTAAAGTCTGTTTCTGAAGTTTTTTTTGTTCAATGATAGTGACTTTTAAATCTGTAATAGAATGACCAGGGAGATTGAAGTGTTCACTTACTGGCTTATGTAGGTTACCATTCCTGATGTCCGATTTGTGTCCATTTATTCTTTTGTGGAGGGACTATCCGGTTTGGCCAATATACATGGCAGGGGGCATTGCTGGCACATGATGGCATATATAACATTAGTGGATGTGCAGGTGAATGAGCCCTTGATAGTGTGGCTGATGTGGTTGGGTCCTCTGATGGTGTCGCCAGAGTAGATATGGGGACAGAGTAGGCAACGAGGTTTGCTACAGGGATTGGTTCCTGGGTTGGTGTTTCTGTGGTGTGGTGTGTAGTTGCTGGTGAGTATTTGCTTCAGGTTGGGGGGGTTGTCTGTAAGCGAGGACTGCCTGCCTCCCAAGGTCTGAGAGAGTGAGGGATCATTTTCCAGGATAGGTTGTAGATCGTGGATAATGCGCTGGAGAGGTTTTAGCTGGGGGCTGTATGCGATGGCCAGTGTTGTTCTGTTATTGTCCTTGTTGGGCCTGTCCTGTAGTAGGTGATTTCTGGGTACCCGTCTTGCTCTGTCAATCTGTTTCCTCCCTTCCCCAGGTGGGTATTGTAGTTTTACGAATGCTTGATAAAGATCTTGTAGGTGTTTGTCTCTGTGTGAGAGGTTGGAGCAAATTCGGTTGTATCTTAGGGCTTGGCTGTAGACAATGGATCGTGTGATGTTTCTTGGATGGAAGCTGGAGCCATGTAGGTACATATAGCGGTCAGTAGGTTTCCGGTATAGGGTGGTGTTTATATGACCATCACTTATTTGCACTGTAGTGTCCAGGAAGTGGATCTCTTGTGTGGACTGGTCCATTGAACATCTGCTTAAAAACCAACATGGCCTTTTATAGTAACGGGGGAAGTGCACTGAGCTTAGCTGTGACTGGTAAATTGGAGGGACTGATTGTTTGACAGGGTGATGGAAGGAAACAGGGCTGTCCAACCAGCTTGCATGCTGAGAACACGTGTGTGTGAGCTGAATCAATTTTTAAAGAAGGACGTGTGGTGAGGGAGAAGGGTGGAGACTGAGGAGGAGCTCAAATCTCTTTAGTGTTTATTTAAAACACTAGAAAGAATATACTTTGCTAATATGAGTTCAAACATGTCTTTCTTCATCAGTAAGGACCAATCAGAAACATGGAATTGAAAATGGTTTTAACATGGCCCAGTAAAATGTATTTAACCGTTGCTAGCTAAACCTATTTTACAAGAGTAGCTACTTAACATAGCTGTAGCTTCCCAGTCAAGCACGAAAAAAAAATGACAGTGGGGCAGTGTGATCAGAGAAATATCCTCAGGAGTTCAGAGGATGTCCAAGCCACAAATGAGTTCAGATAGATCACTAATGAGCAAAGCTTTCCCATGTCACACTGCCCACAATAATCACTCATGGTTTAAACAGTTGGTTCCAATATGTGTTTTACTTCTAGAAGGCTGGAAAAAATGTTGGTTGAAAACCATATCCAATGTTGTCTTTGCTGTGTTGATTGATTTCTAGGCAGGATGACTGTGGTTTGGGATATTTTGAGCATTGATACATGCTTTTCCTAGTTTGGGCTTTTAGTTTAGTTTATTAAGGCCAACTCTGGCAAAAGTTGTATTCTTGACCTAAGTTGCCTGCTTTCAAGGGTATATGAAAGAGCTTACTGAACATGAATACTGTACGTGTGATGTGTTGTTTGAGATTCTATCATGATTTAGGGGCACAGGAAGCAGTCAGAGTCATCTGAATCACATGCTAAGACGGGCTTATTCAAACAAAATGTGTTTTAATACAGGCAAATGCAAAGTTATACAGCTAGGAATGAAGAATGCGGGCCATTCCTGCAGAATGGGGGACTGTATCCTGGAAAAAAATTACTCTGATTTAGACATCATAGTGGAGAAGCAACAGAACACGAGTTCCCAGAAAGATAATGTGGGAAAAAAAGGGTGAATGTAATCCTTGCATGTATAAACAGGAGAGTAACCAGTAGCAGTAGGGAGGTGATTTTACCTCTGTATATAGCAGTGCTGAAATTGAATACTAGTATTCTATTATGTGACCCTATGGGTCAACACAAGTATGCAGAGTTCCTAGAATGATAACACAGGCATGAGCTCTGTAACAACAGAACACGTGCTTATTACTGCCAGGGGGGACAGAGACAGCTTCACGTCTGCTGCTAGTGCTGCTTCTCTAAGCCCTTTCACTGCCCTCTCTTCCACCTCCACCCCCCCTGTTCAGGGTTACTTCCCAAGTCCATGGTCCTTCTCCTCTGGGATAAACCACATCCTTTTGGTGCTGTCTGTGGATACACAGACCCAGCCAGCACAGTAATTCAGTTACACTGCTCCCCCTTTGGAAAAGTCCCCACATCTACAGAACAGAATAATCAGCAGAACAAGTTATGCAACCACAATCTTCATAGTGATCTGGCATCTCTATACCATGATAGCTAACTAACCTTTGAAAGACAACATCGCTTGGTATAGCTAGGGATGCTCTGAGATGGGACCTATCAATTTCCTGGCAGCCCAGTCAGTACAGATTAAGCATCATTGCTCCACAGACACTCTCCATCATGGCCAGTAAAGCCTGGCTGATATCTGGCTGTGAGCTTCTTAGAGATCTCCCATCTGGTCAGATGCAGTACTTGCAACACAAAGGCAAGCATGGGCTTCCTTGAGCTATTGTTCGAACCCTGGCTATTTGGCTAGATAGCTAAGAGGCTGCATTTGATTTGCTGTAAGACAGGATCGCTGTCTTGTTCACTTTTCTCCATCTTCTGACACCCTATTTAGTCTATCGTTATCTGCTACACCTACTATCTGGCTTGGAATTACCAACCAACACCATTACCCTTGAGGGAATTATTGCCTTCTTTTCCACAATTACCGTACATACACCACTGTCATCGTTCTGGCAAATTACATAAATTAATTTTCCAATTATTGTGCACGTTTTATCCACCATACTTCACCAGCAAGTCAATTCAAACCAATGCTTCTTGATCCGTGACCCAGGCCACAACAACATCTATTACGAAATTAAAGGTGTCAGTTTCTATAGTCCTTTGCCAGCTGCCCATTACATCCAGTCTTTGGCCATTGGCCACCTTGACCACTGCAAAGTAAGGAGTGAATTTCTTAGATTTCTCCCTTAGAAGTTTCGCTTCAGAGGCTTTCAGATAACACAGAAACTTGTGCCCCAGAATTGATTAGGATCTCACATGAGACTCCCCTACCTTCTCAGACAGACAGATACCACTTCCTACAATGACATATAAATCCTCAGTAGCCATGAATTTGCAGATGGGCAGCTTGTGGCATTATTCCCTGTCCCTGACTATACAATATCAATTTTAATCAGTGGGCCAGGCCACCCTGTTTAAAATTCCTAGACCTTCCACACATCCAGCAGTCTTGCTCTTCTGCAGCATCCACTGATTCATTCCAGTGCCTGACTGGCCTCTATCTGGGGTGTTGGCTTGCTCCTCTTCATTGAAATACTGCTTGTTTTGATTTTGGCAACTTCTGTTTTTGTGGTGCCACCTACTATTCCTCCATTGGAAGCTTTTTAACTTCCTTGATCAATATTTTCACTGCTATCTGCAGGCTTTTAATTGTCTTGTTGATCCCTTCCACTTCACTGCTGGGCCCTTGACCTCTGGAGCCCCAGATCTTTGATGTTGCTTCCTCACTCTTTTCCAACTCACCAATCTGCTCCATTTCACTCGCTACCATGACAGCTTCATGCTTTTTCCCTATGCAGTTGTATCTGGATGTTCCTTTGGACTGTACTAGCAATGAAGTGGTCTTGTGCTAGGCCATCCTGTTCTGCTTTGTCCCATATCAGCAAGGATTTCACTGCTGATTGCCAGAGTCTCTGAGTATGTCCCTGGCCTGGCATTTCCAGCCTGCAAATGCTGTCCGTGCCCAGTCTTCACTGCTACTCCAATGCCGCTTTCTGGGCTATGTAATCTGCCTGTAGCTGGGGAGGACAGGTATACCTTTCCTTTCACCAACAGCATCAAAAAAAAAAAAAAAATTACTTCTCCCTCAGACCACTGATTCACCCTTGCAGCCCAATCAAGTGTCCTATCCAAGTGCTCCAGTCATCCTCAGCCCCTGAAAAGAATCATGAAAGTGATTCAAATGCTGGGGGAAATGCCTCTTAGTGAGAGAGTTAAAGGGATCAATGTGATTACTTTATCAAAAAGATTATGAGGTGACTTGATTACAGCAAATAAGTACATTCATGGGGAAAAATACAGGGTACTAAAGGGCTCTTCAATCTGGTGAAGAAAGGCCTAACAAGAACCAATGGTTGGAAGCTAAAGCCAGACAAATTTATACTGGAAATTAGGCACACATTTTTAGCAATGTGGGAAATTAACCATTGGAACAAACTACTGAGGTAAGTGGTGGATTCTCCATCTCTTGATGTCTTCATATGAAGACCCGACGCCTGGCTGGGAACAAGCAGATGCAAGGCCTATCACAGACATCGTGAATCCTTTGAAAAACCACTAATTTTTTTCTCTTTCTTTCTTTTCCTGACATTTTATGGCACAGCAGCCTCAGCATGTGAGGCTCTGACTGCCACCTACCACAGTTGTTTCATAAGCAAAAATCTGTATCTTCTCACTCAGTCCTGTAGCCTTAAAAAAAGCAAAGTAGCGCTTTTTAATGCTATCCTACTTGCCCAGTACTCTCACCAGTCCTTTCACGCTATATGCTTTCACCTTTCACTTCTTCATAAAAATCCTTCTTTCTGTGTAATTCTCCCTGCATTGCCACAGCAGATGCTCAACTGTTTCTTGGACTTCGTATGTATTGCACAACCCATCTTTGCGCTTGTTCAGTAAATATACCATTCAGGTGACAGTGACCTGTTAGCCCTCTAAATAGAGTTACTTCACTTCTTCATCATAGCTATTAAGTATACCATTATACACAAATTTAGGACATATTTAATAGAACCTTTGTCTCTTTGGTCCATAGTTCTTGTCATTCCTTCTTAAGTTCTCCTTAACCAAACTTTTGAAATCCTGTGTACTCAGAGGGATCTTTATATCAACCTCCTCATTTTAAGGCATTTTTCCCTGCTTTATCTGCCATTTAATTGCCTGGTATCCTTGCATAAACCAGAATACACATTATTACTATATGTATACCTAATTGTACTCTCTCTATGGTTAAGAACAGTATTTCACTGATTAAGTTAATTAAGCTTATTAAACAGTATTTCATTGAGTAAACTTTCAGTATACCTGAGTCAGGTAGGATAGCAGACATAGTTAATGCTGACCTGTATAAGGGATGTATGTCCAACATCAATTTGGCTGTCATAATGGTTACAAAATTGGATAGCCTCATAGATCTCTTAATTCCAAATTCAGGGATACAAAAGGCCATTCTCACTCTACCTGTGTTGTCATCTCTAGAGACCAATCAGTATAGATTTGTAACTGCTGACCCCGTTTGCCATGTATAAATTCATAAATCTTAGTTATCCATATTTGACAATTCTGCACTTCCCTTTGTTTTTCAGTAGAGTCCACCTATAGCTTGATTTCTCATGACTAAAGATTATAACTTCTTCCAGATCTTTCTTTTCACACAAGTCTGTTACTAACCTTTTGACCTTGTTAGCATGTGGGAGTTTGTGGCCCCCAGTTACTTTTGTCTACTTAATTCCCAACAGCTCTTGTATATTCATTTAGTTATCTTGTCTTCACTAGTTCCATTAACCTTAGCCTAAAAGGTTAAATCTAATAATTTCATCCTTAAGTTTATAGGCATTTCTCTGGTTGCTACCTGCAGCACATAATACTCGTACTACATGCTATTCACAGAGCTTGGGGTTGAATCGGCTCTAACTTTTTTGTGTTGATTTAGAAGCTGAGTTAAAGGTGTGGCATCCGTAATATATAACTGGTATTATTAATGCCCAATACAGCTTCAATGACATGTTCTTATCTGCACCTCAATTGTTTCCACCAATATTTTTAAGCAGATTCATCCTTTCTTTACAGTTTGTCTTAATATTGTCTATAGGACCCTTCCAGATTAGTTTGTTATCAAACATAACTTCTAAGAATGTAAAATTTTGAACTACCTGCATTTTTTCTGGATAGAGATATAGGTTCCATTCTTCCCCAAGCTTCCTTTTTGTGAAGATCATTCCCTTTGCTTTAGCAAATGAGAACTTAAATCCTGAAGTGTCTCCCCATTTTGAAATTCCCCTGTGTGTCTCATTGGTTCTTTCCACAGCTATCAGAAGCCTTCTATGTTTGGCCCATATAGCACAGTCATCTGCAAATACAGTAATACCTATTCCTGCCCGTATACTCTCCAGGAGATCATTAATCATAATGTTAAACAGGGTTGGGCTGATAATGCTTCCCTGCTTTTCTACAGCAAACCATTCTTTATTGTTTTTTTGTTCACAAAAAACTCTTTACTTTGATTTGTATCACTACTAACTTTTTGGAACTCTTCTGCTAAAATGTCTACATTTCCTAAGTTAGGACTTTCAACTTTATCATTTACTATAAGACCAGGTATACATGTGTGTTTATTCCATATTCCATTCATTGTTTTAACTGGTTTATATAGATCTCAAACTTTGAAATCTTTATTCATTTTCCCACAGTACTTTCTCCCATTCTCTTTCTTTGCCTTTTTAATAAGTCTTTGTGCCACAGCTTTACATCTTTATAAGTCATTAAATCCTTGCTATTTATTATACTTTGTGCTTGTGTGTATGCCTTCTTTCTTTCTTTCAATTGCTGCTTTACAATCTCATTCTACCAGCGAACTTGATTTCTGAGTTTGTGGCAATTTGATGACTTACATATAGCTAGGTTGGCTGCAGTTACAGCTCCCTTTATTATATTATCACAAAATTCCTCTAGATTATCACATATACAATCGGTACTTAGATATTCAGCATGCTTACTCTTAAAGAGTTCCCAGTTTGATTTTCTAAGCTTCAGGTAGGAATGCCTTCAGTATTTGCAACCTTACCTTGGCTTTGCTATGTAATTAGCATAGGGAAGTGATCACTTCCTATTCCATATTCTATATTCTTTATAGATTTCCCAGCTGCATTTAATTTGCTATATTGCTTGTTGCAACTCCCAATTCTAAACATGAAAAGGTTACACACACCAAATTAAACCTAGCAGGTGCTCCAGTATTGAGCAATACCAGGTTGTGCACATCAATGAACTGTTCCAGGCATTTGCCATTATAATTAGTTTTTCTGCTTCCTCATAATTCATTATGGCTATAAGGTCTCTACAAATACTATTTGGGCCTTTAACACCCTTAACCCTAACTCTTCCAGTTCTAGATTGTCTAGTTTTTTACATGGTTTGAAAACATTGCAGAATAGCACCATCTTTATACAAATCTATAGAGGAATCTCAACAGTATTGTACTCAAAACTTAAGTTCTGTCCATCTATGTTAATCTAAGACCTTCCTTTCTAAATATACTGATCCCTAACCACTGAACTGCTACTACTACATGGGCTTAAGAGCCTGTCTGATGACCCTTCCAATCAATCAATCAATCAGGTACCCTACTGCAGACCAGCTGTGTTCATTAGGTTACCTGGAGATTGGCTTTGCTGCAGGCCCTGATTTCTGACAGCCCATGGTACTGGAGGCTGTAGATTCAGGGAGGTGCAATAGTGAGATACCACTGTTACCACCAGGGAATAGCAGAATGAGAGTGAGGTTCTCAGCACTTCCCACCCCTTTCTCTGTGCTTGACTTATGGGAAAGAAGCCTGGGTGCAGGATTGGACTACAGGGGAAGAAATAGTAGGAAGCAATGAAGGTCCCCCAGCTATCTCTTTGCCTGCATGCCCCAGATCCCTGAAGATCTCGGTATGTTGGGGAGGAAAATATTGGTCCACTCACCATTCAGTTGGGGACTGAATCAGCTACCACTGGATGAGAGGAATGAGGCACCTACCCATGAATGAAGGATAGGGAATAAAGAGAGGAGTATGAGAGATACCTGTAGATTGGGAGAAGAAAGGTGAAGATCAGAGGCCTCTTGTGAGGAGGTAGGAGGAATAGCAGAGGTGCTGCTTTTGTGGGGATGATGCAAAATGGGTAGGATGTGGGAAGAAATGTTCTTTGAAGAGGTGTATTACAGAGGCCCCCTTTTATTCCATGAAAAAGAAATACATGGGGTCTGGCTTGATTTATTCTTAGAAAGGCCAACCTGCATATTGCCCATGATTCTGCTAGGTTTCAGAGTAGCAGCCGTGTTAGTCTGTATCCGCAAAAAGAAAAACAGGAGTACTTGTGGCACCTTAGAGACTAACAAATTTATTAGAGCATAAGCTTTCGTGGACTACAGCCCACTTCTTCGGATGCATATAGAATGGAACATATATTGAGGAGATATATATACACACATACAGAGAGCATAAACAGGTGGGAGTTGTCTTACCAACTCTGAGAGGCCAATTAATTAAGAGAAAAAAATTTTTTTTGAAGACTGTACTGGGCTAGCTTGATTATCACTTCAAAAAAATTTTTTTCTCTTAATTAATTGGCCTCTCAGAGTTGGTAAGACAACTCCCACCTGTTTATGCTCTCTGTATGTGTGTATATATATCTCCTCTATATATGTTCCATTCTACATGATTCTGCTGTTCCCCTAAGTGCCAGATTCTGAAAACTTTACTCATGCTGAGTAGTATTTTACTCTACAGTCACTCTCATTGATTTCAGGGAGTAATGGACTATTCAAGGTGAGTTAGCATATCCGTATCTGGCCTTTCATTAGTAATTTTCTCTCTCAATTGTTGTTTTATTATTTTACTAGGGTTAGAAGTTAGACTTATGGGGCACTAATTCCCAGGAACACTTATACTAGCTATTTTCTAAACTCCGAGTGCCTCCCTCTTTATAAAATCTATATTTAGGAACATTTTGTCACATAATAGTGACTGTGTAATGTTCATACAGTAACTGATATCAGCATTGGCTATATTGTCTCACACATACTACAGTATGCTTAAGTGCTGCTCAGCTTCCAGAATGCTAAGAATATTACAGATATATTATGTGTGTAAGCACAATTCCACTCAACATAGAAATAGACCACCATCCTAAAGTTTTGCATAGTGTTGCTTTGTGCTGTTAAAGAGGTGTCACTTTACATTCCAGAAGTGGAGGTATTTCAATGGTGGGTGAAATAATGTTCCAGGTGAATAAACTAGTGGATGCCTTGGGAGTCATTTCTGATTATAGAAATTATATAGGTAAGATGTGACTGCATAATATTATATTTATTTAACCTGTCTCACATTAATTAGAATAATGTTGGTATAGTGTTTGGAGCTTGTTCCTCTAAATAAAGATGATACCTAACCATACTTCTCAACTTACCCTCCAAATCCTTATTCATGAAGTGCTACAGGAAGAATATTGATTGCAAGTAGCACAAGGAGGAAAAGCTTTCAAGTTTGCATGTATAGACATTAGATGCAGTTATGACTGGGTTTTGTTTAGTTTAATACATCTGCCATTCCCCCGCTCATTTGAATGGAGATACAGTCAGACTTCAGTGATTACATACACTTCAGTAGAAGCAAAATAATTCAGTTGTCAATCTGCAGATTTCCGGAGGCAGCGAGGCAAGTTGAAACATTTTTCTTCCCCTTTCTTGATCATGCTTTTTATCAACCATGTGGAACCACTTTTGTTTGCGCAGCCACAGTTAGAGTGAGGTATATGTTAATAAAACCCATGTGTTATAAATTTTCTAAGCCAAATACTCTAGACGCATGTCTCATCCAACTTTGGAACCTAATATAATCCCTGCATATATATTTTCAATTGTTTAGAAATTGTGCCTGATCCACTGCAGCACTTCACTCTAACTTTAGGGATATCATAACTGAATGTGGTTGCCATTACTGCTTTACTTCTAGTAAGTTCCAAAATCATATATTGCATCTAAATAATATAACATGGATAAGAAGTTAAACCTTTTGAGTTTTCCTCTTACTGTTTTAATGAGCAATACAAAAAGATTGCAAATATACATTGGTATGATTTTCATACTAGAAACTACAATCTTATGAAATCATAATTGAACATGAGATTTCATGAATGTCTGTGAAATTATCAAAGTATGAATCCACTTCTCTGAATCAAACTTAGAAAAAAATCAAGTCAGGAATTGTAATGCTTCTGTTTGCAGATAAAATAATACAAAAACATAAAAATTTCTATTTTGTTTTTTAAGAAATCCCTCAGTTACTTGTCTACCAGGGCCAGGACTTACGGGACCTGGTTCTCCACTGTTTTGTACCAGTTTTACTGTTGAAGTCATACCAGCATCAGTTTGTGTAATGAAGTGGAGAATGAGGCCCACTGTTCTCAGATGGAGGACTGTTTGTATAATTCAGAAAATTATTGAGTGCTTGCTTTGTTTGATCAATCATTTGCAAGAGATCATATAATTAAAAGTAGAAATAGTTACTCACATAACTTGGTATCAAGGCTACAAACAGCTTCACTAACAGGACCATAAAAACTATTACCCATAAATACCTCCAGATACTATTAAAATATCCTCAACTAATCCATGTGGAGGAAGCTCAGTGTATTATTGCCACCACTGAAAGGGCAAAGCTGGGGTTTTTGATATCTAAATAACTCAAATTACTTTCTATAGTTGGAACAGGAATTATTTCCCCCACATTCAGCACTACTGCCATGGAATGAAAGAGGATCAAGTGCCATAGAAAATGGACTAGAATAGGAGATAGTGGAACAAATTCACTTTTGTAAGCATGGAGCCCATAGAGTCACTGATTGCGTCAGTAGTGACCTTTTCTCTGTTTTGGATCTTCTTCCAAATTAACCTACCTTAAAATTCAGCAATTCCCATGTAGTGTGTGCCTTGTTCCATGCCAGCTCCTGCCTTGACCCCTGCATTGCCTAACACGTGATAACCTCGTTGTGAGCCTGGGTTCCAATTCCTGAACTCTAATGTTGCCTCTGACCATTGGCTGTGGCATCTGACTTTGGGCTCCAATTCCTGGCTACTGACTTCTGCTCTGACCACTAGGTACAAGTGCCCACATCCAGGTCACTGACATGGGAGATGTTAGGCTAGAACTTAACTCCCTGATGAAACTCCTGAAATCCTCTGTTTGTTCACAACTCAGGCCATGTCGACACTAGAAAGTTAAGTTGACTTTATGTAAGTCAACATCAAGCCTCCGATTTAAGCGAGTCGATTTTGTGTGTCCACACTACGCTCATTGTGTCGGTGGACTGCATCCTCACTAGCAGGGCTTGCATCAACCCACGGAGCACTGCGGGTAGCTATTCCACAGTGCACGTAGCAGATTGGAATTTTGGGTTGGGCTTGCAATGCTTTATGGGACCAAAATATTGGCACAGGTGGTTATAGGAACATGGCATTACCCTCCCATGATGCACTTACCTCCCTCCCTCCCTGAAATCAACAGCAAACAAACCAAGCCTATTTTGCAAGTCTGGGTTACCCACACGCACGCCATAGCACGATAAGCATGGGCCCCGTTCAACTGTACACTGTTGTTGTGAGTATTAGAAATACCTTGTATCTAATCCTGCAGTATTTACACAGTCGATACAAGAGCCGCTGCACAGAACAATGAGATGCTCTGCTGGAAGCAAGCAGCCCTGCTGGAAGACAGAGTGGAGCAATTAACAGTTGCTGGCAACAGTTACACATCACCTTGACAGAGTTGACCACAATTTCTAGGCCTGGAAAACAAGCACTGACTGGTGGGACCGCATCATTATGCGGCTATGGGACGACGAGCAGTGGCTGCAGAACTTTCAAATACGTAAGGTCACTTTCCAGG
Source organism: Trachemys scripta elegans (assembly GCF_013100865.1). NCBI lineage: Eukaryota > Metazoa > Chordata > Testudines > Emydidae > Trachemys > Trachemys scripta. The sequence continues at coordinate 176,024,834 of NC_048300.1, forward strand.
AACCGTGTGAAGAGCTTTCCCCAGCCCCGAAGCACAGCACTACTAAAATGAGAGCTGCTCTGACAGTGGAGAAGTGAGTGGCGATAGTTCTGTGGAAGCTTGCAACACCAGACTGCTACCGGTCAGTAGGGCATCAATTTGGAGTGGGTAAATCTACTGTGGGATCTGTTGTGATCCAAGTGGTCAGGGGCATTAACAGACTTCTGCTAAGAAGGGTAGTGTTTCTGGGCATCATGCAGGACACAGTGGAGGGTTTTGCCACAACGGGGTTCCCTAACTGCGGTGGGGTAATAAACAGAATGCATATCCCTACGTTGGCACCAGATCACCTTGCCAAAGAGTACATAAACCTAAAGGGGTACTTCTCAATGGTGTTGTAAGCGCTGGTGGATCACAAGGGCCGTTTCACCGATACCAACGTGGGATGGTCGTGAATGGTGCATGATGTGCGCATCATTAGGGACACAGGTCTGTTCAGAAAGCTGCAAGCAGGGACTTTCTTTCCAGACTGCAAATAACCATTGGTGATGTTGAAATGGCAATCGTGATCCTGGGAGACCCAGCCTACCCCTTGCTCCCATGGCGCATGAAGCCGTATGCTGGCAGCCTGAACAGCAACAAGGACTGGTTCAACCATAGTCTGAGCAAGTGCAGAATGGTGGTGGAATGTGTCTTTGGACTTTTAAAAGGTCGCTGGCGCTGTTTGCTTACTAGGTTAGATTTTAGTGAAAGCAATATCCCCATTGTTATTGCTGCCTGCTGTGTGCTCCATAATATCTGTGAAACAAAGGGAGAAGTTTCTGCTGTGGTGGGGGGTTGAAGCAGATTGCCTGGCAGCCAATTTTGAGCAGCCAGACACTAGGGCAATAAGAAGAGCACATCTGTGAGGCTTTGAAAGCCAGTTTCAGCAATGAGTCAGAGTAATGTGACACTTACCTGTGTTGTTCCTTACCAAACTGTCCCCTCCATTGCATTTTCTCCCTTGTAAACTCCACTCCCACCAACCACTGTGTGTGGATTGAATAGAGCCTTTTCTCCTCAGTCCATTACGTTTTATTATGCACACACAGAGACAGCAAATAAAAGTAAGATAATCTGGGGCAAAAGGGCTGATAATACTGGGGGTGGGGAGAAGAGGAGAAACAAGGAAAGCTTGCTTACAGATGCACTGTAGTAACAATCAAAGGAGTGGGAATGGGCACCTTCTGGTCCTTGTGCCCTCCCCTGGTGTTGAGTGCAAGGGATACCAAACTCCCCCCCCCCATTCCCCACCTCATAAGATGTTTGGTGGAGGAGGATGGGTGATGATGGCAGCAGGTTCAGCACAGGCTGTAGAGGGAATCTACCACCCAGCTGCCTTTCTTGAACCTGAACCAGATGCCCCAACATGTCCGATTGCTCCTTCATAATCTGCAGCATCTCTTCCCATGTGGCACACTCTTGTTCCCTGCATGATCTCCTTTCCTCCCTGTCCATGGCCAGGTTCTCGGACAGTGAAATCCTCCATGCTCTGAGCTCCATCTTGTCACTCTCAGAGGTGCACATTAACTCATTGAACATGTCCTCAAGTCTTATTTTTCCACCTTCTAATTTGGGAAAGTCTCTGTCCCGGTGTGGAGGATGTGCCAACAAATAAGGTTTCAGCTGCAACAAATGCAAAGCACAAGGGTAACATTGACAGCACATACATTTTTTTTTCTTTAATTAAAAAAACCCTTGCATCTAAAGCAAACTCCTCAATACACTTCACTGCCAGCCACAACATAATCACAACTACGGGCTGTTGTAAGAGTCTGTTCGCTGCTCCAGCCATGGTGAGTAAGGCCACAAGGCATGGGCGAGAGGTCTTGTGCTGCTGCTTTTGTGAAAACATCCTTGGAATCACAGGTTGGAACTTGAGAAAAGCCCCCTTTCCTCTAGCAACCTGGATGGTGCTTGAGGACAGGCACCAGCGTAAAGCCCCCCAAATAGTTTGTTTTTACAAAAGCGGCAGCAGGTTGGGGATGGGGGGGGGAGGAAGACAAACAGGAAGCCACATCACTTTTTCCCCCCTACAATGCTGCTTGCAATACACGGTGATCCCTTGCAACCAAAACATGTTTGGGAAAGCGTGGTTATGTGACCTATATTTCACCAAATGGGGGGTGGATTTAGAGTGACCAGACAGCAAATGTGAAAAATTGGGACAGGTGGTGGAGGGTAATAGGAGCCTATATAAAAAAAGACCCCAAAATCGGGACTGTCCCTATAAAATCAGGACATCTAGTCATCCCAGGAGGATTACTTGTTGAATGGTTTGCGGTTCAAGTGCTTGCATTGAAAATTTCCCCCGTTTCCCCTAGGTGGCCCTATGTGATATCAGTCTCCTGAGGATAACAGAGGCAGCAAGGGAGCAGATGCTGCAAGCAACTGGTATAGACCTGGTCCTATTCTACAATGCTGTGTGCTGCAATGATGCCAGCAGAGTTAATACTGGGGTGCGGGAAAGTGTCCTACCATGGTAGGTAAAATAAGGCAGCCCTTCCCAGAAACCTTCCGCAAATGATTGCAGAGTACCTCCATGAAAGCTTCCTAGAGATTTCCATGGAGGATTCACAGGCCATCCCCGTGCACATGAATAGTCTTTTTCAGAGAGCACCCGCTGCATAGCTGGACTTGCCACCAATACCCACTACACCTAATATTTGTTCAGATTCAACACAAAAAATAATAGCATGTATTACTACAAATTGACTGGAAATGTGTACTCACCAGAGGTGCCTTCCACGGCATCATGCTCTGCCACCATCTGGTCCTGTGAAGGGATGGGTTCCAGCGTTAAAAACAGTCGTTGGCTGTTGGGGAGAATGGATCTGCTGCTTGCCTTCCTCACATTCTCCTCCTCTTCCTCATCAACAGTGTCCTTCTTGTTGTTGCTCAGTGTCAGCCTGGGCTACTGGGGCGTATCCATGGAGCATTTTGGGGTAGTGGTGGGGTCGCTGCCGACAATCGCATGCAGCTCCTCATAAAAGTGGCGTGTCTGTGGGCAGAACCAGAAAGAGAGTGTTCACCTCACTGTCTTCTAGTACACTTGCTGAAGCTCCTTTATTTTCACGCGGCACTGCTGCGTATCCCTGGTATAGCTCTTCTCTCCTATACCTCATGCAATCTTGGCATAGATGTCAGCATTTTTTCTGCTGGATCGGAGCTGTGCCTTCACAGACTCTTTTCCCCACATAGCAACAAGATCCACCACCTCCTGTGTACTCCATGCTGGAGTGCATTTGCAGCCTGAGTCTCCATGATCAGCTGTGCTAGTGAGCTCTCCATACTGATCAATCAGAAAATGAAAATTCAAAAGTTCCCGGGGCTTTAACAGGGGAGCGGCTGTTTCCTGTGTACCTGGCTGACATGCAGTGGAGTTGAAAATGCTCTCCAGAGCAGTGACAGTGGAGCACTGTAGTACACCTTATGGAAGCCAATGCCTTCAAATTACACAATGCAGGGTTTACACTATCCCCATGTTGACCTGTGGATGTCGAATCAAGTGCTACACCTCTCGTGGAGGTGGAGTACAGAAGTCAACTTTACAGGCCACTTAGGTTGGCGGAAGGGACTCAGTAGCGTAGACACATGCATTATTAGATCAACTTAACACGGCTTAAACTTGGGGGAAGAGGTAGATATGCTGGAGGTTAGGGATAGGATCCACAGTGACTTAGACAAATTGGAGGATTGGGCCAAAATAAATCTGATGAGGTTCAACAAGGACAAGTGCAGAGTCCTACACTTAGGACGGAAGAATCCCATGTACTGCTATAGGCTGGGGACCGACTGGCTAAGCGGCAGTTGTGCAGAAAAGGACCTGGGGATTACAGTGGACAAGAAGCTGGATATGAGGCAACAATGTGCCCTTGTTGCCAAGAAGGCTAACGGCATATTGGGCTGCATTAGTAGGAGCATTGCCAGCAGATCGAGGGAAGTGATTATTTCCCTCTATTCACCACTGGTGAGGCCACATCTGAAGTATTATGTCCAGGTTTGCCACCACCTCCCTCCAACTCCCCCCCCCTCCCCATTACAGAAAGGATGTGGACAAATTGGAGAGAGTCCAGTAGAGGGCAACAAAAATTATTAGGGGGCTGGAGCACATGATTTATGAGGAGAGGCGGAGGGAACTAGACTTAGTCAGTCTGCAGAAAAGAAGAGTGAGAGGGGATTTGATAGCAGCCTTCAACTACCTGAAGGGGGGTTCCAAAGAAGATGGAGCTAGGCTGTTCTCAGTGGTGGCAGATGACAGAACAAGGAGCAATATGGTCTGAAGTTGCAGTGGGGGAGGTCTAGGTGGATATTAGGAAACACTATTTCACTAGGAGAGGGTGAAGCAATGAATGGGTTACCTAGGGAGGTGGTGGAATCTCAGTCCTTAGAGGTTTTTAAGGCCCAGCTTGACAAAGTCCTGGCTGGGATGATTTAGTTGGGGTTGGTCCTGCTTTGAGCAGGGGGTTGGACTAAATGACCTCCTGAGTTCTCTTCCAACCATAATCTATGATTCTATGACCTAAGTTTGTAGGTTAGACTAGACCTCAGGTACAACACAAGCAGCAGCCCTGAAAGCTTCTCCACCCAGCTTTACTAATGTGCCTCCAATTCCAATCTGGAGGCACCATCTGCAGAGGCAGTAAGGTAGATCTAGCTACACATTTATATTATACAGAGAGCTAATTGAGAATTTTTGAATAATGAATACTATGATCCTGTACATGCCACCAAATCAAATCTGAGCCACAAATGATTTGCTTTGCATTATTCTGACAACCGCAAAGTTATCATGAAAACCTATGAAAGCTTCAAACTTTCACCAGTTCTTAGTGGAGGTGTGTTACTTGTCATTAGGATTGCTTGAATTTCAATTACATCTCAGATTTTGAAAAAAAGTTGGAGTTTGTAACAAACAAACAAAAAAAACACACTTTCATTCAGCTCTATTTTTCATTTGCTTTTCTCTTGCTTAACAGCTTCAGTCATCCTGTCAGGAACCAGAAACAAATCCACACCAGCGACCACTCACTGTGACGAAGTGGGAATGTTCTTAATGTTTTCTCTGAATACTGTGTGGGTGCCTCAGTTTCCCCTATGCATTTCTTAAGTATCTAGGTGTGGGGATCAGGGTGTATAATTGTTGCAGAGCCCAAGATGGCCCCTGTGATACTGTCTGCACAAAGAATGGCCGGCACTCTGTCTCCTGGCAACTAATGGCCTGGGCCCCTCCTTTGCAAAGATGCCAACTGAAGGTGTTGGAGAACAAAGATCAGGTGACCTCCTGGCCCAGGAAAGAGACAAAGGCCAGAGAGGAGGGACTGGAGAGTTTCAGTTTGGAGCTAGCTGGGGACGAGGAGTGAAGTGCAGACGTGGGTGTCTGGCTCACTGTCCCCCAAAATGGACCCAGCTGAGGGGTCCTGGTCTCTGTACCTACAGGCTCTGTTTTAGACCATGTTCCTGTCATCTAATAAACCTCTGTTTTACTGGCTGGCTAAGAGTCACATCTGACTGCGAAGTGGGGGTGCAGGACCCTCTGGCTTCCCCAGGACCCCACCTGGGGGGACTTGCTGTGGGAAGCGCACGGAGGGACAGAGGATGCTGAATGCTCCAAGGTCAGACCCAGGAAGGTGAAGCCGTGTGAGTTTCTTGCTCTGAAGACAGTCTGCTCACAGAGAAGAGACTTCACCAGAGTCCTGACTGGCTTTGTAGGGAGCAGTTGCAGAGCATCGCCCGGGGACTCCGTGACACTCACCATAGAGTGAAAGTATTCGAGCAAACTATAGGCTGAAAATTGCATCTCAAATTCAGCCATTTCTATTCAGCCAAGAGCAGCTCTCCCACCATGGAAACACATAGCTGGAGTCTTACTGCAGTGTGTGCCAGACCTTTAATGCAGCTGGAGAGCAGTTGTTCCTCTCCTGGTTCTACTCCTGCTCCTGTATGCATGCACTCTTCTCCAGCTTCCTCCTCCAGTCTCCAGCTGGATGCTCTCAGGCTCCTGCCCATCAGCTCTCTCAATCCCTTCTTCAGATTGAAGGGCAGTAGGAAGCAGAGATGCTGCTGCACTTCCTACTTCCACCCACCTGAAGGAGGTGCTGTAAGCAAAGGAGGCCCAGTCCAATAAGCCCACTTTTCTTTTCTTGTAGTTACTGATGGGAGCAGAGACACAATCAAGAAAAAAACACTTAATGGGAGAATGGGGGTAAGAAATCTGTGGACGTAAGGGAATAGGGGACAGTCAACTCATAAAATAACAGAGCTATAGGACAACATGACATTTCAAGACAAGAGAGTCCTAACCCTTTATGATGATACTTACAACAAACAGAAAACACTGTAAATGTGCAGTTGACTGACAAAGTATCCTGTGAATGTGCAAGTTGAACAGAATTCTGGGACACATTTCTACCCTGGAAATCAAGAAGTGCCAACATTCTTAATGAGAAACATACTTCTAGAAGCGAGAGTTGCCTAGTAACAGATTAATTTATTTAAACCTTTATATTTTATTGGTAGTTTGACTAAGAATAAATGGGGAAAAAGGACCCAACTACCATTATTAAAAAAGCTACAGACTTGACAAGGCTATTTCAGTTCTTCTACAGGTTTTGCTGTGTCCTCCTTCTGCAGCATGTTTTCTTTCTGGGGGTAGAAGAGCAATTAGAATGACAGCACTGAGAAGAGTGTTGGCTAGATTAGTAGTGAAAACATTCTGCACTCTCCATCTGAGCCAGTCTGATAGGAATAACTGATCACTGTGTAATGTAACTTTTTAATGTCAAAACGTTTGTTGCTTTCATCCTAATGATGCCAAAATTATAGCTCTCTGACAATAACAACACAAAAATCACATAAGCGCAGCACTTGATTTAAGTGTTATTTGATATTGCACTTGGTCTACATTTGAGTTAAGCCTAACTGTAAATTGTGGGAGCTAATTGTAAATCATAATATTCCCCAGTAATTATTATAGCTTCATAATAGTTTCTAGGATAAATTATTCAGGATAGCAACAGCTCAACTAATACCGATGCTAGTCACAGTACTTTTACAGTTGAATTTAAATGTGAGAGGCAACATTCAAAGAACTAATGCCCAACCCTGATTTTTAACATACAGCAATTCTGGAACATTAAGTAACATACTGGTCAGAAGTTGGCATGTCCATATTTTATGTTTGGCAGGCTTATTTGCCGATGTGCTCATCGATTTATAATAAAAGTACTGATGTCCAAGCTCTAGAAATTAAGTTAGTAGCTTGAGTATGTTTGTGTGCACACTGAATTTATATTCTCCGGGCTTAGCAAGCAGGAATTGTGGACATTTTCCCCATTTCTAGCCAATGTAATTTATTGACTGTGAGGGTGGCGGTATATCCAATTTCACCTAGGCCGAGCAAGGTTGGTGCATTCTTCTCATCAGCTCTAAAGAGATGAAATGTTTGTTTCTGCAGGTGCATGTGTGGTCTGGATCAACCCAGTTTGTGCTTAAAATACTACCCACATGTAGTCATTGAATTCTGAACAAAAAGGTGAGCAAGCCATGAGATTTTTTACAGCAAACTCAGAATTCTCTTCTAGCTCTGTTAGAACCTGGATTCTTAGCTCTGACAACTGGGGGAGAGGTTTGGAGGTACATATAGGTACTAGACCTCAGTGAAATTTTTTTGGCAAATAATAAATTCACAAAAAAAGAATGTTTCATGGAACAAACTATTTGTGAATTCTGGTTAATTTTAGATGAACCATTTCAGCCGACCCACCAACATAACTTAAAAAAAAAAAAAAGTGAACACAAAATTTTATTGCCCATTTTAAAAATGAAGAGCTTTGTCCATTTCCAAGTTTTTTTCTTCCAACTTTGTTTTGAAACATTTGATTTTGATTATTTCTAAATGGCATTTTCTTTAAAAATTTAGCTAATTTTTTAACCAAAAAAATGGGTGAGGGGGAAAAACCATCAGAAAATGACATGAAAGTGATCTAGAATTCATTGGATCAAAACATTTTCTTTCACCCAAATTAATTTTTGTCTCAATGAGAAAAAACTAAAACAAATTCACATTAAGTTAAAACTGAAAGGAATTTTATATTTCAGTTTGGCCTCCAAACTTAAAAAAATAAAAATAAAAAAGTCAGTTATTCACTCAGTATATACTTAGGGCAGAGTTCAATGGAAAGTGTCCTATTGACTTCAGTAGGAGTTGATTTTTAAATATGAGCTAGATCAGACTCGCTATGCTAAAAATCTGCTCTCCAATCCACCTTGTGGATCTCAATTCCAGTATTTTGTGCTCCCTACATGGGCTAGAATTACCATTTACCTTGGTGGGAGTTCCATGTGTGTAGGGAAAGCAGAACACTGGGAGTCAAGAGCCACTATGCAGATGTGAGGGGAGAATTTTGCCTTTAGTAACGTTCTCTTAATAGCTTCATATTAAATCAAGACTGGATTTTTCCCCCATAAAAGATAATTTCCTAGGAATTGTTTTAGGGAAGTTCTGCGGCCTGTGTTATACAGTAGGACAGACTAGATAATCACAATATTCCCCTTTGGCCTTGAAACCTATGAATATTTTATACAATGAAATTTCATTAGTTAATTGGAAGAGTACAAACATGTTGACACTCCTAATGACAATTAATTATATTCTTCACACATATCTAGCATCAGGTCTGCAGTCCATTTGGCTTCAATGGGACTGCTTATGAGTCAGGGTGCTGAATTAGGCCCTTATTCACAATCCCTATTATGCAGCTTTGACCAACAGGAAATAAAGCAACAGGGTCAGAGACTCAGCTAGTGTAAATCATTGTAGCTCCAATGTAAATGGAGCTACAGTGATACTGATTTGCATTAGACTCTGGCTCATGTTATTTTGGTATTTAAGAACCCTTGGAAACTTCTGGTGAATTTTCTCCTTTCCCTGCCTTCAAGATGTATTTGCATGCCATATGTGCCTACCTACTTACCCAAGGCCAGGCCATGGTGTTTAAAGAGTGGCAGGATATTATCTGCAGCATTACAAGAAGGCAACCTGGATGAAAAGTATCAAAGGGGTAGCCGTGTTAGTCTGGATCTGTAAAAGCAGCAAGGAGTCCTGTGGCACCTTATAGACTAACAGACGTATAGGAGCATGAGCTTTCGTGGGTGAATACCCACTTCTTCGCCATGCATCCGAAGAAGTGGGTATTCACCCACGAAAGCTCATGCTCCTATACGTCTGTTAGTCTATAAGGTGCCACAGGTCTCCTTGCTGCTTTCATGGATGAAAAAGAACCTTTACATACAAAAGAAAAAAGTGTCTTGAGTGAATGGATTTTGTGGTTTTGTTTTAGGCGTACATTTATCCCTGGTGTAGATGAACTAAGGTCAGTGAAATGACAACAGGGACAAATTTGCTCCTCAGGTTAGTGAACTATGATTTTATGTATTAAAAATGAATTGTGAATTGGCTTGATGTTTTGGTGGGAAATTGTACAGAGAATTTGTAAGTGTTTAGTTTATAGGACTCTTGCAACTCTAACAGGTATTTCCTTTGAGAGATCAAATGTACACATGGGAATCTATGGACTTGGAGCACTGGTTCAAGGATTAGTGTGCATGCTTTCTCCTCCCATAGTAAGAGTAGTTTGCACAGCTGCTTTTTGGGGAAATGTTCAATAATCTTTCATTATGAAACGGCATAAGCACTCAGTACAGCCATCAACTCATTTTTGGACATTCTCTGCCACTTTCCTTTGGCATCCACATTCTTGAGATGCATATAAGGCTGAGAAAGTGCTGTGTAGGGAGTTTGTCATCTTCTAAATGTGAAAATCATGGAATTACAGAATGTGGTTTTCATGCCTCTTAATTCCTCAAGCAGAACTCCCATTGAGTTTAATCAGAGCTGTGTTTGTGAAAGGACTGCCGCAGGAAATCTGGAATTGTATAAGGGCATAATAAGTAGAGATGAATAAACCAGCCTGCATAAAGTAAGGACTCACTTGAAATTCTGCCAATTACTTGAACTTAACCAAAACTGAACCTGCTTTCACATATGAAATATATATCGCCTCACCCTCCGCACTAGCCTTTATGCTTGGTCTGTTTTCTGCAGTGGAACCAGAAGTAATGAAATACCATGAGAATAGTCTCTTATGATATTTCCAGCCCACCTGGAAACAGGATGTCCTGGAAATTCTTGTGAGAGTTGTATTTTAATTTTGCAGCCCCAAAAAGCACAAACAGACCCTGATCTAACACCCCATTGGGGGGGGGAGGGTCAATAGAAAGAATCCCAGTGATTCCAATAGCTCTTGGCCCTAGAACTAGGTGAAAAGTTTTGGCCAAAAAACTTTTCCAGTGAAAAATGCAAATTAAGTGACACCAAAATGTTTATTGAATTCGTGTCTGTTTCGCCAAAATGTTTTGGTTAAACAAACCTTGCAGAATTCTTTTGATTTTTTTAAAAAAAACCTTTGTTTTGACATTTTTGAAACAAAATGTTTTGATTTTTTTTGGTTTGAAACAACTTTGTTTCAAAATTTATCTTTTTAAAAGTAAAATGTTTTAAAAATGGTTAAAAATCAGTGAAACATTTGGATTTTATCTAAAAAGCCCATTTGTCATTCAACCCAAAAATGAAATTGTCAACTTTTTGATTCAGTAAAATTTTTGGAAAATGTTGACCTGAAACGATTTTTTTTGATTTTTCAAAATTGCCAGGGAATTAAAAAATCCATTATTCATACAGCTCTATTTGGATCAGGCCCATAGAGCAGTTAAAAATCCCAATCATACAAATTGCTCCAGCTGTACAGACTGCAGTGCCCACAATAGAATACCATGGATTTGAATGGGGCTCTGCATCAAAGATCTGCTTGTTTAGAGCTCATTGCAGGATCAGGGATAGAATTTGGATTAACAGCCAAACTTCTGGGTGCTTCTCCAAACTCAACCCACTGCACCTTCTGTGGCTTTCCTTGTGGTACTATAGATTTGAATCAGGTCTATCCTATGATGATTAACACCCTACATACAATGTGCACATCTTCACAGAAAGCTTGTTTGTTCTCAGAATTTCTAGGAATAGTCACATTATCCATAGGGACTAGATATGGCAGGAGATGGGGTGAGAAGTTACCCATTAATCCAGATCTTGTGATTTAAAAAATAAAATCAGAATCGCCTTGACAGATGTTTAAACCAGTTATGTTAAAAGTTAATTATAGGATATCATAAATTCTTCTCCCTATTCACATGGAGAACTCCTACTAACATTTGTTAGGGTTAGTCATCCACAGCAAAGAGGAGGATATTTACCTTTACTCTCTTTTCTGCAATACAGGTTTTTACAGTAGAAGTGACTTATGCTAGAGGAAAGGTAAAAATACACTCTGGCTAACAGAGGAAAACTAAACTGCTTGTAAAAACGGCAGTGGTATAATGTTAGTGATTATGTTACAAATATACACTATTCCGCATTTTCAGAGCTTTATGTTTGCTCAATCAAACTTTGGTTTAAGTGGTCAGATCTGATAAAGTGGTAATGGTCATCACCTCCAGTTGTGCAATTTGGGTGGGCTTGACAGCCATTGATACACATTATAAAAGAAAATCTATGCCAAACCTTCTGTGAAATCGTAATTATGCAATGAATTACATTGTTCTGATCTTAAAACGTGCATCAAATATCATTTCATGTTTATAAGGAGACAAATACCTATTACATTTTGGATTATTGGACTGCTACTACTACAACATGTCCTACATGAGCCAATTCATGGTTGAGGTACACTGAATATTTTTCTTGTATACAATTCTACATGTGTGGGGGTCTCAGGTGCAGTTCTTTGCATAAAAAGAGAGGAAGGGATAAGTGATTGGCTTAGCAAGGATTTCTTCCAAGGAAGTAATATTTTTATGAAACCAACAAAGCCACAGACTTCACTGTTGTCTTTGTGGTACAAAAAAAAAAAAAAAAAAAAAATCTCTAAATCTTTTTTATTCTGAACAAATCTCAACTGAAATAACCATCATAAACATTCATGTGCTATTATTATTTTTCAATTGCAATAATGCTCAATTTGGTTTTCCCAGCACATAGGAAGACACAAAGTTCAGACAATCAAAAAAACCCAAGGTGACATTCCAGCCAACTTTAAGCACCCTGACTAGAATGGTGTTGCAACAGATGTAATAAAAGGGTAAATTTTCTCTTCTGTCACTTGACATAGTACTTAGTCATGAGCACACATGAAACTGGAAAATCCATTAAATCAGCAGGTTCACAAGATACTGATTTAAACCCAAAGATTCTAACAGCAATGAGTGCTGTTTAATGGGGACTATAGTTCTTCTTACTCGTTTGGCTTTCTGATTAAGAAATGCAGACCATAGACCTTAGCATGTCTTTCAATCTCATTTGCTCCTTTACCAATAGCTATCAGAGTGACAGAGGATGTAGAAAAAGCTAATGCACTCAATCCTTTTTTTGCCTCTGTCTTCATGAACAAGATCAGCTCCCAGACTACTGCATTGGGCAGCACAGTATGGGGAGGAGGTGACCAGCCCTCTGTGGAAAAAGAAGTGGTTTGGGACTATTTAGAAAAGCTGGATGAGCACAAATCCATGGGACCAGATGTGCTGCATCCGAGGGTGCTAAAGGAGTTGGCGGATGTGATTGCAGAGCCATTGGCCATTATCTTTGAAAATTCATGGCGATCAGGGGAGGTCCCGGATGACTGGAAAAAGGCTAAATGTAGTGCCCATCTCTAAAAAAGGGAAGGAGGAGGATCCAGGGAACTACAGGCTAGTCAGCTTCACCTCAGTCCCTGGAAAAATCATGGAGCAGGTCCTCAAGGAATCAATTCTGAAGCACTTAGAGGAAAGTGATCAGGAATAGTCAGCATGGATTCACCAAGGGCAAGTCATGCCCGACTAACCTAATTGCCTTCTATGAGGAGATAATTGGCTCGGTGGATGAGGGTGTGACGTTGTGCAGTCTATATGGTTTTATAAAAACTTGATAATAAGTCAATATAATGTAACTGAGATAGTTTTAGAGAAAATACGGTAATAAGTGAATATAACGTAACTGGGATATGCCTCATGCAAAAGGTCTCTTGTAAGGTATCATTACAAAGCTTATAATCTACTGAGTATGATCATCTGATTTGTATAAATGTACCACTCTTGTATCTAAAATTAGAAATATAAAATGTAACTCTGAGGGCCTATTGTAATTGTGTAAAGTGTGGACCATTAATGATGGTTTGGAATCTTGATGACTCCCATTGTCTGCAGATGGCTGTATTTACCTGTGAGTCTTCCTGTATATGTGTGTGCTGGCAAGTGAGTAATGAAGTCTTGCAGTGACATGTGATCATGTCACCTGAACTGGAAACCATCTTTAACCTGGTGCTTTTCCAGTGAGGGGAGGGGGGTGGAAACCCAGAGAGACGAAGAGTTCCCGCCTTATGCAAAAGATATATAAAGGAGGGAAGAGAACAGAGAGGAGCCATCATGAAGAATCCCCTAGCTACCACCTGAGCTGCAACAAGAGCTGTACCAGGGGAAAGAATTGTGCCCAGGCCTGGAAGGTGTCCAGTCTGAGAAAAAACTTACTGAAGCATCTCTGAGGGTGAGATTATCTGTATTCAGTTTGATTAGGCATAGATTTGCGCATTTTATTTTATTTTGCCTGGTGACTTACTTTGTTCTGTCTGTTACTACCTTGAACCACTTAAATCCTACTGTCTGTATTTAATAAAATCACTTTTTATTTAGTAATTCACTCAGAGTATGTATTAATACCTGGGGGAGCAAACAACTGTGCATATCTCTCTATCAGTGTTATAGAGAGCGAACAATTTATGAGTTTGCCCTGCATAAGCTTTATGCAGGGTAAAACGGATTTATCTGGGTTTAGACCCCATTGGGAGTTGGGCATCTGAGTGCTAAAGACAAGCGCACTACTGTGAGCTGTTTTCAGGTAAACTTGCAGCTTTGGGACAGGTGATTCAGACCCTGGATCTGTGTCTGGAGCCAGACGGGAGTGGCTGGCTCAGCAAGACAGGGTGCTGGAGTCCTGAGCTGGCAGGGAAAGCAGAAGCAGGGGTAGTCTTTGCACATCTGGTGGCAGCTCCCAAGGGGGTTTCTGTGATCCAACCCGTCACAGAGGGAAAAACAATGGATGTGTTATTCCTTGACGTTAGCAAAGCTTTTGATATGGTCTCCCACAGTATTCTTGCCGGCAAGTTAAAGAAGAATGGGCTGGATGAATGGACTATAAGGTGGATAGAAAGCTGGCTAGATCATCGGGCTCAACAGATAGTGATCAATGGCTCCATGTCTAGTTGGGAGCCGGTATCAAGCGGAGTGCCCCAAGGGTTGGTCCTGGGGACAGTTTTGTTCAATATCTTCATTAATGATCTGGAGGATGGCATGGACTGCACTCTTGGCAAGTTTGCAGAGGACACTAAACTGGGAGGAGTGGTAGATACGCTGGAGGGTAGGGATAAGATACAGAGGGACCTAGACAAATTAGAGGATTGGGCCAAAAGAAACCTGATGAGGTTCAACAAGGACAATTGCAGAGTCTTGCACTTAGGACGGAAGAATCCCATGCACTGCTACTCACAAGGGACCGAATGGCTAGGCAGCAGTTCTGCAGAAAAGGACATAGGGGTTACAGTGGATGAGAAGCTGAATATGAGTTGACAGTGTGCCCTTGTTGCCAAGAAGGCTAATGGCATTTTGGGCTGTATAAGTAGGGGCATTGCCAGCAGATTGAGGGACGTGATCATTCCCCTCTATTCGACATTGGTGAGGCTTCATCTGGAGTACTATATCCAGTTTTGGGCCCCACACTACAAGAGGATGTGGAAAAATTGGAAAGAGACCAGCAGAAGGCAACAAAAATGATTAGGGTGCTGGAGCACATGACTTATGAGGAGAGGCTGAGGGAACTGGGGTTGTTTAGTCTGCAGAAGAGAAGAATGAGGGGGGATTTGATAGCTACTTTCAACTACCTGAAAGGGGGTTCTAAAGAGGATGGATCTAGACTGTTCTCAGTGGTAGCAGATGACAGAACAAGGAGTAATGGTCTCAAGATGCAGTGGGGGAGGTTTAGGTTGGATATTAGGAAAAAACTTTTTCACTAGGAGGGTGGTGAAGCACTGGAATGGGTTACCTAGGGAGGTGATGGAATCTCCTTCCTTAGAGGTTTTGAAGGTCAGGCTTGACAAAGCCCTGGCTGGGATAATTTAGTTAGGAATTGGTCCTGCTTTGAGCAGGGGGTTGGATTAGATGACCTCCTGAGCTCCCTTCCAACCCTGATATTCTATGATTCTAATAATCATGTCCTCCTTAGCAGCAATACATGTAAATGGACATAACTTGCCAACCCTCTATGTTGGCCCTCAATGCAGAAAAGCATTTAAGCACATACTTTAAGCATGAATAGTCCCATTGCAGTCATGTGCTTAAGTGCTTTGCTTGATCGAGGTCTAAAGTCCAACAGGCAGAAAGCCCAGTGCACCTCTTGGATGTAAGATGCTGAGAGTCTACCCAGGGCATTTTGGGTTCTGAGTGCTGCATGGTTCTGCCCTGGAATTTTTGCTAATGCACAGGCATATTTTTGGAGTGGAGGATATTTATATAAGGGGCTTGTGTAAGAGGACAAGAACAGAGGATTTTCAGCTTAGTGTGGGCATGTAGGAGAAAAATACAAGACAACAAAAAATAGGCAACAGGGTTTCTATAAGGTGTGGTAAAGTTAATGTATTGATAAGAGAAAGACACTGCCAATATTTTTTATGCCACCAATTAGGTATTCTTTAAAAAGAGAGGTGATGGGAAAATCCATTCAGCTAAATCATAACAGAATTTTAGCAGACATTTTTAAAAAATTGCAAGCAACAATCTATTTAAAAGAAAACTATTCTCTCCGTAGTACATGGCATAACAGCAGTAAATCATCTTATGCTTCTCATTTCTCCACCCTCCCCTCAGGCAATGTAGGTAGGGAAGCAGAGTAAGCAGAAGATTGAGAGCAAGGAATTCCTGAGCTCTAATCCTGGTTTTGCCACTCACTCACTGCATAGCCCCAGAGAAGTCACTTCAAACTAGAAATGATCCTGAATCAGAACAGTGGATCCCATCTCCTTGCACTTCACAGCGTGGGTCTCTCTCCCCTCTTTAAAACTTTCTAAGTATTTGTGTCCCAACCTGTAAAATGAAGATACTTACTTACCTACCTACACCTCACAGGCATATAGTAAGAATTGTACTGTGCTTTACATTCCCAAAGCACTGAAGTAGTGATGGACACAATAGAAGAATCTAAATTGATTGACAGATGGTATATTCCCCTTTCTTCATTTTTTCTCACTAATAAAATAAATAATAAATATAATAATCATAATATTTTTACCTAAGCTATATAACTACTTCTATGACAATCACCTTAGTATCTGAGCACCAAGATCATGGTGACCAAGTACTGCACAGGAAAGTATCTGGTTTAAGTAACAGATATAAGGATAATTATAAAATTAAATATACAGTCAAAAGTGTTGTGAATAAAAACACAACCTAAACTGGGACTTTACAACACAGTCTTGAGCAATGTGAAGTGCATAAACTGCACCACCTTGGGATTAGCTCTGGAAGGCATTAGTATGCAGACACAATTCATCCCCTGATTCTTCCTTGCTCCCGGGGCATAGTAATTTACTTGTGGCCTATACCAGTAGTAAATTATGACCCATCCCATCCTGGTTTATCTCCTCTAGCCATTCCCACCCACCCTCTGTTCACCCTCTGTTTTGATTTCTGCAGGTGTTTTCCCTCTGTTTGGAAAGCACCTAGCTAGTAAGCAGAAGATGGGTAGCTCCACTTACTTCTATGTGCCTGGATCAATCTCCAGGTACAAAGTAGAAGCGTGAGGTGAGTACATATTCCTTACTCCCTTGTATGGGATTCATAGTCTAAGTCACAAACTAGCTCAAAGAAACTTAGATAGTGCCTAATTAAATAAGGGGCATGGACAGGTAAGCTAGCTTTGGATAACAAGCAAATAGGTCTATTGGATGGATGATAAAACCATATAATAGAAATGGAGAAAGTGCAGCAACAGTGTAGAATGATATGCAGACATTCAGAAAAGTAACAGTATTGAAACTGAGGATTCTGGGAACTTTAAGTGCACCACAACCAGGTAACTTGTGATAGGAAACTGCCACTTGAAGTATCAGGGGGTAGCCGTGTTAGTCTGTATCTACAAAAACAACAAGGGGTCTGGTGGCACCTTAAAGACTAACAGATTTATTTGGGCATAAGCTTTCGTGAGTAAAAACCTCACTTCTTCGGATGCACCCGAAGAAGTGAGGTTTTTACTCACGAAAGCTTATGCCCAAATAAATCTGTTAGTCTTTAAGGTGCCACCAGACTCCTTGTTGTTTTTGTNACTGAAGACAAGGGGGTTTTGCACAGTTCTCTGTGTAGGTTTGGGGCCATTGGAGTGATAATTCCATGTCCCTAACCAAATCTGAATGCTCACAGATGAGGATTAGACATTTTTATAACCAGTAAAAATATCCACAGTGACTTTAAATAATATCACATTTATAAAGGACATAAATCTTCATGCTTCAGAACATAAGCCAAATAGTTACTGCTTCAGGTTAAGAATAGACCTCCCGCCTGGGCATGGTAGTCCATTGTAGGGGTTTCTACACCTTCCTCTGAAGCATCTGAAAAAAAAACATAGAATCATAGAATATCAGGGTTGGAAGGGAGATCATCTAGTCCAACCCCCTGCTCAAAGCAGGACCAATCCCCAGACAGATTTTTGCTCCAAATCCCTAAATGGCCCCCTCAAGGAGTGAACTCACAACCCTGGGTTTAGCAGGCCAATGCTCAAACTACTGAGCTATCCCTCCCCCCAAATACTGGAAATGTATGTTCCCAAGGCTTAAAAGGTAAGTTTACCAGCTATGTAAAGAGACCGAGAGGGAAAAAAACTAATATAAAAGATATATAGATTTAGGACATGCATGAAAAATTGAGGTCAATATTCCTTCTGCCAAATTGGCAATAAGGAGGGAAAATAGAAGATCTCATGATCTTCAAAACATTGCTCATGCAGAAGGAAAGAGGTAGCTTATCTACAAAGATTATGTGGATACTTTCCTGGGTAAATAATACACTCTCCTGGGGAAGCTACTTTGAGAAATGTTTCAGTTTGAAATAAGGGCACCATAGACCTCAACCTGGAAGATGGGCAAATGTTGCTAAATTGATTTAATTTCCGGGGCATCCAAATACAGGCTTGCTGAAAGGTTAAAGAGCAGAGGGCAGCAGGATACAGGATTGTTGTGGAAGTTGGCAACTATTATGGCGTCTCATAGGGGCAATCTAATCTAACATTTATATTTTAATTATTGGATAAGCCCTGATAACCACCTATGTATTGTGTTTACACATTCAACCATACTAGATGATTTACAGACAAATAGAAACACATGCACTGCTCCAACATTCTTACTATCTAATTTAATATGTGATGTGATAAGCGAGGGAAACAGTAAAGAGGAATCAGGATGGGAAGGAAAAATCTATAGCAATAAGATTATGTAATTCCTGGAGAGAAGTGGATATATGTTTGTACCTGCCCACATTCATCCACCCCTTCAGGATTTCATGTCACCAACATAGCCACAGAGTTTAAGATGAACAATACAGAGGTCCTGAGATTATGCAAAATAACTTTAGACAGGTAGCTGACACCACAGCCCATATTCTTATCTCCATTACACAAAGAAAATCTGAAGCAACCCCACTGAAACTCGTGGAATTACAGCAATGTAAAATTGGTATGAATGGAAAGAGGATCAAGCCCCATAAAACTAATAGGGCAAATCAATCAAATCAAACTAGAAAGCTTTGCACACAAGTTACCTTGCACCCATGAGCAGCCCATGGAGCACAATGAGTGTAAATTACTCATACTTAAATTGTTGCAGGATTGGGACCTTGGTCATTACCAGAATCTGAAATTTCTGTGCTTTGGGGATTACTTCTGCCCCTTTGCCTTCAATTTCCTCTTGAGATTGTAACATAAAAATATGAACTCCCCTACACCATGCACAATCTCACCAGAAAGAGAGCAAAGATATGTTAGCTACAACAGAGGCCATATCTGTGGCTTGATGTCGAAGTAGTTCCTCCTCCAAAAAGGGATATTTTGGACAGAGCACGTCCAAACAGACTAGTCATCAATTCACTGGACTATCAAGTCAATACACACTGGAAACAGAAAAAAGAAAATAAAAACTTCCGTTTCACTGATAATTTGAATATGGAGACCCAGATCCTGAGCTGGTGCAAATCAGCATAGCACCACTGAAGCCCTTACAATTTACACCAGCTGAGGATCCAGCCTGGAAAATGTATTCCCGAATGATCTGGCGAGCAGGACAAGTGGCACCACTGATTTAAGCCAGTGTACTATAAAAGAGTTCAGCATTAACGGAGATGGATTTCACTATGAACCACTTCTCAAGCAGAGAAGGGGACCACATGCTTCTTGTGTGTATCTACGCTGCTTCTGCTCACAGGGCTGTGAAAGCCACTATCTAAATTGATAATAGCTTTTTCAGTTGTAAATCTCTGTGCATTTTTGGCAGCTGTTGACAATGTTACACTTGCCTTGACTAATTGAGAAAACAGACACTTCCTGCCAAAAATAAATAAATAAAAATCAGAGTGCTTTACTGTGTCTGCTACCCTATTTTAAAGTAAACCCTCCACCACCCACTCCCTCCCCTTCGCTATCTGTCCAGATAATAGCTTTCACAGCTGAAGAAATGCAGAGCACGGGAGTGGCTTTTGTGGTGTTTAACACCCAGAGCCCACAAATATGAAGCTCTGTAAATAGCCCCTCATTCATTCATCCAGCTGATATTTGCAAAGGACAGCGTGATATTTAATAGCAAAGATACAACACCATTTCCCAGGAGAAGCTGGGAAAGAGAGAGAATGTTAGAGTGTTATTTTTTAGTAATCATCCTTTTATTGATTTTTAAAACACTAAGAGCCATATTCTGGCACACTTGTTCATGTTCAGTATTACCTTTGCACTTGACTCCACAAGAAGTCACTGATTTCAATGGGACTATTGCAGAGAAAAGCACCACCTAAAGTGAGTAAGGGTGACAGGATTTGGCCCTTAGTCTGATAGAAAATAGAGCATATGTATATTTTTGAGTAGTAGTGTTTTGATTTTAGAAGTGAGCCTTTATTCCCTACCCCACCGTCACTCCACTGTATCAGACAAGGAAAAAGAAGGCATATAGAATGAAATAGAGGTGTGGGCAGTACCTGAGCACCCCCTTGTAGTCCCATGTGGTGAAACAGGTGTGCCCTACCTTAATTTCCCAAGCAGATCGGCAACAAACAAACACACACTAATCAGATCATGTCTCCCCTTGTAATAAGGCTTCAGCCCAGGAAGCATTGCAGCAAACATTGCTTCAGGCCAGGGATCATTATAGCAGTCATTTCATCAGGCCTCAGGTTCAGAGCTCCCAAATGTAAGTCCACACCCAAGTCTGTGAATCAGGTTAGGCCTGTCTCCAGCTGCCTCAGGGAGCATCTGCCCGTACTCACTGCAGCCTGCCTGGCTTCTTCTACTCCTCTCTCTCTCTTTCATTTTGCTTCCTGTTTCTGTTTTATATCACCTCAACCCTAGGGCAAGGCAGGGCATAACTGACTATCCTCAGGTTGCAGGCTCTAGCCTGTCCCTTAAAGAGACAGTACCTTTTTCCACAGGTGCTCTTTCACATATCCCATACCAAAACACAAAAAACAAACAAACAACCCTCAAAAAACACCTTGATTCATACAACTTTCATTGTCATGCCCTCAAAGTAACCTATGAAGCAGATTGTGTCTCAGGATCACCCAGTGCACCACCTGCTCTGGAGAGGGTGGGGTGGACTCATATAGCCTATACCAAACCTGTATCTAGTGCAGTGTACATCCCATCGCACAACTATGCTGGCTGGTATCCTGAGTGTGCAGCCAAGACTACATCCACTCCCTGTCCCCTCCTGCCAATATGCACAAGGGATGAAGCAGCCCCTGCTCTATTCCCCATAAGGTTTGAATAGCCAGAGCAGGGTGCTTTATGTGCATTTAGGCACCTGCATGCAAGATAGGCCATCCCTGTAACCCTAAGTTTGCAAAGCCTAGCATTCAAAAGTCAGGGAACAGCAAAATTATGTCTTGTCCATACAAACTTATCCTTCTGCATGTATGTTATGAGGGTTTTATTACACAGTCATATGCTTTTTCAAATAATAAAGTATAATTTCAAGTTTTCTTCATAAACCTTAAATATACATTTTATCATAATGCACTCCTGTGTTTGTGGGAAATATGATTCTCGGCGATATGTCAGTTTGTATAGTTTAATAGACCCAATCACATTTTAATAACTTGTACAACATTCCTAAAATGGCATATATTGTTAAAGGGAAAGCTATGTACAGAGCACACAGAATGATAGGATTGGAAGGGACCTGGAGAGGTCATCTAGTCCAGTCCCCTGCACTCATGGCAAGACTAAGTATTATCTAGACCATCCCTGACAGGTGTTTGTCCAACCTGCTCTTAAAAATCCCCAGTGATGGAGATTCCATAATCTCCCTAGGCAATTTATTCCAGTGCAATACTACCCTGACTGGAAGTTTCTCCTAATGTACAACCTAAAGCACCCTTGCTGCAATTTAAGTCCATTGCTTCTTAGACTATCCTCAGAGGTTAAGGAGAACAATTTTTCTCTCTCCTCCTTGTAACAACCTTTTATGTACTTGAAAACTCTTATTGCCCTCCCCTCCCCCTCCACCCCCCAGTCTTCTCTTCTCCAGACTGGACAAACCCCATTTTTTCAATCTTCCCTCGTAGGTCATATTTTCTAGACATTTCATCTTTTTTGCTTTTCTCTGAACTCTCTCCAATTTGGTCACATTTTGTCTGAAATGTGGCATCCAGAATTGGACACAATATGCCAGTCGAGGCCTATTCAGCACAGACAGTCCTGCTAATACATCCCAGAATTACGTTTGCTTTCTTTGCGACAGTGTTACTCTGTTGACTTATATTTAGCTTATGATCCACTATGACCACAAATCCCTTTCACAGTACTCCTTCCTAGGCAGTCATTTCCCATTTTGTATGTGTGCAACTGATTCCTTCCTTCCTAAGTGGAATACTTTGCATTTGTCCTTATTGAAGGTCATCCTATTTACTTCAGGCCATTTCTTCAGTTTGTCCAGATCATTTTGAATTTAATCCTATCCTCCAAAGCACCTACAACCCCTCCCAGCTTGGTATCACCTGCAAACTTTATAAATGTATTCTGTCATTATCTAAATCATTGTTGAAGATATTGAACAGAACTGGACCCAGAACCGATCCCTGTGGGACCCCACTTGTTATGCCTTTCAGCATGACTGTGAACCACTGATAACTACTCTCTGGGAATAGTTTTCCAACAAGTTATGCATCCACCTTATAGTAGCGCCATTTAGGCTATATTTCGCTAGGGTAATCATGGTATAATCCATTCCTGCCACACATAAGTGTATCAACCATTGTGAAACTACCTGCTTTGGCTGTATAAGATTCAGAGCAAAAAACCAAGTGGAGATAGAGTTATTGAAAAATAAAGGCTCAGAGACGATACCTGCAAACTGTGGGAAGAGGAGGGAGAAAGGGGTGCACTTGTGCACCAGATGCACCATTGCCATAAAGCCTAAAAAGGAAACCAGCATCCTTTGGTGTAGAATTATTTTTTCTCCTGATCAAAAGTACAGCAGCAAGACAAAATGTTGTTATTTGTGTAGGACAAGTATCAGCAGAGAGAAGGAAGGAGCACACTTGGGAACATTTTCTCTAAAAAGGAAAACAACTTTCCAGTAGACACATCTATACAGAATTTAGTGGACTCCCTGTAGTACTGTAGGGAAGAAGAGCGAAGAGAAGTAAAATTTAAATATAAAATTAGGTTAAATATGCCCAAGGCAATTTCTATTGTCAGTCACTCCTAGTTCTTTTTCATGGCTCATGTAGTAAAAGAACTTTAATGATATTCAAACCAAAAAACACATTACATTTATCTAGCACATTTGATCCACAAGGATCCCTAAGGGCTTTACAATCATGGCATCACTTTCTCCACCATTGAAATGCACTCACCTCTGGGATGAAACATTGCAACTTATTTAGATTAACTATGGATAGAAGTACCACACAGCAGTTTATTGTGCACTGGCTCATTCATTCCCTTGCAGCTTGCCAGAGAATGCAAGCTTCTCCATTAGTTGCTTCCCTGGAGAAGAAGTAGTACTAAATTAATGCTGACTAAGTCCTTGCAAAAACCTTGTAGATTTTCAGGGCTATAACACCGCTATTGGATCTGACTCCCTTCAGCCCAACCTGTCCCTAACTGCAGAGCTTTGCCTTTAGACTATCCATGGAGTGGTTAGAGCACTGTTTCTCAACCTGCACGGATATGGTCAGGTTCCAGGGAGAATGCAACCAGCCTCCCTTTTTTATAGCTATATGGGAAGGGAGAGCTCAAAGTTATTTTCTTTTGTAACCTGTTGAGAACCACTGTGACACACAAAGGGAATTGAGATGCCGAAGAACAGGCACTTGCCCCTTCCCATTCTCCAGGGTAGAATCTGTTGGATGCCAAGCCATTCTACCCAGCAAGAG
Organism: Trachemys scripta elegans; assembly: GCF_013100865.1. NCBI lineage: Eukaryota > Metazoa > Chordata > Testudines > Emydidae > Trachemys > Trachemys scripta. The sequence goes on from NC_048300.1 coordinate 176,048,627, forward strand.
GGAAAAGGACAACATGGCCGCTAAATATATTAAATTCTCTACATAGATTAAAGAAATCTTTCACAGCTTGTTGATAATATAATGGAAATGTATAAGACTTTGAGTGGCCCTGACTGAAAAGGGCAGGAGATGAACATGTGTTCCTTTAAACAGAACAGCAGTGTCATTCGACAACAAACGTAAGGAATAAAATATGTTTTCAAATAGCGCTTTTATATGGAAGACATTTTAAATGGCGCATAATTTATTTACAGTGTGTGGGAGCTAATATACCTTGAAGGTGAGAAAAAAGTGTTCAGAGAAAGTGGTTTAGCAGAGAAAGCCTCTAATTAAAGTGGTGTGTCAGGGTATCTGTGAAAATGAAGTACAGGCTATGCACTCAGTTTTTACATATGTTATGCAACATTTCAACTAAATTAGCTGACAACATGCTCTCCCTTCATTGGTTACTATAGTGAGGATATTTTTAACTCTCCTTTTAGTACCTGAATAGCTAATCTTTAACCAATTGTTTCACCACAGGAGGTCCCAAATGCTCCTGGCAAGAGGGAATAAATGCAAGCAGTAGTTCAACTTTCCCTCTTCTAGTTAACTTTTAGAACCTCATTTGCAAGTTTTTTCCAATTTGGCTCTCACTGTTTACGTAACTAGCATAAAAGAGTTAAATATATGTTTATACAGATAGATTTGAATAATAATTGTAATAACTATAGCTGGCTTCATGGAAGAATTGATGGAGTTAAGCCATCTCCTAAGGGTATAATATTCTCCACTACCAATGCTTTGCAAGATTATTATTTTGGGGCTAAGCAGTTTCTTAATTTCCATAATGGTATGTTTACTTTTGGATACCTCAACTAAACATCTGTCTGTTGTTTTCCCCCCACAATGCATCTTATTAGTGTCAAAGGTTTAATGAGTATTTGATCTTGTGATTCAGTTCCAAATATTTTTTAAATCTAACTTATTAAATGTTAAACTGGGTGAAATTTTTCAAATTTTTGAAATATTTTTGCAAAAAATTAATTCAGAATTCTTCCATGAGCTTCAAATGATTTGCAATACATTTATCCTGATATAAACCTAAATAAAAATATTATGTTCTATACAATGTCCTACAAACCTGTATGTTGCCATGATCTTCATCAAAAGACCTTAGAGTTCTAGTTACAAAAGCATAAGGGCTATATTTTCAAATCCTGCTTTTGAAACTGCATGCGCAAATGCTGTATGCATACCAGTTTGCAGTTCAAATGGATGTGTTCATTGAACAGTGCAATTTGTATGTGTAAATAACTTTCAATATGCAATCCATATTTGAACATGTAAAATGGGAAGTTAGATATCTAATTACCTAATTAGTGTATAAAGGACTCAGACCTGCATTGTGCCCAGCATTCTTACACAGTTCAGTAAACTCTTAAACATATACTTAACTTTAGGCACAGACTTCAATGGGACTATTTATGTGCTTAAAGTTAAGCACGTTTCAGTGCCTTGTCAGACTTGGCCAGAATGCTTAGTCTCTAAGGTGCCAGAAGTACTCCTGTTCTTTTTGCGGATACAGACTAACACGGCTGCTACTCTGACACCTTGCAGTTGTGCACCCCAATGCTGCATTTAGCACATAAATGCAAACAGACTGCTTTAAGGCCATTGTGAAAATGTGACCATGAGTCCTATATACAAAAGGCAACGTTGATGCAGTGTTAAGTTTGAGATTTCATTTGCACCAATGTTAGAAAATTGAAATGAAGATTTCTAAATAGAGTAAATTGAAAGGAAAAGTAATCAGTCACCAGTGACAGCAATCCATGTCTAAATGGATCATGTCTAAACTTCACCAGCAGTGCAATAAAATATATTTCTTGAGTGCAGTGGAAGGATTAAATATAGCCTTGTGTGTTGACTGACCGGTAATGGAAGATTATTATATTTGTTGTTCCTCCACACAGCACAGTGAAAATTATATTTCCTAGAGTTAATGTAAGCACAGATGAATGCATAATGGAGATGTGACTTACATACTAATGTAAGTGAAAATTGAGTACACTGTTTACAGAGTTCAAACTTGGGGAAAAAGCCTTTATTTAACTAACTAGTTTCCTATGATTGTTGATATTTTGGCAAATGTGAGAGATAGTCAGACTGGACATATCCTAATAATCTAAATGCTTTCTAAGTCACCTCATCCATCAATTAAGGATTGGAGCTCACTGCAGAACTTGATTTAGAACCGGTCAGAAAAAAAGCAAGGAGGCTTTCACAAAAACATTGAGATTCTCTCCCCCACCCTCAAACACACACACACACAATAATTCCAAAACATTTGCAAGCAACTCTATAATATTTTGAAAAACAAGGGAAATATTTTGTGAAAAAATTGTCCAAAAAAAATCCATATATTTTTTCAAGTTTCTCAGCTTTGCATTACTGTTGTGGCCAGTCTACCATCATCTGAAATAGATGGGAGATGGGAACAGTTTCAATAACTCTTCCCTTATGAGTGTATTCTAAAATATCACACTTAAATAGCTTTTTCCAAGATTCAGTATAAAATTTTCCTCGGTGCCGTTTTATTCCATTATTTCTAGTTGTGTCCTTCACAACTACCATAAAAAAAAATTTCCTTTCCATCATTAGCAATTACATCTTTCGGAGGCTTGCAAATAGTTAGAATATATGCCTTTGCCATTATTTAGCCATGCTATTCATACATAGGCCATGTTTCTGCAGTTGGATCCATGTAGGCAGATCCATGATCTGAAATAGAACACCACTGGTTCCACAGCTCAGATTATGCAGTTCCAGTAGCAGGATCGGGATCTTAGTTATATTAATATTTCCTCAAAAGTTTCCTTTTTGTCTTTCTCCGTCTCTAATTGTCATGTCTTCTATGCAGCCCCCTCATTTTGGAATGTATCTGCTGACACTTAGACTTATAGGAGAAATGGATGGAAGTATGAAGTAATGTATACAATTCTGGTCACCCAATGTTCAAGAAGGATGAAGTCAAACTGGAATAGGTGCAGAGAAGGGCTACTAGGATAATCAGAGGAATGGGGGCTTATCTTATGACAGGAGACTGAAAGGGTTTGGTTTGTTTAGTCTGAAAGCAAGTAAGATTGCTCTCTCTAAATACACCAGGGCAGTAAATGCCCAGGAGGGAGAAGAACGCTAAACTAAAGGATGTTGTTGGCCCAAGAAGACATGGATATAAACTGGTCATGGATAACTGGGAGAAGGTTTCTAACTGTCAAGAGGAGTGAGGTTTTGGAACAGCTTTCAGATAGGAGTAGCGGGTGGCAAACAACCTAACTAGCTTTAAGATCCAGCTTCATAAGTTTATGAACAGGATTCTATTGACTGAGTGCCAATGACCCAAGAGATTCCTTGAAGTCCCTCCTCAACATACACTTATTTCTAAAACCCTATTCTGCCCTACACTGACACATTAAACAAGAGACATTAGAAAAACTTTAAAAATGTGAAACAAAAACCATGGATCTAACAACACAGCTGCTGAATTTCACAGCTAAGTCAGCTGCATTCCATCCCCTATTCACCACCTTTACATTGTCTACTTAGGTTATAATCTCCTCACGCTAGGACCCTGTCTGTTAAGGTGCTGATTCAGCCAAGTATTTAAGCACATGCTTAACTTTGAACACATACTTATTTCCATCCCTGTTCAGCTAAGTACCATTAGCTTCAGTGGGATCTAAGTACATCATGAATAAGAGTACTTAGCTGAAATGCAGCCTTCATGATTGCAGATAATAATATAAAGAATAATATTTTAAACCATTTATGTCAGAAACACAGCTCAGCTCATGTGGATACAGAGACAGACTGACAGGATTGTTATCCAATGGAAGACGTCAGGGAAGAAGGCACACACTTGTAAAAGATACAATATGTAATTAGATGCCATTGGTACACTGTAGTCCAGGGTAAAGTTGATGCCTATGTAATCATAAATTATCAGTACAAATGTGGCATCTGAAGAATAAAAAGTGTTTTTCTGTGGCAAAATAAAACTGCATAATTTATGTCTTTGGAAGGAAAAAAGAATCTCTTGTAAAAAGTGTTATGTAACAAGAGAAGTTTGCTCGCCCTGTGCAGTAACTGAGTTTCTTCAAGATGGTTGTTCCTTTGGGTTCTCCATTTTAGGTGAAACTGCACCCCGTGCTTGTAATCAGAGATTTTTAGTAGCAGTGCCTGGTTGGGTAGCACATGCGCCGTCCCTGTCTCACATTGTCTCAGGCGGTTACATAGCACTGTGCAACCAACTGTCCCTCGGTTCCTTCTCTACCACAGAGTATCTAGCATGGAAAAAATCTGAAGTAGAAGGGAGGAGGGAGAGAGTAGTGGAACACCCACAGGGACAACCATCTCAAAGAACCTCCATTACTGCACAAGAGTCAGTAACCTTCTCCTATTCTTCGAGGAGCGTCCCTATTGGTGCTCCACTGTAGAACAATGCCTCTTGGTAGAAGGGAAGGGCTTCAGAGTTGCAGTCATTGCTCATGATAAAACCATAAGCTCAAATAGAGCGTCTGATGAGGAGTGTTGCTCTATGGCATAATGCTGTGTGAACGTATAGGCTGATGCCCAGGTTACCAATTTACAGATGTCCATAATGAGCCTGTTGTTGAGGAAGGCTATCGAGGCTGAGAGTGCTCTGGTGGAGTATGTGCAGGTCCCTGGAGGGGTTTGTAGTGGTTGATGGTGATAGCAAAGGTCAATGTAATCCATTTAGACAGCCTCTGTTTGGATATGGCATCCCCCATAGATTGTTCCTTGATGGAAAAATAACTTTGATGACTTTCTGAAAGTCTTTGTCCTGTCAATGTAAAATGCTAGCGCTCTTCGGACATCCAGAGCGTGAAGCATTGCTTCTTGTTTATTCCCATGAAATTTTGGGAAGAACGATGGGCGATAGATAGGTTGATTCAAATGGAATAAGGAAACACTTCAAGTAAGAATTTGGGATGTGGTCTTAGGGTAACTTTGTTTTCGAAACATATTGTGATGGGCATGGGAGGTGCCATGGGTGCTCCCAGTTTTCCCACTCATTGGACGGCTGTAATAGCAATGAGAAAGGTGTGTTTGACTAGGACAAATATTGTTACTGACATGTGGCCTAACATTTGGAGGCAGGTCCTGGCCAATGTCTGTGGGCTGGCTTGCGTTGTGGTGATTACATTGACTAGCGTGGTAAATCTGTGTCTAGGCAAAGAGGCTGTTTCCAGAGAGTTGAGGTAGACCCCAATGAACTCCAATCTCTGCACAGATGTGACTGTTGATTTTTGTTCGTTAAATTTTAAGACCTAGCTGTGTGAAGAGAGTTACTGTTTTTTGGGTAGCTTCTAGTGCCTCTTCTCAAGTTGATACTTTGATTAAGCAATCATCCAGATAATATTCCTCTATGATTCCTTGTCTGTGGAGGTGGGCTGCCACCACCACAAGGACCTTTGAGAATACCCGTGGAGCAGTGGATAATCCAAAAAGGAAATTCTGTTCCCAGAACAAACCCAAGAAACCTCCTGTGTGAGGGATGTATCGTTATGTGAAAATAAGTTTCCTGGAGGACAAGGGCTGAGAACCAGTCCACTCTTTCTAGTGCTGGAATTATTGTTGCTAGCGTGACAATCTTGAACCACTGGGTCTTCATGAATTTTGTTGAGTCTTCTTAAGTCAAGAAGAAGTCTCCATATTCCAGTTGTTTTCTGGGTTAGAAAATAATGGTAGTAGAAACCCCTTCCCTGTGTGTTGTGTTGGTAGTGGTTCTACTACACCTAGGTATATGGGATGGATTACCTCCTGCCACAGTAGAGGTTTGTGAGAAGGGTCCCTGAGGGAGTAGGGAGGAATGGAGGCACATTGGATGGAATAGCTAATCTTGTCTGACGTGATGGTCTGCCATGCTGGGTGGAATGGAGTCAGACAGTCTCTGAATGGATGGATGGTGTCAGATGGGTCTGGCAATAGGAAAAAAAGTGGGAGGTGTCTCTGGTCCTTGACCAAACCCTATAAAAACAAGAATTTTGAGGGAGGTTGTTTGGGACATGGAGGGCTGGGAAAGGAGTGGCCTTCATTTTGCAGATCTTTGCCTTTGCAGGTCATATTGCCTCTGAGGCTGTGTTGATAGATAGATCTTTGCATTGAGTAATACTTCCCTTGTTTTTTTCCTTTTTTGTAGGCGTATATTATGCCCAAGGATCTCAGAGTCACTCTGGAGTCCTTCAAAGTGTGAAGGAATCATCTGTTTTGGCTGCCAACAGCTTGGGGCCTTTGAACAGGAGATCCTTGACAGTTGATTGTACCTCTTTGGGAAAACCCAAGAGATGGAGCCAGGAAGCTTGTTTCATTACTATGGCCATAGCAATGGAAAGTGCCGCTGTCTCTGCAGAGTCCAGTGAAGCTTGTAAAATTATGCAGGCTAAAGTTCACCCTCAGATATAAATGCTTTAAGTTGTTCCTTTTTTGTCCTCGGGTACGTGTTCAATAAAGTCAGACAGTTTTCAGTAATTGGAGTGATTGTATTTGGCCATTATGGCTTCATAGTTTGCAATCCTGAACTGTACGGTTGCTGAAGAGTAAACTTTATGCCCCAAAAAAGTCCAGTCTCTTCCAGTCCCTGTCATGTAGGGTGGAATTTGCCTTCCCTGCTCGCTCACGGCCTCTACCATCAGAGTTTGGTGTGGGGTGTAAAAATAGAAATTCCATCCCCTTGGAAGGGACGTAATATTTTTAATCTGCTCTTTTGCAGGTGGGTGGAATTGTTGCTGGGAATCTACTTGATAGTCTTGGTTGGGTCCATGAGAGCCTCGTCGATTGGGAGGGCAGTCTTGGAGAAGGTTGAAGTCTGGAGGATGTCCAGCAACTTATGTTGGGACTCCCCAACTTCTTCCAGCAGTATCTCCAGGAAATCTGCAATCCTCTTAAACAGTTCCTGGAACTGTTTAAAGTCATCCCCTGTCGTGTGCAGTGGGGGAACGATAGCTTCATCCAGAGAAGAGAATGAAAAATGGGCAGCAGATGTGACTTCCTGATCTGAAGTCTCCTCCAATTCATCAGTTGCCTCTTCTGGAGGTTCAGAGGGTGATGGAGAATGTCTGACCTCTCCCAGGGTGGAGTGGGAGGCTTAGGATAGTGTTGGCAGTATGCTGCTCATGGGTCCCAGTAAGGCCACTGTGGTGTAAATGGCATAGGTGGAAGCATCCATAGGTGTCTGCACCATCTTTGAGTTTCAGGTCTGAGGTGGTAGTCATGGTGCTCTGGTGGACCTGGTTTGGCAACTATGTGGATAGGCGAGGGGTGATAGGAGGAGTAGATTTCCCCTTCATCATCATCATCCTTGTTGCTGGATAAAGAAGGAACTGATCTGGGTGGTGTGGTGAGTTGGCACAGTACCGAACACCCTGGAGTGAGGTCGGTACCGAGGAGAAGAGATTCTGGTGCCAAGGAGACCAGAAGATCTTTATGGCAGAGAAATTATTGTGGTACCGAAAACATCGGTACTAAAGAGGGTGTTATCAGCGGTACTGATGCCTTTACTGTGGTTGTTGTGCCAAAGATCATGCACTTTGTGCTGTGGAGGCAGAAGGTGGCACCATAGACTGTAGCACTGCCAACTTGCTTGGTGCCACATGTTTGAGTAGCTCCAGCCTTACTGAGGCAGGGATGTTAGGTTTCCCTTTAGTGCCTTTTTATGAGCCTGCCCACTTAGGGTCTTCAGCTCACAGGCTACACATGATACTAGATGGTCTCACTATCTCAGAGGTGGATGGTCTCTCTGCCATCAGTACTGATTGGGTCTGGCAGATTGGGGAACATTTTGGAGCCTGCTTCTTTGCGGTGGGGAACCTCTGTCAGATGCAGTCGTTGGAGACTGGTGCCCAGGAGGGGTCCATGATCTCCGATCGTACACTGGGCACAGAGACCTCTCCATCATGAGAAGTTTTAGCTGTAGGTCCCTTGCTTTCCTGGTGTGAGCCTTGAGATTGTGACAGTTTGAGCAGTTTTGTGGTATGTGGGTCTCACCTAGGCAGCGGACACACTGTGAATGCCCATCAAACAATGGGATTGAGAACCGGAAAATGAGGTAATGTTTAAAACCCGGGGAGCCGGGCATGCCCCTTAGAATAGGGTTTCCTCTCGTGCGGGAAGATAACTATACTATACTAAGGGCACGTCTTCACTACCCGCTGGATCGGCGGGTAGCAATCAATCTATTGGGGATCGACTTATCGCGTCTTCACTAGACGCGATAAAATCGATCCCCGATGGCTCTGCCGTTAACTCCGGAAATCCACTGCGGCAAGAGGCGGAAGCGGAGTCGATGGCAGCGCGGCAGCAGTCGACTCGCCGCCGTCCTCACAGCCAGGTAAGTCGACCTAAAATATGCAACTTCAGCTACGCTATTCACGTAGCTGAAGTTGCGTATCTTAGGTTGACCCCCTTCCCCCCCCGCCCCCGTAGTGTAGACCTAGCCTCAGGGGTCGCCTAATAACAAACTTAAATTCCTAAGATAAGAAAAAAAATGTTTTTTTTTTAAATAAACACAAAGATGTATGGTAGTAACTATTGACTAATAACTAATTATTGATTAACTAACTAGTATTCTAAAGTTAAAGCTAGACTAAGAAGCTCAGAGCTGCTGCCAATTGCTCTGTCTCAAGCCTAGCGCGATAGAGAGGAATTGAGGGAGAGTCGGTGGCACAATGCTATGTAACTGCCTGAGACAGTGTGAGACGGGGACAAGGCATGTGTGACCCAACCAGGCACTGCTACAAAAAAAAATCTCCAATTACAAGCACAAGGGCACAGATTCACCTAAAGTGCAGCACCCACAGGGACATTCCTTGAAGAAAAACTATTATCTTTTTTGCAGTTGTAATTCAAAGCAACAGTGAAGGGAAGAAGAGAAAAACAAAGGAAGATTGGATCACACAGAGTATTTAAATTACTTTAATCTTTAGCCACCTTCCTAAATTTGGCTCATGAATGACCAAGGAAGGTAACATGAAAGCTGAATGTATGGGAATGAAACTATCTTGCTTCCCATTTCACTGGGTGGAGAATTTTCTTGGTTTCCTGCTGTCAGTAAAACTGAAGAGACATGAAGGCTGTATAGATAAAGGCTACAAACAGTATAGATAAAGGCTCTACACCGCCTTAAAAAAAAAGTGATGGGAGTTATGCAAGGCAGGCTAATAGATGCAAGGGCAAAGGTGAAGATAAGACAGCAGCCACTGTACTATTGCAGAGCTCAGAGCAATATCAATGGTAATGTGTTAAACTATACCAAGAACATCCAGCTGAAAGATCAATGGCGAGTGCTTAGTTCTGTTTACTGGAACGGTGAGGATGTTATGTGTACACAATTAATAAAAGGTAATAAATCCCTTATATACACACACGTTACTGCTCTGACAAGAGGCCACAGCAGTGCTGATTAGAGATGCAGATGGTGTCTGTTTTGCATTGTGAAAACTTCAGGGCTAAAGTGGACTTCTAAATACCTATTTATGCAACACTGTCTGCAACAAGTAGTTTCCAAATTATGGAATGCTTACAGGTAATCTGTGAAAAGCTTGTCAGTCAAAAGTGCCAACTCCTCCTGCTTCTTTACAATGAAGGTCTAGAATGCCTAAAGAGCCTGGAGCATTGTGAAAGCACAGGTAATGAGAAAGTGGAGGAGCGTGTTTATCTACCTTTGCTAGGGGCTGTTTCTAAATAGGGAGGAGAGGAAATGGGAGCCACTTCACAACTGGATTCCCCAGGGGGACTGGAGCTGCAGTGCGAAGTGTCCAGGGAAGCAGGAGAGAATGAAACAATACAGCCAGGCAATATATCCATGTGAACACGGGGCACAGGAAGACCAGGTAGCGAAGCAGCAGGTGATGGGATGTTCACTCCACACCTCCCCTGAAAGGATTAAGATAGCTAGGAAGGGGGTAATTAACCCAATAGGCTGCACCTGGGGGAGAATTAGGCTGACTAGGAAAACCCACGAAGACCCTCATTGAAAACCCTCACTCCCATTCCTGTTTTATCATTTGTTGTCCTCCAAATTTAGTTGAACCCTGGGCTTAGTGGCTTCTTTCTTTAGGCTGGGGAGGGGCCTTCGGTTGTGGGTGGGCTTGCACCCGCTCACCTCCCTGGAACTTCAAAAGGTGACCAAGTGTAGGCTGGGCTGATACAAAGCCAGAAAACTGAGAACAGAAAGGAGCTGTAGGGGAAAGAGCTTGCAGTTGGGAGTCGGGAGATGTGTTTGGAATATAGACTCTGGCAAGAACTTGAAAGGGGTGAAATAGCCATAGGGAGCAGTTGGTGCTCTACTGGTAACCTGGGGGACAGAGCTAGAGAAGAAAAGCAGGAAGGAGCACAGGAAAATAGCAACAGAGTCTGGGAGTAAGCAGAATGTAGTTGAACAGAGAGAGAGTCCCTGTGCTGGAACCTGGAGTAGTGAGCAGGACTGGTTCCCCTATCCATCTCTGAGGAAAGTGGCATAGTCTTGAATTAGAGGATGGTCTGGAATAGCATCTGGACAGTTGATCCAGAGATCCTTTGATATCCCTGGCAGGTAGGGTGACCAAACAGCAAGTGTGAAAAATCAGGACCGGGAGTGGGGGTTAATAAGCACCGATATAAAACAAAGCCTTGAATATCGGGACTGTCCCTATAAAAATCGGGACATCTGGCCACCCTACTGGAAGGGGAAAACACATACAGTGACCTGGATGGAGGACTAAGCCATGAAAAGGGAATTGCAGATAGAGAGAGATGTTGTGGGGTATGCAAACTAGAGCTAGGAAGGGGTATCAAATTGGGCAGAGCTAATCCCCAGAGTATCGAGGATTTGCTGCCCTAGCAGTGAGTTGAACCTTGTTATGCAGCACATCCAGGGAGGAAGGAAACCATGCACAGCTGGAGAAATCCTGGCAACAGCACAGCATGTGTAGGGGAGGAGGAAAAAAGGAATAGGAGGCAGAGAAGCACGTGCCAGGGAGCAGTGGGAGAGAAAGTAATATCTAAGCAGGAGATGAAATGAGAGCAAAAGCAGACAGTGTGATTAACTTTTCTCTCAAAGAATAAAATCCCTGTTGCCCTGTAGTTGCCACAGTAATCTTATGCATTCATGAACAGGAAGGAAGGAAGGAAGGAAGCCATGAGACAAGATCTATTAACATGGCACCCAAAAAACAAAACAAAAAAAGGAATTTTGATTTTTCATCCTAAAAAAAGAAAAAACTGACCAAAGTTCATTTTGCTTAGAAAACCATTTTAAATTTTAAAAAAAATTCAATTTTTTTAACCAGCTCTATTAAACTTTTTTGGGGGCTATTCCTTCCTGGTTCACAGACCATCAACTATATCTTTCTTACTTAGTTATTATACTGTATTGACTAGAGCTGATTGGAACACTTTCAGCAAAATAAAATTTTGCCAAATCATTTTGGAGATACATAGGTTTCAATGAAATTTTCACAAGAGTGAAGGGGGGAGGTAGTCTGGTAGTTAGGGTGATAGCTTGGAATAAAGTAGAACCCAGGTTCAAGTTCCTCATCTGAATGATCAAGGATTAAAAAACCCCTCTGCTTGAAATTGGACAGCGCAAGGACTTGAACCAGTGTCAAACACATTATAAAGGTCAGGTTTTGGTGCCGCTTCTTCCCTGCCCCACCATTTTGATGCACTTTCATTTTTGCAAAAATATTCTAGAAGTTTGGTTTATCCTTCAGTGTGAAATGAAAAAATGTCAAAGTTATCCCAAATTGGAAAAATCAACCTCCAGTCAATTCCGCTATTGAGTGATTGCTTAGGATGAGATCACTCCATATCTGAATGGAAAATACACTGAATAATATAGGAGACTGCATATTCTGTGGTTTAATATTTAACCTTTAGGTGACTGACCACACACACCCACCCTTTCTTAGGCATGGATTTAGCAGGCAATCTGAAAAATGCCAGCATTTGAAAAGTTGACAGGAAAAAAAAAATCTCTGGAATCTAGCTGTTTGCTGCACTTGTTAATAATTCTCCATTGTATATTATGTCTTCAATGTAAAAATCACTACATATGATAAGTGACTGAATTCTTTGCATCAGTCTTCATGGCCATGAGGGAGATTCCCAAACCTGAGCCATTCTTTTTAGGTGACAAATCTGAGGAACTGTCCCAGATTGAGGTGTCATTAGAGGACTTTTGGAACAAATAGGTAAATTAAACAGTAGTCACCGGGACAAGATGGTATTCACTCAAGAGTTCTGAAGGAACTCAAATGTGAAATTGCAGAACTACTAGCTATGCTATGTAACCTATCATTTAAATCAGCTTCTCTACCAAATGATTGGAGGATAGCTAATGTGACACCAATTTTTTAAAAAGGCTCCAGAGGTGATCCTGGCAATTACAGGCTGATAAGCCTAAATTCAGAACCAGGCAAGTTGGTTGAAACTACTGTAAAGAACAGAATTATCTGACAGAGATGAACACAATTTGTTGGGGAAGAGTCAGCTTGGTTTTTGTAAAGGGAAATCATGCCTCGTCAATCTACCAGATTTCTCTGAGGGAGGTCAACAAGCATGTGCACCAGGGGATCCAGTTGATATAGTGTACTTAGATTTTCAGAAAGCCATTGACAAGGTTCCTCACCAAAGGCTCTTAAGCAAAGTAAGCGGTCATGGGATAAGAGGGAAAGTCCTCTCACGGATCAGTAACTGGTTAAAAGATAGGACACAAAGGGTAGGAATAAATGATCAGTTTTCAGAATGGAGAGAAGTAACTAGTGGTGTCCCCCAAGGGTCTGTACTGGGACCAGGACTGTTCAACATATTCATAAATTATTCTGTAAAAAGGGATAACCAAAGGAGACTGCAAAGAGCTACAAAGGGATCTCACAAAACTGGGTGATTCGTCAGCAAAATGGCAAATGAAATTCAGTGTTGATAAATACAAAGTAATACACATGGAAAGTATAATCCGAACGATACCTATAAAATGATGGGGTTCAAAATAGCTGTTACCACTCAAGAAAAACACGTTGGTGTCATTGTGGATCATTCATACTGCATGAGTCAAAAAAATTAACAATGTTGAGAATCATTAGGAAAAGGATAGATAAGATGACAGAAATATATTGCCTCTATATGAATCTGTATGTGACAGGTAGGGTCACAGACCACCTTGGGACTGCCACCTGATACACTGAGACTACCTCTGAGCCCATTTTCCCTGCCAGCTTGGGACTTCCAGAACCCTGCCTTGTTGAGCCAGACACGCTAGCCTGCTGCAAACACAGACCCAGGTCTGAACCACATCCACCAAAAGCTGCAGACTTAACTGAAAACAGTTTAAGAAGTGCTCCTATCTCTAGCACCCAGACACCCAGCTCCCAATGGGATCCAAACCCCAAATAAATCTGTTGTACTCTGTATAACGCTTGGTCTAGACAGTATTTGGTCCTGCCATGCGGGCAGGGGACTGGACTCGATGACCTCTCGAGGTCCCTTCCAGTCCTAGAATCTATGAATTACACAGGGTTAATTCTCAAATTGTCCGCCCTCTATAACACTGATAGAGAGATATGCACAGCTGTTTGCTCCCCCAGGAATTAATTACTTGCTCTGGGTTAATTAATAAGCAAAAAGTGATTTTATGAAGTATAAAAATTTAAGTGGTTCCAAGTAATAACAGACAGAACAAAGTTAGTTACCAAGTAAAATAAAGCAAAACACGCAAGTCTAAGCCTAATACAGTAAGAAACTGATTACAGATGAAACCTCACCCTCAGAGATGTTCCAATAAGCTTCTTTCACAGACTAGACTGCTTTCTAGTCTGGGCCCAATCCTTTCCCCTGGTACAGTCCTTGTTCCAGCTCAGATAGAAGTTAGGGGATTTCTCATTACTGCAGCCTCCTTTGTTCTGTTCCACCCCCTTACGTAACTTTGGCACAAGGTGGGAATCTTTTGTCTCTCTGGGTCCCCACCCCTCCTTCTAAATGGAAAAGCCCCAGGTTTAAATGGCTATTTTACAACAGAAAAACTTCAAAAACAGACTCCAACAAGAGACTGCTGAGCTGGAATTGATAGGCAAACTAGATACAATTAATTTAGGATTGAATAAGGACTGGGAATGGCTGAGCCATTACAAACATTGAATCTATCTCCCCTTGTAAGTATTCTCACACTTCTTATCAAACTGTCTGTACTGGGCTATCCTGATTATCACTTCAAAAGTTTTTTTTCCTCTTACTTAATTGGCCTCTCAGAGTTGGTAAGACAACTCCCACCTGTTCATGCTCTGTGTGTGTGTGTGTGTGTGTGTGTGTGTGTGTGTATATATATATATATGTTCCATTTTATATGCATCCGAAGAAGTGGGCTGTAGCCCACGAAAGCTTATGCTCTAATAAATTTGTTAGTCTCTAAGGTGCCACAAGTACTCCTGTTCTTTTTGCGGATACAGACTAACACGGCAGCTACTCTGAAACCAGGTTTAAGATGGATTCCAGTACCACGTGACATGGTCACCTGTCCTGTGAAACCCCAAGCCTTCATTCTTCTTGGCCTGATTCACAGGAAGGCTTGCAAGTAAACAGAGCCATCTACAGTCAATTGTCCTGGTTAATGGGGGCCATCAAGATTCCAAACCACCATTAATGGACCACACTTTGCATAATTACAATAGGACCTCAGAGTTGCTTCATATTTCTAGTTTCAGATACAAGAATGATATATTTATACAAATAGGATAACCACACTCAATAGATTATAAGCTTTGTAATGATGCCTTACAAGAGATACCTTACATATTCCAGTTACATTATATTAACACTCATTAGCATATGTTCATAGAATCATATGGAGTGCAACGTCACACTATGGTCTGCCCAGATCTTTTACTGAGTGCAGATCTGGTTCCCCCCCGCCCCCCCAATCTCAAAAAAAGATTGATAGGAATTGGAAAAGGTACAGAAAGGCGACAAAAAATTATTAGGGCTATGGAACAGCTTCTGTTAGGGTGACCAGAATTCCTGATTTTGGGGGCTTTTTTTAAAAATATAGCCACTTATTACCCCCCACACACACACCTCCTGTCCCGATTTTTCACACTTGCTGTCTGGTCATCCTAGCTTCTGTATAAGAAGAAATTAACAACACTGGGACTTTTCAGCTTGGAAAAGAGACAACTAAGTGGAGGATATGACAGAGGTCTATAAAATCATGACTGGCGTGGAGAAAGTAAATAAGGAAGTGTTATTTACTTCTTCTCATAACACAAGGACTAGGGGTCACCAAATGAAATTAATAGGCAGCAGGTTTAAAAACAAAGGGAAGTATTTCTTCACAATGGACAGTCAGCCTGTGGAACTCTTTGCCAGAGGATGTTGTGAAGGCCAAGACTATAACAGGTTCAAACAAAACAAAACAAACACACACAACACTAGATAAATTCATGGAGGATAGGTCCATCAATGGCTATTAGCCAGGATGGGCAGGGATGCAAAACCATGCTCTGAAGTGTCCCTAGCCTCTGTTTGCCAGAAGCGGGGAATGGGTTATCTGTTCTGTTCATTCCCTCTGGGGCCCCTGACATTGGTCACAGTCTGAAGACAGGAGACTGGGCCAGACGGACCATTGGTCTGACCGAGTATGGCCGTTCTTATGTTCTTAGCAAAGCACTGTAACCCCATCAAAATAATAACTTCTCATAACTGCTCATAAATATATCACCCATGTGGTTTGCTTAGTGCAGCAATGACTGGAACAGCTGATTTGTTTTCTGTAAAATATTTGGATCTTTTACAATGCTGTCTACATCATATTGAAACATTTTATCTGCTACCCCAAATAAATAAAGCAACCCCAGAAAAATACACAATGAAAAAGTAAAAAACACATTTTAACCAAAAAAATGTTTTGACAAGTATTTCACAATATTTTAGAGAAGAAAATAGCAGCAATTCATTTAAATGACTGCTTTTCAGAATACATTTCCAATGGGATATGCAGTGAGATTTGAGTTTTATTGCTTTTCTTTTTCTAACATGATCATAGAATATCAGGGTTGGAAGGAACCTCAGGAGGTCATCTAGTCCAACCCCCTGCTCAAAGCAGGACCAATTCCCAACTAAATGATCCCAGCCAGGGCTTTGTCAAGCCGGGCCTTAAAAACCTCCAAGGAAAGAGATTCCACCACCTCCCTAGGTAACACATTCCAGTGCTAACTGATCAAACTCTCCTTCCACTGTCAACAGAATGACCACTTCCATATTGTTTTTTGCAGAGGGCCAGAAACCGTTACTTGCATTGGTTATCAATTACTCATCCAAGTACCGGTAAATTCCTGGGACCACTTGTATGAACAGAAGCTCATTAATGTGCAGAGGGGGGATTCATAATCTGACCACCTTCAAAATCAGGGAAGACATTTGTATTTCTCCCAAACATGTCATCTGCTCTAAGGGCCTAATCCAAAGGTTGTGGAAGTCAGTGGGTATCTATTTACTTTTCATACGATCATATATATAAAGGCCAGAACGCATTGTTGTGATCATCTGATTTGATCTCCATATAACACAGGCCATAGAACTTCCCCAAAATAATTCCTAGAGTATCTTTTAGAAAAGCATCCAATCTTGATTTTAAAAAAATTATCAGTGATGGAGAAGCCATGTCAGGAGTAAGGGCCCTCAGCGAGCCTGCTTACCTGCCAGCACAACCCCCAAGCAGTCTAATGAGTGCAACTGGGCCTCAGTTGAGCCTCCTGATTGACCCAACCACCCAGTTAGCTGAGAGGATCAGGAGAGCTGCTCTTAAGACCAGCAGCAACAGGGCACTGGCCACGTAAAGTATTTGCTGACAGCTGTACTAGTGTCTCCTGCCTTTCCTGATTTGAGGTAACCTGGTTCTGGCCTTTAGCACCGACTCTGGCTTGACCCTTGGTTGTGACATCCAGCCTCTGACACTGGCCCCGACCCTCAGCTCCATTTCCAGCTCCTGACTCCTGCTCTGACCACGAGGCAAAATTACCCTGGCCCTCACAATCCACCATGACTCTTGGAAAGTTGCTCCAATGGCTAATCTCACTGTTAAAAAATGTGTGCCTTATTTCCAGTCTGAATTTGTCTAGCTCCAATTCCAGCCACTGGATCAAGTTAAACCTTTCTCTGCTAGACTGAAGAGCCCATTTTTAAAAAAAAAAAATGTAGGTACCTATAGACTGTAAATGGCCTTTGGATAAGGATCTAATTGAACTCTGCCAAACTTCTCATTCATACACTGGGATGATTGCATTAATAGATTAAGGCCAGAAAGGACTATTATGATAGTCTAACTTCCTGCATAGAATGGGCCATCACTATGTGATTTCTACATCAAGCCCATAACTTCTGGTTGAGCTGGTCACATCTCTTAAAGATATCTAATCTTGATATAAAGAATTCAAGTGTTGAAGCATCTACATCCCTAAGTAAATTGGGTTAATTACACTCATTGGATGGATGGGTTGGGTGGAGAGAAAAAGTGCACCTCCTAGTCAGAATTTGTCTAGTGTCAGCTTCCAGTCATTGAATCTTGTTTTGCCTTTGTATGCTTCCATTAAAGAGCATCATACTAATATAAATCATCTTTCCATGTAAGTACTTGTGGATCGATCAAGTCTTGGATAAAATAAATTAACCTTAAGTTTGTCATTAGAAAGCATGTATTCCAGACCTTAATCATTCTTGTAGCTCTTTCTAGACCTTTTCCAGTTTGTTACCGTTGTCTTTAAAGTGCCCGGACACAGTGTTCCAAAATGACCAAAGTGACCAAGCTAATGCCACAAACAGTGATAATACCACCTCCCTAATATTCTCCCACTTATATTTCCAAGGATCACATTTGCTTTCTTATCCATCCCATCATGCTAGCAGCTGATGTCCAGTTGGGTTTCCCTCATGGCCCATAAAGCAGGGCCATATAAAATGGATGGATTTAATAATTAATAATTATTATCTTAGATACTTCATCTTTCATTTTTTAAATTTATTTACTGGTCTCTAAAATGTAGACAAGATACATATACATCACTAAGAGCAGTGAAATAACACTTGACATCCCCTTCTTTGTAAATGGTTTGAATGTTTTTGGCATGTGACCTGCTTTTAGACAAACATCAGTGCACTTGAACTGTAATGTGAATATGTAAATTAATATACATATCACTGGTGCTTGCTCACACACTGTGGATGCTGGTATTAAAGACATTCAAACTACTCCTGATATGCTAATTTGCATGTACCAGCCATTGCTACTCAAGTGAGGGTGTGAAACAGAAGCCAAAAAGAAAAAAGCTGCTTGTTTTAAACATCTATTAGAAAAAAATCCTAAGTTTAGCCAGTTTTTAAAAAACATAGAGAAGCCTCTCTAACAGTTGTGAAGTGACTTGGAAAAAAAAAATGATGGGAAGCAACTGGGGGGCTGGTATTGTTGAAAACTTGAAAGCAGAAGGAAAGGCTGTGGAAATACAGCAGTGAATTGCTACTTTCAAAGCTGCAAAAAGAAAAGGTAAATATATCTACCGCTGACTATAGATCCTGCACTGTGGAGAAAATTTGATTGAAACAACCAGCAGTTTGGGGTTGCTCAAGGTTCTGCTGTGTGGAAATGTGGATGTAAAAAGGACTTCCTGACTTCTGTGCAGGTACTTGCAAAGAGAAGAGAAGAATGTTTTCTAAAGAACGTTTTCATTTTGCCTGCACAATGCACATCTACTGGAAATGGATATTGTCTTTCATCTAAGCTTTTCTCCATTAAATTGCATGCTTTTTACAGAAGGATTCAGTAATTGGAAACCACGCGCTTACCATGTGATCCAGACCACTCTGTAGAACTGACCTGCCCTTATCAGTAACCACTCCACCAATATGCGTCATCTGCAAAGTTTACAAGCAATGACTTTCAAAGTTTCTTTGAGATTGGTAGATATCAAATTGCACTGGGTCAGTAGCAGATCCCTGAGGGACCCCAAGAAAAATGTCCCCATTGGATGATAATTCCCAATTTACAATTACTGTGAGATCTATCAGTTATCCAGATTTAATCCATTTAATGTAGGTAGGCTTGGCAGAAATCATTTTTTTCTAATTCAAACAAATGTTTATTTAAGCATTTTTTTTCAATTTTTATCAATTTAAATGTTCACAATTGTGGAAAATTATGGGGAGTCAGGCAATGGGAGGGATCAAACAATTATCTAGTCATAATAGATAATGCTATTCAAAAGATTAGTTTTATAACCAAATACAAGTTGTCAACATCACATGGCAAAAATATATGAAGTACGGTAAATAGCCTTAAAATCAAACCCTAATACACTTCCACTTGTAAATTTCTATTATCAATGGAAATATTTTGTGAGTTTCTATGTGTGGTAAAAATCAATATTTACTGGGTGGCGGGGGGAATCTAATCCTTCCAAGCCTAAGTATGGGCTATGTTGATTTTGTATAATTCTAATTTTTTTAATCGGCATGTAACATGACACTAAGCCCAATACCTTACAGAAGTCTAAAGATAACTTGTGACACAATGTACTTAATCAACAAAACAAGTAATCTAATTAAAAAAAAAATCAAGTTTGCTTGACAAGACCTATTTTCAACAAAAACATATTGATTGGTATTAATTATGCTACCATCTTTAATTCTTTATTGATTGCATCCCAGGTCATCCCATTTTCTATTGTTAACTCTCATATTTGGTAGTTTTCATTGGATCCCAGTTCCTTCAGTCATTGTGATTACATGTAAATCTCACCTTAATTTGTTTTTTCAAGCTGAAGTTCTAGCCCTCATGATTGCAGGGAAAGCTTGACAACATTACTGACCTAAGTGTAACTCAAACACTCAAAAAAAAAAACCAAGACAGATTTAAAAAAGAAAAGAAAAGAAAAAGCCCACACACAACATTGCTGAGATTAAAAAAACCTCAAGACTTTTGGGGCGCCCCAACTCATGTTTTGTGTTGTTAATATTGTGTTTCTACAACACTCGTCGGGCTGTGGTGCAAGCAGGAGCTATGAGTACAGAACTGTGCCTGGTTGCAACAGAGTTAAATATTTTATTAATAACCTGGAAGTGAGACAAGTCCAGCATTACTTCTGGATGTAGTGCAACCGTCTGTAGTGACTGTTTAAGGCTCTTCAAGGCCACCCCTAGCTATGGCATCTAGCTGCCTCAAAATAAGTAAACAGACACACCTGTTGGTCTTTACTTAGAGACCAAAACAGTTGCAACATTAGGGCCAGATTCTTCTCTCAGTCATTCCGCTGTGAGGGCCAGTCTACCTTCCCTTGAATTCAATGGAAACATTCCCTTGGTCTGCAATGGATTTAGGGCCTAGTCCAATTCCCATGGAAGTGAATGGCATCACAATAGAGTCAATAATCAGAACCTGACCCAAAGCACTATTTCTCAACCTGGGATTGCAGCCGCTTTCATCAATCTCCTTACACTCATCAGCACTGCCACCCACTCACTTACCAGCAGCAGCCAGAGTTCTTCTAGCCTGTACCTATACTCAACAGTACCCAGCCTGATCCCGCTCTCTCCCTCAATCAGCAGCACACATGCTTACATGTTTAATCGTTTATTTTATATTTACTGTATAAAATACCCATATTAATTGGAGTGCATTTGCTGTAATAGAAGTCAGCACAAAACTTAGAAATAAAACAGCTACAAAGGATTGTGTGATAGTAGCACAAAATACTGCAGGATTTAGGATGTAGCAAGAAAAGCCACAGAGACTTTTTAGGAACATAGGAATTGCCACACTGGATCAGATTCGTGGTCCATCTAGTCCAGTAGCCTGTCTCCAATAGTGCTCAGCACCAGATGCTCCAAAGGAAGGTGCAAGAACTCCTCAGTAGGCAGATATGGGATAATCTGCCCTTCCTTCTCCAATTTAGGTCCCATCCAGGGCTCTAGTACCCTGAAACATGAAGTTGAATATCCCTTCTAAAATATCATGAATTATGATAACTCTGATATCCATGCAAGTGTCCAGTCCTTTTTGAATCTTGCTAAGTTCTTGGCCTCAGTGACTTCCCGTGGCAATGCGTTCCACAGCCTCATTTCGTGTGGGTGTGTGAGAAAAATTCCTGTGATCTGTTTTGAATTTGCCATCTTAATTTCATTGACTGTCACCTTATCCCTGTGTCATAACACAAGAACAGTAGTAGTTCCAGATCTGCTTTCTCTATATCATTCAGTTTATGAGGTAATCTCCTTTCCAAGATTACCTATCATCTTCTTATGAGTTTTTCCATATCCTTGTTCATTCTTGTCATTCTTCTCTGAACCCCTCTAATTCTGCAATATGAGGAAAACCAGTACTGCACACTGTTCCTGATGACACTGCACCATTGGCTCTTATGACTTTGAGGACACAGGTGGAGAAAAATTGAGAACCCTTAAACTGAATGATCCAGTAAGATAAATTAAAATAAACGGAACACATGATTAAATAGACACTACAGCTAAACATTTGTTTTCTTAAGGTGAAATAACCTTTATGAAACCAAAGTAAGGGTTATCTCCAAACACTGAGTAACTGATAGGAAACCAAAAAGAAAAAGCTCTTAAAATACAAGTTTTTTTTTTTTTTTTAAATCTGGCAGCCTTGTCACTTGCACCAATGAGTCTGCTTGTATGTAAGTTGATCTCTCTATCATCAATCAAATACAGTAACAAAGTCAAAAGGCAAGTATCTACAGTAACCCTCTTCCCAACTATTACGATTAAGGTAATTGTAAATTTAACACAACAGGGGTTTATTAAGAAGAAATAGAGAAAATGACCAGCTAGAAATCATCAAAAATAGTATTTCTCACTTTGACAGCAAAAGGTAAAGTAGCTTAAGGTCTGACAATACTTGACACCACTCGGTGGGTAATTGTGGACACTGTAAAAGCTCTTTATGAAGCTGGGAACTGATGTCAGTAAATAAAGTGGTTAACCCCAGCAAAGGAGAAGTTCACTTTGGGGAAAAAAGTTATCAGAAAAATATTTTGGTGCTCTGATAAAGGCAAAAAGTGTCAGGTAAGATTAAAATGTATTGTGGGATGTCATTATTTCAGGGGGGAAAGGGGAGGTAAAAAAAATGTCCTTGCAATGTCACATTTCAAAGATGGGGAGGTGGAGAGTCAGTCTCCTGTACAAAGGTGTCTGATGTATCATACAAGTGGTCGAACTGGTTTCCACATGACGCTGGATTTAATGTGCACTTTGAGCTATATTCAGAGCTGGTACTTTTATCCCAGCATACACATCTTACTCAAACTTGATAGTCTGTGGGTAGTTATGAGGTGTGTTGTGCTTGTGCCTTTACAGAACTGTTCTAAGCAGGCTGCCCTGTATAACAAAATGCTTTCATGCTTTGGAGACAATAAGGAAAATGGCCTAAATGCAATTCAGTCTTGATATTCATAAAAATCCATAGCTCTTGCCTTCTACAGCAGAGAGCAGTTTTGGTTTGGTCTTCCCTGAATAATTTTTGAAGATTATTTTTTAAAGAAATCAACTACATTATGGAAATTTAATTCCAGCTTGATGAAAACTGATCTACATGACAAATGAATTCATGAAGCTCAGTGTGCATTTGTAAGATAAAAGCCTTCACCTGACCATGGGGGAAGCTAGTCTTTTGCAGAAAGATAAAAAGGAAAAAAAATACAGCTCACTCTCTCTCCGCACTGAAAGGTTAAGATTAGAAACACTTCAGACAGTCTACCTCCTACTGGATGGAAGAAGAGCAGCCTACACTAAAAAGGAAGTAATAGCAAACAGCAATGGTAACTTTTACAAGGAGACCCTTGTGAGTAATTGCAAGTGATGGCTATTTCAACATCACCCTGAATTAATTTGTTATACATAGTTTGTGTTCTTTGTCATCCCAAATCAGATACCTTATACATAAATGGTGTTTATTGAAGCCTGGCTAAAAAAGCCAAACTATTCCAAAATTTGCTATTATGAATGCGTGTGTAGCACAAAACATGCTGTGCTGCTGAAATACCTTGTACGGTAATAAGAGGTTGCAGTGTTTTGCTTGCTCCAGATGATTACCCAGAGAATACTTTCAAATAATTTGAAATGACGAGTCTTCAGTTTTTTAAAAATGTTTGCATCTGTTCAGATATTCATCTGTTTGCTTTGTCTTGTGGTGAAAACACAAGTGGACGGTAATATTTAATGTCATCCTTTGGACACAGCACTACATAACTCATGCCCAAGTAAAGCATTTGCCTTTTTAAAAGGGCCTGCATTCATTTTCTATAACTGGTTTGTTATTGAAACTGAACAATCAACAGGTTTAAACATCAATTCATCAAACCTTCTTATCCAAAACAAACTGCAAGCAAGACAGTGCAGTCTTTTGAAATTGAATTCTTTAGTACTAGGTCACTTAACAGAGGGAATTTAAGTCGTTTCTATATTTGAGGTACAGTGCTTCCATTTGCCTTTTAGAGCTCATTTTATCAGGCACTGTTTTGTTTGCATGTTAAGTAGATCAGCAGGAGACCTCTGCTGAAAAATTCACACATACAATGAAATCTGACTTTCTGCAACCTCCTGGAAAGTAAAACAAAAAAAACCAACGCACAACTGTTCAGTTTGGATCATTTGACCAGGCAAAGACGCAGCGCTTACAGCAAATACTCTTAGCACGGTTCTTTAGGATGGGAACTCCAGCTTGTTTGTTAAAGTGCACATAGGCACCAACTCTATGGGTGCTCCAGGATTGGAGGGGGGGAGTGGGTGCTCAGCACCCACTGGCAGCCCCGATCAGCTCCTCCCGCTCCATACCAGCACCTCCCCCCACTGCAATCAGCTGTTCAGCAGTGTGTAGGAGGCATTGCGGGGAGAGAGGAAAGAATGGGGGCAGGAAGAGACAGGGGTTTAGGGGAAGAAGTGGAGTGGGGGCAGGGCCTGGGGCAGCACCCCTCAGGAATGCGAGAAGTCAGCACCTCTGAAAGTGCATGTGGAAGGAAATGTTTTGCCCAGTTTGGTGGCCTTTGGGAAATGGACTTTTTAGGATCTAGTGGGCATGTGCCCATGTCAAAATACACCTCTCCCTCCCCCTGGTACTTTTACTGTCCAAGGACTGAACTGACTAGAAACTATCCTAGAGATAGTTCCTTTAAACTACAAGGGCAGTGTTTCAAATATACCAGAATGATTGATGTAGATTTATACTCTTGGTTTGATAAATGTTCTTCAGTGCAGTAGAGTGGGAGTTGCTTACTGTACCATTATTACTTGCTGTGGTCTAATTAGTTTAGAGAAAACCTATTGAGGGAGTCAGCTAAGCAGAAGCTACACTTTGCATAGAATTTTTTTTTTTTTTTTTTTTGAAGAAGCAGATTGAACTTCTTATGAGCTCACTCATTTTTCACTATTTCAAGTTCTATTTATTTATTTTTAGCAGTGAATGTTAGCTACCACTAACAATCTGACAGATTCTATTCTGGTAAGGGGGGGGGGGAATATATTGTCTTTACATTATATAATGCAAGATATGCTATATTAGCTTGTTAAACAATTAGATTTTGTAAGATATTGCAAAGATTTTCTTCCACTCTGGACTAGTAAGTAATAGAAATCCTATGAGTATCTGATCTGGTTTCAAAGAAGCCTCCAAGTCTTCCTATGTTTATCTCAAGTGACTCACATCATTAGAAATAAATGAATAATTCATTTTTTGGTTTGGGGGCAAACTGAGATATTAAACAATTTTTTTTTTAACCTGAAACTGAATATTTTGGGGTTCTCTCCCCCATGAAAAAAAAAATTGTTCAGGTCAAGTGAAATGTTCAGACATGTTGAAATATGCCATTTCACTTTTTTCCCCTTTGTTTTTATTTGGCCAAAATGATTTTTTGAATTCAACCCAAATTGGAAAATAGTGTCAGTTGACCTGGAATTACATTTTTTTCCAGCACGTTTATTAAAAAAAATTGACCAAGCCCCCCCCCCAAACAAACAAACAAACAAACACCACTACTTACCCAGCCCTACTCACCATTGGTTTATTTTTGGGAATGCTTACAAATGCTATAATCTAACTGGTGCATGTATACATTGATGAAAATCTTCCATGTCCTCTAGATCAATGTGACCTCTAACTATGAAACAATGTTGCTCAGTAAGCATTCAGCAGTGTGTGTGTGTGTGGGGGGGGGGGGGGGTTGCTCCCTTTTATGGACCCAGCCAGCCAGCTAGCTATAAAATCCCTCTTAATAGCTGTTCTCAACTTGCTTTATCTGTAAAGGGTTAAAAGTCACTGCTATGCATAGGTAAAAGGAAGTGAGTGGGCACCTGGCCAAAAGAGCCAATGGGAAGGCTAGAACTTTTTAAAATTGAAATAAGACTACCTTTTTGTCTGTCTGTTGTTGTTCTCAGGGAGAAGCAGACAGGGAGCAGCGATGCTGTAAGAAGCTTTGGGTCAGGTATGGAAAATCATCGGTATCATACCTAGAAACTACTCATTTAAAATCCCAGATATGCAAGTAAATCAGGAAAGGTCTAGGAAGATGCAATCATCTATGGTGGCCTTTAACCTTAGTCTCATCTCAAGCTCTTTCCACCTATGGAATGCTCTCTGGTGATTTGCTGCCCTATCATGGCATGCCAGATTTCTAGCCAGATTTTTCCAGTCCTTTGTTCCTGTAGAACCCAATGTGGCTGGAACCTTAGACTGGAAGAGTTTGTAATAAAAACTGTATGCAGCATTCTGGGTTTTTGAGTACATAAGCCATGGCCTCTCCACTTTGTCACCATTGGGGATTTCACGCCAGTAATATGTTGAAAATAGAAGTTTCCATCCATTGTCTTTGGGGAACATGAAGTTTTTCACTTGCTGTGGCCTATGCAGTACAAGGAAGTCCCTCAGGCTACTGCTCAAGTGGGCCCACAGTCCTGGATCATCTAGACTTAAGGAACTAAACTCAGCAGCAACTGTTTCTTGCGCCTCCACCACACTCTTCTCTGATCTACATTTGAGATGGAGATGTGGATGCTGCAGTAGCTGTCAGGTCACCTGCATGCTGACTAACTGGAAGATCAGGCATCTCCTCACCACTCACATCCTCACTGGGGCCAGAAGGCTCACCGTGAATATTTGTGTCTATGTATCTCAAGAGAGCTCCTTCCTGGTTAGATAGAAAAGCTTCCTTTGCTCTTTCTTTCTCTGAATGCTGCCCCAGAGGGGCATTTTCTTCTTTCACTCATGACTTCTGTTCTGTGCCAGCTATAGTGGCTCTCAGCTCTCATTTGAAGGGTACAAATAAGCAGGCTGGTAGCAGGGCCTGAGTGAGGGAAGATATCAGTGTCTTAAGGGCCTAACTGGCTCCCGCTACTTCAGTTGACTGCCTGTTCTCCTCAAGTGAGTTCAGGGAAGCAGCAGGAAACTGGAAGCTCCCTGAGAAGCTGGTGTTAATCAGTCCAGGCTCGTGGGGGTGCTAGAGAGGTACATAAGAGGCTCCTCCTCCTCTCTCTCCCTGCAGTTCCTGCTGTTTTCTGTTATTCCCTCTGACTTTTTCTCCTGCCTGCCTGCTATGTCTCTTGTGCCCTCCTTCCTCAAGCACAGCACTCCACCATGTCTGTGCATCTAGAGCAGAGAGAATACATATGCACCACCAGCAGACACAATTTTCTACACTCTGGGTCCTAGTGGCGCCCCCCCCCCCCAGTCTGGCACCTGAGGCGGCTGCCTCAGTTCGCCTCCTGGTAAGGCCAGCTCTGACTCGAAGTGCCAGAGTGGGGAATCTGCCTTGAGAAGTACAAACACATGCATTATATTGAATGTGTGGGGGTGAGGTGGAGTTTAATAAGAGTGACAGAGGCAATATGGTGTTGACTATCTTTTATTGGAACTGAGAGGAGGAAGTTCTGGGGGAGAGGGATTCAGCAGGCAGTGTCTCATCATTCCAGGCACATGGTTGCGTAGGCCATTGACCTTACATCACAATCATGGATAGCTCAGTGTTGAAGTCTGTTGCAACATACCCTATCCTCAAGTGAAAGGTGTGGATAACTGATGTATAAATCAGACGTGGCTTTCATTTTAGACAATTTAAAAGTTATTTAAAAATATTCTGGGAGTGTAAGAGCAGATGTGAATACAATAAAAAATAGTAACAAATAGTGGGCCACCCTCCTCATAGCCTCTATCAGTTTCTAAGAGCTTAACCAGTATCTTCTCCAGGTTGAGTGCATGTTAGCTAGGTCCTTTATCTCTAACAGATACAGGGGGACCAGCAAAAATATTACTTTCCAGCCTTGATGAGAAGGAGATTTACAGCTGAATACAGTTGACATCATAACCTCAGACTCTCCCGCCAAGCATCTGTCTACCCCATCCCAGTGGTCCCCATAATCAGAGGAATGACAACTGGACACTGTGGACTTCACAACCAGCGATCAGAGTGCTAAGCTGATCTCAAACCCAATAGTGCTCAAACTCAAATCAAAACTTTCAATCCCAAGAGAGAAGTAGGTGGATTTGGAAAAATTCATTTGCCTGTCTTTACATCAGACTAATGCAGACATGCAAACACCGGTGGTATTTCAGTTGCCAAAACAATCACACTTCAGTTTGTAACAGTAAATTTGGATGCTTTATCTGTATGTATCTCCCATTGTATCGGAAAAGGATAGCAGCTTTCACTCCCAGGATTAAAACACTATGACCAATTATTAAAACAAGTGTTTAACATTGGCATTTCAAATAGCTGATGTGCTTTTTGTAATTGCTTTGCCTATTCAGTGGAATGCTGTCATCACTTAGGCCCGCTGGTGCATAAATTTACTAACATCATGCAAATGCACTATTTGTAATAAAACTGACTAATGAACTTTAAAGGCCAATTATTTGTACATGTCTGCTGGCTTAGGGTAGAGCTAATCATGTATCATTCAGATTTACAGTTATGTGTTTGCGGTAGTGCAATTTTAATCACTCTAATCTATGCTTTGATATGCATCATGGGTTTAGATACTTATGAAAACTGAATACAAGGACAGAAAGCTACCAGATTTACAGACTTTCAATTGTTCTCTGAATATTTGTTTTCCTAATGTAGTTCCCATAAATAAATTCAAACACAACTGGACCAAATTGGCCCAGTATGGAACAGCTGGAGCTTCTTTCTTCTGCATTAGCTTTCCTAGCTCTGCTTCAGTGTGTATGGATCAGTGTGGGAGGAAAAGCCTAATTTACAATCTTGACAATGCAAGGAAAAAGTAGTATAAAATACAAGCTTATTAGTACTGGGAGCAAAGATTGCACACTGGTCGAAGACACAATTCAGAGCCAGATTCTCCTCTCACACCTCTTTTAGGGAAACTCCACTGGCTTGAATGAAGTCACTACTGATTTACACTGATGAGAGAGCCCCTAGGTCTATCCTTGGCTCTGCTAATGACTTTTTAATGACCTTGGGAAAGTTCCTTAACTTTCTTATGCTTCGTCTTACCCATTGTAATACTTAACATCAGTGGAGGTTGTGAAGCTTATTCTTGCAAAAGCTTAATTATTAAGATCCTTGAATAAGAGGCAAAGTATTAAACAGTGGATGCATGTGTCACTAGCAGACATGCCCTCACTTTCTAATATTGTTCCCCCAATTGCATCAAAATGAACAATTGGAAAATATTTTTAAAAAATTAACACCTAGAAGAAAGCTGTCACATTAGTCCCCTTGCTCACTACTCATTCTATCGCTCTGCCAAAATCAGTTAGCAGTCCCACTCCTGTGAAGGTTGCTGCTGTGAAAGCTTGTCACCTAGTTGATGCTGTATGCAGTGGCACTGGAGTCCCCAGAAAAAAAAAAATCTTTAAAAGAACACTTTGTTAATGTCACTACTGAAAACTCATTAGAAAAATCACTGCTAAGAGTAAATGACTTCTGTCTGTGTACCCCTCTCTCTCATTCCTCAGAGCCTAGTACTGCCATTGGGAATAAGGCAAGTACAAGAATCTGACATGTTGTCATAATAGAAAGACTCAAAGAGCTTTTCAGGTGTGAGCTAGGGGAAGTGCTAAACCATTATATATTTTCTGCCTTGCAAAGAATGTTGATTCCAATTTAGGAGGTGGAAAGAAGTGGGAATTAATGCTACAGATTTGACTAGAGCCCAATCTCCAAGAATAAGCTAGAGAAGAGAACTCAGATGAAAAATGTAATTGGCTCTTTGAAAGAGCCCCAGATAAGTGGGGAACCAAACCCCAATAATACACAAATCAAGGGGTGCTCTTATTCCGTGGGAATTAGACCATGACAGAGTCTTGCATAGACAATTATGTCTCTCCCTTTCTTGCCATGTCTCTATTTGGGGTCAGCAACTATTTTAGCCTTCTTCCAGAACATGATTTTATGCCAGGCTGTCATGCAGATGGATCTCTCCGAGATCCGCTGATATCCAGTCCATAAACCAAGTCTTCTGGTCTCCCCATTGGTTGTCTTTTGTCCACAGTTCTTGCATGAGCCACCCTACTAATATAAACTCTCCGATCTCCTCTGGATATGCCCAGAAACTTAGCCTAGCCTCCCTAAAATAGTCTTCAGTTGGAGCAATCCACATTAGGCTCCTTACAACCTCATTTTGTTTCCTATCATGATCATTTGACCATCTCAACATCTTTATTTCAATGGTGGAGAGGTTACGGGTTCCCTTTCTTGTGGCTGGCTAAACTGTTCTGTACCTAAAATGGGTCAAATTACAGTTTTATGCACTGTACCTTTTAACTTTATTGGTATCAGGGGTCCCACCTTTTGCACCACACAGCCTTAGTGCTAGGCCACGCATATCTCAGGAGGGCACCATCATCAGCAACCATTGATCCTAGATATTTAAGTTTTCACTCTAAGCTCTCTGCCTGTGATATCCTCGGTGGTGAATCCTCCTCCCTCATTTATAGCCTTGCTCTTACCAGTGTTCACTCTAAGCCCAGCCCACTTACAATTGTACTGCCACTGTTCAAAGTTGACTTGCAGGGTCTCACGAACTTCTGCACACGTCACTAAATCATCAACTAGCAGAATGTTCCAAGGTGGATCCCTTCATATATTCTTACATATCATATCCATGACAACCACAGACAAAAAGGAGCTCCACGCTGATCCCTGCTGTAGGCTGACATTTACTGGAAATTTTCTACTGCAGCTCCATTTAGTTTTCACTATAGCAATCACACCACTATACCTATCCTGGATAAGATGGGCCATGGGTGGCAGGTTGAGCCCCACTTCAGGGAAGCTATCCCCTGGCTCTGCCCCTTTAACCCCCCCCCCCCCCCACACACACACACAGCTGGAGCCCTGAGCACAACCCCGACCGGAGGAGCCTTCGGCTGGCCGAAGCC
Source organism: Trachemys scripta elegans (assembly GCF_013100865.1). Lineage (NCBI taxonomy): Eukaryota > Metazoa > Chordata > Testudines > Emydidae > Trachemys > Trachemys scripta. Next base: position 176,079,057 of record NC_048300.1, read on the forward strand.
ATGAGCACTCCTCCCCCCGCCGCCTGGCCGCGCTGTGCCTTCCCAGAACCTAAGCTGCCCCGGGAAAAGCAACTTGTCCAGAAGAAGCTTTTGATATGCCCCATGCAGGTTCCAGGGCAGCTGAGGATGTGATTTGGAGTCCACAGAGATTGATGATGAACCCAGGAAACTGAATAGCACGTAAAGCCTCCTCAGCTGCCCCAGAACCTGCATGGGGCATAATAAAGCAACCCCCACTCCCCGCCAAACCCCACAAGCAGGGATCCAGTGGCAGCTCTCTATTCTACCTTCTGCCCATGAGATGGGCATATCCTTCTGTCTAGGGTGACCAGAGAGCAAGTGTGAAAAATCAGTACAGAGGGTGGGGAGTAATAGACACCCATAGAAGACAAAGCCTCAAATATCAGGACTGTCCCTATAAAATCAGGACATCAGGTCACCCTACTTCTGTCACATCTCTTCATCATAAACTCCACCAAATTAGTTCTCTTGGTACATGACTGCCTTCTCCAAGTCCACAAAGACCATACCCAGTTGCCATCTCTTTTCTCTGAACTTTTCTATGAGGATTTGCAATGCCAATATGGCTTCAATTATGTCTATGTATGACTAGAGATTTGTTTTGAGGTAGTGTTAGAACACTTCTACTGATATGAAACAAACATAACAAGGATGAACAGGAACACTGACTCCAATCCCTCCTTTCAAACGGAACCCCCAGGGCCAGGGCCGGCTTTAGGAAGTGCGGGGCCCAATTTGAACATTTTCGGCGTAAAAAAAAAAAAAAGCCTTTCATTTCTTCCATGTGTTATTTACTTTCCATAACTATATAATATATAATTTTATTATTTATGTACATTGCATCATATATGCTGTTGATCAGTTATTAAGGAGCTCCGTTTCACAAGTGTGGGTCCCTGCCACTGCCACTCCTTGCAGATGTGGTGTGCACATGTGTGGGTCCCAGCTGCTCCCTGACACTCTCATTGAAGCAGGTTGTAGGGTTACTGCCCTGGGAACTGCAGGGCACCAGTGGACATGGGGCTGGCTGGAGGTAGGGTCTGGCTGCAGGCAGGGCAAGGGGTGCTGGGCTGGCTGGAGATAGGGGTGTGTGGAGCGGGCTGACTGGCTTCAGGAAGGGTCACAGGTGGGTGTGGCAGGGGTTGGCAGGGCTGGAGACAGAAGAGTGCAAGACTGCCTGGCTTCAGACAGGGGGGTGCAGCAGGGGTTGGCTGGAGCCCCAGCCCTTTAAATAGCCCCTGCACCCCCACTATCCTAGGGCTCTGGGGGCTATTTAAAGGGCCCGGGGCTCCCCTCCTTCTACTGCCCCGGCCCTTTAAATAGCTGCGGGAGCCCTGGGGAAGTGGCGGGGCTCCAGCGGCTATTTAAAGGCCCAGGGTGGTAGAGGCAACAGGAGCCCCGGACTTTTTAAATAGCCCCTGGAGCCCTGCAGCCCTACCCCAGGGCTCCAGCAGTGGGGCTCTGGTGGCAATTTAAAGGGCCTGGGAGCCCCAGGCCCTTTAAATTGTCCCCTGGGGAAGCCAGGCCACGCCGGTACCGTACTGGGGCGTGGGCACGGGGCCCTCTTAGGGGTGGGGCCCAATTCAGGGGAATTGGTTGAATTGGCCTAAAGCCGGCCCTGCCCAGGGCTTACCCAGTGGGTGAACACTTCAGCCTCCAGCCACATTCCTCTCCCCTTTTATTCAACATCCATACAAAGGGTACGTCTTCACTACCCACCGTTTCGGGTTAAGACGCAATATATCGATCCCCGAACGCGCTCACCATCGACTCCGGAACACCACCAGAGCGAGCGGCGGTAACACAGTCGACGGGGGAGCCGCGGCTGTCGATCCCACGCCGTGTGGACCCCAGGTAATTCGATCTAAGATACTTTGACTTCAGCTATGCGAATAGCATAGCTGAAGTTGCGTATCTTGGATCGATCTCCCCCCGCCCCCCACAGTGTAGACCAGCCCAAAGACATTGGAAGAGATTATACAACATTACAGGTTCAAGTACCAGCAGTACATGGACAGCCAGCCAGCCTTGTATTTCTTTACTGTCAAATCATAAAAGCAACAAGTTATACTATGCCAGTATGTGGAAGCTATGAGCAGCAGCATGAGAAACAGCTGATAGAACAGACCCCAGGCAAGATAGAGGCTAGACTGAATGTCCTTTATTTTGAAGCTCCAAGCAGTTTAGATAAATAATAATAATTAGGAAGGATTATATTTGTATTAAGATAATGTTCTTAGGCCCCAGTCAAGCTTGGAGCCATCGCATGCTAGGTGGTAAAGAAGCAAAACATTCAGTCTTGTCTTAGATCAGTGGTTTTTAACCTTTTTTCCTTTGTGGAGTCCTAAAAAAATTTCGAATGGAGGTGCGAACCTCTATGGAAATCTTAGGCATTGTATGCGGATCTCTGACAGTCCACAGACCACAGGTTGAAAATCACTGTCTTAGATTATTAAAAATTTGGAACAAACAAGCAACCTACAAAAGTAGAAGATTTTCAAACATATACAGTTTTAATATCCATATAGACAGTTGGTAAGTGTACTGAAGTGCCAATTCTTTTGAGGTTTCCCCATTAGTAATTTTGGAATAGCAATATACCATTCACAGCCTAACCCCTTTACCTTATATATTTACAGCCAAATTCTTATCCCTCATGCAATTTCAGACTTCGAACAAGGGACTCACTATGGTTTGTGGAAATCCTTTCCCTCCCCCAACATACAGCCACTTGATGTTTGCTATTTTAGCCTCTCAGAGGCAGTAATGTGCCAAGACAACGCAACCAGTACTTCCCCTAAGCACTAATGTTACTACTAGTTAACAAGTTAATGGATGCACTAATATTTCCTTCTACCATAAGTCTTCAGTATATGCATCAAAAGACATCCATGCTCTCATTCCTATAGGCAGAGCTTAAAGTGAATTAAAATAAATGCCAAGCTTCATGTGCCAACAATTGCTGAACTTAGAGTCAACAATAGTGATGCTTCTGATTACCTAAAATCTATTTTTTGAATTAATAAAGGTTTTTTTTTGACACATTATCCATCAGAAACAATACAGATAAATGAATGTACATTAGATTTATTTTTTCTTAACAATAACAAAGAAAAAAAACCACCCACTCATCACTTTCTTTTTTGCCCTGGGAGAAACGTTGGTTTATTTTTCTGCTCAGTGGTTTTCTTTGAATGGTTCATTCTACTCAGACTCAAGTAAAAGATTTTACAAAAGAAAGAAAAACAACAAATGTTGGTATTATTATGAAGGCTCCAGAGTGGACATCAGTGAGTACCCTGAAGGTATAAAATGGCCTATTAGTTTTGTGGTTAATAGTTTAGAGCTACAGTAGGGCATAATTAACCTATTTAAAGTATGGTTTCTTATTTTAGGCTCTCCTTTACTTTTTCAGAAAAAAAAAATTGTCACACAGTGTAACAGCATCTTATGTTCCCACAGGAGAGTCCTCTAAGACAGTCATGACCCCATCCATAAGAATGTAGCATAAAAAGATAAGAAGGTCTATGCTGGGTCAAACCAAAGGTCTATATAGCCCAGTATCCTGTCTTCCGACAGTGGCCAATGCCAGGTGCCCCAGAGGGAATGAACAGAACAGGTAATTATAAAGTGATCCTTCCCCTGTCGCTCATTCCCAGCTTCTGGCAAACAGAGGGTAGGGACACCATCCCTGCCCATCCTGTCTAATAGCCATTGATGGACCTATCCTCCATTAATTCATCTAGTTCTTTTTTTAACACTGTTATAGTCTTGGTCTTCACAACATCTTCTGGCAAAGTTTCACAGGTGGACTGTGTTGTGTGAAAAAAATACTTCCTTTTGTTTATTTTAAACCTGCTGTCAATTAATTTCTTTTGATGACCTCTAGTTCGTGTTATGAGAAGGAATAAATAATGCTTCCTTATTTACTTTTTCCACACCAGTCATGATTTTATAGACCTCAATCATATTTCCCCCCCTCAGTTGTCTATTTTCCAAGCTGAAAAGTCCCAGTCTTATTAATCTCGCCTCATATGGCAGCCGCTCTATATCCCTAATCATTTTTGTTGCCCCTTTTCTGAACCTTTTCCAATATATCTTTTTTTTGAGATGGGGCATCCACATCTGCATGCAGTATTCAAGATGTGGGCTACCATGGATTCATATAGAGGCAATATGATATTTTCTGTCTTATTATCTATCCCTTTCCTAATAATTCCCAACATTCTGTTTGCTTTTTTGACTACGGTTGCACATTGAGTGGATATTTTCAGAGAACTATCCACAATGACTCCAAGATCTCTCTTGAGTGGTAACAGCTAATTTAGACCACATCATTTTATATGTATAGTTAAGATTGTGTTTCCAATGTGCATTTCTTTGCATTTATCAACACTGAATTTCATCTGCCAGTTTGTTGCCCAGTCACCTAGTTTTGAGAGATCCTTTTATAGCTCTTTGCCATCTGCCTGGGATTTAACTATGTTGAGTAGTTTTGTATCACCTGTGAATTTTGCCACCTGACTGGTTACCCCTTTTTTCAGATCATTTATAAATATGTTGAATAGGACTGGTCCCAGTACAGACCGGTGGAGGGAACACTACTATTTACCTCTCTCCAGTCTAAAAATGGAACATTTATTCCTACCCTTTGTTTCCTCTCTTTTAACCAGTTACTGATCCACAAGAGGACCTTCCCTCTTATCCCATGACAGCTTACTTTGCTTAAGAGACTTTGGTGAGGGACCTTGCCAAAGGCTTTCTGGAAATCTAAGAACACTATATCCACTGGATCTCCCTTGTGCACATGCTTGTTGACCTCCTCAAAGAATTTTAACAGATTGGTGAGGCGTGATTTCCCTTTACAAAAACCATGTTGACTCTTAGCCCAACAAATTATGTTCATCTATGTGTCGGACAATTTTGTTCTTGACTATAGTTTCAATCAATCAGTTTGCCCAGTACTGAAATCAGGCTTACCAGCCTGTAATTGCTGGGATCATATCTGGAGCCCTTTTTAAAATTGGCGTCACATTAGCTATCCTCCAGTCATTTGGTACAGAAGCTGATTTAAATGATATGTTACAGACTACAGTTAGTAATCCTGCAATTTCACATTTGAGTTCCTTCAGAACTCTTAGGTTAATGCCATATAGTCCTGGTGACTTATTACTGTTTAGTTTATAAATTTGTTCCAAAACCACCTCTAATGACACCTCAGTCTGGGACAGCTCCTCAGATTTGTCACCTAAAAAGAATGCCTCCGGTTTGGGAACCTCCTTCACATCCTCAGCCATGAAGACCGATACAAAGAATTATTTAGTTTCTCTGCAATGGCCTTATTGTCCTTGAGTGCTCCTTTAGTGTCTCGATCGTCCAGTGACCCTCTTACCCCCCAGTTGTTTAGCAGGCTTCCTGCTTCTGATATACTTTAAAAAAAAATGTTGCTGTTACATTTTGAGTCTTTGGCTAGCTGTTTTTCAAATTCTTTTTTGGCCTTCCTAATTATATTTTTACACTTTGTTTACTGGAGTTTATGTTCCTTTCTATTTACCTCACTAGGATATAACTTCCACTTTTTAAAGGATGCCTTTTTGCCTCTCCCTGCTTATTTTACTTTGTTGTGTAGCCAGGGTGGCACTTTTTTGGTTCTCTTACTATGTTTTTTAATTTAGGGTATACATTTAAGTTGAGCCTCTATTACAGTGTCTTTCCATGCAGCTTGCAGGGATTTGCTTTTTGTGCTGTACCTTCTAATTTCTGTTTCATTAATTTCCTCATTTTTGTGTAGTCCCCTGTTCTGAAATGAAATGCTACAGTTTTGGGCTTCTGTGCTGTTTTCCCCGCAATAGGGATGTTAAATTTAATTATATTATGGTGACTATTACCAAATGGTCCAGCTAGCAGCCTTCCAATCTCTCTCCTGCCTAAGGATTTTTCTTGCATTTCTGTATTCAAAAACTCTGGCAAAACCAAAAATATACACCTTTCCCACTGAAGAGTTTAGAACAGCCTTTGTTTGCAGAGCTCCATAGCTGAACGGTGTTCAGATAGAGTGATGAGTATGTTGTAAGAACCTATATAGAAGAGATCAATCACCTGGAAAATTTGTAAGGTACAAAGAGGTTGAAGAGGGACTTCTGCCCCCTTAATATAGTGTTTACAGTTACATATTGAAACACTAGTTAGATTAGGCCTAAAGGTCTCATAGAAGGCCCATTAAGAAGTGTAGGGAAGACTTCCTTTAACTTCAATGGGTTTTAGAGCAAGGGTTTAAGTGATAGAACTATAGGAGCTGTTCTAAAGAAGCACAGCATTTGAAGAAGGGTTTCTGTGCACTCTGTAAAATACCTGCTAGCAATGCTCTCAATATATATCTTAGGAGCGGAGCAGCAGCAGAATGGCTCTCTTGTAGAACTCTTAAAGTTCCTGGCAAAGGGCATACCAGTGCTGTCTAGTCAAATAGTCAGACTTTGGTGTTTACACACACTAGAGCTGATTTTTTGCAAGTCAGCAGAACTCCAGAGTATTGGAGAATTAGATACCTTTGTACATATTTATTTTTTAAAGATAGCAAGAAGAAAACCTTAGGAAGTTCCACACAAAACACTGCTTTAAGAATTAAGAAAACATTAAGGTTACATAACTAAGTAGGCAGAAATCAGGAAAATCCAAGGAGTTAAGTTTGCATTGACTATATCTTGAGCCATATCCTCACCTGCTGTAAATTGCACAGTTCCACTGAAGTCGGTCAATGGAACTATGCCAATTATACCAGCTGAGGATCTGGTCCAACATTGTTTACATACACGGGTGCACACTTCTTACCTCCCATTGCAACCATTAGTAAAGCCAGTTCCAAGAATTGATATCTGGGTCATTTATACCATCAAGGAGAAAGAGGTTAGGATATTGATGCTTCACACAACATTGGCAATTTAGGGGTATGGAGTGGGTGGGAAGCTTATTTCTCTCCTCTACCTTTTAATTTAACTTAAATTACAGCTAGCAACTGACCCAGGAGGTTTGTTTTGGTTTCCCCACTCTCCCAGATGAGACATTAGAAGTTAAACTGGAAATTTATATATAGTACTGGAAGTTCTACAATACAATGCCTCTAGTGAACAAAGCCTATTCCAAACATAACTTTTTGGTTCTGACAAATTCAATATCTTCAGAGGAATATTATCAAAGAGACACCAAATTGTAGGGTGAGTCAATTAAAAGAAAGAAAGCTGGTAATAAGATCCTAAAATATCAAATATGAGGAAATTAAAAAATTTAGCCTTTATATGGAGGCAATCTAAGTATATTACCTCCCCTCTGCCAAGTGGTGCCAGCTGTAAGGATCTTGCAGGTCAAGTTAGAAGAGTCTTCCAATGATGCAGAGTCTTGGTATTTTCTTAATATAATTTGTTTAATTGCATATAAACACGAGTGTTTGAACAGAGGTGGTAGCAAAGAGCACTCAGGCAAATCTCTTTCTGAAATCTCCATCCAAAAACACTAATGGCCAATTCCCAGGAACTAACTCTGTCCCATGAATTGACTCTACTTAGAAAGTTTGTTCTCTGCCCTCTCTCTTCACTGTTTGCCCCAACTCCGCAAAGAATCTTTCATCTTACAAAACTGATAACACTACAGCATTTCTTCAAAGTGTGCATACGGCATGCACACTAAGAAAAACAGCTAGTATGAGTATGTGTAACAGAGCCACCTGGTCATTCATAGAATATCAGGGTTGGAAGGGACCTCAGGAGGTCATCTAGTCCAACCCCCTGCTCAAAGCAGGACCAATTCCCAACTAAATCATCCCAGCCAGGGCTTTGTCAAGCCTGACCTTAAAAACATCTAAGGAAGGAGATTCCACCATCTCCCTAGGTAACCCATTCCAGGGCTTCACCACCCTCCTAGTGAAAAAGTTTTTCCTTATATCCAACCTAAACCTCCCCCACTGCAACTTGAGACCATTACTCCTTGTTCTATCATCTAGTACCACTGAGAACAGTCTAGATCCATCCTCTTTGGAACCCCCTTTCAGGTAGTTGAAAGCAGCTATCAAATCCCCCCTCATTCTTCTCTTCTGTAGACTAAATAATCCCAGTTCCCTCAGCCTCTCCTCAAAAGTCATGTGCTCCAGCCCCCTAATCATTTTTGTTGCCCTCCGCTGGACTCTTTCCAATATTTCCACATCCTTCTTGTAGTGTGGGGCCCAGAACTGGACACAGTACTCCAGATGAGGCCTCACCAATGTTGAATCCCCTCCAGTGCACTCATATCACAAAAGGCTAAGACACAAAATGAGTTACACCTACCAAGAGACATAAGGCAACAAGAAGAGGTTCTCTAAAATACAGTAAGAGGAAGAGAAAGATGAAAGAAAGTGTAAGTCTTTTATATACTGGGGAAGGAAATCTAACAACAGATGTCGTCTGAGGAATCCAATGTCTATTTTGCTTCAGTCTTCACTAAAAGTAGTAATTGTGACAAGATGCATAACAACATTCACATTAAGAACAAGGGGGGGAAGGAATACAAGCCAGAATAGGGAAAGAACAGGTTAAAACATTTAGAGAAGTTAAATGTATTCATTTCAGCAGGGCCTGGTTATAGACTAACAAATTTATTTGGGCCTAAGCTTTCGTGGGCTAAAACCCACTTCATCAGATGCGTGGAGTGAAAAATACAGTAGGCGGGTATATATTACAGCACATGGAAAAGATGGGAGTTAGCACTACAAAAAGTAAACTCCCATCTTTTCCATGTGCTGTAATATATACCCGCCTACTGTATTTTTCACTCCACGCATCTGATGAAGTGGGTTTTAGCCCACGAAAGCTTATGNGGTATATATTACAGCACATGGAAAAGATGGGAGTTTACTTTTTGTAGTGCTAACTCCCATCTTTTCCATGTGCTGTAATATATACCCGCCTACTGTATTTTTCACTCCACGCATCTGATGAAGTGGGTTTTAGCCCACGAAAGCTTATGCCCAAATAAATTTGTTAGTCTCTAAGGTGCCACAAGGACTCCTCATTGTTTTTGAGGATACAGACTAACACCGCTACCACTCTGAAACCGGTCAGTATGGTTAGATAGTGGTAAGATACAAGAGGCAATTTGAGTCAAACAACTATCCTTTAGGTGAAGGCTCCTATCATGTGACAGGATTCCATTGCATTGCTGCAGTCTGAAACTGGAGGTGGGAGAGAGACTTTAAATGGTCAATAAATATCTGGAATTCATCAACAGAAAAATAGCACAAAATACTATTTACAGAGTTTGAGACAGATCCTCGTTATATTTAGGATAGAATATTTTTAGTCTGGTGTTTTAGTTCAAATTCTAGATATTACACATATGCAATGAAACTCTATACAACCCCGCAAAAAGGACTGCAACAAAATAATCAGTTGCTAATGTAGGTAATATAAGGAAGCAGGATTCAGCTGGTCAAACTTCTCAGTTTCACTGGTGTTACTCTGTGTATAGCTTGGATTTACACAGGCATAATAGAGCAGAGTTTGGCTCAGTATGTTGGAAAGTGTTTTGAGATGTACTCTTGAGACAGGATGTACCTAGTAAAACAGATTTCTGGTACAGGTTTACTGTATTAGAAATGAAAACACTAAACCCTGAACCTGCATCTGATCCACACAGCCTAACCCTTATACTTGTACAGAGCCCCAGTGACTTCAGTTAGACTTGGTGCATGTGCAAAGATTGGTCCCTGCAGAACAGATTACAGGATCAAGGCCAACATATAGATGCATTGTCTACAGTTACATCAAAGTTATTTAATAAAACAAATGGTTTAATTTAGACCTTCAGTTAAATATTTTCCTAGTCTGTAAAGTGTTGTGCCTTATAAAAGAATATGAAATTGTGCATTTGTTAGTAATAATAATGTGCAAACAGTACCTGGCTGGATACTGTACTGCTGACTGACAATACAGATACTTGAAATTTTATACCACAATGAAGCTAATTTCTCTGGATTAGTTCCATGTTCTAGCTGCTTATTCCTAGGCTGTTAGTTGTGGACCATCTCTCCAGCCCTATGTAAAGATGTTTCGATTTAGTAGACTCTGTAGTACTTGTAATCAAGCTTCCATTCCTTCCTGTTTTTAAGAAAGTAATTTGATGCAGCTGTGCTGTTGGCTCAACACAGTGATGTAAATTTGAGCTTGCCTGGTTACATTGGCCCCTAGCTATACGTGAGCTGCACTTTGCATTCCCAGACCAATGCTGGCCTTTATGTAAGTACTTTTCATGAAGGCTCAGTTACTAGGCTTTTTCAAAACACATCCCCCTAAATTTCCTGTTACAGTCCCCCATGCTGCACCCCAAAGCTTGCCCTTCTTAACCCCTTCCAAAATTAATACTGGGAGTTTGGTATGGACAAAAAAATCCCAAAATGATGGCTAAGCAACATCTGTGAAGGTTAAATAATTCTGTTCATTCGATTCTGTGCACTATATATGCAAGATATACTGAACACAGCATATATAAAATTAGTTCAGATTCAGGTCATTAATATATTTAGTTTTCCACCAAATATTTTTATAGAAACACTGTCACATCACTGCATTTATGTGTCTGTCTGCATTCCTATCCAAAGTACAGATTCACTTTTGGCTCAGTACCACTTCCACTGACTTCAGACATATATCCATTGATACAGTTATCAACTCCCCTCCCCCCACACACACTTCCCTCCAACACACACCTTTCAGGATCCATGGGTCTTACACATGCCTATCACAACAACATGTGGTATACTTCATCCAGTGCACAAAATACCCTAATAGCAACTATGTGAGTGAAACCAGACAGACAATCACTATGTTCACAAACAAACTCATACAGGAAAAAGACAAAACCACCACATCAGATGTGGGTAAACACTTTTCACAGAGCACTATAGCTGACCTATCAGTCCTCATCCTCAAAGGAAATCTGCACAACAACAAGGCTTTCAAAAGACAAGCCTGGGAGCTTAAATTCATAACTCTGGTAGACACTAAAAATCATGTACTGAATAGAGACACTGGATTTATGGCTTATTACAACAATCGACAACCCATTTACAACCCCAACCCCAACCCCCCAGCTGTTTCACTTCCTCCCCACTTCCTTTCTTCCTTATGACTGGAGCAGGTGTTAATGGGACACTTCACCTGGAATGGTCCCTTGAAATGTGTTAACTACTTATGCTAAACAAGTATTTAGCTGTGACATTCTGAGTAAGTCTCCCAGACTGAGACCTGAAGAAGAGTTCTGTGTAAGCTCAAAATCTTGTCTCTCTCACCAACAGAAGTAGGTCCAATAAAAGATATTAACTCACCCACCTTGTATCTCTAATATCCTGGACCCAACACTGCTACACCACCACTACATTCAGGACACATACAGTTGAAAATACAAGACTCCAGCCTGAGACTCTCCCAAGGTGCTTGGGGCTGAGTGTCCTAGTTGTGTCTAGCCAACAAGTTCCAAATTAAGGAATTTATACAGGCTACTGCCAATTTATTGCAAGCCAGCAGAGCTTCCAACTCCTGGACTGTGAAGCGCCGTTCTATGTTCTTTCCCCTGCTCCCTCCTCCAACCGTCTCCCTTTGAAAAAAAAAAAAAAAGCCATTTTGGAATTTGTACAAGATGTTGTGCAGTATAGTTTGTACCTTCCAAACTACCCCACTGCTTTGACAGCCTTGCCAGCCAGTACGCTGTGCTACCACTGGTTCCCCCACAGTGGTTAGCATTCCTTCCCCCTGCTTGGGTGGGTGGGGAGAATGTTTTCATGGTACAAGAACGTGTGTTGTTCTGAGCAATATGAACCACACTGGCACTTTGCTGCAGAATTCAGGCTTCCTTCACTTGGGGCCATCCCATCAGCCAATCATGTTTCTTCCAGCCATTTTCCAGCTGAGCTGAAAATGCGCTATGGGACTACTCCAGCACCCAATGAAGTCACAGAGTCTTCCGTTGGTTTCAAATGGAGCAGCCCTACAGGGCTAAGGGGAAGAGAAAAATACCATGCCCACTAGCAGCTGCTCCTTTTAACGCAGCCCTCTGACCCTGTGCACTACATAGCAAATTGAAGTATCTGGCCCAATGAGTTTAACATTTGCAGTACTAATTTTTTCCTCTAAACATTATTTGGCAGTCTCATATTCAAAATAATTATACCTTGTAAATACTTCATTTGAAGTTTCAATGACTTTCTTTCATGAACTTTTGCTAATTATTGTATTTCAAGTGACAAATTAAATGCCATTTGATGCAATTATTCCAAAATGATCAAAAAAAATTATACAGGTACATCAATTAATATAATTAAGTCAAAAGCTATTTTTCATAGCTAATTCAGCATTTCCACTATACTCTAAAGAACATTAAGGGATTGAAAGCAAGCATAAAAATTTGAACAAATCTGAAACAAAACCTCTGCAAGGAAGGAATTCTTAAAAAAAAAATTGCAAACAAAAGTTGATTCTTTTTGAATGATACCGAATAGTTCCTCAGATGATTTTATTTTTTTGCTTTTAATTAACTCGAACACATCTTTTTTCAAAGCTCTGTAGGGAAAGTCATATGTGCTACCACTCCTTTCTTGGATCATGTTAAATGAATAAGGGTTTTTGTTGTTGTTTTTTTTTTAAAAAAAAAAACAGGAGTTGTGGGAGTGCCAGGGAGCTGAGCCAATGGTATGCCAATACAAAGTACTTATTTTAAAAGGTCACCAGGATACCAAAACTTTCTGATTTAGTACTATTTATTTTAAAGTGGATCCCATTTGTCTAAGTGGAGTCCCCCTCACAGCCGCTACCCCACAACAGCTCTAGATCCCTAGAGGCTGCTCCCTACTCCAAGCTGAAATTCCCTGGGGCTCCTCTCCATTAAGCCAATGTAAAATTGGTGCAACACCACTGAAATCAATGGAGTTTCACTGGTGTAGCAGAACTGAGAAACAAGTCCCCTCTCTCAATGGCAGACCAGGCCACTCTTTTGCAAGAGGCAGTCTGTATATCTGCCTACTGATTACGGCCTGGGGCCCTGATTATTACATGTTCACTGAGTTTGCCAAAGTATGTTTTGCCCGCTGTCATTTTAATCAAAAGATTTCTGGGTAACAAAAATAAAATACAATAAATAATAAAATAAAATAAAAATATTTTAACCTAAAATAAACCTGACTTTTTAAAAAGTTCTCTCTGCATTTGTAATGTTTCTGACACTATAATACTAAAGCCAGCATATAAAAATTTACCCAGGGCTTTCAGTAGAAGTACTGTGTATTATCAAGGTATTAAGTGGAAAGACCATGAGCCAGAATTTAGAGCTCATAAAAGGTGCTGAATTTACAGCACTGGGAACAGGGTTTATTTATTTGTCCACAGATTAGATACAGTAACTGTATATTTGTTTTCTCTATGTGTGTTTCCTTAAGCTTAACTAAATATCTAAACAAAGTATAGGTCTTTGTGTATGAAAACCCCATTCTCTTCCTTAAAGCAAGACTTAAAACATTTTACCACAGCTCAAGGCCCAAATACAGGATGTAGGTGCTCAGATACTAAAGCAATGGCACCTATATAAAGACCCAGATAGACGAGAAAGAGTCAAGATGAGGGAGGTAATCTCTTTTATCAGACCAACTTCGATCAGTGAAAGACAATCTTTCGAGCTAGAGAGAAGAAAAGCTCTGTATAGCTCAAAAGTTTGTCTCATTCACTGACAGAAGTTGGTCCACTAAAAGATATTACCTCCCCCATCTTGTCTTTCTAATATCCTGAGACCAACATACCTAGACCACAGCAAATGGATAGATAAACACACACAGTAAAATGAATTATTTAGAAAACAAGCAGTGCAAGAATCTGTGAAAGACCAGCGATTAAATACTGTAGCATAAACACTGATAATCAGTTTCATGATTCACATTTGTGATATGAATAAACTACAGTAATAAAAAGGTTACAAAAAGGTAAGTAAACTAAAACATGTGCATGGCACAAATAGTGCCTTTAGAACTAGAATGAGAGATCTTCCCCCATTAAGGCATAGTCAATTTTTAACCTTCCAGACAAGTTAGTTGTACTTATACATATTCAACTTATTTTGTGAAGGGGAGGAGGGGGGAGTTTCCCCTCAAATAATCCATTCAACAAGTAATGGCAAAACTTGGTGAATATATTCTTTGACCAGCTTAAGTGTGCACATAGACTGCAAAAAAGGATTGGAACCCAAGAGCTCTGCTCATTTTATTAAAAATAATCATAAAAATTACTTTGACAGACAGACAACTGACTGGAGATTAAATCAGGTCAGAAGATTGCATTGCTCAGAAGCAAGAGATCTGGATATGTAAATTAGCATGATTAACACCTAAATGACATAAGATAAAGGCCTTATAATTGGCCTCTTGAGATTAATAGGCTGTTCAGCTAGCCCTCAGTCACTTATTTCTCCTAATGAAATGTCAATGTCTGTAGAGTAAACAAACTTCCAAAAGCAACAGACCTAAGAAGGCTGAAATGAATTCCATAACATAAGAGTTTGATCATTAAAAACTGCAAAGCACTAAGGGACAGATTTTTAAAGCCATTTAAGTACCTAGGGATGCAGATTTGAAAATCTCCCTGGGTACCAAAAAGTCTAGGTGCCCAGAGAATTGTAAAAATCTGGCCCTAGCTCTGTAGGAACTCACTCAACTATTTAGAGCAGACTTTTAGGATTGTCTGAATTTAGGTCCTGATCCTAAATTGGGTCTATCATTCCTATGCAGTGACAATAACAAAATCATTAACAATGAAACATTGGCTTTTGTGATATTGCATTCATTACTTGGGACTCCACAGAGACTTGAAATGCTGCTGTATTTATAATGAAATGTCTTAATTATCATGCCCATCATTTCAGTTCCAGCTGTCACTCCACTGCAAATGCGGTGACTGGAATGAATATATAAATGTGGGTGTGTTGTCAATTCAAAAACAAAAGCAACCCCATTATACCAAATTGTATGGCTTGTCAAACAATCAAAGATGGCTCAACTTTGAAACAGGGAAGTTGAAAATCTGGCTCATTACTTTGCTAAATGAATGAAGAGTCCTTGTGGCACCTTAGAGACTAAGGGTAGCGATCGTTAAGACGCGATATATCGATCCCTGAACGCGCTCCCCGTCAACTCCAGAACTCCATCGGAGCGAGCGGCGGTAGCAGAGTCGACGGGGGAGCTGCAGCCGTTGATCCCACGCCGTGAGGACGGGAGGTAAGTCAGAATAAGATATGTCGACTTCAGCGACTGTATTCCCGTAGCTGAAGTTGCGTATCTTACATCGACACCCACCCCAGTGTAGACCAGGCCTAACATTTATTTGGGCATAAGCTTTCATGGGCTATAACCCAGAAGTGGGTTATAACCCACGAAAGCTTATTCCCAAATGAAATTTGTTAGTCTTTCAGGTTCCTCATTGTTTTGCTGATACAGACTAACACGGCTACCCCTCTGAAACCTTTGCTAAATTAGGCACTCAGGCATTTAAGTACCTGTGAGGATCTGGGCCTATGAGAGTTAGGCATTTAAACGTTTTTAAGATTCTGGGCCTCAGCGATTATATAGGGATAAACACAATATAAAGACCTAGATTAAAAATAAATAATTAAAACACACAAAAATTCACTAATACAAAAGGTTAAAATGATAAAAGTTGCATCATGACATTCATGGAAGAGTCAATTTAGCGCTTTGGGAAGCAGTTTAAACACTTTCTCTATTTACCTCCCACCCACAGTGTGCCTTATCTTTATTACCCTCAGTTTGAACCTCTCACCGATTTAAAATATATTGGTGGATTGCTTGAAGTATTCAAGTGATGATGTCCCAGCTACGCGTCACAGCTGTGTAGCAGCTTTCAGTGATATCAGAAATACCCAGCCAGCCAATCAAAATGCAGTTTTGGACAACCATTGCCCTGTTCTCATTTGGGCTTGTCTTCTTCCCTAAGAAAGGCAATCAAATTTAGGTCAAGCTTAGCTACAACATACTAGCCAAGCCACTTACACTATGGGTCCCTTTAAATTGCTCTGGCAGGGTAAAGGGTCCTTAAAGTAGATATAACCCGCCCATGTGGCATAAAGGGACCTTGATATATTAAATAAATAAAAAAAAAAAGAAGTCAGTCCTCAGGTACTCTAATCTTTAAGATATGAGGTAACCATGAAGGTGCTGCCATATTTGCCTACCTAAATAATGGGGGAAATTAGCTACAGAGGTGACCAGAACTGGCCAGGATTTCTAGTACTGCAAGTTCATCTTTATGGATGTTTTTAAACACCACACAGATCTTTTGCCTCATGCTCTTCAGGGCCCAAAGTCTAGCAGCGAGAACTAAGTTAGCAGCCAGGGATTCCAAGCCTCCTAGTTCTAGTACTACTTCTTCCTCTAACTGGCTATAGTGATATTTTGTAGTTCCATATTACTTTCAAAACATTGTTTAGACAGACCTAGAAGCATTCCTATTATCCCCCAATTTAAGGTAGGTTAACTGAAGCACAGACGATTTAAGAGACTTGCACAAGGTCAAACAAAGTCATTGTCAGGAGCATGAAACCCCAGTGTAATATTCTGTACCTCATGGGAACACCCTACACCCCCATGTTAATCCTTGTTATATGATTGGGTGGTATCTAATGAAAAGTTTGTCATGTCGGGTGTCTTCGGAAGGCTCATGATGTACTAAGTATTGTTATAGTAATGTTATAGGTTGTAATTTCATGTTTATAGTTCTGAGGCTGAAAAGGTGTCCTCATGGCTTAAAGCAAACCCAGGCAAAAACTCTCCAAGAGCAGAGGGACAGTTCATACCTCATCAGAGCATATATGGGACAAACCCAGCCCAGCCTCACAGAAACAAAGTACACTGGCCTAGGTAGCAACAAAAGGACCTGTTGGACTCTCGAGTGAGCCACCCCCCCTTCCCTTAGGGACTACAATGAAGTAATGCTCACCTGACCCTGAAGGGGGAGGGGGGGTAAAGCCAAGAGGGAAGAAAGAACATGATAAAAGGGAAGAGGTTTGCCGTGCTCTTCCTCTCTCTTCCACCTCCATCTACAGACATCACCAAGTGACTGAAGCACTGATCAAAGGAGAGAGCCTGGCTGAAGGGCAACCAGCCAGCCTGTGATAAGAAGCATCTAAGTTTGTAAGGGCACTGAAAGTGTTAAGATCAGCTTAGAATACGTTTTGCTTTTATTTCATTTGACCAAATCTGACTTGTTATGCTTTGACATGTAATCACTTAAAATCTATCTTTGTAGTTAATACATCTCTTTGTTTATTCTACCTGAAGCAGTGCATTTGATTTGAAGTGTGTCAGAGACTCCCCTTGGAATAACAAGCCTGGTACATATCAATTTCTTTGTTAAATTGATGAACTCATAAGCTTGAAACATCCAGTGGGCATAACTGGACACTGCAAGGCAGAGGTTCCTAGCACTGTGTCTGGGACCAGAGATATTGGCTAGTGTCATTTGATTGCACAATTCAAAGGGCAGTTCACATGGCACAGGCTGTGTGTGAACAGCCCAGGAATGGGGGTTCTCACAGCAGAGCAGGGTAGGGCTGGGTCCCAGAGTCAAGGATTGGAGCGACCTAGCAGATCACCGGTCCAGATAACACTAGGGGAATGTCACACATAGTGACTCCCAAGCAAAATTCTGGGCCAAGTTCTGCTCAGCTACACGCACACTGACAGAATCAAGCACCAGGAAATACATTTCAGAAATAAAAGTTATTCAACTAATATTGTTGGCTTGTGTCAAAGTTTGATAAATGGCAATAACACTGCAAAATACTACTTATTAAATACATTACTCAAAAATGCAGAACGTGTGAAATATTTCATGAGTGCACTCTACCAGCTATACAACTGTGTAACTGAAGAAAATTTAGCTCATTCTTTTTCAACTACCCTCTTGATAAAATCCATGCAAAAATAGATTAATGAAAAGTTAAGGCTGCATAGCTAAGAACTCAAAACTCAGGAAACGCCACATTTGAAG
Organism: Trachemys scripta elegans; assembly: GCF_013100865.1. Lineage (NCBI taxonomy): Eukaryota > Metazoa > Chordata > Testudines > Emydidae > Trachemys > Trachemys scripta. The sequence continues at coordinate 176,097,146 of NC_048300.1, forward strand.
TTTGAAGGTACAAATGTAATTCTCTCTCTGGGGTTACACTGGGGCACACCTAATATCTTCTGTAGAAAGTTTCTACTAGTTCCAGTGATTCTCTTGCATATGTATGGAAATTCTGTGTGGGGGCTGGGGGTAAGGTCTTTTAAAATGGAAGAGCTTTTTTCCAAATAAGTACACTGTATCCATAGAGTCTGACTATGTGACCACAAGATTATATCAAATTTTTATGACTCTTGCACTGAAAGTTAGGATGCCTATCCTATAACTGGGTTCTGATGGGTGGATTCTTGTACTTTGTTGGAGCTCTGTTGAAGTAAGACTTCTCATGGGCACAAGTATTTATCTGCAAGATCTAATTGCTGGATCAAGGCCTAGCTCTGCACTTGCACTTAACTATGTTTTGAGCACCTGGGACGTCCAAGAACTCTAGTCTTAAATCTCACCAACGAGCATATGAAACAAGTTTGAAGGGTTTTGTATTTCTGTAACTAAAAAAAAAAAAAAAAAATACTCAATGTTGTATATTATGATGAAAATATATACAGATGAAAAATGAAACTCACTCCTAGGCATGCCAAGTATCATTTTGTAGTGATTATTTTTTATGATGGAGGTATACGTAAGAGCATAATAGAAATTCTGATGGACTATTAGCTGCAGCAGTGCTAGTGATTACTTCACAACATGTAAGTGGTAGTAATAGTAGCTTTTCATTGGGCCTATTTTAAAACTTTAATTATTTTTTCTTCTTGAAAGTAAATAATAAAGCAATTGTGTGAAAAGCAGAACTGAAGTATTTAATACTAGCAAATTTCATATTGTAAATTCAATAGCTGTGAAAGGCCCAGCCTGTTTATAGACAGACAAAAGCTGAAAAGTTTTACATTTCACATTTTTGTAAGTGTGAAGTCATTAGCTCCTGTCAACCTTAATTATATTTTACCAGATTTTCGCTGAAGTATTCTGATTTATTCTAGTTCTCTACATACCACTGGATTAATCAGATATGGATCTGAATATAACTGAACACAAATTTCCTCAGAGTATAGGAAATCATTTACCATTTTACCTTAATAGCTTACTGCCACAATTCACCAGCCCAGAGGCTTGCAAAATTTTTCACTAGCAAACATGTAACTTTTCACTAACCACATATTCAGACAAATATTCTCTTGTTCAGTAGCAATGCCAGGAAACTCTCAGCTGTTTTCTTCCTTCTAGTTAATGAAGAGATTGTGTGGGCATTTGTTCTGTAACATGTTGCAATGACAACTGCTTGCTTATCCTTATGTCTGGCTCTGCATTGGTCCTTTGAGTTTGTGTTCCATAGTCACATGTATACAGTGAGTTTAAATCCTTTTTTTGGTTTTAAAAGCAACCAACCAGTCACTGCACTAAGGATGGGTACAAGGAGCAGTAACAAAATGGACAGAAGTTCAATACAGCAAAGCCTGTCCTGAGGCTTTGAATTCATAGTATGCAAGCATGTGCTGAAATCCCATTGAAAACCAGGCTCTCAAGGTCCAGGGGGACATCAACAATACATGCTTAAGTACTTTTCTGGATTGGGACCTAAGTGAGCATACATAGGACTGATTTAGCATCAGTGTGATCTTCTAGTAAAGGGGGAGCAGAACTGTATTCAGTGGGCCTAATACTTAGTTGGTACAAACTGATGCAGCTTAATGGCACAGCTCCAGTTGACCCCATCTGTTTTAAGTGGCCTTCTCAAGCAAAGTTATGGAATGGAGTAGTCTAGTCCACAGGTTTGCCTATATTTGAACTTTGTGGATATTAGCAATGCATATCTGGAAGTTGATTTGTGTAATGTCCTGGATATATTCTCTTCAGATTTGAGATCAGGGATTTGGAAGCCTCAAACAAGACAGCCTCTTAGATTCCATCCCAAGTTTTCCACTGAGTATATTGGGAATGAGAGTTGAGTCAGTGCTGTGCAAGTACTCATATTGCAGACATGATCAATGAATCTCAGTTATGAGAGTAAAAGCACAGCGCTTTGCAACTTTGAATGCAACTATTTTGTTATTTGATTTATAATTTTCAGGTTTCTTCTACCTGTAACTGGTCAAGTGGCTGCACCCCATCTTGTTGGGCTTAGATTTGGTCCATGAAATTGTGACCTCCAGGCCTGAATCCTGGGTGTAGAAAACAACAACAACAACAACAACAAGACCTCCTACTTGAAAGAGACACTGGAGGATCAAAACATAACTTCTTTACTCAGTAATACAAGCTGCCAAGAGCACATCACCCCACTGTTCTCATTTTACATTGGTTTCCTGTTGAATATTGGGTCAGATTCATCGTCTAAGTTTTCCATGGGACTAGCCCAAGTTACCCAAGGGACTACCTCATCATATAGGATCATGAGACCTACCATGACAGAGATGGTTGGAAAATTAAATTAGCCTCCCCCCCACACACACACACATTTTTACCTTCCCCCCACCCTTCATTTTCCAGCACCTACATTCAATTGAAGCCATCCGCCATAAGAACGAAATGCACATGTGCAGAAGGCAGAGCTTTCTCAGTAACTGGCCCATGACTACGGAATTTGATTCTGGAAGATAACAGAAGGATGACAAGCATCAACCCCCATCAGAATGAAACCTTCCAGACTTATTGTGTGCTTGGGGGTTCATTAATCCTATGTTCATCAGCCACCAAATAGGCATGGGGTACCAATAATAGGTTTCTAAGAAAGGGCTATATTTTTTGCCAAGTGTCCTTTCTTCAACCTACCACCCTGAAGCTTATTTTTATCCAGCTTTTTCCTTCTTTCGTTTACCTCCCTGTCTGCCTGGCTAGTCTTTTAGTTTATTAAGAATTCAGACACCGGTTTTCCCTCTGGATAGATCCCTCCAACCTTTGAGGATGACAAATTAAGCTATTTAAAGAATGACTCATTACATGTATATACCCTGTTGGTGCCACCACCCTCCTACACATAATAATTATTTAAGTTTGCAAAATGACGCATAGTCAGCACTTTCAAAATGGGTTATCAGTGCTTGCTGTTCCAATGCCTGAATACCTTTCTGGCAGTGGTTGCCCATGGCAACTAAAATGATCTATTTGATGATAGTGGTTTGTTGTTCTGTTAGTTTTTTTTCCTGCTGAAATTAAAACTGCGATCTATAGCTATAAAAATGGAGTTTGAGAGGGTGGGTCAGATTTTACAGTTACATAGGTGTAAACGTATGGGGTTACCACAACATAATATATTTACTCCAATGTAAATGAGATCAAAGTTGCACCAATGAGATTACAAATAAAGTGAAATGACTTAAATACATCCCTGCAGCCAGTTAAATTATAGGAAAACTCTTACTCTGTAGGTTGTAGCAAATTGGTGGGGGGTGGAGAAAGGGGAGTGGAATAGACCACCAGGAATCCAGCTTATTGCTTCAACATTAAACACTGATTACTTCGATTTCTTGCCATCATTAAAGATTTTTAAAAAGCTATTCAAAAGCTAGACAGAGGATAATCATTTTTATTTAAGTTATTTACTAACATTTGGATAAAATAAAGCACAAGTAGTTTTGGCATTGTAAAGCTAAAAAAACCCATTTTCCCTGCTACAAGCATGTTTTAATTGGCAAGTATTTTTAATTGGCAATGCTGAACTGCAAATATTTTGGATTGTTCAATGAAATTCAGTGTAACCATTATATCTTTTGGCAGCTTTAAGACCATAGACTCTCTCTCTCTGGTCTGTTATGTAATCAATCAAGGAAATAACAGTATATATACACACTTGAGAATTTTCTGTTTTGCACTGGAGCTTGACAGATAATTAGCCTTCTGAAGAAAATATTTTTGGGCTCTATTTTATATGGGAACACAGAGGGCCAGCCTGAAAAGTTAAATTAAATATAGAACTGCGGGAAACTTGACCAGACTTGACTACAGAATACAATAATGTGTTCAACATGAAGAATGAAAGAAAAATACATTCTCAATTTTTTTGTATGAACCAAATTCTGAAATAGCAATATATATGAGCACCCTTTCTGTAACAACTGCAATCCATCAAATCCAGCATGTTACTGGTCTAGACTGACCAAGTCAAAGGAACAGATTCCAGTGTAATCACTCAGGCCCAGATTCACAGAGGAACTTATGCATTGTAATGCCTAGCAGTGCCTAACTTTTAGGCACTGAGCCACCCACTGGACTCTACATCCCCTAAATTAGGCACCTAGGCTCCCTATACAATGCATGGGAAGAAATAGGCACCTAAAATTGGGAGCCTCAAAAAGCCAGCAAACTAGGTGGGGAGTTCCTTAAACTAGCCAATAGCACACGCTAAGGAGAGGGCTGTGTCCCAATCCCTGCTCCTCTCAGGGAATTAAACACTAAATTCTGGGCTGGCAGTAGATGCCTATTTCTGCCTGGGATCCACAGTCGTGAACCCTCTCCTGATAGGAAAGTCCGGTCGACAAGGGGACCTGGTAGTGTCCAGTCAGATCTACTGACTGGACAACCAAAGTCCAGTTACTGCAGGAGGGGGAGGCACTAGGTCATCACCCACGCCTGCCCCTTCTCAGATGGGGCCCACCTCCTACCTGGATTGGGTGGCTGCAGCTCCCACCCCTAGGTTCCGCACCTCCTGACTTGTGGGGGAGAAGGAAGGGGAGGTGAGAAGAAGGGGAGATTCCGGCACTCCTGCTGGAGTGTCTGGTTTTTAAAAAACTACCAAGTTGGCAACCCTATCTCCTGGACTCAGTTGCCTCAGCTTGTAAGAACAGTAGTGGCGCCTGCCTACCTCCACACAAAATGGCTGCAGTACAGGGGAGGCAGTCATGACAGCCTCCATTATAACCTTTAGCCCAGCAAGTAAGGTATAGCCCAGTGAGTAGGGTGGAAGGCTCCACTTCAAATCCCCCCTCTGCCTGAGGAAAAGGGATTTGAGCAGTGGTTTCCCACTGGTCAGGGGAGTGCCCTACCCACAGGGATATAGAAAGTCTTTTTCTCACTCTCTGTCCCAGTGCATATTTGTGTTCATAAAGTGGAATGACTTCAACAGGAGATCTTGAGGGAGACCCACACCAGACTATGCCCTAATCCAATGGTTAGGGCACCCACCTGAGAGGAAAGAAAACCCTTATTCAAATCCCTTAAAATGCACAGAGGGAATTGAATCAGTGTCTCCCACATCCCAAGCAAGTACCCCAACCACTGGGCTAAAGGTTAGAAGGAATGCTGTTTTTGCCCCACCCTCTGGCTGCTTTGTGTGGAGTTAGGCATGCTCACTGAATCAGGCCCTACAGCAAGATGGGCATGCCTCTCCCTATCTTCACCGGGTGTGAAGATTGCACTGGGGCTTGGTGTGAGTTAGGTGCCTGCTTGAGGCAGCACTGCATATACCCAGAGGCAGAAACTTAGGTACCCAGGAGATTTTATAGCAAAAATGTAGGCACTAAGGGATTTTAGGTGCCTACAGGGCTAAGCAGCAGCTGAATAGGGGTTTTCAGGATCTCAGTGGTGCCTAAATGTTGGCCTTAAGAAAAATGTTTAAAGAGATTTTTACGAAAGGTGGCTAAGGAGCTTTTAGGGCCCTTGTTTTCTTTGAAAGAGAGGGATGTGTGCCCAGATTGGGAATTCCTTCGACAAACATTGTCAATAATAATGTTTTGGGCCAGATGGTCATGCCATTATGATATGGGTCTGCATTTGAGGGTGGTGCAGAATGATGGAGTCTAAAATAGCTGTTACTCCTCAAGAAAGATCTTGGAGTCATTATGGATAGTTCTCAGAAAACATCCACTCAGTGCACAGCGGCAGCCAAAAAAAAGTTAACAGAATGTTGGGAGTCATTAAGAAAGGGATAGATAATAAGACAGAAAATAACATATTGCTTCTATATAAATCCATGGTATGCCCGCATCTTGAATACTGAGTGCAGATCTGGTCGTCCCATCTCGAAAAAGATCTATTGGAATTGGAAAAGGTACAGAAAAGGGAAACAAAGTGATTAGGGGTATGGAACAGCTTTCGTATGAGGAGAGATTAATAAGATGGACTTTTCAACTTGGAAAAGAGATGACGGGGGGGGAGATATGATAGAGATGTATAAAATCATGACATGTGGAGAAAGTAAATAGGGAAGTGTTATTTACTCCTTCTCATAACACAAGAACTAGGGGGTCACCAAATGAAATTAATAGGCAGCATTAAAAAACCAAAAAGGAAGTATTTCTTCACACAATGCACAGTCAACCTGTGGAACCCTTTGCCAGAGGATGTTGTGAAGGCCAAGACTATAACAGGGTTCAAAAAGTAACTAGATAAATTCATGGAGGATAGGTCCATCAATGACTATTAGCCAGGATGGGCAGGGATGGTGTCCCTAGCCTACCCTCTGTCTGCCAGAAGCTGGGAATGGGCGACCGGGGATGGATCACTTGATGATTACCTGTTCTGTTCATTCCCTCTGAAGCACCTGGCATTGGCCACTGTCGGAAGACAGGATACTGAGCTAGATGGACCTTTGGTCTGACCCAGTATGGCCGTTCTTATGTTCTCACACACCTTACAGGCAGCTCCAGGATGCGGGGTGGAGAAGCAAGTATTTTTCCACAAAATTCCTATTTGCCAAAAATTGTCTAAGTTCTTCTCAGGAGTGCAATGGGTGGGGAAGGCTCCTAGTGCACACAGGTCCCCCACTTTCCTTGTGCACAATCAGACCTTTATCTGGAGAGCTGGACAGGTTTGTTGGGGAGCCTGCTTTTAGAACCGGATATAGAAAAGCTTTCAAGCATGTGTTTAAGTTGTAGTCTTATTGACTAGATTTTAACGATTTGGGCTACGCATGTGCTTAAGTGATTTGCTGGATCAGTAGCATGGGGGGAAGCCTTTAAGGAGCGCCAACTAAGTAGATGCAGCAAATAAAATGAAAGTCAATGGGCTAAATCCAGATGTCCTTAAATTGGGCAAGCTCTAGTGAAGGCAGTGGGAGTTTGCCTGAGTATGAGCTGAATAAGTATCTCAGGGTTTGGCTCTATAGCACAGAAGCTGTCCATGGTGAGATCTGGTTAGGGTTGATTATTTCATACTGGATTCACCAGGCTCTCTGATAGTCCAATAAATTCACCATCCTGAGGAATTTAATCTGTTCTACCACAAGCATATTAACTGGAATACAAAATACAACTGTTTTACCCACTAATGTCATAAATGAAAAGTTCTCTCAGATCTATTTTAGTTGGGTGCTCCAGCAAAGCCAGCTGTTCCCAGGGAAATAACAGGCAAACAAAATCACAATTACAAATACATCTTATACCAGAAGTTTTCATGAAGACACATATACCTTTCAGCCACTCCCCTCCCCTTTATTTGGGCAATTTCAACACCAAGATCCTATTTCTCCATTAAATACTTTCCATAACTTAATATTGCTTTACAGATCCACTAAGGTTCATAAAAGACTATGTTGCATTTAGTTGGATGGTACCAGTAGCAATTGTCCTCAGAGGAGAAGACCTTCTACAGACTCCAGAACCTTGTGCAATCATCATAATTTATGCCAGTGCATATGAGGTGTAAAACACTGCCATTCTGATTTAGTAGTAGCATACACCTATTGTGTACTGGCATAAATGATTGCACAAAGGGTACAGTAACAGAGAATCAGAGTCTGTTTTTGTCCCATGTTCAGAAGGACCTAGTCGGTCTATACTAAGCTGTGACTTTTCTGTTTTAATTACATAATGGAAATTTGAACTTGAATACTCTGAAGGCAAGGTAGATCAGAATTATGTTTCAGACCCCAAACTCTGGTGGTCTGAACTTTAGTTACTCAGTGACTTCTATTCAAAAGGAACTTTACAAACTATGGAGCTTATCAGTAAACACTTACAAAGCGAGTCCTTATGTGGCCTCAATGACGCTATTCATGAGAATAAGGACTACTCATACGAAGGCAGAAAGAATCTAGAGAAGCTAGGACTAGTGAAGCAGCCAGTCATGTTGGGGTGAAGCTTTCTGTATGCTACTGGAATAGTGGATGTCCTTCTCCTGTGTGCTGGACATCTCGGATAAGCACAACATACTTCCTGATACCCTCAACTGTGCCTGTGCCTTAGTGGTACAGTCTAGTTATTAGTGTAATCGTCTATTCATACGCTATAGACAACCCTACTAGGTTTTCACAGCCCCAACCCTTATTTCTTTTCTATTTGAAACTGAATCATATGTTTCTCTTCTTTGTTGCAAGACTGTTATAACTCTGCCTTCTGCCAGGTTATTTAATATTGTCTCCCACTTAAACGGAGTTATTTCCCCATGTTATAACAGGGCATTATGACTTCCAAACTAAGCTTTTTGTGATATTAGGATGAGTGTGAACTGTACATTTTAACCACTTGCGCGCACACACACACACACACACACACACACACACACACACAGACAGACATCTTCTGTAAATGAAGTATCAAAGAAAAATATCTGCTGTAAGACAGCCTCCCACAAATGAAAGCTGATACGTGTATCTCTGGTAACTGCCTATTTTTCATTATTTATGATTGGCATACAAGAGATGCATTGTTGTGGGATTCTGTAAACATTATTCTCCATCATGCTTCCACTTACTCAATTCTTCTATTTATAGAATATTGCCTACACAGGAAATATGGAGCATTCTTACCTTTCAGATCACTTGATTATTCAGATTGCACAAGACATACAGAAACTGACCTGCAGGGAAATATCCTCAGCCTAACTGAGAAGCAGGAAAGGGTGTTCCAAGGTGCCCTATACCTACAAAACTACATGTTGTGAATCTGAGAAAAAAAATTGAAATGATATTGAGAGACATTTCCTCATTACTGTAATGCTGCCAATTTAGCTACAGAGAAAAAACCTCAACATTTGGGGGAGGGGGGGTGGCAGGAGGAATATATTAAATTAGACCCCTTCTGGGGCCCTATTAAACTAAGGCAGTGTAGAAGAAGTAGGTAGGGATTTTCAAAATAGCTCAGCGTCAGCCTAGCTTTGCTCACATTGAAGTCAAATGGAATTTTTCCCAGTGACTTCAATGGGAGCACAGTGAGGTCAACACTGAGCATTTCTGACAATCCATTCTGTAATATACATTGGCCTAAATTTTCAAAAGTGACTTGTGATTTTGGGTGCTCAAATTGACAGGGAACATCTTTTCATAGAGCAGGTACTAAGTGCTTTCTGAATGCGAGGACCCTTTGTGATACTGCACCCCATATTCTTCAGTGATATTATGATATGATTATGACAATCATAATGTATTTTATGCAAGATAAGTCATGTGAGATGTCACTGGAAAGATTATGATTTACTGTATAGGAGTATCCTATTTGTATGCATGTATCATTTTTGTATCTGAAGTCAGGAATATTGTATTAATGTGTTTACACCTGGGGAACGCTCACTAGACAAAATGCTTTCATTCTGAAAATCTGGGTGGGTAAGGGCCATTAGAGAAAATAATAGGCCTTAGAAGAAGCTTATCTCCCACCTGGGAGCCTTCCTGAGGATGCTGCAGACAGCCTCCGAGTCATGGCTGCTGTGACACTACAGGGACATGTGACCAGGTCACCTGGTGCTGAACTCTATCTTGGGATATCAGTGTTTTTCCACTGACTGGCTTTAAAGCAAAGCCTGCTATATAGAGCATCCATGTTTCACAGCCGGAGCTGGCATGCATCTTGTAGCATCATGTCACGAGGTTGGTAGGGTCAAGCGTACGGAACTCATACCAATAATGTTGTGAGTTGACCTAAAATCAGAGCAATCAATCTTAGATGATTTTGCATCTTCTACTGAACTTTTACTCTGTCCTACTTGATCTTTTGGCTGTTCTGCATACTGACTATGGAACAAGATATTGATATGATAATAGTTGATCAAATCTAGTATGAACTGCAATATTCTGTAATATGCTTTCAAATGCTAGTCACCCAAGTGGTGTTTTATGGGTGCAGAGCACACAGCATTACCTATGCATATTTTTGTGGCTCTTCTATGGACATTTAACAGGTTTTTCCATCTTTCCAAAAAGCAGCTTTAACTAGAGCTGGTACCTGGGTTAAAGACAGCAGAGGGTGCTTTATAAGCAAATATGAAACACTTGATTGAAAGTTATTGTTGTAGCTAGATGCTACAGCTATGTGGATGCTCTGCCACCAGCTCTATTCATGAAGTGGCAGATTCAATAGCTCCCTGCTTATTAGGATTGTTTTCAAATGCTTCAATAAATTTCTGCTGAAGACTATCCCCAAAATTCAAAGTAGATGTTTAATCAGAGAGCTCCATATTTTAAATAGGGTGAACAGTATGCTGTGAAAGAATGTGTTATTCATAGATTCATACTGTTTCAAAAGCTTAATAAAGAATTTGATTAATAGTCTAGGGACATGTCCCACATATTTATACTCTGGTATGCATACAAATGTAATGTATAACATTAGATACTTGTAATCTCCTCTTGTCTTTTATGCTTTTGAAGCACTTACAATACAGAGTAGTTTAATCAGATTGCAAAGCAAAGCCAAGCACACCAAATTGTTATCATTCTGCAGAGTGGGTGGGTGGTCATACTTCACAATGGGTTTTGTGCAACCATTATTGTACTGATTTGGAACTATTTCAGCAAGGAATGTTTGCCTAACCAGTGTCAAGGAGTCTGAATTAATTAGTGTCCTGTGCTCAGAACTATCAGTGTACAATTTAATCTTTCTGAAGAAAAGTTAAGTGGCCAGTCTCTCAGCTTTATCTGTAATTTCCATGAATCACAAAAATGACTTCCCTCTCACAACTAAAACAAAAACATTATAATCTTATTGACAAGCCAGTGCTTTGTGAAGTATCTAACAAAACCACCCCACAAACACATGCCTTCTGTGCTCACCAGAAACTGCGGTGCTTTTGAGATCAAGTTCTTTTGTAGAGATTCAATCATAGAAAATGCATACTCAGAATGCTACGCTAAGCCTGGAAAACAGCTGGGGGGGAGGGAGGGTGGTTATGCACAAAACTGTGGTGACTGATTTTATCCCCAGTGTGATGGATCAGCTGAAATATTTGAGGAAAAACTGTTCTCTCAAACCCATAATCTGAGAAATGGAAGTTTGGAGAATGAGACTCTAAAACCTTTTCAACAGTTCTCTGGTGATTCCCACTTATCTCTGACCCCTTTATGTTTTTGTCTTTCATGTGTGCTTTCTTGTTTGTCATTTTTTATTCTTTCCCCTTTGTTTTTAACCTCCTTTTTGCCCCCAGTTTGTGTTTTCCACCCTATTCCAGTTAGTCCCATTTGCGTTGACCCTCCAACCCACCTTTGCCTTTGGGCCCTTGTACTCTTATTTTTGCCCACAAGAACGAATAAGCCCAAAGTTGAGAGCTTGAGTGATGGAAGGATGGCAGTATCGTCAGCTGCAGTGGAGAATGATAGCAATGGAGGGGGAGATCTTCATTCAGCTGGTATAAACTGCCATAGCTCCTTTGACTTCAAAGCTATGACAATTTACAGCAGCTGAGGATCTGAACCAGAAAGTTAAAAATAAATAAGCAGCTAGGTTCTGTACTCAAGGTGGAGCTACCAGTGGGGACCCATCCAGGATGTCATGTTGGACAGATAGTCAGATATTGGGGAGTGGGGGGAGGAGAGAGGGAGATATGGACCTCTCCAAGCCTGTGCTCTCCGGTGTCAGCATAGAAATGATAGCTGAAGCCACGCGAACAGATTAAATTGCTCAGAGACAAGATAAAAGTGGAAGAGGTTAATTCCACAGGTTTGTGAAACTGACAGAGAGGAAGAGGGGAAACGTCTGAAAAAAGTAGTCAGAGGTAGGAAGACAGATGAATACAGAGCACCAAGGAGCCAGGCATGATCTGAGGTGTTCATAGATTTTTAAGGCTAGAATGCTCCATTATGATCCTAGAATCATAGAACTGGAAGGGACCTTGAGAGATCATCTAGTCCAGTCCCCTGCACTCATGGCAGGACTAATTAGACCATTCCTGACAGTTGTTTGTCTAACCTGCTCTTAAAAATCTCCAATGATGGACATTCCACAACCTCCCTAGGCAATTTATTCTAGTACTTAACCACCCTGACAGTTAGGAAGTTTTTCCTAATGTCCAACCTAAACCTCCCTTGCTGCAATTTAAGCCCATTGCTTCTTGTCCTATCCTTAGCGGTTAAGGAGAACAATTTTTCTTCCTCCTCCTTGTAAGAGCCTTTTATGTACTTGAAAACTGTTATCGTGTCCCCTCTTGGTCTTCTCTTTTTCACACTAAACAAACCCAGTATTTTTCAAAATCTTCCATCAGAGGTCAAGTTTTCTAGACCTTTAATCATTTTTGTCACTCTTTTCTGGACTCTCTCCAATTTGTCCACATCCTTTCTGAAATATGGTGCCCTGAACTGGACACAATACTCCAGTTGAGGCCTAATCAGAGCGGAGTAGAACGGAAGAATTACTTCTCATGTCTTACTTACATCCCAGAATGAGGTTTGCTTTTTTTTTTTTTTTTTTTTTTTTTTTTTTGCAACTGTTGACTCATTTAGCTTGTGGTCCCCTATGGTCCCCCACAAATCCCTTTCAGCAGTACTCCTTCCTAGGCAGTCTTTTACCATTTTGTATGTGTGCAACGGATTGTTCCTTCCTAAATGGAGTACTTTGCATTTGTCCTTATTGCATTTCATCCTATTTACTTCAGACCATTTCTCCAGTTTGTCCAGATCATTTTGAATTTTAATCCTATCCTCCAAAGCACTTGCAACCCCTCCCAGCCTGGTATCATCTGCAAACTTTATAAGTGTACTTTGTATGTCATTACCTAAATCATTGATGAAGATATCCGACCCAGAACTGATCCCTGTGGGACCCCACTCATTATGCCTTTCCAGCAGGACTGTGAAACCACTGATGATTACTCTCTGGGAATGGTTTTCCAACCAGTTTTGACCCACCTTATAGTAGCTCCATCTACATTGCATTTCCCTAGTTTGTTTATGAATAGGTCATGCGAGACAGAATCAAAAGCTTTACTAAAGTCAAGATATACCACGTCTACCACTTCTCCCCCGCCCCCCATTCACAAGGCTTCTTACCCTGTCAAAGAAAGCTATTAGGTTGGTTTGACACAATTTGTTTTTGACAAATCAATCCTGACTTACTTATCACCTTATTATCTTCTGGATGTTTGTAAACTGATTGCTTTATTATTTACTCCATTATCTTTCTGGGTACTGAAGTTAAGCTGACTGGTCTGTAATTCCCTGGGTTATCCTTATTTCTCTTTTTATAGATTGGCACTATATTTGCCCTTTTCCAGTCTTCTGGAATCTCTCCCATGACTTCTCATCTAGTTTGACCTCCAGTATAGCTCAGGCCAACAAGCCTCATCCAGTAATTTCTGCATCAAGCGTACAATCTCAGTTTGAGCTGTAGCATATGTTTTAGAGAGACATCCAATCTTAACTTGAAGTCTTAGAGTGATTGAGAATCCACAACTTGCTGTTATGGACCAGGATAGAGACCATCCGGCCTAGTAATTAGAGCAGGAATCAGACCTAGTAGGCAGAGCAGGCATCCAGTTTGGGGAATAAAGTCAAGGGTCAGCACCAGAGTCAGATCAAGCTAGAGTCGGGACCAGGAATTGAAGCTGAAGAGCAGCACTGAGGTGAGATGCCAAATGCCAAAACTAAGGGTCAAGCCAGAATCAGGGTCAGAAGTTGGAGGCTGGGGTTGGAGCCAGGATTGGTGGTGGACAGGAGGAGAGGCAAGGATCAAGCACGAAGCAGGAGTCTGGTGGAAAGAGGAGTGAAGATGGGGTGAGCCAGGAGCAGAGCAGGAATCAGGAACAGGGTTGGGTGCAGGAGGTAGGCACAAGCAAGGTCCAATGCAGTCACATCAGGAAACCACCTTGTTGCTCAGACAAACTTCCTATTCCTCTTTCTGGATTAACTAGTGTTTTTGGACCAATTAGTGTAGCGGAGAGATCCTCCAATCTGAGCTCCCAGGGGTAGTGCTTTGGCTGAGGCTGTAATCCTAGTAGCTTCTCAGCCCACCAGGGTTCAGTAGACATTGGGTAGAGGCCAGGATGTGGGGATTCCCAGGCCTGGGTTCAAGATCTGGGACAGCACACTCCCATAACACTGGAGAGTGTGGCACTTCCAGGAATGATATTGTGCATGTTCACATCTGCTTGACTTTGCCTGCATGGGGGACGCCATTTTGAAGAGTGTGATGATCTTCAAAAAGGCATCCCCCAGCTGATTGTTCCCCACCTGGTACTGGGACAAAAAAAAAAAAAAAAAAAAAAAAAAAAGTTAAAAAGCAGACCATCTAGAATAAAACTGAACATGATATTCCAATAATTGTCTCACTGATGCCATATGTGATACCAACTCCCTACTTTTACTGTATATTCCCCTATACATCCAAGGGTCACGTTCACCTCTAGCTATATCACTACCATAGGCACTCCTCTTAACTGATTATCTGCTATTACCACAATAGTCTTTTCACGGTCACTGCATTCCAGGACCCAATCCCCCTACCCATATCTCCTGTGACCGCAATTCTTTCTTCCTGAAATTGCCGAATGTAGAATGTGTTGAACACTGCAAAAAGGAATAGAGGCCCAAGAGTTGGTCATGAAAAAGTCAATGGGAACTTTTGCCAGAGGAAGGGGCAGAAATCAGTAGGGATTTTGAAAAGCAAGGAGCAGATTCGGTAAATAGATATCAATATGGAGGGAAAGGGGCAATTAGCTCCTACTGGAGTAGAGTCCAAAGGAGAAGAATGAATGGAAGGGAGAAGAAGCAGGGAGTCGATGCAATCAGAAGGAAAGAAGAGCCTAACACCACTGCTGTGGTCCACAAGATGGGTGGTATGGAGAAAGAGATAAGAGATTACATCTGCAACAAAGATTTTAGTGAGTACAAGGAGTTGGAGAGATCATAAACTCTGGCCAGTTTCAGGGGGAATGGGCACTCTGGAGTGGGCACTACAGAGTGAACTGGAGAAGAGGGGGAGACTCTGGGGATGATATTGCATCATGTGCCTATTGTGGGGGTAGCGGTGTCAGTGGGGAAAGATGCAGCTAAAAAGGGTAGGGATGAAGGATGGGTCAAGACTATGGCAAATGTTGGCTGTGAGGAGGAAAAGGGTAAAGGAGTTGGGATATGGATGTGAGGGTGTGAGTGATGGGGGGAAAACAGAGATGGGAGAGAAGGGATGGAGATAAGAGCTTCTTATGGCAGAAGTCACCAGATGGCACTGTTACACATAGCCTTACAAGCTGTCTTAGCATGCAAGCAAGTTTTAGACTTTGAAGATGTGCTGTGGTGTTGGTTTTCTGTTGCAGTGTTTCTTTGGAAGCAGCAGCGAGGAAGTTTGCTCTCTGCCTTAATCCCATTACGTAGAGTCAATTCTTGAGGCAGAGTTGCTCCTTAGGAACTGGGCATTATTGTTTGGGCTGAGATCCCTGAAAAAGGGATTGTCTGCTTGCCATTTGTGACTCCTCTGATCAAGTTGAACAAATTTATATATATAGGTGTGTGTGTATATATATATATATACACACACACACACACACCTATGCCCAACATCAAGGATTTCTTCTCCAACAGAAATCAACCTGTAAGGTCCCAACATCTGTTATTTCTCTTGCTCAGCAGAGAGGGGACAAGTTGATGAGGCCAACTCAGGGACATAACATTGAGAATTAAGGAGACAAAGGGAGGATGGAGGTGAGGAAGCAGAGTATGAATATTGAAGAAACAATGGTGGGAGAAGGATGAAGAAAGTGATGCATTAAAAAAAAAATCAATAGATAAAGGAAATTGCAAGTGAAGACATTAAATGAAGCAACAGTCAACAGAGCAATGGCAAAGATAAGTACTATGGAGCAATGATATGCAACCAAAATAAAAAGTGGGTGGTAAAACCAGATTATGACATTCTGAGGCTCTAAACTATGACAAGTGGAAGAGGCCCCATACCATAAAAAAAAATAATAATAATTGTCACAGAAAGGACATTGAATATATAAACACAAAAGCTTGTATATATGCAAATATAAAAGGCGAAGTTGTAAAAATAGAATAATCTAACTAAAACATGTCTTGCAATATGCCGGTATGCATTATAAAATAGTTCAAATTAACATTTTCATTTATGATTTCTTGATTAGTAGAAATGAAAACTTTATATCTGCAGCAACACAAAAGCAGTTACACAGACCAGCTTATTTAATGGAAGCAGTATAACCTGAAATATGTCTGTTTGCACATCACATTAATTTTAACACTGAAATTTAAAACATTTTCTTTGGTGATTTTTGGAGCGCAAAGTCATTGATGATGTCCTCAAATGATAAGCTATGGAGTTTGTCACTTTTGATGCACAGAATGCTTAGGGCAGATTGCCTAGAAAATGCTGCAAGAAAAGCTGACATCACTCTTCGTGTTCACTTCTCTATCCTCTGTCTCCCACAGGATCACTAATTAATCTCAAGTAAACACCTCAGACACACCAGTGACAACAAGCTATATGCGTGAAAGAGAAAAATAATTTACCAGAAAAAAGACTGGTAATCTCTAGACAGGCATTGAGAAAGTGAGAAAAACTTGCCTATATTCAAGCAAATATTATGAATATTATAGGTTTTAATAGCCTTTAAATCATATACGCACATAATTCGAAATAACTTGCTCACCAAGTACTTAGGATATTTTGATATATATGTACATCTTCCTTCACTTCTCTCAAAACACTTGATTTATCCTTTTGTCAGCACTCTGATATTTACTGTGAAGGTTCCTGAAACTGACGGAGGGAAGCCAACACAAATTTATCCTCCTCAAGACCCACTCAACAAAAGTCCTTAGGATGATCACCTGCAAACTCAAACATGTGAAGCATGGATAGCGCATGAAGCAGAAAGCGGCATGCACACTAAAATACACAATTGTACGTATGTACAGATCAAAAGAAGAAAGAACACACTAATGCTTAAGAAAATGAAGAAAAACAGGAGTAAAGGCACTATACGACTGAGCGTGCTGTACTGTAAACAAAAGATAGTAGCCTTCTGGCTATTACCAGCCAAGGGGGGTGCTATACATGACATCACTCCTAGGACGAGTCCCATACGAGTATGAGCTTGGCAGGATTGCTTCACGAAACTGCTGTCTCCGACCTCACATTTTTCCCAATTTTATCGGCAGTGAGATTATTTATTTAAATAAGTTATGAAGGCACAGTCACAATTTTACCGGTAGCAGCTGGCCAACAAAACGTTGCCTTAGGAGACTGTTAGCAGACTTACTCATAAAAATACTACAATTATCATTTTTTCCCTCAGCCCTGGCCTCCTGCCTGTCAATAATGAACAATTAGCAAAGGGTAAGGGTATTTGTGTAGCTAGATATGTAGCTATGTAGATTTTTGTCATATTTGAACAAAAATGTCTATATTTAGAGAGAATCTTCTTTTTCCCATATCTCCTTTATTTTTCAACCGATTTTAATAAAATTTGAAATGGAATCAGTTTTTTCTTTTTTAGGGGCCCCTCTTATAGCATAGCCCTAAACAGCATCTTAGTTAGTTTATGCCTTAATCCGGCCCTGGGTGGTGGTATTAAAATACAACTTCTGTCAGTAGCTGAGTTCTACCTCTGTTTTTTTTCCTTTTAGTACGTTTATCATCACATTTTGTTTTTCAAGTCTACTTCTATGGAGATTTTTTTCCCTATTCTAGTATGTAGCCTAGTAATAGTGTCATTCTGGAGAAAAGCTAGGAGTCTACCGGGACTGTTTCTGAAGAACAGTACATACTTACTATTCCAAAAAGGGAGAGGACTGTGAACAAGTCTACACATACTGCATGTATTCCAAATTTGCCTCCTTCCTGTGGTTTGGCTTTCAAGATAAGTCAAACAACAGAAAAAGAGCCTGAACTTTCTTCCTAAGCGTGACTGTTCCTAGAGGGTCCCTGCAAAATCTTCTCTGTTGCTTCTTCTAGTAGTCTCTGACACAGAGACACTCCAGTCCCTGTTATATCCCTGTAATTCATAGAATATCAGGGTCAGAAGGGACCTCAGGAGGTCATCTAGTCCAAACCCCTGCTCAAAGCAGGACCAATTCCCAACTAAATCATTCCAGCCAGGGCTTTGTCAAGCCTGACCTTAAAAACCTCTAAGGAATGTGATTCCACCACCTCCCTAGGTAACCCATTCCAGTGCTTCATCACCCTCCTAATGAAAAAGTTTTTCCTAATATCCAACCTAAACCTCCCCCACTGCAACTTGAGACCATTACTCCTTGTTCTGTCATCTGCTACCACTGAGAACAGTCTAGATCCATCCTCTTTGGAACCCCCTTTCAGGTAGTTGAAAGCAGCTATCAAATCCCCCCCTCATTCTTCTCTTCTGCTGACTAAACAATCCCAGTTCCCTCAGCCCCAGGTGAATCGTGTTAGCTCCAACATGAGCCTGTAATAATCACTCTGGAGGAGATTCTGGTTCCATTGGAATTGGGGACAGGATTTCACTCTTTATCTCTATGCAAGGTTCTGGCCCCTGAACTCAAGTTGGCTCACCCAATGAGTTCTGGATGCCTGTGCAGGATTCTAGATACTGTCCTGCTCTCACAACAACTAAGCCCAGAAGAGTCTAAAATACTTTAGGAAAAAAACTAAGGATTAATTGGTGGTAGCAAAAACTCATTGTACTCTCTGAGAGAAGCCATCAGCCACACAGTATTGCATAGCCAGCTGCTTTGATGGTGTTACAGGTTGTGGTTCTGGAGCATGCCACTGCAATCATCCCACTTCAGCTCCCAGCTCAATTTGCCAATCAGCTGCCAAAGAGACTGTCCCTCAATTGTATAACAGATTGTTTGGTGATTTCCCTTGTACTACTGAAACAGATACTCAGAATTAATGAGTAGTGTTATGTAAGGAGCTTTAACATAATAAATTAGCCCCAAGATAGGCGGTGTTAAGATTTTACAAAACAAACATGGAGTGCCTTTGGCCCTTCTAGGTTCAAACTATTCCTTCCTCAGGGCTTCCATTTTACTCTGGTTTCAGGCTCCAGCAGTTTCCTAGGTCAACTGTTCACCCCCAAGCAGGGGAGCTCTGCCAGTCCCATACCGTGCCTCTCTGGGGAGACCCCCACCCAGGTTTCTTCCTAGTCCATGGATTCAAACTCCTTCTGTCCTTGGTGCAGGGTTTCCCTGGCCCTCCTTCTTGAGGTTGTGCTTGAATCTTGTCAAGCTTCCCCAGCCTGCCATCATTCTTAATCAGCCTCAGAAGAGCCTCCCTCCACATTGCGCCCAACTCGAGATTCCCCCAACTGAGCTAAGAGCACACCTTTATAATCTTCAGCTGGTAGTCACATTATTCAGGCACCTAGTCCTCATTCCTAGCTTGGTCTACGATCCTTCTTAGACCTACTTGTTCTTGGAAAGAGCCATGTCTTGGAATAGGGTTAGATTGCACCAGAACCCACTACCCTTAAAGGGGACAGACAATGCTGGTACAGATGGGAATCTGTACACCTTCTAGTAGCCAAACTACTACTACTACCACCACAAAAGTGACTGGAGTGGTCAGCTATTAAGAGGCTCACCCTTTTTTTGCCAACATGGTGGTAAGTTTTTCCCTATGAACACCTTTTCATGGATCATTTAGCATTTTTCTACTACATAAAGTTACCATTTATCCTGAAAGGATCGAGACAATAAGTAAATGCATTAAGTTGGAAGGTCCTTTATAAAAGTATTTGTTTTTAATATTGTAATGGAACCGATTATGCAACAAGTCTTTTTACAGAAGCTTTTAGTTTTCTATTTTTATTTTTTCTCAGCTTGGATTCCATCCCTTCATTTTTTCCTCCTGTTTGGCTTACTGTTGTCAGTTATGCAACTGTTCTTGTTAGTATGTAAATTTAAAGGTCAATATAGCATAATGTCAATAAAACAATCCAATGTGAACCAAACGGGTTAGTTCATGTGATGTGGCTTACTAATTTCTCCTCTCTATCCACAATCATGAGACTTGCTGTATTTCTCATTGTCACAAGTCAGGAGAAGTGTTTGTGCCATACTCAGTAGTAATGCTTCTAACTGCCACTAATTCCCATAAGAGGAATGTCTTTACATTACTGGAAACTGGTGCAACACAGCATGCAAAAGTCACAAGGAATGTGGCACCAAGAAGGAACATCGTTCATGTCACAATGGTTGCTAGGGAGTTGAAGAGAGTCAACAAACATGGTCATGCTGTTTTAATCCTCAAAAAAAAAAAAAAAAAAATACACGTGAATGGGGTATTGGGTCACTTCCAAATGAGAGAGGATAGCAGTACTAGAAAGGGGATTGTATACATATACCTATTGTGCAGACCATCACAAACCTCAACACTTTCCACTCAAGTGCAAGGTGCATTTCTGTCACCTGCCTTCTCTGACAGAGACACAGAGCAACATGGAAATTAAAAAACACAGAAACAGAATATTGGCCAAATTACAAAAATAAAGCTCCAAACCCTATCAAAAACAAGATAGACCACTGCATATGCTTCTCCCCCAGGGGAAGAATGAGAGAACAACCAACACGTGGCACATGTGTAGTCACATTGCTTAATGCATTACTGGAAGGCACTCGGATACTACCGTGATAAGCACAGTATAAAAACCCATATAGACTTAAGTCCCAAGACCTCCAAGTTTCAGAATCTTTAATTTTTTCGTAAGAAAAAAATCAAAATCATTCTGGAATTTTGTTTAGAAGTAGATCGATAAAAATAAAGTTCTTGGCTGGGGGATTGCTTCAAGCAGTTTTTTAAAATCCTCTAGGTAGCCTGCTCAGTTGCAGAAACTAAAACTTTGTCAGCAATTATACATTAGTGTGCATTGGTGTCTTTCATAGAAATTTCATCTGCATAACAGACCCACTTCTAAAGTCATTACTTGGGCAAATCTGATTACAAATAGCACCTGCTCTGTTTTCCCAAGCGGACCAGTCCCAGCTCCCACAAGTGGAATCTAAGATTTTCACAAAGAAATCTACTTCTGCAATTTGTTTATACTCACTGGCATCTCTGGCCCCAATTCAGCAAAACAGTTCAGCATGTTAACATATTCTCAAGCCCCTTTGAGATTACTGGAAGTTATACATGTGTTTTACTGAATTGGGACTTAAGTGACTGAGGCCCAGATTTTCAAAGGGTCTTAGTCTTGTGATGCTGAGCATCACAATACCTAACTTTTAGGCATCTAGAGAAGTCATTGGAACAATCCACAAAGACTGAATTAGGCACTGTCACAAGGCACTGTACTCACGACTGGGTGGTGCCTCCTTCTGGAGATGAGCTCCATCTGCTTCAATGCCTCCTTTCTTTTCTTCCATTGTTGCAGATCTCTTCCTGCTCATGGAGTCGCAGTATAGGCACTTTGTAACTCAGTCCAGGTCACATTGAAAGACTCCCCTGGAAGGGGAAAACACAAAGTTCCTCTTCTCCTCCTGCATCAGCTGATCCTCATACCCAGTGCTCTGACTATGTCACTCCTGCAGTGACTCAGACAATCTTCCCATTCATTACCTGTACCAATACTACTCTGCAGCAGATAGTAAGGAAATCCAGGCCTGCCCTTACTCAGGGTTCCAGTCCAGGGCCCTATAACAAGCAGTTAAGACCTGGAGTTCACCCACCCTACTACTTTCTTCCCTGGACTATTTCCTACCTTGCATCTTTAAGCTTTGTCCATAGCATTCCTAGTTAGACCCCTTTCTCAGGCCTCCTAGCTAAACTCTTTCTTAAGGGTTCTTATCACTCCCCCCCTTTCTTAGCCTTTACCTCAGGAAGAGAGGCTACAAGCTTCCTATGCTAGTACTGACCTCCTTGCTTCATAGAAGCCCTACATGTTCCCTCACAGGTGAGCTTCCTTCTAATTAGCAGCCTCCCCCTAGCCTAAATCTCCCCCATT
The DNA here is from genome assembly GCF_013100865.1 of Trachemys scripta elegans. NCBI lineage: Eukaryota > Metazoa > Chordata > Testudines > Emydidae > Trachemys > Trachemys scripta. The sequence goes on from NC_048300.1 coordinate 176,119,154, forward strand.
TGCAGCTTAATTGGCCGATTGGGCCCATCTGGCCTAATTCAACACTCTCAGGGCTGGAGTGGGGAGCACACTGCACCACAGACAGGATGAGGATGATGAATGGGAGGGTGCTCTGTGACTGTATGGCCTACTTTCATTCCTCCCTTGTTTCACATCTCTGGGTAGCATTCGCTGGCTCCCTGGACACCTTTGAGGAGCAGTGGGCACTGTCCGGGGTTCTCTGCTCTGTGTCCCCATCTGATACCCTTGTTTTAAACCTATGACCTTCACCTCACTCCCTGGCTTTCTCATTTGTTCTCCCGCACGTTCATTTGGTCCCTGGATCCAGTGGTCCCTCCCGCTAGGCTGGGGGAGGGGCCTTTAGAAGTGGGCGGGCTTGTGCCCGCCCACCTCCCGGGTTTCCAATAAGACTGCATCACACACAGGATGAGGATGGGAAGGTGCTTTGCGACTGTGTGGCCTACTTTCATTCCTCCCTTGTTTCACATCTCTGGGCAGCATTCGCTGGCTCCCTAGACACCTTTGAGGAGCAGTGGGCACTGTCTGGGGTTCTCTACTCAGTGTCCCCCTCTCAATCCCTGATTTTGTACCTCTGACCCTCACTCCGGTCACTGTTTAATCATTTGTTGTCCCCCACGATCAGTTGAAACCTAGGTTTATTGGCTTCTCCCCCGAGGCTGGCAGAGGGGCCTTCTAATATGGGTGGGCTTGCGCCCACCCCTTCCCAAAATTCAATAGGTGAACCCCAGGCACCTAGGCCACCTGTATAATGAATGGGAAGAGTTAGGCACCTACGAACACAATCCACAAAAGCTAGCACGCTAAGCCCAAAATACCCAATGGGAGATGCCAATGGGAGGTTGTGTTCTAAGCCCCACCCCTCTCACAGAGTTCAGAGCCTAAGTCTGGGCTGTAGGGAGGCATCTATTTCTGCTTGCAATCCACAAACGAGGAATCCTCTCCTGGAATCAGGTGGCTTTGGTGTTTAAGTCGTTTCTTGGGTGAATGAGTTAGGCACCATCCTCACTCCACACAAAATGGCCTGGGGAGGAGCTGCACACCTTATAACTTTAGCCCCAGTAGTTAGAGCATTTGCAGGGGATTTGGTAGACCCAGGTTCAATTCCCTCCTCCACCAGACCAGGGTGGGGGAGAAAAGATTTGCACGGGTGTCTCCCACTTTTCAGGAGTGCTCTAACCACTGGGCTATGGAATATTCCAATGAAAGGTTCCCTCAGTCTCTACTCTTGAAGCTATTCCATTGTGTATAACTAATTAGAGAGTTATTGTAGCAGAGGGACTGGACCATGGATCTCCCACCTCCCAAGAGGGAGCCTCAACTACCAGGCTATAGAGTCGGTCTCTCTCGCTCTCTCTGGCCTAATGATTAATTATTTAATCCAGAGTGGAACAGTTTCAACAGGAGAGACAGAGGGAGCCCCACACCAGAACCTGGGAGGGGTGGGAGACCCTGGTTCATCTCCTTTCTCCCCATCAGACAGAGGAGGAATTGAACCTTGATCTCCCAAATCCCAGGTGAGTGCTCTAGCCACTGGGCTAAAAGTGGTGGGTGGCACCACCACCACCACTGGTCACATTTTGAATGAAGCCTCATCCCATCATCATGCTCTGAACTTGGCTACCCGCTCAAGCCTGTGGCAAGACTGGCGCTCCTCCACCTATCTTCTTTTGTGGCTTTCTTCTGGGATTTAGAAGTGAGCTAGCTGCTCAGATGCCTAGAGTGAGAAGTGAGCTAGTTGCCCAGAGGCAGAACCTCTGGTGCCTAGGGAACTTTTACCCTGAAAATGTGAGTGCTGATTTAGTTTAGGTGCCTATAAAGTTTGTTGGCAGCTGAATGGCGGTTTTGTGGTTATAGTAGTGCCTAAAATTGGGACTTAGGTTCCTAAATCAGAGGTTTGGGCACTTAAATCCTTTTGAAGATCTGGGCCTAAGCACACTTGTATATGGTAGCTTCATCTCTTTCTACCTGTTTTTCTGTGTTAGTAACACTGGGTCTGGCTCATTTACCTCTTTTCAATCAGATTTCAGATGGTGACCATGAAAAGTATGTATTCAGGAAATTGAGACAGAGAGGCAGGACTTTGGAGAGACTGAGAATGGACCTTGAACAGAAAGAGAACTCAGAGGGCTGATCATCCATTCATTGCTGAATATAGAAGGTTTCTGAATTAGAAACAGCAAGGTTAGAATTATTTAATCCTGGATTAATCAGGCATTCAAACAAGTGAATGTATTGCAAAAATGAGAAATGGTTATTTTTGTATTCCCTAACCCAGTTTCATAACAACACATGCTCCACTTCCTAAAAGTTCTAAATAGTCTAAGCGTTTGTGAAAATACCTGGAAAGTTTTTTTAAAGTTCTACGTACTGTCAGAACTCTAAGATGATTCTCCTACCCTTATTTCATCAGAGGAGAAAAATGGGGGTTCTCTCCTCATCACATTTAGATAAAGATAGTATTTATTTGTATGGGCCAGCAGTGTGCACTATATAGACAGGTATAAAGATAAGATACCTGCTCCAAAGAATTTACAGGTTAGAAAGAGAATGCTCAGAAGCAGGAGGGGAGAAGGGCAACACAAGCAGAATGATTCAAAAATGTAGCATAGTGCGGGGGGGGGGGGAGAATGACTCCACTAGCTGCCATGAGAATGTGGCTAACTGTGGTTTAAATAATATAGTCACAGGTGTAACAATTCCCACTCAGCTGATTCGGAAACAGTATGAGGTTTCTGCTATAAACAAAGCCCTGCAGCAGAGGTCTATGCTGGGCTAGATAGGGGGTCCAAGCAGGATGATCTACTAAGAAATTCATAGCCAGCTCTTGGGACTAACTTGATTATTCTTGGGTAATGGGGGAAAAACATGGTACCCTATTATTTTTGGTTTGTTTTTATTTCAGATTGAGATGCTCTGAATTTAGGGACAACATCAGTTAAAAATGCCTTTTGTTAGTGACAGCCTAGGTCGAAACAGTTGAATCTGAAATGTGCTTTGTTTGCAACACTTTCACTTGTTATGATTCTGGTCCTGACTGTCTTGAACTGGGACAGCCTGGATTTAGATCACAGAAGTATGAATTGAATGTGAATAGTGCAAACATTTTTCCTTATGAAGAGCACCACTCACTCCAGTTTAGATGCAAATGGGGCAGATTCTGCTGTCATGGATATAGCACCAGAGTAGCTCCATAACTGTCATCATTCTCAGCACACCTAGCATCAGCAGTGTTCTTTTGGATTTATATCAGTGTAAACACGAGTAGAATCTGCTGCTATTTGTATTTCACAATAGAATATCTTGGGTAAATATGCATTTCATTTTGCATTCTATTAGAAAAGAAATATATAGTGATAGAGACCCTAGTTTCATGCATAAACACAAGGGGACAGAATTAAAGTTGATTAGGACTTCCAAGCGCATGACTTATATACGTTTAAGGTTAAGAAAAAAAGTCTGATAGTGGCACATTTTTGTGTGTTTTGGCATGCAATATAATATTTGCTGAGGCTAATGCTTTGAAGATCTATAATACACAGCTTGCCTGTAAAATGTAATGAACCAACCACAGACCACAACTCTTGTCTTTTGTTCTTTTTCTTCTCAAGTTAAAGATATAGGCTCCATGGAGGAAGATGAAGATAATAAGCATGCTAGAACATACAAAAATTGGGTGATTCAGCATAGTGTCTCCATGGGCTGTAATTAAAAGGCAGGCAGACACACATTTTCAATAATGTGAAGGAAAGTGCTTTCTAATTGCTGGGTTTTCTCCAAATGGAATGTACTTGTTTAACCTATAGTGCAATCTATCCCTTCCTACCATTATGTGTCATCAGTGAATGAGGGATTATTCATCCTCTGTTTTATACACCCCCAATCATTTTATATGTAAAAGTTTCAAACCATGTGTTGGCATTCTGCAAAACTCATCCAGGCCATTTAGGCATATTTACAGTAGTCTTTCATGCTAAAATTGAAGAGAGGTGGCAGTACACAGTTATTTTTGTAGCCTACCAAGCTTTACGCTGAATTAAAAATGGCACATCCATTTAAGATTAGGATAGAGAGAGGTTAATTGTTATGGATGAGAATCACACCATCAGCATTCCCTGTGTGGTACACAATGCATAATCTGCCTACATTTGAACCAATCTATGCAGAAGGAATGGTATGTTCTCACATACCTTGCAAAGATATATTTGCATATATAGCCTACACACGGCCCATACCAATAATGAAGCATTTGGTACCATGTCTCGTAATTAACACTGATGTGAAAAAGTGAAATACCAGGAATACAGAACAATAGAAGAAAGCAAGATAATTTACATTGTTCTGTCTCTTTCTCTGTTCAAGACTCACAATCCTGCAGTTCCCCTTATGGTGAAGCCTGACATGGCAGTCCCTCTGCCTCAGTCTCTTCCTCCAGGCTCCCATGGTCTGTGGCGGTGACTTGGCTCTCTGGTCAGGTCACCTTTATGTTTTCATCTCTTCTGGGGTAGCAGAGTCCCTTAGTTCAAGTCTAAAACCAGGACCGGAACAAAAGAATCTTTGCCTCCCCTTTCCTTACAGGCAACAACAGCCAGCCTTGCTGCCTAACTATGGACTCCTGGGCCCAATCACCTCAACAATCTAGGCCAGATCTACCCTCCTACTAAGGGTCTCCAGCAGGTCTTAGCTTGAGCCAGGCTTCTTGACCCACACAGAAACTAACTGCCTGCCCTCCTCCTCCTCCCCCATCCAGCCCCCAGCTGCAGCACTTTCTTCCTCACAAGTTCAACAGCCAATACAGGTGTACCAGGGCAGGGCTAATTGAACAGGACTAGCTGGTCCCAGGCCTCTTGGCCCTTCAAAGGACAGGCCAACCTGTTACACTGGCTCTTTCTGGTTTACTACCACCGTATTCTCTAAGTGCCACACATCAATTAAAGATAACACTGAGTGAGCCTTAAATGTCCCCATCCCCAGTGAACCCTACACCAGGACAGAGAGGGACCCTATCAATCCACCCATGCAGGAGAAGTAGCTGGAGCTACCAGGGATGTCTACACTGCAATTAGACACCCTTGACTGGCCTATGCCAGTTGACTCGGGCTTGCAGGGCTCAGGCGAAGAGGCTGTTTTACTGCAGTGTAGAAGTGAGGTCTCAGGCTGGAGCTTGGGCTCTCACACCCTCCCTGAGCCTGGACTCCAGCCTGAGCCCAGATGTCTACATCACAATTAAGCAGCCCCTTTGCACAAGCCCAAGTCTGCTAGCACTGGATTTTAATTACAGTGTAGACATACACATAGAGACCCATGAAAAGCAGCAATGAAAGTGGCAAGGTCTATCAACAGCCAAGTGACTGCTTCTGCTTTTGGAATGCTTCGCTTTAATGATCTTTCTTTTGGAAGGAGCCCAAACAGAGTTTAATAAAATCATGTCCGTTACTAGATTTTTTTTTCTTATAATCAATTCTGACTGAAGAAGGCCTTAGTAGCAGGTGAACACATACAGCTGTGCATTATTTAGTTTCTAACTAACGTGGGGTGGGATGAGGCGGTGGCAAGAGATACACTGTTTTGAGAGTCCACTCAGATGCCTGCATGTAGGGCCAAAGTCTTATTGAAAAGATCCAGCCTATAAGCTGTAGCAGGTGAATTGGGTGCACAGAGTTCAGCCAGCTTCCAAGATCTACTTTATTTTCTGCTAGCAATAAATATTAAAAGTCATCTAGGCCAGTCACGCAAACGGAGGTTTAGGCCTCATTTACAGTGGGGATTTGTCCCAATTGCAGCCAGCGATAACCAGCCCCCAGTGCAGTTTCACCAATGCAGCCTCTAGCATAGACACACTAAACTGATTGGCAATGAGGCAGCTTACTCTGTTTCAAACAGGGGAAACCTCCACCATCACATATAGTGGCTTTGCCAGTCTATTCCAGGGGATAGCACTGGTGTACATAGGGTATGACTACACAATCAGAGTGACTGCAGTATACATAGACATACCGGAGCTAGCTTGATCTAGCTAGCTCAAATATCAATAGCAGCGGCAGCTGTGGCAGCACAGGTGGTAGTATGGTTGTACAAGCCCAGGACCCTGGGTACACACTTGAGTGGCCAGCCTGTGCTGCCGTATCTTCACTGTTATTGTTATTTGAGCTAGCTAGATCAAAGCTAGTTTCGGTATGTCTACATATGCTGCACTCACACTTTTGATTGCAGAATAGACATACCTATAAAGATGGCGGGCAATTCCCCAGTGTAGACAAAGCCTGCATTTTCAAACAGGGCCTCTGTTTTCATGGAAACAGTTTTGCCTCTTTATTCAGGTTTTTCACAGTAACTCAGCTTCACACCTGCAAAACCTGAGTTTACCTAGTTTTAAAAGCAGCCCCTATTGAAATCAAAGGAAGATCTAATGACTGTCTCAGAAGATGTTATTAGCTCCCACACATTAATTGACATGGATATGTCAAATCATTAACAAATATTTCCTTCCTCCAAAACGTTATTGAAGTAACGTAGATATTAATAAAAACACAGAAACCTAGATCATTGGGCTGGAATGGACGTCAAGAAGTTATCAAATCCAGCCCCAAGTGCTGAGCCAAGACCAAGTAAACCTAGACCATCCCTGACAGGTGTTTATTTAACCTATTCTTAAAACCCTCCAATGGTGGGAATTTCATAACCTCCCTTGGAAGTCTATTCCAGAGCCAAGAACTGGACACAGCACTCCAGCTGAGGACACAGCACTCCAGTTGAGGCCTCACCAGTGCCAAGTAGAGCATGACAGTTACTTCCTGTGTCTTAGGGCTTGGCTACAAATTGCGAGTTACAGCGTATTAAAGGAGCCCCGAGCGCACTAGCTCACTACCCATCCACACTGGCAAGGCATGTAGAGCGCTCTGACTCCACGGCTAGAGCACTCCTGGTACTCCACCTCGGCAAGTAGAATAATGTTTGATGCGCCCCCACTGGAGTGCCCCAGCGTCAGTGTGAACAAGGTGTTGCATTACTGTGCTCTGATCAGCCTCTGGAAACGTCCCATAATCCCCTTAAGTCAAGTGACCACTCTTGTCATTGTTTTGGATATGCCCTTTGAAAGCTCCGTTTGACATCTGGCATGCTTATCTGCTCCGAGACAAAGCAACCATTACTGTGGAATGCTGTGTGTGAGAGGGAGGTGGGGGGAGGGGAGGTCTGCTGCTGTCTGAACTTATAAGACAGCATGCTGACATGCTCTCAGCCCCCCAAAAATCCACTCTCTCTCCCCCCCACATGCACACAACACACTCCCTGTCACACTCCACCCCACACAGCCCATCTGAAAAGCATGTTGCAGCCACTTGCATGCTGGGATAGCTACCACAATGCACTGCTCTCTGTCGCCGTTGCAAGAGCTGCTAATGTGGCCATACCAGTGCTAGCATAATTCTATTTAAATCAATGGAAGTTTTGCTTGGGAAAGAACTACAGAATCAGGCCTATAGATGCACTGAACTGTTTCACTGCATTGACAGAGTCACATATCATTAGAGTCCCAAGTTAGAAAGAAAACATTTAGTCTGAAGTTATTTTCAACTAAGTTTTAGGGAGGAATATTGACCTGGACTCTGTTATTGCCTCTGCATTGACTTTCTGTATGAGTTTGGACAAGTCATGTAGACCCAGATCTACAAAGATATTTACCGCCTAACTTCCATTGATTTTCATGGACGCTAACAGCCTAAATACTTTTGTGGCTCTGGGTATTACTCTCTATGTGCCTCAGTTGTTCCACCTCAGAAATAGAGATAATGACACCAATTTTGGTAAAGTACTTTGTGAGTGACAGATGTAAAGTACCATGTAAGTGTTAATAGGAGCAATGGTGCTCAAAACAGCAGACATGTAAATACAGACCTGTTGTCAGAAGTGCAATTAAGTGTGCCATTCCTTTCCCCTGGCTGAGTAACTAGATAACTAGCAAATATGGTGCGTCAAATATGTAAAGCTGCATTTTACCTTTTGATCCAAACATGGAAAATGCCAGATGTCAGTTTCTTGATATAATGTGCCTTTAGAGAGGACAGCCCACTGCACATTAAAAGCAGCACTTTTTCCCTCCCAGCTGTTTTCCTTTTCTTCTTTCATGCTCTAGTGACATTGAGTTACTACATGGTCCATTGAAACCTGCTGGAATTGACTATTGTGGCTGTTAAACCTGCTCCCATTGAAGTCCAGATAGTTTTGCCAATAACTTGAATCTTCAGGGTGTCAGGAGTATCCAACTACCTCATAAACCATGGGCATTGTGATGGAAGCACAATACCAGCAAGGATTAGTATTTCAGTGCTCACTTATGAGGATGTCCACTTCCTCAGGTATCAACGAAAGTGAAAACCTGGGAAAAACACAATAGCTGCTAAAATGGTTTACCAGCTGGAAGGAAAACAAACCCTACAGCAATCAAATTCAAAACAGCCACCTCTTTTAGTCTCTTCAAGACTTAAAGGCTGGCTATGAGAGGCAAATGTTTGGAAAGGTGCCAGTAAGAAGAAGAACAAAGAGGTAAGTGAAGATGAACAAGAGGTAAGTGAGCAATGGGAAACAATTCAGGGAAGAGGTAAACTTCTCACTGTAGCAAGGGCTCTGTAGTGAGATGGAGGGGCCTTCCACTGAGACAGTAGGGGAGGAACCACTCGCTGAGCCCAGGTAGGTGGGGCTAGGGCATGTCCGCCCCTCCCACCAGAAGTTAGGAGGCAGGACAGCTCCATTGGGCTACAGTTGCCTGAGGAGACAGATGCCTTCTGCCCACTCCCAAGCCTGGAGACTGAAGGGAAGCCTGGCCAAGCTAAGGATTGGCCAGAGCTGCGGGAGCTGCCAGCTGACCACGTCACTGAGTAGTTGCTGGGACTGTTGCTGGCTACCTATCCTGGGGAAACTGAGGACACCCATAGATCAGGTACACCCTGAGGGGAGAGAAGGAAGTGGCCCAGGGACAGCTGACTCCAGTTTGGCTGCATTGCTGCCTGATATGCAATCAGCGGGTTGTGGCTGGATTCCCCACTGACCCAGTAGCAGAACACTCTGCTACTATTAGCCCCCTGGGCAGGGACCTGGTTGTTGGGTGGGCCTGGGTCCCCCTACTACTCCACCCCTGGGGTGGCAACCTCCCCACTGGAGGTCTGTGTTAGCCTACCATCCTCCAGAGATAGGACACTGGACTCTTCACTGCTCTTCCTTTCCTGAGGGGCTGAGCTTCCTAGACTGTTTATTGCTCTGCTCTGCTCTGGCCTGCCCCAGGGCCAGGGCCCTAAATCTTTGCTCCTCTGCCATGCCTGAAGGCTGAGCTCTTAGACTACTTGGCCCTGCCTGGAGCTGGAGTACACAGACCTCTTATAGCCTACCCAGCCTGAAAGACAGAGCCCCTTAAGACCGTGAGTCTGCTCAGCCCAACCACCAGGGCCCTCCCTGGATCCTCATACCAGACTTTGCTAATTCCCTGACTGTGGACAACGTTCACTGATGTAGCGAGGTGGAGTGGTCTCCCACTGAGTCAGAGGGGGGAGAAACCACCGCTAAACCACTACAGGCTCTTAAGGGAAATCATCCTGTGTTTTCAAAGCTAGAGATTCATATATCTGCAATAGTTACTAACATGCTGTCTTGTTTTCATCTGATATTCTGTTTCTGTAATAAAAATATAGATTTTGGATATCATCTGCTTCCCTTGATTAAAATTTACCCATACTGCATTGCCTCACCCAACCCTAATTTTGACTTTTAGAATTGTACCCTGAATTACTATTTCTTTAGTTCCCAATTCAGCAAAGCACTAAATCATGTGCTTAAAGTTATACACATGCTTATGGACCTGGCTAGCTGAGTCCAGGCCTTTATAAGGAGAAATGCTACACAAGTGGCGGGAGGTGGGCGGATGGCTGTCTCAGAAAATTAGTATAGGATATAGATAGATCTACCTCTAGGTTCTTTCAAGTCCAGCCCAGTTTGGTCATGAGGAAAGGGCAGTTATTTCCATCTGATGGCTGTTTGAAAATGTTTGTGAAATGAATGGATGATCTAAATCCAGATCCCATTGGAAAAATGTCCACATAGTAAAAATCCCAATTGGAAGTAGCACCTTTGTTGGAAATCTCAGCAGAAAGGCTGCAAATCCACTGATTGGGGATGGAAACTGAATCACCCTCAGATTGTTTCAAATAGGCAAAGTTGAGGCACATGAATGAAGCCAATCAGGGAAGCTACTACTGCTACTGACAGTGATGTGTAGCTAAAACAACAGCAGACTTCACTTGGCAATGCTGTTAGCATAGCATCATTCAGGAATACTAGATTCAGCTGGAGAGAAAAGGAAATATAAGGATGATCTTACAGCACTACTTAAATCTTGATTTTCCATAACATTTAGTGCTTCAAACAAAAAATGACCCAGCTGAGAATCTGAAAGGTCATCCTTGTATTTCCTTTTCTCTCCAGGTGAAATCAATGGGCCTATGCTGATTTACAGCAGTTGAGGATCTAGCCCAGTGAGTATAAGACAAATGGCTTTAGAAATCACTTCAGCCTTTGGCAGCAATAGTAAATACTATTTCATGTTAGTTATATATACCTCACACACTTAGCTCTAACTTACTGTAAATAGAATGAAGAGTGCCTTGTTGCTGAATAATTTATTGCACATTAAATATGGCCCAAGGCAATAGAGGTTTCAGGTTTCACAAAGGCCGTATATATTTTCTGCTGTTGTAATTACATAAAGGAAATACTGACTGTCTGAATGATGAAATATAGATGATTTGCTCAGTAACAGTTCAAAGAGATAATGTGTGTGAGGGTAGTGTGCCTTTGCAGGGGATTTCAAATACTGTTCCCACTTTTCTATCATGTCATTCACAAGCTCCATTAAAAATATCTCTCATTGTATGAGCAAAGTTACAGAATAGCAGGAGACCTGTGAGTCTTTTTTTGCTTATGTGCTATAGTAGATGAAGAAGTTTGATGTCTTTTGGTCTGACAGTGAGGCATCCTTGGATTCCCTCATTGGGTTGTGTAGCTCAGACTATTTATCCTCATTTCCCCTTTTCAGTCACATTTTTTATTTGTCCAACTTTTCTCTTTATCTCCTCTCTTTGTGTTTAATAAGATACAATATTTTCACTTATACAGCACCTTTCATACAGAGAACTCAGAGAACATCATATCCATGAATTAAGCAAGGAATATGTGTAGATGATTTCACCTAACACTGAGAAACAGCCATCTCCAAAAAGGGAAAACAGAAGCTATTTTAACGGTTCTCAGGACACATTCCACAATAATTTAGAAGAGGAAGTGAAGAATACTCTGACACTGTAGGGAGAATTGGGGCAGGATTTATCCCATACACTTCAGTGAGAACTGAGGAACTTGACACCAAAGAAGACTAGGCCCAATGGTATAGACATGTTTTAATAACAATATTACCCAGCTCGGACATAAGGCTTTTCATTCAGAGATTAATTAGAAGCATTTTATCTCAATTTTACAGATGGAGAAATTAAGTATAAACAGATGAAGTGACTTACTCAAGGTCACCCAGAAAGCCAATAAGGTAGAAGCAGGAATAGAACACAGGACCACTGACTCCAGTGCCTTATACATGGATCCACACTGCCTCTGAGAGGGAAATTTGAGGGACCTAATCCTGCTCCCATTCACTACAATGGTGCAGAATCAGGCCCGAAGTTTAAAAGCCGGATATTGTAGCTGGAACAGGGGTCATTTTTAAAATTAACAATACACAATTTAACACATAAAAATCTTTTACGATTACTATTATTTATTATTTGAATTATAATAGCACCTGGGAGCCTGAACTGAGACATACCTTTTCTTTTACAGAAGACATTCATCTAAACTTGACATGGTTATCCCAAAAAATCAACCACTTTCTTCTATTTTGGTGGGAAGTTTGCTAACTTTTCTAGGCCCTTTTAAAAGCCTCTAGAAAAAATTCTGGATTAATTATATCATACAACTTTTCTGTGACATTTTTGAGTGACATACCATGATATCTAGAGAGACTAATCATGACAGGATATCAAACAGGATTTCTGTATATTAGAAGGGTAGAAAGAGAAATGGTTTGACAATCAATGACAGGCCAGTGTTTTAACACAAAAACTACTTGTGCTGAGTTACACTCAATAATTGTCTGCCAGATCAGATGCACTTTGTTCTACTGATGGCATATTAGCTACAATGCACTTAGTCACGCTATCCTAGAAGCACTTCATCCTCACTATAACGCTGTATGAGAGAAAGACATGCATCAAGAGTGTTTCTAGCAGACAGTTATAATGAGAATAATTTTAATTAATATTAAATAGATGCTCACTTCAGTTGTTGGAGGGGAATACGTAGGGATGGGGAGAAGGATTTTACCATCTACAAAAACTGGTGAAACAATCATGAAATTCAGACTACACACAACATTTTGGGATTTAGTTTGACCATGCAACCTCTGCCTGACCCCTTCATGCATATGCACTAGGATAGTCTTTAATTACATTGTGCACATACCATTTTTATACTGTAGGATCCCTGCCTCATTCAGTCAAGGGTGCTTAGTAAACGAGGCAACAGTTCTATATTTCTTTTTATTCTCCTTATTCACTGTGTGTGGTCCGAGGCCTTATCTGCTGTACGCAGTCCAAATCCTGCCCTGAATATGGAATTATTCACCAAGGACTATATGATCCTGCAATCAAAGACTGTATCATAATGCACAAAGGAGTAGAATAAGGTTGCAAACTTACTTCTGGCATTTCCTATCTTTGGAGTGCTTGACTTTGCAGCCATAATAACCTTCTTTCAACAGATTTCTTTTTTTTTTTTTTTTTTTTTTTAGTGCAATAGAATAAGGACAAATTATATGTAAATATCTGTGGCAGAAAAAATAAGAACCACTGCAAATTTCAGCTCCTACAGCAGAAATGTTGCATGCCTAATGTGTGGATGTCCTGAGGTCTAGAGAGAAACTGCACACTTCTCAGGACACCCACAGAAGATTTGTGCCTCTACAGTAATTATTGGGACCCCTGTCTGTCATACTGCTATTGATTCCCTGAAAGAACCTGTACCAACCTTCACATTTGGTGGAATGGTGGAAAGAGCTTATTATAGATTCTGCATAATACTGCTATTATCTTATTCAAGGAAATCTACATGGTTTTGGAGGGAGTGATGCAGGAAATGGATACTCCTCTTCGGATTTCAATCTGCCAAGTGAAATCGCCACCTCAAATCTTTGATTACACAGAAGGACTTCTGCAGGTTTGAAGGGAGTGTCAATGATGGCTCTATTCCCATCTCATGATGAATTCTGGACAATTTTTATGGATTTACCATGCTATCCCTGCCCTCTATGAGTAATACACAAGGATTTAATTTGACCCATGGAATTAAAGATAAAAGGCCTATTGTGTCATCTACTTCATCCCCCAGTGCTTTCCATCATTTCTCCTTAAGTGAATATTCCGCAGTATAATAGATGTTGCTGTTAAGACAGCATGAAAAAAAAATTCTTATTTTTCCTTAATTTCATCCACGTATGCCTAATTATACCTCCCATTACCAGGCTAAATAATTTCCAACCCTACTTGGCATTTACCCCATTCAAATATTTAAAGACGGGGCTGATTCTCTTCTCATTTATACACATATAAATCGTGAATAACTTCACTGAAATCAATGGAGTTGCAGATTTACAATGGGGTAAATAGTGTCAAGAGTGAATAGACCCTATATTCTGGGCAGATTTAAAAAGTAACCATTCAGAACTGAATATATGAAACATGGCAGTTTGCCATGACCAAAATTTCCTACACCTCGTGGGGGGGGCAGGATCAGTTCATCAAAGGGCAAACTGAGCCCCTTGAATTTTAAGTACAGAGGGATAGGTAAATTAATGCATAAAGGGCTCCAAACAAATACTAGAAACTGTGTGGTTGAAAGCACTATAGAAGAGTTAAGTGTTAATCATTGTCACATATGTTGCGTGGATGATTACACTACATTTACGTCCCACTAGCATACAGCTGGAAATGTCACCCTTGTTCCTGTTACACATGACCCATGCAGGACACAGTTGAACATTCATCCAACTTGTGTAAAGTACTCTGTGTGCAGGCTGCTGCTTACATTTTTTCCCCTCTTTATGTTGGCATTATTCCTACATGTATTGCACAATCCAATGTCCTCCACTTACCACCTCCTCCTCTTCCTCCTACTCCACCTCAAGCTATGAATAAAGAAAGGCAGCTGGTGTTTCAGTGTCATGTTACTAATTCAACAACTGCATACCTTTCCTCTGAATCCATCCACCAGAGACCCCTCTTCACTAAAAGCCTTCTGCTGCTCCCCCTGAAGTTAAATTTAAACAACCCCATTGATTGCAATGGGAGCACCCTAATATAGGAAGGTCTATAGAATTTGAAAGGAAATTAACAAACAATGTGTAGTGATAGTTAAGGTTGCAGCAGGACATACGCTTTCCCCAAAAACCTTTAAAAAATTATAATTCCACTCAAAGTTTACATTCTATGTTTTGGTTTTTGTCATTTCATTTAGATTTTTATTAAATAAAGTTTCAAAGATCCTGTTAAAAATTGAAATCCGTAATGCAACCTTAACTACAAAGCTATGCTGTACCATAGCTTTTTCTATAGTTGTTTTTTTTTGTTGGGACCATCCTATAGATCTTAATAGGAAGCTATATTCCTGAAATAGGATGGCTAGAAAAAAATATTAAAATATTTGTATTTTTGATTAATTTATATAAATGCCAGCATAATTAAGAAAGCTCCAGTTAGGGGTCTATAGTAAAGGTTGAGTAAATTTTTCGATTTATATCAGGGATGTAACCACTTTGTTGCATACGAAGAATACAGCATATACTCCCACAATTACAGCACTTACTCTTTTCTGAGAATGTACAAGTATGTTAATTTATTCATTTATGAGCTAACATTAATTTTAGGGCCTGTCTGTATGGGTACGTACTGGGTGGCAAGCTAGGGTTTCATTTTCCAGTATGCCACACACTGTGTGCGTGGACCCTACTGCTGTGCAATAAGCTTCCCTAGTGTTCTTTGACATGCTGCTGTTTCAAATCACCTCCTCCACTGGATTTTGAATGGAACTCGATCTGGTAGATGGCCACTGAGCATGCCTAGCGGATTGGGCCCCACATGCAATTTTGGCATCCGAAAGCCCATCTTCCCCAGTTCGTAATCACTCTGCGGTTTAAGCGAGAGATAGGTGTCCAGACACCTAGATGGAGGCAGCAGTGCGCATACTCAGAGGCAGAAATATAGATCCCTAGAGACATTTTACACTGAAAATTCAGGGGCTGAGTGAGTTCAGATGCCTACTGGGTTTGACAAGAGTATTATAAATTGCAGTGGAGCCAAAACTGAGATTTAGACACTTAAACTCGAGATTTAGGTGCCTAAATCTCAGGTTTAAGTGCCTAAGTACTTTTGTGGATCTGGGCTTAATCTCTGTTGAATTATATAGACTACACCATAGGTTTGGGCCCTGGAAGGTCAACATCAAAACAAATCCACTACTTCCTATTACAGCTGCATTGAAGAGGAATATTCTAGTAATTATTTAAAGCCCCTTAAAGTAGCACTACCCACATCCAAGCTTACTTGTAGATTCTAAGTTCTAAAATGATTTAGAACAGAGTACAGAAAGCAAAGTATGGAAATAGGGCAACAGCTATAAAGAGTGGCAGTTTTGTAGTATTTTTTGGCATGGGGGTGCTTAAACAGAGGGAGGGAAACAATAACCTCTTGTGAATACTTCATTAACAAAGGCAGTGAACAATATTAATAAAACTTAACTCTTATATAGCACCTCTTACTTCAGATCTCAGGACGTCTCATAATAAGTATATTTACCTTCATTCTATGCACTGGGAAAATGAAAGGTGAAGTGACTTGCCCACCATCAAACTGTAGGTTGCTAGCAGAACCAGGAATGGACCCCAAATCTCTAAATATTAAAGATAGCAGTAAAGGACTTGTGCGCACACACACACACACACACACACACACAAAGCAACACATCAGAGCCCCCAATTCCCCACGAGCCACCATAAAGTACAAATGACATGAAAGCAGACAGTCTGACAAAAGTTAAGTAACTTTCCCAATTGTTTTGTTTTAACTTCAAATTATTTTCTTTAAAACTTTGTTACTTATTTTTCACATCATTTTTTGAGTTGGCATAGTAACTGCCTAAAAATGTGCTACAGACAGTTAAACTCTGAGCTCTTCTTATAGTCTATGTTGCTTAATCAAAAAGTTTGTAATACATCCCGCTGCTGTAAATACTGAAGCTAAAAATATTGCTCTTTTTTAGAGCATAAACTGTAGCATGCTTTCAAGCTGAGTCTGTGCTTACAATATAACAGAAACACCTACATTTATCCCTGCACACCAATCTAGTTCTGCATTTTAGCAGCAGAGAGCAATCCTCATGCTCTTGAATGTTTTGTGTTGAGTAACTTTTTTCTTTACCGTAGCATATACTCTTAAGGTTGAGATAAGTATATAGGTTGAATGTGTTTGTTCTCTTTAATTTCTGACAAAGATGCTATTTAAGCCCATGATTCTGCAAATACTTAGCACACAAGTAATTTTACATGAGTGAATAGTACTTTGGAGCTCATGAGGGTAATTTACAGTAGTAGCTACTCATATGCATATGTGTTTGTAGAACTGGGCTTTAAACCTGATTATTAACTACATGGCAAAATATTTTCTTAATAAATTATTATTGTAAAGATTTTATAGATCTTTTGAGAGATCGTATTGAAAAGAGAATATTCAATTATAGCTATAAATTGTACTAATATGGAACATAATCCCACAACCTTTACTCGCTTCAGAAAGTTTAGTTATATGAGATAGGGTTGCAGCCTCAAAAACTTTGTTTGGTCACTTAGAGCACTTTCACTGAATTCAATGGGTTTTGGATCAGGTTTGTAAAGTGATAATCCTGCCAGTTGGCCACCTATCTAAGAGAGAATGTCTTAATCTGACTTGCTAATGGATAAACCTGAGGCGTACAGGAATATTTCCTAAACTCAATTTAATATTCTGCATTGTTCTTTTCAGCTTGTTGTGAAGTGCAGATTTTAGCTCCATCGTTTGCAGCACATTTATAGACAAAGAGATTCAGGGGTGGATAAAAATAGCTGTGATGATTATTAAAAGACGAACTTCTCTTTAAAAATCAAAATTCATGAAGATGATATAAAAAATGTGGTTCACATATGTCAATCTCCTCCCCTTCTAGCCATGGCAAATAAATGGGGTTTAGTCAAGTGGGTAACGCTTTTTCTTGATAGATCTTTATTTAGTAATAATGACATTCAAAATGAATAGAAGCCAGTGTGATTTTCAGGTCCCAGGTCAAGTCTGCAAAGCTGGCAAAGTGAAAAAGCACATATCCTTTGATTTGTAAATAGAGAACATTTAATCTGGAAATCATCTAGACACAATAAACATGGAGTCCCACAATACCATATTCCTAGACTCACTTATTGGAGTACAGCCAAATTTAAGCACACGTGCTTGGGTGACCTGCACATTGAATAAAAGTCTTCATTGATAGAGAGCCCAGGCAAGACCCTATGCATTGTGGAGCCCAAGCAGAACCCATACAAGAGAGGGGTATGAGTGGGATGCTCAGGCAGTGAGTCCTATCAGTGGGTGAGTTCTGCACTGGCTCTGAATATGCAAGACTGGCGACATGACTACTGAATACACACTTAATCCATATCCAGTGGCCAACAGTGCCCCACTCCCCACATAAGAGCACAAAGAGGTTGCAGCCCTTATTCCAATTCAAGGGCTATTTGTGGATTCCATCCCATCAACTCCTGCAGTATTCCAGGCACAAAGCCTGTTTACTTAGGATCTGTTTGTGCAGAGTAGGTGTGAATTTCACCCATAGGGAATAAATTCCTTTCTGGCAGTACTAAAGGTGGAACTGTGCAACCTGACATTGCACCACTCCTTTCCTAGAGGCTTACTAGGCAGTCCAAGTTCTTCCCACAAACATTTGAGTGACTAAAGTAAATCTCTTTACACAATCCTTCCCGCACTCTGAGTTGGAGCTCATCCATTCAATTTGAGGCCAGTCTCTACATAAACCCTATCAACTAGGCTAGTATGTAAAAGATGCCTTTGGAACTTGTGTTCCTGCTTTCTAAGGTGATATTGTGGCCCACCAAGCATTCCTCAGTACACAGTTAGAATTACACACATAGTAGGGTGTGTTATCTTCCTAAGTCACTCGTCTGTCTTCCTTTTCTTCTCTCTTCTTTCTGTAAAGCTGTTCAAAGAGGGAGCTTATGCCTATGCTTGGTTAAGAAGCAGGGGCAGACTCCTGTGGTGGAAGCAGGATCTGGAATTATCACATAAAATTAATTGAATAGAATACATGTCTTTACAATGCAAAGCAGATGAAACTCATTCCAGGACTGGGCTGTCAATTCACAGTTTCTATAGGCATTCCTGCCTGTAAACTCATTCGCTAGAATAGCTGCAGAAAGTCAACACAAAAGGAGCATGCACATGCTTTAAGAATAGGCTTTCAAAAATCCAAAAGTATATCTGGGGGGAAATATTGTGGTACTGACCCAGTTGGGCTATTCACTAGGTGTGAAATCCACTCTAGTGCAGAGGGAATGAATGAGGCCCAAGTACATCATTTGGGTTTGTAGGGAACTGGGTGTCAGATGACAGTTCTATTTCTATCTCTGCCACTGACTGGCTCTGGGACCTTGTTCAAGTTACTTTATAACTTTTATCCATCTTTATTTAGTAAAACATGTTCCACTGTTTGGATGAAGGGCGCTACATAAGTACGAAGAATTATTATATACTTATGCTTGACAGTTGTCTTGGTCACAAAATGCAATGTAAGTGGTGCAGTGGGGGGCGGGGATGGGAAGGAGGACTGGATGGTCCTGGAATTGGTAATAATGTACAGAGATGGTTTTACTTCTAGGTCAATAATGTGCTGGGCATATTGAATGGGCACAGAAACTAAACTACCCTCTCCAGCCCAGAAGTTTTGTATTGGGAGAAAAGGTGGAGAAGCTTGTACTGTTCCTGTTCACTGAGGGCTAGTTTATGTATTGTATGAACCAGAGGGGAAACCCAAAAAAAGCACAATGCCTTGAGGAGTCTGCTTGAGAGGTAAGAACAGCAACTGTCTTTGAAGGTCTTTACCTCCATTAAGAGATGCAGCTTAGCTCCCACCATGCAGCAACTGCAAAGGGGCATTGGGCCACGACACCACTTATTCTCCTCCTGTGAAGTTTTTCCTTGAACGGGGAGTTGATCAGTAGAAGACCCTGAACTCAGCAGTTGAAATTCTGGATGATCCTTGTTCAGGCCACACAAGGTGAGAGGGAGCAGTCCTTACTCCCTCCCCATTCCTGAGTAGCCAGATGAATCAGAGTACAACCCAGCCATGACTGAAGAGAGGCTTTGGATTCCAATGCTGTCAGTCCAGCACCTTTAATAAATATTTATATCCACCTAAAATACAGAAACGTTTTTTTAAAGATCTAGCTATTATACGTATGAATATTTATCAATAATTTTAGATACACTTGTACCTACTGTAATTGTAATGAGGTACTCTAGGGAATGCATGCATTGAATATTGCATAAGGGAGCTTGCAGAAATCCACTTCATTTCATTCCTCACTGTGCCCCTTATTTGTAGAAACATTGATTCCATAACCCTCTGCCACATCTCACTGCTTAAATAATTAAGAATTTCAGAAACTTTATTCTGTTAAACTGCAAAGGTGCTATGTTAGCTAACCGAACATGTTTCCTTCGGCAGCCCGAGCGCCTGTGAGAGAATCCAAGACACACGCAGGCCCAGATCCTGCAAATGCTTACTCACATGCTCAGTTTGACTCTCACAAGTAGTCCCATTCCCATCCATGGGATAATTTAAACATGCAAGTGTGTTTGCAGGCTAAGGGCCATAGTAACATCTGAGAAGGACATTTGCCAAATCCTAATTAAGCAATAAGACAGGGTGTATGCTATTGTGTAATCCTAATTGTATACCTAGGTGTTTTGCTAGGCAAAAGGCTAACAGCCCTGTATTGTCATTCAACAAGGTGAGCTGTCATTGCACAGTAACTCCCTACAGTGTATTACAGTGATTATATTGTGCTATTTCCAGTGTATAGAATATATTTTATTTATTCTTCCAACATATGGAGTAGAAATAACTGTTTGTTAAATGTCACATTATAATACAATATAAATTGGCTTCTTACAGTTGGTATGGCTACTTCCACCTTTTCATGTTCTCTGTATGTATAAATATCTTCTTTCTGTGTGTTCCATTCTATGCATCCAATGAAGTGGGCTGTAGCCCACGAAAACTTATACTCAAATACATTTGTTAGTCTCTAAGGTGCCACGAGTACTCCTGTTTTTTGTGTGGATACAGACTAACATGGCTGCTACTCTGAAACCTGTCATTATAAATAGTTTATTTTTAGATTGCACCTTTTCTATTATTATTGTTGTCTATTATTTTTCTGGCATTGTAGATGTGTAAGACTCTCTAACAAGCAAGCATAAAATTAAGCACCTGAATATTTTACAATGTAAGACCCAGATCCTGCAATGAGTTCTGGAAAAGGCAGTCCCCCGAGTCCACATGAAATCCCACCGAAGTCATGGAGAATGGAAGGATAACGAAACAAAGCACACTGCAAGACCAAGTCAGCGCAATGTAAAAGGATGATACTGATCCTCAGGAGCACAGTTTCTCATGGGAAGTGGTATGAAAATGTTTTCTGTTTCACAATTATCTTGTTTGTTGTTTTTTTAAAAAACTTTCTCATGAAGATTAATAGATGGGTGATGAGATGATGGTGAATCTAAAAGACAGGAAGCAATGACTACATAAAAACATCTGGATTTTATAATATAAACAATGTCTGAGGGGAGCTGAAGGATATCACTTTGAAAATCTGCTGCACTCTTCCTCCTCTCTCAGAATACCTTCCACTTTGTTCTCCAAAATATTTTGAGAAATTTTAAGGTAAAATCTGCAGTCTTCTCAACAAGTATTTTCTTCATCATCATGGCAAATCCCACAGGGATATGCCCTCCTTGCAGATCAAGCGCCACCCGGATCAATCTCCTTCAAAGTTGTCTGCCTGAATATTCAGTTTATATCCATCACTGGCAATTTTATTATACCATGGAGGTTTTTGGTGCACGCTTGATTGCCAGCTATGTAGTGGCATTGCTTGGTAAACATGCCTTGAAATTTGTTGGTCTTCCATTCTAATATTATGTGCATACCAAGAAATTAGCCAAAAGGAAAGTAATGCTGATGGAGGCAGTTGCTGGGGTCAGCTCTGAATATCCTCATTTCTGATCTTGTCCTGCCACATCATATGGAGCAGCTGATGAAGATGACGAGAAATGAAAACATCAATCTGGTGTTCTTCAGCCTTCCTCAGTGCTCACCTTTTGCTTCCGTACAACAGAGTTGGTATAGATCTGCAACTTCGTAGCAAGCTTGATGTCCTGATGTCCCCACAGAGGTCACTGAAGGGCCCTAAATATACCAGTTTCTGCCACAACATGAATGTCCAGATTTTTTGAGTATTCTCCAGAGTCCAGCACTGTCTAGGATACTCCCCAAATATTTGTATCAAACAACAAGTACTTTACCACTATGGAAATCTCTGGTTTAGGTTCACTCTTGCATTGGAACATTTCTCAGCATCCTCTTCTAGTAGCTGACTCAAATTTTGGGAGAGATTATAGCTATAACTTTGAGGGGGCCATTTGTGTCTAACTGCTACAAATATTTCATTTTTCTCCCTTCCCTCACTTTCAGCTTCTGTTTTCTACTTGTTTCTTTTTTTTTTTTTTTTTCTTGTCACCTCTTCCTGAGATGGTGGCATCTCCTACTGGGGAATAGATGATAGCATTGTATGGTATAAAAGTTTTAGCAGCAAGAACTTGGAATGGAAGCATTACTCACAAATGAGTTGGACTGCTCAACCCAAGAATACTTATCTTTATACCAAACCACACTGTCACATATTCTGCATATGCCATACCTGTCTTAGAAACATGAAAGAATATCAAGGCACTATCTCTCACCAATGGGTCTGTTCCTGATGCTCTGTAGTGGTCCCTTGTATTCCGGCTCAGAGGGAGGCCACTTGGTGACACTGTGTCAGACAACCAACAGTTGGTTAGCTGTCTATAGCTCAAGCCCTCTGGATGGGGCACTGTCCAGAGCAGGCTTTCACCTAAGCCTCCTGGCTAAGGCAGTCAGTAAACAAGCAGTCTGGGGCTCAGGCCCTCAGGCAGGGTGGAGCACCAAACAGTCTAGGGGCTCAGGTAGGGCAGAACACCAAACAGTCTGACATCCTAGCTCTGGTAGATGGCAGACAAATGCCTCTTGGCCTAAGGTGTGGAGGCTGCCACCCCAGGGGTGGGGTTGGCAAGGGGTAGGGAAACCCAGGCCCACCCTACTCCACCACATCCCAGCCCAGGGCCCTAACAGTGGCAGAGTGTTCCACCACTGGGTCAGCAGGGATCTGGCCGAAACATGCTGGCTGAGGTTTAGGCAATGACAAAATCAAACTACTATCTGGTATCCCTCTCTACATGCTACGTTCCCCTCGTGGTGTAACTGTGGTTTGGGGTTGTCTTCCATTTCCCCAGGGCACACAGCTAATGGCAGACTCAGCAGCTCCTCAACGTTCCTGTTGGCAGGCAGCTTTGGCAGTTCCTCTGGGTCCTCAGTGCTGCAGAGATCTGTGTTGGGGTCCTGCTCCAGCAGCAGGTGGGTGACGTCTGTCTCCCTCAGCAGCTCCAGCCCAACTGAGCTGCAGGGCCTGCCTTTTATACTTCCTGTCATAACTGTTGAAATCCATGGGTGCTCCAGGGCTGGAGTACACATAGAAAAAAGTTAGTGGGTGCTCTGCACCCACCAGCAGCCAGTCCAGCTAGTTCTCCGGGGAACTACAGGCCAGTCAGCCTCACCTCAGTCCCTGGAAAAATCATGGAGCAGGTCCTCAAGGAATCAATTATGAAACACTTAGAGGAGAGGAAAGTGATCAGGAACAGTCAGCATGGATTCACCAAGGGAAAGTCGTGCCTGACTAACCTAATTGCCTTCTATGATGAGATAACTGGCTCTGTGGATGAGGGGAAAGCAGTGGATGTGTTATTCCTTGACTTTAGCAAAGCTTTTGATACGGTCTCCCACAGTATTCTTGCCGCCAAGTTAAAGGAGTATGGGCTGGATGAATGGACTGTAAGGTGAATAGAAAGCTGGCGAGATCGTCGGGCTCAACGGGTAGTGATCAATGGCTCCATGTCTAGTTGGCAGCCGGTTTGAAGCGGAGTGCCCCAAGGGTCGGTCCTGGGGCCGGTTTTGTTTAATATCTTTATTAATGATCTGGAGGATGGTGTGGACTGCACTCTCAGCAAGTTTGCAAATGACACTAAACTAGGAGGCGTGGTAGATACACTAGAGGGTAGGGATCAGATACAGAGGGACCTAGACAAATTAGAGGATTGGGCCAAAAAAAACCTGATGAGGTTCAACAAGGACAAGTGCAGAGTCCTGCACTTAGGACGGAAGAATCCCATGCACTGCTACAGACTAGGGACCAAATGGCTAGGTAGCAATTCTGCAGAAAAGGACCTGGGGATTACAGTGGACGAGAAGCTGGATATGAGTCAACAGTGTGCCCTTGTTGACAAGAAGGCTAATGGCATATTGGGCTGCATTAGTAGGAGCACTGCCAGCAGATCGAGGCAAGTGATTATTTCCCTTGATTCACCACTAGTGAGGCCACATTTGGAGTATTGTGTCCAGTCTTGGGCCTCCCACTACAGAAAGGATGTGGACAAACTGGAGAAAGTCCAGCAGAGAGCAACGAAAATGATTATGGGGCTGGGGCACATGACTTATGAGGAGAGGCTGGGCTTATTTAGTCTGCAGAAGAGAAGAGTGAGGGGGCATTTGATATCATCCTTCAACTACCTGAAGCTAACCCTAAGATGTTCTCAGGAGTGGCAGATGACAGAACAAGGAGCAATGGTCTCAAGTTGCGATGAGGGAGGTCTAGGTTGAATATTAGGAAAAACTATTTCACTAGGAGGGTGGTGAAGCACTGGAATGGGTTACCTCGGGAGGTGGTGGAATCTCCATCCTTAGAGGTTCTTAAGGCCCGGCTTGACAAAGCCCTGGCTGGGATGATTTAGTTGGGATTGGTCCTGCTTTAAGCAGGGGGTTGGACTAGATTACTTCCTGAGGTCTCTTCCAACCCTAATTTTCTATTATTCTAATAGCTAATTTAGAGCCTATCATTTTGTTTGGGATTGTTTTCCAATGTGTATTACTTTGCACTTATCAACATTATGATATAGTCCAGTGGTTCTCAACCAGGGGTCCGGAGGCCCTGGAGGGCCATGAGCAGGTTTCAGGGGGTCCACCAAGCAGGACCAGTGTTAGACTTGCTGGGGCCCAGAGCAGAAAGCCAAAGTCCCACTGCATGGGGCTGAAGCCTGGGGCCCTGAGCAACTTAGACTCATGGTGCCCCCTGTTCATGGGGCCCTGGGCAATTGCCCTGCTTGTGACCCCTTAATGCCGGCCCTGGCTTTTATATGCAGAAAACCAGTTGCTGGGGCACAGGTGGACCGTGGAGTTTTTATAACATGTTTGGGGAGCCTCAGAAAGAAAAAGGTTGAGAACCCCGATATAGTCTTTAATTACAAGATCACATGCTATTTTTTTCCACAGCACCTCTGCTTCATTCAGTGAATGGGTAGTCACTATTTCTTTTCAATCTTCCTCATTCAGCATGTGTCCCAGGTATCATATAACACACACAATCCGAACTGAGTATAATACTATTCATTTCCTCCTGGTGCTTCTATCCATATATTTGAATGCTTCACAAACACTAATGACCTTGTCTTCACAGTCCCCCTGTAAGAGCAGTAGTATTATCCCTCTATTTCCATTTCACTAGAGCCCCTTTAAGAACAATATTTTCCAGTCACCTTCTCAGCCCAAAGTCCTTTAATTAAATTTTCATTAAGGCAACAACAGAGCTAGTCCAAAGTAGAACTCAAAGTCTCAAAACAAAGTCCCTCCTCAGTTCCAGCTCTGGCTAGTCTCCTGTACTGGGCCTCCCTAGCTCACGACAAGGCTTCCTGCCTCTGGCAATCACAAATACCTCTCTAAACCATCCACTCCCTTTCTGAAGCTTCCCGCTGCTTTTATACTGGAATTCCTAATTCCTTTCAGGTGGTCTTGTCATCAGGATTGGCTTAGCTCCATGCTCTCTAGCCCAAGGTCAAACCAGCCTGGACAGGGGGCAAATTAAAATGGCACAGGTAATCTTACATCTGATATTTCATAACTTCTGAGGGTACATCTACACTACAGCGGGGAGTCGATTTAAGATACGCAAATTCAGCTATGTGAATAGCGTAGCTGAATTCGACGTATTACAGCCGACTTACCCCGTTGTGAGGACGGCGGCAAAATCGACTTCTGCCGCTTTTTGTCGGCGGCGCTTACTACCACCTCCGCTGGTGGAGTTAGAGCGCCGATTCGGGGATCGATTGTTGCGTCCCAACGGGACGCGATAAATCGATCCCCGAGAGGTCGATTTCTACCCGCCGATTCAGGCGGGTAGTATAGACCAGGCCTGAGTGCTTGACTTTGCAACCTTAATGTTTTTAACATAGCTCTTTTGGATGTAAATTCCTAGTTAAAAAAAAAAAAAAACTAGAAATTGTGCTTTCTATCATGGCAATCCATACTGAACCCCAAGCTGGCTCATTGGCAGAGGCTGGACTTTTAGATCCACAGCACAGACCTCTACTGCTTCAGTTAATGAGGTAACTGGTAGCAGTAGCAGGCAGTTATCTTCAATGTGGCCAGCCACTTAAGGGTGATGAGAGAGACACTTTGTTGGTGGGTATCACACCTATTTGCTGACAGCAGAGGAATGTCAAGAGGGGGACTCAGGTTCAGTGTCAGGTTCTAGAGGGGAGTACTCTAGCGGTAACAGACTTTTATGGCCCCAACCTTTCCATCTGTACTTTTATCAAACTCCATCCCCTGGTTCCTTCTCTTATCCCCTCCTATAACTATGTACCTCATCTTTACTCCTATGCACCCCCATCATGCCACACACTGGCTCTTAGCCCCCTCTGCATTTGAGTGGCCTCAATACCACCAAAGAGAGCATAGTAGACATCTTTCTTGCTCTCAGTTCCTGTAACTGGCACCACAGTGGCCCCAGTTGCCAGGAGGAATAATTGCAGGGAAAGTCAGGCTCATCCCCAGCATCCCTGGGCTGGAACATGTTTACTGCAGACAGAACCTTCCATGAAATTATCTGCCAAACTCTAACAAGTCTCTGTTGAGCATGTGTGAGATTTTTCAGAGGCTCATACCTTGGGAAATTAGGCCAAATTTTGCCATTCCCGTGAAAAAGGCACATCCGTGACAATACCTCTTCCCCCAGTCAAATTTCAAGCCCTTGTTCCAAACACGGGAACTAGTGTGTCTCAAGTATATGGTTGTAAAAGTGTTTATTTGTTGTTTTAACATGGGCAAAACAAATGTATTTTTCATAATCTCATTCTCAGAAATGGTTGAACCATTTTAGCTGAAACTTTCATAATAATAAATAATAAATTCAGCTGGAAGCAGACATATGGTAGGGAAAACTTGACCCCAAATGATCGAGTTCTGCAATATTATAAGCAACTGAAAACAGGGTCTTAAAATGAAAAGCATTAGTTAACTTTAATTATAGTGTACAAGCTCCATTGACAATAACTATAACCAACTATTCAATGTAAGAGTATCAGAATCCTGCTTATCAGAATCTAGACCATAACATTAAGTTCAGTTAGGTATCTTGAAACACCTTTGCCCTCTTATTTTCTGATTTTGGTAAGAACGACAATAATGTTTTATAAATGAAGACTCATTCATTATATAAAACAGCAGCTGAGGGGTAGGTGGAGGAATAGCTGTTCCTGCTTCCAAACAGTCATTCAGTTTCAATTTTTTTTAAGTTGACATTTAGTTCTGATTGCATAAAAGTCATCTACCTGGACACTTAAGCAATTGCTTACTGTTTAATCAGAAAAAAATTTGAAGGTTTATCTCTAAAAGCTGATGTGGCCACTCCAATTGCCTATCACTTCGGTATTATTCTTTATAATCATTTACTTTCATTTTAGTTTTCTCTTTAACATGTTGAGCTCTTAATTGAAGACATAATATTCTTAAGGTGTTGGCAAGAGCCATAATACTTGATAAAATTAAAACCAATTTCTAACCAACTATCTCATGCAAAGGACTTCCCTGGAGATCCGCATTTGTTACAGCCACGGTATGTTGTTCAATATTATTCATTTGAATTAGCAAGACAACAGAATTTGGGATGCTGGTGTAGTTATTCAGCTTAGCAAAGGGGTTAAGGAGACTTATACAAATAATGCAGTCTTTTGGCTATTTCAGTGTTTGACAAAGGAGCAAATTGATGTAGATTTGGCTCAGATTTGTGGTGGCGATGATACTGATGGACAAGGAAAATATCAGCTGAATGAACTTGGACTGAGAATTCATAGACTCATAGTTTAAGGCCAGAAGGGACCATAATATCATCTGGTCTGACCTCCTTTATATCAAAGGCCATAACTGAGCAAAGTTTAATACCTGTAGTGAGCCCAATAATTTGTGCTGTAGAACAGTGGTTTTCAACCTGTGTTCTGCAGACCCCTGGAGGATCCACAGACTATGTCTAAGATTTCCAAAAGGGTCCTCACCTCCATTCAAAATTTTTTAGAGGTCTGCAAATGAAAAAAGATTGAAAATCACTGTTGTAGAATGTCACTTCTACTGCTGATGTATAACCACCTTCTGAACAAGCTTTCTTTGGCCGGGGAGATGATACAAAACATGAGTTCTCAGATGAGGTGGTGTTCTATAGTGCCTGAAGTACCTTTCTGAGGTACATCTTGTTCCAAGCCACTGTGATCTGAAGCTAAAATTACTGTGATTTGCTATCAGTAGGGCTATGTAACAAGCTGGAAGTGTTTGCCTGTGTGATGGCCACCGTCTTGATTAACACACTGGGGATTGAACCGGAACTCCATAGATTTAAAAGTATGAACTGTCCCAGCTTTAACCAAAGCTCTAAAGCTGGGGTCTGTAACAACTCCTATCCTCTGTGAATCAGCTCAGATGGGGACTAGTAACAGACACTAATCAGTGGCTTACACCTGAAACACCCCACCTGTTTGGGAAAAAGTAATTGGACAGAAGCATTCTGTCCTCCCCTAGAGTGATGATCTAGGACAGGGATTGGCAGCCTTTGGCACACGGCCCGTCAGGGAAAGCTGCTAGTGGGCCGGGATGGTTTGTTTACCTGCAGTGTCCGCAGGTTCAGCCGATCGCAGCTCCCACTGGCCGCGGTTCGCCGTTCCAGGCCAATATGGGCTGCAGGAAGTGGTATGGACCGAGGGATGTGCTGGCCGCCCTTCCTGCAGCCCACATTGGCCTGGAACGGCGAATCACGACCAGTGGGAGCTGCGATCGGCTGAACCTGCGGACACTGCAGGTAAACAAACCGTCCCGGCCCACCAGTGGCTTTCCCTAATGGGGCGTGTGCCAAAGGTTGCCGATCCCTGATCTAGGATGTGGACTGAGCAGTCCTGAGGTAGGAGCCATTGAAGTAGCTTAGCCTGGAGAGAAGGTCTGAACTGAACATTATTTTAATTGCTGTTAATTTCTGTTTTAATAGAGCCAAACCCCAGGAAGTGGAGAGAGTTTGGATTCTTTGTAGTGTGTAGAGTATTTCAAAGCAGATTGGGAGTGCTACATGCCTACAGGCTATCTTCTGAAAAGGCCTCAAGAACTTTAACTACTGCAAAATATATTGATTCATCTCTTTAATAGGACGAGCCGGTACGCTACACAACCCTTGGTACATGCTTGTATCTATTGGCTTCCAAGTTCAGTTGAAGGTCTTGGCCACAACATATAGAGCTATACAGTAGCTGGCACCCATTTACTGCAAAGATCAATCTCTTGCTGTATCCTACAGTGGTGACTGTACTCTGCTAGATCATACTTGTCATTTGCTGGGGTTGAAATCTCCACAAGTGGCAGCACGCATATTTGAGGGCCCTATAATTCTGGAAGTCAGCCAGCAACACACTTTGGCAAGTTTCAGGGAGCAGAGTTACACTCAGCCATTCAGCTAGACTTTTAGGACTTATCTACATGGTGGGGTAATGCAGATTATGGGGACGGTGTGATTTCTAAAGTGCACTAACATTCTGTGCATTAACTGCTCCATTTAAAACCTGCTGGTGCACACTAAAGATTCTCCACTAAGCAGATAATCTTCAGTGAACACCAGCAGGATCTACATGGATTATGCAGCATGCTAGTGCGCTTTAGAAATCACATCCTCATAGTCCATAATATCTCACTATGTAGACAAGCACTTACTGACTGTTGCATCATTCTTGCAGCAGGATATTACAAGCTCTTTAGTTTAATTTATGTACATCTTATTCAATGGTAATGATTTTTTCCTGCAATTTTCTCACATCTATAAATAAAAAGCAATATTCTTTCAGCTTCATAGCACTGTGAAAACATTAATTCTGACAACTCTTCTCTGTGATATTCTTATCCCCACCTTACAGATGGGCAAACTGAGGAACAGAAGGCAACACAGCAAGTAAATGTCAGCTGGGATCAGCATGGAGGATTAGGTGACAAAAGTCTTTTAGTAATGTCTGTTTGAGACAGACCAAAAAGTTTTATGTTCACTTCCTCAAACCACTCCATTTCTAAAGTTAATTGAAAGGGTTCCTGTAATACACAAGTTATTTTAAGATCCTGAACTTATAGCTTTAACCTCTTCTCCAAGTGCAAAAAGCCACCTGCTGCAGTATCAGATATATGTGAACTTCAAAATAGATACAAGTAAAAAAAAAAATACATTCACTACATTTCAATCTAAAAATGCTTTGTATTTTCTCCAGTCAGAGAAGTGAAAAGTGCCACAGACTTGTCCAGGATCACAAAGATGGGGCGGGGCGGGGCGGGGGGGGGAGACTCTTGTGTAGTTAGTTGTCGACTAACTTCCAAACAAACGTTTATTGTGACTTGAAGTCTCCAGTCTGAGAGATGGAGTTTAAAATGTCAAAACTACAATATCTTGATAATTTTACAGGCTGTTCAATGCTAGAAACATGGAAACTATCACTGAACATTGTGTTGGAGATCACATTGTAATTGTCTGGCAATCCTCAGCTTATGCCAATAGCTGAATGAAACTACTGAAGTTGTCTAAGAGAAAATTGTTACAACTAAAAAAAAAAAAGACTTAATGGGGGAGCTATTAAAAAAATTATGGGCAAGTCAATATTTAGAGATCAGACACATAACCACAGGAGTGAAACAACTGCTGTAGATGTGATTAGGAAAGTCTGTAGGGCTGGATGGGAAGAATCTTCCATCCAGATGGTGGCGCTGTGCCTGAATCTCTTTGCTACCAGTAATGCACTACAGCTCAGGACTCCTTAACCTCTCCATCTGCTGCACCCACCCTTCACCTTGACAAGGATACAGGAACCCCACCTGATCCCCTCTGCAACAGTGAAGGAGTCATTTTAAAGCAATACTTAGCAGCACACAGGACCAAAAGCCCTCTGTGCAGGTTTCTTGCATCGGTTCCACAGCATTTGGAGCCTTTTGTGCCTATGGTGGGGAAATAGGGTTTGTCCTATCTTTAATATATTCATAAAATAATCTTGTAGGACATTGATTAGCAAGAGAACTGAATCATATCTTAAACCTCCTATTCAAACATTTGTTTTATATGGCAATGGTATTAGTAATGTAAGTTTTGTGCACTGTTACTTCCTCACACGCCCACTGAAAACTGTGAGCCAGCCTGTCAAAATAAGAGACTGTAAATTATAGATCAGCTATACTGTGCTTCAGATAGACAGTGTTCCAGTTTAGATGATACAGTATAGTGTAATCCTGCTTTCCCTATGCATGTAACATTGCAGGCAGGACCTGTGGTTCACTGCAAGCAACCAGGAAACCAGAGCTATTCCTGAAATGTTATAAAACCTTGCAGTGATGTTTAGCTCTCTCTCTTCCACTCTTGCTAATTCTTTTGGCTTCTCTTGGAGACCCTTTAACAAATACTTGCCAATGAATAAATGAAGAGAACATAAGAAGGGGAAATAGAAGAGAAAAAAAGGAAAGCCAGGATAAAGCAGTCTCCCAGAGAGCTGTGGGTTATAGTCAGCTATCCAGCATGCCACATTGTCTGGCCATTTCTGTCAGCTCATGGTCATAAACACACCCAAACTGTTCTCCTTTCACCACGTGTATCTTTTACTCCTCTGCACTTCTACACACAGAATGTAACAGCAACTTTCCATAGTCTCCCTCCTCAGCACTGCTTACCTTCCCACCTTGCTTCCTGCTCCTCCTACTTATAGCCTCCCAGTTACATCATTTGTTCAACAATTGCCACCCAGGTGCTCATAATCCCCCAACAGAAAGTGCCACCAGCTGGGCCTGCAACCGTCTTCATGCTGGTGTAATGTCAGTGATCATGTTCCTGCTGCTAGCACTCTGTCATAGGCCCTCTGAATCCAGTTCCATTCATCATGATACAGTGCTGATGGCCTCATATGCTGGTAGGTACTTACAGGGATTAATATAAGGTAAGTGCTTTGTCCCAAACAATGGTGGAAGTGGTTCAGATAGTCAACACTGACTGCTTCTGGGTGTAGTGTAGCTTTTCAGATTAGCCCTTTGAAAGCCTTTCACTACATCTGTCACTTTCAAACTGAGCAACATATGCTGGGGTTCTTCTCCAACCAGTACCAGTACTTGACAGATAAAGAGGAACTGACCACAAAACTAAAAGTTACTGGTTCCTTAGATGCAAATGATCAGAACTTGATTACATTTCTTATGTGCAAACAGAATAGAGTCCAAACCAGTAATATATATTCTTGGTGCTTTAAAAGGGCCAATTTCATAATGCTGAAAACAACTATGAGCCAGATCAGCCAGGAGAAAGAATTTAAACAAAAACATGTGAATGATAATCAGGAATTGTTCAAGAACATTATATTAGATCCCTCGAAAGCCACAACTGAGAGAGAAGGCTATTCTGATCTAAATAATAATAATAACTTTGAGGGAAAGTGAAAGTAGCAATAAAAATAATTTTAAAATACTGGGTGGGGGAAAGGGAAGTTGATAGCAATGAATATAAATTAGAAGCAAGACTTTAGAAAACTGATAAAGGAAGCAAAAGGACACAAGGAGAGCAGAGTGGCCAGCAGAGTTAAAGATAGTAAGAAGGAGATTTTGAGTACACAAGGAACACTAAAAATTGTATTGGTCAATTACTAGACAGAAATGGTAAAATGATCAATAGTCCAGAAAAGGCAGAAGTGTCCAATAAATATTTCTGTTCTTTATTTGGGAAAAACCAGATGATATATTCATCATATATAATAATTAAATACTTTACATTCTACCACTGACAGAAAGATATTAAACAGCAAGCACCGAAGTTAGACATTTTTAAATCAGAAGGTTCAGGTAACCTGTATCTAAGAGCTGGCCAAGGTGCTTTCAGACAGCTAATGTTAATTTTCAATAATTCTCGCAACACTGGGGAAGTTCCAGAGGACTGGAAGGAAGCTAATGTTATGCCAATATTTTAAAAGGGTAAACAGGATAACCTGGGTAATTATAGGCCTGTCAGCCTGACATCAATCCTAGGAAAAATAACAAAACTGCTGATACAGGACTCAAAGGGTACATCTACATAGCAACTCTCCCCACTTTGGCAGCAAGTCTCAGCACTTGGGTCAACTGACTCAGGCTCATAGGGCCCGTGGTATGAGGCTAAAAATAGCCATGTAGATATTTGGGCTTGGGCTGGACCCTGGGCTCTGAAATACAGCAAGCCCATGCCTGAACAACTACATGGTTATTTCTAGCCCTATACCTTAAGCCCAAGTCAGTTGATCTGGACTCAGACTCGCTGATGTGTAGACTATCCAAAGAGGGCAATATAATGCCAATCAACATAGGTCAGATGGAAAACAGATCTTGTAAAACTAACTTGATATTTTTTATGAGATTGTAAATTTGTTGGATAAAGGAAATTAATTATTATTATTACTATTACACCCTTCTTATGCCAATCTCCACCATTCCTCTCTGTCATTAGCTACTGCTTCAATCTGCTCTGTGGTGTTGAGATCAACTGTTCTGCCCTACCTACCTGCAAAGAGTCCTTCTTAAGGTCTCTCTTCAATGCCCTCTTTCCTCACACCAGTTGGTTTCCACTTGACAGTTTCATGTGTGTGTCTGTTTGTTGGCATCCAGAGTACACACCTCAAATATGTGTAACGCTTCATTATGATACTAGTGGAGACAAGCTGATAGTTGGTAATTTGTTGGATCTCTTTGCTGTGTATAAAGTCTCTCCATCCAATGCTCGGAATCTTTCATAGGCACTTATTTTCAAAGGCATCTAGTTTTTAGCTAACATTTAGTAACATCTGTATGTTACTAACATACATCTGTTGTTAACAGATGTATGTTAGCACTGAGATTACATTTGATTTTTACATTTGGTTTTGGTAATGTGTACCTTTGATTTCCATATATTGTTGAGTTTAGTGCATGCTGTGGCTATGTACATCAATGCAAAGTGTACTTAAAGGTGAACAACAAGACAACAAAGTGGTTCAGCGTGGACACTGGCATGAAACAGGGCTGAATTCTATCTCTGCTGTTGTCAGGCATTGCCATAGACTGGATAATGAAGAAGCATATAAACAACACAAACACTGTTATAGCATAGGTAGATGGCAAATTCCTAGAGGACCTAGAGTTTGCTGATGATGTCGCACTATTGAGCAAAACCCCCAGAAAGCTACAAACAAAGATGAACAGCTTGGCAAAATAGCAAGCCAATCAGGGCTCAAAATCAGTTACACCAAAATAAACATCCTTGA
The DNA here is from genome assembly GCF_013100865.1 of Trachemys scripta elegans. Lineage (NCBI taxonomy): Eukaryota > Metazoa > Chordata > Testudines > Emydidae > Trachemys > Trachemys scripta. The sequence goes on from NC_048300.1 coordinate 176,153,362, forward strand.
AACCCAGACATAAAGCAATAACATTATGTTAGACGGTAAAAACATCAAGAAAATGTATGTGGGCAGCACCATATCCAGCCAACAGATACTTCAAGACAGAAGTGACATCAAGGACAAAGGTAATAATGTTGATCTATACTTAGGCTTTATTTACATATATCACATGACATTTTGATTAAGAAACTAAATGATAAAAAATCAACATGGTGCACATTAAATGGCTAAAAACTGGGTAACTGTAATTTTGGAATTGTCCAATGAGCAGGTGTGTTTCTAGTGGGGTTATGTAGGGATATTGGGGAAGAGCCAACACCACTTTTTGTAAAGGGAAATCATGTCTTACTAATCTATTAGAAGTCTTTGAGAGGGTCAACAAATATGTGGATTCAGTGGATACAGTGTACTTAGTCTTTCAGAAAGCCTTTGACAAGGTCTCATACCAATGTCTCTTAAGCAAAGTAAGCAGTCATGAGATAAGAGGGAAAGTCCTCTCATGAATCTGCACCTGGTTAAAAGATAGGAATAAATGGTCATTTTTCACAGTGGAGAGAAGTAAATAGCGGGGTCCCCCAAGCATCTGTACTGGGACTAGTGCTGTTCAATGTATTCATAAATTATCTGGAAAAAGGAGTAAAAAAAAAAAAAGGAGGTGGCACAGTTTGCAGATTAAACTAAATTACTTAAAATAGTTGGGTCCAAGGCAGATGGAGCAGAGTTACGAAGGGATCTCACAAAACTGGGTGACTGGGCAACAAAATGGCAGATGAAATTCAATGTTGATAAATGGAAAGTAATGCACAGTGGAAAACATAATCTCAACTGTACATACAAAATGATGGGGTCTCAATTAGCTATCACACTGAAGAAAGAGATCTTTGATTCCTTGTGAACAGTTCTCTGTAAACATCTGTTCAATGTGAAGCAGCAGTCACAAAGATAACAGAATGTTACGAGCAATTAGGATAGGGATAGATAATAAGACAGTAAATATCATAATGCCACTATAAAAAATCCCTGGTATGCTCATACCTGGAATACTGCATGAAGTCCTGGTTGCTTCATCTCAAAAAAGATATTATAATTGGGAAAGGTAAAAAGAAAGGCAACAAAAATGATTAGGGGTATGGAATAGCTTTCATATGAGGAGAGATTAAAAAGATTGGGACTCTTCATATTGAAAAAGAGACAACTGAGGGGAGATATGAAAGAGGTCTATAAAATCATGAATGGTGTGGAGAAAATGAATAAAGAAGTGTTATTTACCCTTTCACAATCCAGGGGTCACCAAATGAAGTTAATAGGCAGCAGATTTAAAACAAACAAAAGGAAGTACTTCTTCACACAATGCACAGTCAACCTGTGCAACTCATTGGTAGGGGATGTTGTGAAGGCCAAAATTATAACTGGATTAAAAAAAGAATTAGGTAAATTCATGGAGGACCGCTCTGGTGTCAGTAGCTACCGGTGTGGTGCTCTGCTCTTGTTCGATGATGATAACAGTCGGCTGCGTGCGGGTTCCCTCTGTGTGCTGCCCCAGCTCTGCGCAGATAGCTGACACAGCAGACCCCGAGAGAACCCCCAAAGACCACAGAATCTAGTAAGGTACGAAGGAACCCGAGCCAGGTTTATTGTCAACGAAGCACAGTAATAGTTTCCTATGTAGACTCTACAGGACATACTACGAATATATGACCCCTGGCAATGGACACAGCTCAGTCAGTGGCGGGACTTTCCACTGCCCCTAGGCTGGGCAAAGATGTGTACTCCGGGATCTACTTTTATACAGTTACAGGACAGATTCCTCATCCCTACTGACGTATTGAGGTACAGCTCCTTGACTCATTGGGGGCTGTCTCCTCCTTTGATCATGTTGTTTCTATCCATCACGCTGTCCTTTTGACCCTGTCTTTAAGATGCACTTGCTTCTAGCAGCCCTCTTCTTGCCAGCTTCTGTGAGTGGGGCCTGCCTCTGGCTCACAGCCCAGCTTTTGCTTAGCAATGCCTAGAAGTACTTTGGTTCAGGCAACAGGCCTCAGACTGGGCCTCTGACACAAGAGTTTGTTTCAGGGCCTCATCTTACTACTTGCTCTATCAATGGCTATTAGCCAAGATGGTCAGGGATGCAACCCCATGCTCTTTGTGTCCCTAAATATCGGCCTGCCAGATGCTGGAACTGCACAACAGGGAATGGATCACTTGTTTTGTTCATTCCTTCTGAATCATCTGGTATTGGCCACCATCAGAAGACAGCATACTGGGCTAGATGGACTATTGGTTTGACCCAGTTATGGCCATTCGTATGTTCTTGTGTTCTTAGAGATTGCCTTTTGCCTTGGCCTTTTGCTATTTAACATTTTTATCAATGATCTGGAAGAAAATGTAAAATTGTTTCTGATAAAGCTTGCAGATGACACAGTTTGGGGGAATGGTAATTAATGAAGGGGATAGGTCACTGACATAGAGTGATCTGGATCGCTTGGTAAATTGGTGCAAGCAAACGTGTGTTTTAATATGGCCAAATGCATGTCTACCTACAAACAAAGAATGCAGGCCCTATTTACAGTTTGGGGACTCTATTCTGGAAAGCAGTGACTCTGAAAAAGATGTGGGAGTCATGGTAGGTAGTCAGCGGAACATGAGCGCTGAGTGCGATTCTGTAGCTAAAGGGCTAATAGGATCTTGAGATGCATAAACAGGGGAATATTGAGCAGGAACAGAGAGGTTATGTTACCTCTGCATTTGGCACTAGTACAACTGCTACTGGAATATAGTGTCCACTCTTGATGATCATGTGACACATTGGGCTTCACCCCGGCTAGTAAGGGGTTCAGTCATCACCTGCTTTGCAACTCTGGGTACTTAGAATGCTATGCTGCTATGCCTCACAGTCCTGACAGCAACAGCCAGGCTGCAAGCCTGGAGCTCTCATCCAGGCTTCCACCGCCCAGTGTCTCCTTGTAGAGGGATCTCAACAACCCTTCCACCCCTGAGTTCTCCCCAGAAATGTGTTTCTGCAGTGTTCAGTCCCTCTTACTACAGAACCCACAAAACCTTGTCAAGTTTGCTGCCCCTTTAAAGAGTCCATACCCAGCACCTTATTAACTTAACTGGGGCTAACACACCCTTCCCGTCAATCACAGGACTGAGTTGGTTTATAGTAAAACAAGTTTATTATCATAAGGACACAGGTTTAAGTAGATACCAAGTAGAAGCAACAGGGATAGAAATGGTGTAGCGGGGTGGTTACCTGCTCCAGCCCTGACAGGGTAGAAGCCAGCCCTGGGAGAGGGTTAAGGGCTAGGAGAAAAAGTCCAAGCTGATTGGGGAAGGAGCTACACCTGAGCCCACCTCAATCAGAGCAGCTGGGCCTTCTAAGAAGGCCAGGGCAGACAGAAGCTGGGCAGAGCCTCTCCTCTAGCTGTGGAGGGAGACTGGCCTGGCTGCAGGGGAATAAGAGGGTACCTGGGAGTGAAGCAGGGCTAGGGAAGAGCCAGGGGAGCTCCAGCCTGGCAACTCCCCAGGCTGCAGGGCCTGGTCCCAGGCCCATAGAGGTACTGGCTGGTAGAAGAAGACAGCAGGTCAAACCCCCTTGCCTGTGATGTGTGGCTTTTATACTGCAGTTTGCCCCAGTGAGAGGGCTAGGTGAGGACTGGCAGTAGCCCAGACTGAGGCAAGATGGGGGTAGTGGGTGGGGGCTCCCTGGGGAAGGGAGACCCACAGAGATTGTTAGGATATTGCCAGGGGGCAGCACCCCAGAGAAAATGGACACTGGGTCCATGCGGGACATGGGGCCTACTTGTGGTAGATCACTGGCCTGCAAGGGCGCTCTGGGCTGAAAATTGAGCTAATTCCTTGAGAGACCAGTGGGAGGTGCCACAGGGGTGAGTCTGCACTCTTACAAATGGTTACAAACAACAGTAAAAACACATTTCTAGAAGTAAAATTAACTTAAACTAGAGTCTTTTGTTCAAGCAGGTTTCTCACCTATATTTGGTTTCCAGAGACTTTCAACCCCTTTGGTTGAAAGGTTCCACTCTTCTCCCATGTACAAGAGCTATGGCCTCTCATATCTGCCCAGTAATGGATGCCAAAACAGCTGTCTGTCCTTGCTGGTATCTTCCAAAGTTCAATGATCTTGCTTCTGAAGGTAGAAAGGTTTCCTGGAGCTGCAGCTTCCATGGCTTGCCAAGATTGTTAAGAAGTGACTCCTGTTCTGGTTTACTTGATGGCTTTGTCTAATTTGCATTTAAATGTAATTTCATTGTCTCTCCTTGCTCAATTTACATTGGAGCCACATGCAACCACATTCCTTTGTCTAGGACAGAGTGACTTAAGCACCTTTGAAGAACATATTTCCGGCACATATTTATTATTCTTTCTTTAACATCCATACATACACCCCACAATAATATTAATGACCAGCATGTTACCAGTTTGTATATGATACCTTGCATGATACCTTTTAGATACAGATTATGACAATAGTTGAGTTGGGTTGCACTGGGCCGATCAAGCCATCTAAGACTCACTGCTAGATACCAGGGATACCTTGTCTTCTGGAGTTGGGGTGTTCTCAGGGTCACAGACAACAATACAAGAAAGCTGATAAATTGCAGAGAGTGCAGAGAAAAGCCACAGAATGATTAAAGTGCTGGAAAACATGCTGTATAGTGGAGACTCAAGGAGTTCCATCTACTTAGTTTAACAAAGAGAAGGTTAAGGGGTGACTTGATCATAGTTTTATAAGTGAATCAGTGACCTACACAGAAGAACATAAAATTGATAATAGAGGGTTCTTCCGTCTAATAGACAAAGGTATAACAAGATCCAATGGCTGGACGCGGAAGCTAGAAAAATGTAGACTAGAAATAAGGCACAAATTCTTAACAGTGTAGGTAATTAACCATTGGAACAATTTATTAAGCGTTGCGATGAATTTTCTATCGCTGGAAATTTTTAAATCAAGACTGGATTTTTTTCTCTAGAAGATATACTCTAGCTCAAACAGGAACCAATATAGTAAAGTCCTATGGTCTGTGTTATACATGAGGTCAGACCAATTAAATGATCAAAATGGCCCATTAAAAATCTATGAATGAAAAGTAAATTAATTTAAATTTTAAAAATAAAGAAAATAAAAATATTTGTATTCGCATTCAATACATTTCGGTCATGGATATATTTCAGATATCCAGCTGTTATGGTTCAGCATGGTGCTGTTTGTGCATTATAAGAGTGTATAGTTTTAGTTTTGTGTCAGGGAATCCTACCTAAAGATCCCTCAGTGTCACCATGAAATTGAGCATGCAAATTCTAAAAGGGAATTTTTTAGAAGTTTACCTAACTCTGAGTCCTTTGGAAATTAGCCTCAAGTTCCAATGATACATAAGGAAGGAATTAATGCCAGAAGAACCTGTGCTACCTAGGGAAGGACAGTTGGTTGCACAATCCGTTTGGAAAATAGCATAAGGGAATTTATTACCAAGGTGCAAAACCAATGAACAAACTTCCCTGAAAGGAGATAATTGGTCTGAACAGGCTGGAAGAAGATGTAAGGGTAGACTGAGAAGCTATTTGAGTCTGTTCAAGCTACTGTGCATATTTTAGAGTTAGATATGATCCATTAAATTGTTATTTATAATTAGTAGTGGTGTTTCATAGTTTGTCCTGAATGTTAAAAAAAAATGGAACAAGCATAAAAGGTATTTCCCTTCCGAATTTTGTGCACAAATGTGTTGTTCACTTATGCATTTTTGATAGTAATAAAACAATATCTTTTAATTCCCCATTACCTTGTAACTGATTACTAATAACTATAAAAAGTATGGCCATCTTATTAGTGAGCTGATGTTGATAAGCTGATGTTGATAAGATAAGTGTAACTATTACATCTAATATAGAATAAGCAGAGAGAACCTTTTGTAATTTTACACAGACAAACTAGGAGTTTGGTAGCAACAATAAAGCCTTCTTGAGAGAAAGTTCTGTCATGTAAGGCTGGTTTCAGCTAGTAGGGGGCTGTCAGTGACATGGATATACATAGTGAAACCACTTTTAGCAGCTGTGAATGGTGCCATATGCTGATGGCAGTTCTAGTAGAGAGAGCAGAAGTACAAGCAGCTAATAGTCCATTGTGTTGACAGATTTATTGTATGTTTATTTTATTTTTATTAATAAAGACCACTGACCATGCCTCAGATGAGATGATGATTCTGTTATTTGACAAGGTAGTTTGATCTGTCCATGCTGATGCTGTCCAAGATTCATCAACATGGATCTAGTAACACAGATGGTGGTTCCCAAACTACCATATAAGCAGTGATCCATCAGTGGCTCATAGCAAAGCAAAACTCCAGTGTTTCAGTATACCGTAGAACAATATCCACTTCTAAAATTGCTATTACATCACTGGGGCTAGGACCCAGAGACCAAGATCACTAACTCTTGCCGGGGGCGGGGAGGGGTAAGTCTGTTTTTTGTTTTGTTTTGTCTTACAGAATAGTAATATAATGTACTTTGTATATCCATGCTAGATAAATATATGAAGACAATCTCCTGACACTTGAGCAAATAGCTTTTTTTTTACAATTTCTATGCAACATAAAAAGAAAGCCATTTGCTGAAATGTTGGACCTGGTTCTCTCTACCTCATTTAACTGGCTGCAGTACATAAATTACTTTGTATATTGTTTCTTTTTTATGCTCTGTAGTCAGCTGTAAATCTTGAACTGAGTTATTCAATAACACACTTTTTATTGTTCAAGTGAAGAATGGAGCCTGAGGCTTGATTCTCACTCCAGATATGGTACGCAAGTATATATCGTCACATGCTTTGCCCAATCCTCTACTGCAGTGGTTTTTTACTGCAGTGGTTCTTTACTGCAGCCTTCACCCCTTTGGTCCTCAAAAATATGTTCTCGCACCCCTTATCAAAAATCGCTGAAGTAGGTCAGTTCTTTAAACCTAGATATATCCTAACTATAGAATGAAAGAGAGAGAATTATATATTTATTTTAAGTTCACAGTTTAAAATTTAACACAGTAATTGTTAAAAAATGTATAATGTTAATAAATACATAGGTTTGATGAAACAAAGTAATTGTACTTACATGCCTGTGCTTAATTTATGTTTTTGATGATTTACCTTCTAAAAAATGGTGGCATTTCTCGCACCCACAGAAAGGGCATCTCATACCCCCAGGGGATGCATGCACCCCATATTAAGAACCACTGCTCTACTGCACGTGTTTACACATGCATAGTAGCTGATTTGACAAGAAACGCACCCATTCACCAGAGGATAAAAAAACAAGCCCCTTGTTTTAAAACTGCTGTTTGTCTCCATGTCTTTGAACCACCCGTTTCTGTTGTAAACTGTGGATCAACAACTTTTTTTCATAGTCTTCATCCTTATGGGTAACTAGCATATTAGGAATATACTGCAAATTATTTTTAAAAAAATCAAATCTGATATGGTCTGTAAACAATGAGGATCCTGTATTAAAATTAGTCTCTTGTGGACAGGTGGGCGGTGTTTACTAGCACATTTTGGCCTAGATTTATTTATTCATTTTTGCTGGAATGAACTGCCCTTTTCAATATGCAAGTTTTCAACACCACCTGCAGAACACTGTATGCTCTTAATCATTGCTTGAGGTTTCTGATAGGATCAATGGCAGACCTTATAAGTCAGCAAAAAAAGAAGGTATTTATTTTGCCACTTTAAAAGTTACCATCCTTTCTGTTTTTGGTTTGTATTTGCTTGCGGAATATTCAAAAGGGATAAAGAGCAGGTTGACCTGGAAAAGAGAATCTATACAAAACTGTCTTTTGGTCATTCATAAGATTTGTGACCTTACCCAGAACCCTTTGATGTCAATTAAAAGGGGTTCCCATTGACTTCAGTGGTCTTCTGGATCATGTCCTTAGAGAGTTCCCTTATGCAAATACGAAAGCAGATGTAAAATAAACTTCTCACGCTTAAGAAAACTAAAAAAGTTAGATGGACAAGAAACTCCTCTACCTCCCTTCCCCCAAATAACAATCTTGGATTTTCTGTTGATAAAGCAGCAACACACCTTTTTGCCTAATATTTTAAAATCCAAAATGCTATAAGAAATTGCAGTTTCCACATGCCTGGTGCTTTCTGTCTGCAGTGATAGAAAATTCTTGAATAAGGTCCTCCTCCCTTAAGGAAAAGGAAAGGTGTGTACTTCCCCAAGGCAACGTAGGAAAATATAAGTTTCCTCTTACCCCTGGATGGGACTAGGCTCTGTGATTGGGTTGTGGGAGGGCACCAAAAGGAAAACATGTTCCAGGGAAATTCCTCGCAATAGCACACTTTTAAAGAGGGCAGCTGCTATTCAGGGAAAACTTAGCACCTTCCTGGAGGAAAAGTTCTATTGGGTCACACACAGCTACCAAAGAAGAAGTCTCCACATGGAGACTATAAGTAGTGGAACAAAGAACTGCAGGGCCTGATCTAGATAGGGAAACTGCAGATGGGAATCTCTCTGCAGGTTAGTTTCCAGACAAAGTAGATCCATAGGATAATGTCCCAAAGATATAAAGGTACTTGGAATCTACCCTATAACAAATACCATCCACAAATTAATTTACTTAGTAGAAGGAGGGACATGAGTTATATTTTTAAAGCATATTATCTTCAGAATTATTAGGAGATCATGATCATCTAAATATTTTCTCACTGAGCATATAATTTACCAGTTATTTGGCATTATTGTTTCCAGGTATCATGGCCTAGCGTAATGCAACACTGAAAAACAATATCCATCTTATATTGGATGAGAAAATATAACACACTATTACCTAACACTAAGAGAGCTCCTTTCTTACAAGAATTTCCAAGGACTTTATAAAGCTGGGCTAAATATTGATATCCCAATTTGTATGGACAGGAAAACTGAAGCCAAGACAAATTAAGTGACTTGTCCAATGACACACAGTGAATCAGAGTACAGTCAGAACTATAACTCAGGGTTTTTGGTCCCCAGTCTCCTGCCTTAACCACCAGACATAGTGTCTCACTAATAAATAAATAAAGCAGAAGTTAGGAATTGTAAAAAATTGATAAGGGAAGCCAAGGGACACAAGGAGAAATCTATGGCCAGCAGAGATAAGCACAATAAGGAGATTTTTAAAAATATAATTGGAATAAAAAGAATTCTGACAATAGTATTAGATAGAAATGGTAGAATTATCAATAACAATGCAGAAAAGGCAGAAATGTTCAATAAATATTTCTATTCTGTATTTGGGGAAGAAACAGATTATATAGTCTCAACATATGGTGATGAGATCACTCTTTCCATCCCAGTAATATTTTTGGATGATGTTAAACAGCAGCTACTAAGGCTAGACATTTTAAAATCAACAGGTCCAGGTAACTAGCATCCAAGAGTTTTAAAAGAGTTGGCTGAGAAGCTCGCTGAACTGTTAATGTTGATTTTCAATAAGTGTAGGAGTACTGGGGAAGTTCCAGAAGACTGGAAGAAAGCCAATGTTATATCAATTTTTAAAAAGGGTAAATTGGATGACCTGGGTAATTATAGGCCTGTCACCCTGACATTAATCCTGGGCAAGATAACATAGCAGCTGGTACGGAACTTGATTTTTAAAGAAATAAAGGAAGGCAATGTAATCAATGCAAATCAACATATGTTTATAGAAAATAGATCCTATCAAATTAACTTGATATCCTTTTTTTATAAGATTACATGTTTGGCTGATGATAATATACTTAGACTTCTGTAAGGCATATAACTTAATATAGCAGAACATTTTGATTAAAAAACAAGAACGATACAAAATTAATATGGAACACGCTAACTGTATTCAAAACCTGGCTAACTGATAGGTCTCAAAATTAAATTGTCAATGGGAAATCATCATCAAGCGAGTGTGTTTCCAGTGGGGTTCCACAGGGATCTGTTCTTGGCCCATGCTATTTAACATACAAAACACAAAATTGTCACTGATAAAGTTTGTAGATGACACACAAATTGGGGGAGTGGTACATAATGAAGAGGAGAGATCACTGGTTCAGAGCAATCTGGATCTATGGTAAAATGGGCGCAAGCAAACGTATTTTAATACAGTTACATGTAAATGTATACATGCAGTAACAAAAAATGTAGGTCATACTTACAGGACAGGGTTGGCAGTGTGTCTATCCTGGAAAACTAACTCTGAAAAAGATTTACAAATTATGGTGCATAAGCAGCTGAACATGTGGGCTCATGTGGCCAAAAGAGTTAATGTGATCCTGGGATGCATAAATGAGAATCTCAAGAAGGAGTAGAGAGGTTATTTTACTGCTGTATTTGGCCCTGGTGCAACTTCTGCCAGAATACTGTGTCCAGTTCTCATGCCTGCAATTCAAGAAGGATGTTGATAAAGAGGGTTCAGAGAAGACCCACAAGAATGATTAAAGGATTAGAAAACAAGCCATATAGTGATATACTCAAAGAGTTCAATCTATTTAGATTAACCAAGAGAAAGTTAATGGGTGACTTGATTACAGTCTATAAGTATGTACACGGGGAACAAATATTTAACAATGGGTTCTTCAATTTAGCAGAGAGAGGTATAACATGATCCAGTGGGTGGAAGTTGAAGCTAGACAAATTCAGATGGGAAATAAAATGTAAATTTTTGTCAGTGAGGGTGAGTGGTTTGAGCATTGGCCTGCTAAACCCAAGGCTGTGAGTTCAATCCTTGACAGGGCCATTTGGGGATTTAGTTGGGGATTGGTCCTGCTTTGAGCAGGGGGTTGGACTAGATGACTTCCTGAGGTCCCTTCCAACCCTGATATTCTATTCTATGATAACTCATTGGAACAATTTATGGAGGGCTATGCTGGATTCTCCACCGCTGACAATTTTTAAATCAAGTATGTAGATGTGTCAACTTTGGGATTTCTCCGGGGATGCTTCACCCCTTCCCCCAGACCTCCACCTCTGCCCGGCCTCTTCCTGCCCTGTTCCGCCCCCTCCCCCCAAGCGCCTCCTGCACACTGCTAAACAGCTGATTGTGGGAGGTGGGAGGTGCTGGGAGGGAGGGGGAGAAGCTGATCGTTGGGGCCACTAGCAGGGGGAGGAAGGCGCTGGGGGGAAGAGGGAGAAACAGATCTGCGGGGCTGCCGGTGGGTGCTGAGCACCCATTATTTTTTTCCCATAGGTGCTCCAGTCCCAGAGCACCCATGGAGTCGGCGCCTATGCAAGACTGGATATTTTTCTAAAAGGCTCTAGGAATTATTTTGAGGAAGTTCTATGACCTGTGTTATATGGGAGGTCAGACAAGATGGTCACAATGGTCCCTTCTGGCCTTGGGCTCTATAAACACCACAGCTGTAGAGAGGCAGGACTATCAACCCATGGTTAGAGTAGAGAAATTAGCCAGGAGAGCTGAGTTGTGCTGTACTTGCTCTCCAGCATTGGATAAGACTGTCACAGAGTGGTTGGCCCTTTAAAAGAAGTTGAGCCCAGCTTCACCTGTGACAGATCAACTACCTCCCAGCTAAGACTGATCGGCTTGGGATCATGTAATTATAAAAGCCAGCAACTAGGCCAGTGTAGAGTGGAGAGCTATAAGAGGCTCCTGCAGGAGACCCTGGGGCAAGCTACTAGACCCAGGTTGGTCCCTGTGGCATGGGACACAGACAGTCTAAAAGAGGATTGGGGAAGAGCTCCTGGTAGTAGGGGATTTCTGACAAGGAAGCCCCTGGGTCAGGGGAAGGGTAGTTGTGAGATTTATGCTGAACTCTTATTTTGGGTTTGCTACAGATTGTTGGTGCAACCAATAAATGTTGCCCTGAAGAAAGGGTATTAATGGACCTTGAGTGTGATGTTTAATCCTTCCTAGACTGAGGAGACAGACCAGCAGGTTACAAAAACTCTGAGTCTTCTATCAGTTCCACCAAGTTTTACACTGATGTTACTCAGTGGAGTAACTTCCACGTGAATAGAGATTGAAAAGATTTGATTGTTTATCTAGAAAAGAGACCAATAATAGGAGACATGGTAAAAAAAAGAAAAGGAAAAACATTAAAAAAATGGCCCAGGAGGAAGTAGGTTGGTAGGTTCAGTTCTCTCACTTTCATTACATAAGAATTAGGGACACTTGGTGGATCTGAAGGATGGTAAATTCAAAACTGATTAAAGGAAATATATTTTCATTCAGTGCATAATGAGACTGTGGAACTCATTGCCACAAGGTATCATTGAGGCCAAGAACTTTAAATACTTAAAGAGATTAGGCATCTGTATGGCCAACACAGCTATTCAGAATTATCAATGTCAATGCTATGTTTTTGAAGGAATGTAAAATATCATGCTTCAGGATGTAAAACAATCTCTAATTACTAAAACTAGATTTTTTCAGGGGCAGAGCATCCCACATCTGCCTGCTGGAAGATTTCGTACACCTTCTTCTGAAGCTTTTGGTGCTGGCCACTCTCAAACACAGCATACTGGACTAGATGGATCACAGGTCTGATCCAGTATGGTTATTTTTATGTTCCTATTATCCTCTTGAGGCAACCCCTTTAGGTCAAGGTTGATCTGTCTTGGCTTGACTTGCAATGCTGCTCCTCACTTCTGCATCTGTTCTGTTCATAGAGGATGCCACCACTGGGCTGTGAATTCAGTACCTTCCCTGAATGGTAAATGAGCTTTCAGGTAACTTTTTATTTATAATAGACCATCTCCCCTCTCCCCAAGGTGCCTGGGGCACCAAACAATATTAAAGACATAATACAAGTTGTTATCATTAAATCTTCAGAAGAGAAGAACAAATTGACTAAGGTCTAACAATGGAACATGGATGCATTGAGAAAACTTACACTAGTGGTGGTTCTAAACTGTGCTTGGTATTTCAGGAGAAATGAGAGGTGAACTTCACAAATTGTTGCAAATTATGGCTATACTCTTTTCTCCCTTACCTCCTCCCCTAAACAAAGGAACTGGTATTTACAAGGGGTTAAGCCCTGCAGTTTCCTCAGCACTGATTCCCCTGTGCAGGATTTTGGCCCAAGGTTTGGCATATTCATTTTCAATATTATTTTATTATATCTACATTTTTGATACATTAACAGTGGATAGCTGCAGCTCAGAGCTTTTCTGGGATAACACAAGACCCAAACTACCATGGGAAGGAATAATTGAAGTGGAAGGGGTGCTGCTGGCTTAGAAAGAGCTCTTGCTAAAGTGTTTTCCAAATGTCTCTTTCCCCTGCACATGCCAACACCTCCCTGTGGATTCATTTACAGCCTATATGCTGCATTCATTAAAATGTATTTCTTGTGTGCAAAAGGCAGATAAAGTCTCTTATGGTGGGGTTATTTAATGTTTGTTAGAACACCCCAAGGTTTTTTTTTTTTTTTTGCCAAGAACTGTGTCACACAGACAAAGGTCATTGCCCCAAACAGTGGATGCTATCTCCCAGAATCCCAGATAATACCCCTCCCACCTCTCATCTGTCACAACAAAACCCTGATCAGGACTTGAGCAGTGAATGCCCAGTTTGTATTGCCCTTCATTGCATCGCCTCACTGCTGCACGGCAAAACATTTCCATTTTCTGTTGCATGAGGCTGCCATTCACGCCTGGATTGCACTCTTCTGCTTTTAACACCGCTCCCTTTGCTGGCTCCAGAATTGACAGGAAGCCAAACTCGAGGACGAAAACATTGGGCCTGGGGAGCTATTCATTAAACTTTACATACATCCAAAATCAGTGGTAAAAACAGAGGAGTTTTAACAAGGAAAAGGAACCCCACTTGTGCTTAGAGGATGACTCATTCATAGGTTCCTTTATGTAATACAAATGAGTTTGCTTTCGCTACCTTCCCCTCCCCCCTACAACACCTTTTAGGTTTGGAATGGTGATTAAACTAGTCCTGGAGTGAGGGCAACTCCTCCCACTTAATTACACTGGGACGTAACTGCTGGTGCTTGCTTCAATATGTTAAAACCCACGTTGCTTGGAAAAACTGATTTCTTCATTGAGAAGAAAAAAAAAAAAAAAAAAAAAAGGCTTGGGCTCCCATGCCCTCGTCTAACACACACAGCATTCATGCTTGCAAAAGGAAAAAAAATGTTGGGTTCTTATTTTAGGAGAGTTTATTCCATTTTTATTAAGGACAAAATCTATTTAAAAAGGTTAATAAGCCATCCCCAACCGCAAGGTTCACACAGTTTCCAACCAGAATATACCAGATCCCAGGCAAATAAAACGAACGGAAAGCAGAGGTCAGTGAAACTCGACATGCACAGATCCAAGCATTGACTCAGTCAGCTCCAGTGACTTGCCAGCAGCAACTACAACGCTCCTATTTCACAGCCTGTGCTGCGGAAGGATATTTCACCTTGTTTACCCTGAAACCGGCTCATTCAGTGAGAGAGTGAGTGGAGGTGGGGAGGGAAGAGATATGGGGGGGGGGGGGGCAGGGTTGGCAGGCTCGCTCTGTGATTGATGGTGCCTTGGCTCAATGAGGAGGCGGCTCACTGTGGGGTGGGCTTCTCCTCTGAGCCAGTCCGCTGTGCGGCGGTGGGGATTGTGCAGTCAGCCTTTGCACTGGGGCACGGTGTAACTGTGCTGCTGCAGCTGCTGACATTGAGTAGTGAGGCATAGAGCGAGCTAGAGAGAGAATCCCAGCCACGTAAGTAACTATTAATACATGGTGGAGGGATGATGTCTTGCTGAAAGGGATCGGCCCGGCCATCCCTTTCTTCCCCCTTCTCCTGCCTCTAGGAAATATATCAGATCCCTGCAATATTTTTTTGAGAGTGATTGCAATTTCTCCCCTCCTCCCCCGCCTTGCACATTCCCCGACCCTAGAGAAAAGAAACCGCCAGGATTTTTCTCCCTGCAGTTTGTTTTGCTTTCTTTTGTGCGTGAATTCTGTTAAAGCGCTTGGAGGCCCTGCGGGAAAACACACGAAAAAAAACCTCGTGCAATGGATAGCTAAGACTCTTGATCGTGTCCTTGATTGCACTTTTTCTTTGATTAAAACAACAACAAAAATCTTGCGTTGCATAATTGTGTGGATATTTGTGCACATTTGTTTTTTGCTTTTGCAGTTCATTCTGTTAGGGGGAAAAAAAGAAATCCAAGGCAAACCGAAGTATTTGTGCAGGGTTTTTTTTATAGCTATACTGTATCTTTTGTCGGCTCTGCTGCTGCCGCTGACCGCTCTTTTAAGTTAAATGCTCCCTCTATTTTTTGTTGAATTTCTGGATAGCCCTTGCTATCAGAGGAAAGGTTCAGACGCCATCTACAGTTAAAACGTAGGCAACTTTTTTTTTTCTTTTGCCTTGTATTAAAAAGAGAGAAAGAGAAAGGACAATCCAGTCCTTTATGCAGCACGTTACTTAACCTTTTTGGGGTTGAGCGTATTAAAAATTTTAGTAGGCGTTCAGGGCACCAGAGACTGATACCGAATCAGCCTCCCCCTTCCTTTCCCCCCCTCTTTGCTCTATTTGTATTACAGTCTCCCTGCGAGGCTGCGTTCGAAAACGGAACGTTGCAGCTCTCCACGTTCTCAAATTAGTTACTTTGTTGCTCTCTGAAAAAAGACAAAATCCAACAGTCAAACGAGTCGGTTGCCGTACAAGAAACAAAAGGACCTGCGACTAAATCCTCTTTCTCTGATCACACGGTTCTCAGCACGCTGCTCTGAAGCTGACCCGCTTGCAAAACAATCGCTTTGATATTATTGTGGGTTATTATTTTTGGTACTATTAATCTACGTAACCCACCCCCTTTAATAACAACACAAAGGCAGCTGCAGCTGGACTGGCAAGTGACTGATCTTAACCCAGGGGTTTGGTATATAACTTTGGTTGGTTCTTTCAATACCCATGAACATACAAAGGTCAACCCCTATCACAATAGCGCGATATGGGAGACCTCGGAATAAAAACCAGGATTTTGAAGAACTCTCGTCTATAAGATCTACCGAGCCAAGCCAGAGTTTTAGTCCGAACCTAGGCTCTCCGAGCCCACCAGAGACTCCTAACTTGTCGCATTGCGTTTCTTGCATCGGGAAATACTTATTGTTGGAGCCTCTTGAGGGAGACCACGTTTTCCGAGCCGTGCATCTGCACAGTGGAGAGGAGCTGGTTTGCAAGGTAACACCTTTCTCCATTATTATCTTTTTAACCAGATCGTGTATTGATTTATATTTGATCGGATAGTCAACTAATATCGACCAGCTCGATTGTTAAATCAATATAAAACCAAACCCCCAACGAACAGAATTAAACTGGCACCCTGTAACTTTCCCCCTCACTCTAGACAATGGCCACGTTATAACGGTGGCCTGGAGCCAAGCTGCCTTCTACCCAAGATGAACTGTACTAGGAAGAACCATCTTTAAAAGATGTTTAAATGTTAGTTTGATCATGCTATAGCCTGATCCTTCCCCACTCTCTTCAAAATGGAGCCCCCTGCTAATTTGAAGATACTGTGGTGTCTTACTTTATTTCTTTAGTTTGAAACCCTTGCAGGTTGTAGACCGCTTTGTCTGAAAAGGGGTTAAAAATCCACCTTGAATTAATCCTGCTGAGCTCTGAGCCCTCCTTATTGAGGTTGGTTGCAAATAGCATCCTCCCCCGTTGCACAATTCATCAAGAATAAAAGCTGTACACCTACGTTTTTTAGAAGAGCAGACAAAATACCTAAGCCACTCTTTGTAGGCTGCTTGCTTTTCAACACCCCCCTCCCCCATTTTCTTTTAACATCCGAAGGTGACCCATGGGAAAAGGAAACCCACATGCCTGCACCTCTCTCAAGCAATGTATTTCCCTTTCAGTCTGAGGGAATATTTTGTTCCCCTTTGTTCCTAAACTGCACTGGTTACATTTTTCATTGTCTCTGGTGCATTAGACTTATGCTCATTCACATAAGCAGGAGTAGTGTGACTGTATAGCAAATTGCAACCCGGCAACATGCACTTTAATGCTTGTATTGTCCCCAAAATATATAATTATGCCATTTAATAATCTTTTGTAAATTTCTGATGTTGAGTTGTCTGTGTAATGAACAGTAGCCAGACACTCATAATTATTCAAAGGATTGATCATAACATTGTTGGTTATTGCATACTTTTAAATTTGATTCACAAGAAGTTATGAGTAGCACATATTGCAAGGGGGGTGCTAATTTACTCCTTGCATCTATTTGTAAAAGATTTTGATTCAGAGGGTAATATAAATGGACTCCTCAGTTATGAGTCAGAAACCCTGATTTTAATGAAGATGTAATTTACCCTTGATTATTTAGGGGGGAGGGAGGGAGAAGTCTTTTGTTCTTGGAAACTGAATGATATTGCATGTTGTACAAATGCATACATCATGTTACCAAAATAAATACAAGTTGAAATAGAATTTCTAGAATAAAAGCCCCGTTCCTTACAGTAGAATAGAGCTACATATTAGGACAGTTGCATTGTCTTATGAAATAAGGGTATCCTGCTGCTTCTCTGCATGAAATTATATAAAAACTTGCATGGCCAGTAGTAACTTCATTGCTGTGCTCTATTTTTAGCAAGCTTTTTCCTCCCTTAGCTGCAAGTATTGCAGCGTTTCAGGATATATTTGTGGCGAAGTGCAGCAAAATTTCAGTTCTTCAAAGGGTGAATTTGTTTTTGTTTTCCCATTGAGCCATACACTTAAGATGCTTGGGTTTTTTTAAACTTTACACCATTCAATTTCCTTCATAAGTGTGAGCCACTGCTTGTCATCCATATCCTGAAAATATTTAACTTGCCTTGAATCTCTAGTTTAACTGAGGAGTGATCACATTCCTAAATTTACCTCAATTAACACATACTTCAAAATACCCTACAGTAGCATGGCTCCTATTTGACAAATATCCTCCCTGTTAAGAAAGCTAATAAGTTTTACTGTCTGGTATCCCACTGAGACAGGCTTAACTAGTTTCTTGCATGGGCATAGGGTGAAATAGCACACACATCCTGATGATGTTCAGATCCATTTGGTTGCACCCACTAGCTACAAATGCCGTTAGTTGCTTCTGGGTTCAGTGGCATTTGAACAATGGTGTTTGCTCACTTCCCCTTGCTAACAACTAAATCAAACTGCTGTTTATTGAACTTGTGTTGAACTGAGTCCAGGGATATTACATAGGTTGACTACAAAAAAGCCCTTTATAAAAAAAAACTTCTGGATAGTGACAGTATGATAGTACTTTAGAGAAACAAAACCCATATGGTCTGTTGTCTTACATCAGAGACCTACTTGATCAATGTTCCCTCAGAACTGTGGAGTATAACATAGGTGGTTGATGGTGTTTTTTTTTAAGGACACTACAGTTGCATAAGAATTGTGGAAATGGTATTTCAAATGAAGACAGTTAAAATACTGGGAGGTTATGAAAGTCCTTTTTCATTGTTATGGCAGCTACTTTTTAGTAATTCCGACCACTTCTAATGTGGTAATTATTAAGTTTTTGAGACCTCTGCACAGATCCAAGTGTCAGTGAGTTTCCCTCTGGAATGAATTATGCAGTGGGGTTTTAGCAACAAACCCTGAGTACTGCCTTTGTGGTTTATCATGTCACCAGAACCCCTTGATGCTAATCTTCTCTCTTATAAAATGAGTTGGGTTAGTTGGGCGTCTGCCTGTCTGAATGACTGTTGCCTGTGATGGAGTATAGCAGCACAGGTAAGTATTTTTTTGGCCCATTATGTCAAGTGTTCTGCCATCTTGGAGTCTCTCCTGAAGAAGGAATTTGTCAAAACTGTGCTTTGAAACATTAAAAACCTTAGTTTGTTTTAGAAGCTTTTTGTAAATTGCTGTTGAACCATGTCAGAAGACTTCAGTCTTAAAAGCTTTTAAAGCTTCAGAGGAAATGACAGTGATTGCCCCCAAAGGAGGCAAGCTAGGATATGAAAAGCAATCATATTAATGGAGTTTGGTTTAAGGACATACCAGCTTCTCTCAATGCTGTTAACTAAACAATACAAAGAGTAGCCAGTTGCATCTCTAGTGGGACCAGATTACTGTTATGAAAGTAGCAGTACGCCCCAGAATGTGTTGGACAGTAATAGTGTTTCACTGGTGCTGGAAACACTCACCCCTTCCTTTGTACCCTACAGTGCATCTGGGGCAGTGTAATAGTATAAAAGTATAATATAATACACTCTTTGTCATCTGTTGCTCTGCAGTAAGAAAGTGTAAGCATTCCATTATTTTCTATGGACTCTTTCCACTGCTTTAGATTATTTAATTGACTCAAATACTGATTCATTCATAATCACTAGACTATAGTAACATTTTATATTTGGATTTCCCAGCATCCTTTATGCATTTTTATAGCCCATTCACAAGATCACTGATAACCTGCTTACTGTAAAAGTGACAGTCAACTTTTAAAGGGACACTCAATTATATTTGCCCGAAGATTTAATTTCTTTTTAAAAGAAAGCTTGTATACAGTCTAAAACCAGTATTTCCATAATGCTTTTCTAACCTTTGAAACAATCATTGCAAAACTGAGAATGTGAAAGTGAAACTGACTTCTCTGATTTTTCTTCTCTGCAATGAACATAAGTAAGAGGAAGTAAACAATATTAATGGTGACAAATTTGATTTTGAACATGAAAAAATGTTAAGGCTTTAAGGAGTTAGTAAAATAGGTAAAGAGATTTGTTGGCTTTAGTTTGACAAAAAAAATTTAAGCACAAATCTCCACAGGCTGTTCATGGTCTCTGAGGTCTTAGTTGGATTTCTTCAAACAGAAGGTTAATTTGAATACTTTTGAGGCCTGACATCTTTATATATAACTATGGCCCTCAAACCATAATGTATATTACAATTTGGGTTTAATCACATATTGGGTCTTCAAGCCATTCACACTTACTTCTGGAGAAAAACCTCTACTTAGCTTAGCATTCCCTTCCATGTAAGGAGGTATAGTCTCTGGTGTTTTTTTCCCCCAACGCCATGCACAAATGCACCTGACAATTCCACACATGGCAAAAGAGTTGTAAAAGCAATGTAGATACACAACAACAAATTTCTGTACAGTGCTGAGTGCCAGATATAACTACCGCTTTGTACCTTTTATGCTATCTTTAACCCTTGTTTTACTGTCATTGTTTTCTAGGTATTTGATATTGGTTGCTACCAAGAGTCATTAGCGCCGTGTTTTTGTCTACCTGGACACAACAGTATCAACCAAATTACTGAAATAATTCTTGGGGAGACAAAAGCGTACGTGTTCTTTGAAAGAGGCTATGGGGACATGCATTCTTTTGTTCGTACCTGCAAGAAGCTAAAAGAAGAAGAGGCAGCCAAACTGTTCTACCAAATAGCTTCTGCTGTTGCACACTGTCATGATGGTGGACTGGTATTGCGGGATCTCAAACTGCGAAAATTTATCTTTAAGGATGAAGAAAGGTAAGAACCTTTTGCATGTTGGACTTGGGATTGCTGTTCGTATGGGTTAGTTTCTCTCCTTGCTCTTCTACAGCCAACAAATTCTAGGTTAAGAGTGTGCAGAGGCCTGTGGCAGATCCCCCAAGATCTGTAGGATTTGGAGACTAAAGTTGCTGCCCATTCCTAAGAGAGGAGGAGGGAAGAATTGGCTTAATGGTTAAGGCACTGCACTGGGAGGTCTGTTTTTCTCTTGTTTGTGGCACAGACTTCCTGCGTGGCCAGCATTTACATAAAAGGTCTATGGTGGTTGGGTGTGTCAACTTTTGAGTGCTCAGCTTTCAGATTCATGAGGCCTGATCTTCAAAGTTGCTAAGCAGCCACAGCGCCCACTGACTTCACTTAGAGTTCAGGGCCCTGAGCTCCTCACGGGATTTGACCTTAGGAGATCCACCAGAAAGGGGGACTGATGCTGACAAGAACCGTGAACTCTTTGAGGAGAACTCTCAGCATTGTTAATACCATTTATGGACCAGAGGTGGCAAGGAGAGTGCAGTGATAGTGCTGCTGGTTTTAGAGAACTGACTTTTTTTTTTCTTCCTATCTCCTTGCTTTTGTGGTGAGATGGTTCTGGATATAGCAGACTTCAGGCCCTTGAAGGTTAGAATCCTTTCTCTGTGGCTACCAGTTCCCATTAATTGTGTTCCATCCTGCATTTCGGTAGTGACATCATTGAGTCCTGCTGGAGCAGTGTGGAACATGGGAGAAATATTAAACTTGAAGGTGACCATCAAAGAATTTAAAATAAAAGGGAATGGAAAGAGGTGGAGCTTTGTGCTTTTCTTTCCTTTTTTATGATGTGTATTGTTTTGGGGTTGCATTTCCCTCTCCCCCCCCCTTCTTTCTTTCACGCAGAGGATTTATGCCTACTTAGCTGCAGGCTGACCCAAAAGATGGAGGGGCCACACCAAAAAGGCATAGAGACAACAATCTGCTGAGAAGTGCAGCCCTCATCCCCAGCTGCTGGAAACAGTGTGTGTGGGGGTGTTCTTCCCAGTAGGCTGGTCTTGACCCTGTTTGGGAGCTTCCTTGTTCAAATCAGCCATGGCTGATAGACTTCTGATCAGTTTGAAGTCCTTTAGCTGGTTCCTGGGAGAGAGAGAGGGAGTTCTCTTTCTCCACACAAGAGTCACGTCTAAGTTTTCTCTTTCTCTAACCTCCCAGTCCCGTGATTCTGTTGAGTTGTCTGCAGGCTGAGGAAGACAGTGCTGCATCAATTCAGATTTGGAAATTTCTTCTCAACCATGAGGAATAGAAACTTTCTCTTTTTCTAATTTAGTTTTATGGGTACTGTCAACTTAAAACTCAAAGTTAAATAGATACAGGCTTTTAGTAAAACCTAAGACAAACAAATATTTTCGTATTTAATTCCCATATAAACAGTTATTTAGAAACAAATAGCTCTTCCCCATTTTCTCCTCCACTGCAATACATAAGACCTAGAAGCTCCATCACTGGGAGCTTAAGGGAAAGGAGCACTAATGATTAACATTGTGCCCAGTCTGAGATAAGTGCAAAATGGAAACAATCGGGTTTTTGCAATTCTCTCTGTTAATTTTATTATTAATAAATATTTATATCATGATAGCACATAGAGACTTGGTTTAGAAATATGGTAAGAAAACTTAATGTTTTAAATTGGCAATGTCATTTTTACTCTTAATAAAAAAATTTAGCACAGAGAATATAGTATATGCTCACAACATGTGTGGTTATATATTGTAGTCAGTGGGTGTTGATCAATGGGAGCAGATTTACTATGGAACTTTGCCCTTGGGAAGCATTTAGTGCAGGATTTCCAAAGATTTGACTACATCATAAGGCACAAGGCCAAAGTATAGGTATGTGCTACAATAGCACTGCTTTATTGTTAACATTAATTGGAGAGTCAAAACTCAATCAATTATTAACTAAAAGAGAATGTTTCTTCTGATTTTTAAAATACCATATGCTTAGAGGTTAAATGGCTGTTGCTTGTTATTTTTAAGCCAGTAACAAGAAAATTAATTTTCATCCAGGTGTGTCAGAGTGATTTACAAACATTAAACTATTTACAAACCATTTCTCATCTGAACAAATTGAGACACAGTCAGGTGAAACAGATAGTGAAAGGCAGAAATAGAAGAACTAGCTTCTATTTTTATTTTTCTTCACATGCTCCAAACCATCAGAAAGCAATCAATTATCACTTTCAATCTGCTGCTGCTGTATGTACTCTCTGTAAAATCTTCTTGCAACTTACTAGTTCACTGAAGAAGATGTAGAGTGCGTCATTCGGTGACATCCAAAATACCAGGCATTTCAACAAGGCTGGTACTGCTTGTGATGTTGCATTCTGAGAAACATCATCACAGAAACCAGCAGTCTGCTTGGAATGCATGGTATTTTGGGTGTCGCAGATTACTGCTGTCTGTGACATTTGTAATGAACCAGGAAGTAGGAGGAAGCAATTTTTTTTTTTTAAAGTGTAAAATTGTATGCCTGCTGAATAAATTGGGCTTCTCTCCTCTCCTCTCCTGTCCTCTCCTCTCCCAAACCAAATCAATAAATCTATGTATTCTTCAGAAATAGTTCAAATTCATTAAAAAAAAAAATCAATTTCAGGGTTTCTTAGTGCCTACTCTCTTCTTTGGGTCTAATGATGTCTAGGAATAAGTAACCAAGTCCTAACATTTGAAGTTATATTAAAAACATGCACATTTAGAACCTTTCTTACCCTTTCTGAACCTATATAACAGCTGTAAATTAGAAGGATATAGGGTTTCAATCCAGCAAGGTGCATTGAGTGCCCTTAACTCCCACTGACCTCAGTGGCAGTTGACGGTGCTCAGCACATCATAGGTTTGAGCCCTAATTCCATTAATGGCAATCTGGTGATATCCTAAAGCAAAGCTAGAATGTGATGGTGCATTAAGTTTCACACTCTCTCTAGTATGCACATGTTGTGCTTAGGATTCAGTTTTAAAGACCTTGCAATCTAAAATTACTGTTGCACAGTTCAAATTAAACCAAAAATGGGAAGAGTGATAGATTTATTTTCCCCCAGTAGTTATTACATCTGTCAACTTCATTTGGAGTTTGGGGGGCTTAGCACTTCTGCAAATCCGGCCCTAGGGTCTTACAGCTGTGTTAATTTATCCAGCTTTGAGAGCCTATGTATTTGAGCATTGTTAATTGAATTCTATGAAATATACAGATATGCACTGTAGTCAGGGTAATGTTATGGTAGAGTACAATAAATAGTACTTTTGCGTTTTCTGACTTGAACTATGCAATCTAACTGTTTTATTTAACATAAGTTTTTTTGCATTTAATTTACCCTTTTTAAATACAAATTGTCAGGGTGAAATGGACTGAGCTTAACGTTGGGATTTCAGAGTTAGACTTCTAAATTCATACCTCATCTCTGAAGAAGTAAAGACCTTTAAGATGTTGCTGTGTGGGTGGAAACACTTTGTAAGGCCGGGTTAGAGGACAGCTGCACATCTGTTTATGTAGTGATAGCTGTGACTTTGCTATATAAAATTCAGGGCTAGACTTTCAAAACAGCTCAGCTTTCATGTAGGAGCTGACGAGCTCTTTGTTTGTTTGTTTGTTTTGGCGCCTAATTAGGAGCTCTGTTGGGTGCCGTACACTTTTAAAAATCTGGTCCTAACATTTTAATTTTTAAAAACTTGACTGCTGTAAAATACCACGAAAATAGTTGACACACACTAACAGCACAAGATGTGCAAAAACCACTAGGCAGGTTGTTGTTTTATAGGTTTGTGGGGCTTTATGTATGCTCATGTCATGAGGTATTTTTCTCCTATAAACTGACCTAGCAGCATACTCTGTGCCTATGGGCAGAGAAAATGTGCAATTCTCCCAGCTGTTCCTCCCCCGAATGATGTCAGAGAATGGTAGAGTCTTTATTGGACTATGCTAAAAATAGCTGTATGCCCAGTATTGCTGTATATGTATTAAAGTAATTCATCAGTTTTATATAAAACATAATTGTTCCAGAAGGAGCCACATTGAAGATTTAAGAATCAAATCAGTCTGTGTATGTAGCATGCTCTTTGCATTGGCTTTCCTAACATAGGTAACACTTCTCCTGTCAGGGAATTATTAATTTCTTTATAGCATTTTAAATACTTTAATTATATTAAAATATTAGCTGTCATAATGTTTGAAGCGTAAGGACCTTGCATATTAATCATTGTTGAGGGAAAATGAAAATAATGTTAGTATTCCAGATATTGTAATTTTTCCTTATTCTTCTAGTAAATATGGAAAATTGCAAGCAGGTGAGAGTTAATCAAAATAAATAAACTTGACACTTCGTCCTATGCCAAGGCAACACATCCAGCACAATCCACTCATTTAGAAAGCCTGTGGTAGTGTAATATGTATTTAGTTGGTACACTGAGCAGTTTTTGTTTTGTTTTTTCTGGAACTGCTCAGTTCCTTGGAGCTAGTGTATTCTGCTTTAAGGTAACTTAGTTTTGTTCTTTGGCATCCTAGCGCAGTAAAACGGATCCCACAGAAAATTGGAGCAGAGATTTAATTTGCTGCATACTTACTGGTTATTAAGGCAAGGTCTACACTACAAATGTACATTTGGTATAATTACGTCACTCGGGGCATGAAAAATTCACCCCCCCGAGTGATGCGGTTATACCTACCTAGCCCCCGGTGTAGACAGCGCTGTGTTAACCGGAGGGCTTCTCCTGTCAACATAGCTACCACCTCTCCCGGAGGTGGATTAACTATGCTGATTGGAATAGCTCTCCCATTATCATAGTAACATCTTCACTGACGCGCTACAGCAGCACAGCTGTCCCACTGCAGTATTTTAAGGTACTGCAGTATTTTAAGGTCACTTAGGGCAGGTAGACCTGCCCTAAGTGACTATTTCTCTTACTTCGGGCAGTGTTGTTTCTTCCCCCCCTCCACCCACCGTGCGTCCTCCCCACACACTCCTGTCAAATTGTGTTGCAGTCAGCTGGTTGCATTCTGATTTTAGCAACCTTTAACCTTGCTTAGAACACACAGTGAACAAACAAGCTTTCTAGGAGTTCGGGAAACTGTTTAAAGAGCTTTCAGTTGTAGCAATGGAAGTTGTGTAAATAGAGCTTTCTTAAAATAAAGATTCAGAAACAAAAGTAGGTTTCTTTTATAGGCCGCTCTATCATCCTCTGTTAACCTAAACTGAGAGGAAAGAGGTAGCCTTAAATAGTGTAACTTGAACTGTGGAGGGTCTAAGCATAGAGCGAATCTCAATCCAGAAACTGAGGCTCTTTCTAATTATTTTGCCTTTGACAGTGTGTGGGAAAGCTGGATTGTCTTCCCAGGCAGTAAATCTCATTCATCAAACTTCAAATATAAAACAGAACAGTTAAGTAACTTCTGTCAGCAGCCAGGTTCATGATCCCTTTGCTCTCTGTGTCGTTTGATTGTTAAGCCTCCTTTTTGATCCAGACGTTTATACAGTGCCTTTTTGCCAGAGCCCATGAACCAATCGACAAACCTTAAGCTTCAGAATGTCCTTGTGAGGTAGGTAACTATTCTCTGCATTTTATAGAGGGGTGAATGTGGTCATTGTGGTTAAGTGATTTGGCCAAGGTCACAAACGAGGGAGTAGCAGAAGCTGTGAATAGAAGCCAGGAGTCTTCTTTGCTGTTCTAATCCCAGTACTGAAGCACTGGTTTCTGGGAGAGCGTGATAGCACCAAATAGACCAGACAGCGATTAGAGAAGACTGGGTCCTCCAACAGGAGTTGACCATGCCTTGTGGAATACCTGCACCACTCCCACCTACCTGGAAGGCATTTTTCCCCCTTCCTCCCTCCCACTTCCTGAGACCACCTTTCATCATTCCCACCTCCATAACTATTCACCCCTTTCTCTGAGGGGTTTGTTACTCTTTAGTGCCTAGGTGCCTCCATATTCTGCTGTGCTTGAAGCACATAGACTGAATGAAGCATCATTTATGGGCACTCTCCTGTGATTGGCACTCCTCTTCTTGGGTGTTTCAGACAAGTCAGCAAGTGGCGTGCACCATGTTCCCTGAGAGGGCTGCTCTCTCTCACCTTGTGCTGAGGCGATAATGTTGCATCAGCAAATTCCTGAATGAATTGTGTAATTCTGACCGTGCTCAGCATTT
Source organism: Trachemys scripta elegans (assembly GCF_013100865.1). Classification (NCBI taxonomy): domain Eukaryota; kingdom Metazoa; phylum Chordata; order Testudines; family Emydidae; genus Trachemys; species Trachemys scripta. Next base: position 176,179,988 of record NC_048300.1, read on the forward strand.
TGTTTTGAATTCAAGTCAGTCACGTTCTAGTTACATTGCTGACTTTCCACAGGGTTTTTGTTGACGATGGTAACTAATTCCCCCTCCCTCCCACTCCCCCGTAAGTGTTGATTACTGGACATTTGTTTCACTTTCCAAAATAAATATTTGGCCAATATGCATGGCCTACATTTTCAGAAGTGACTAGTGTTTTTTTGGTTGCCCAACTTGAGACACCTGAAAGGCGCTTGATTTTCAGGCCGCCTGCAGCACCCAGCATTTTGTGAAAACCAGCCTCTTGTAAAGTGTCTCAAATTGAGCACCCAAAATCTAGTTGTTTTTCAAAATGCAGACTGTTTTACATAGATCCTTTTTTGCACAGTGTAAGCTGTCGGTGCTCAGCGCCACTGAAGATCAGGTTGCTTATTTAGTGTGTCTCCTGAGGCAGTAAACTTGGGGTTCGTTTTTATGTTTCTTGTGGACAGCTATCTTAACTAAACCAAATGCCTGTCTTTGTTCCTTCCCTCCACTCCTGGTGTAAAGGGCTCTGGAGAACATGGTGGATACAGGTGCATAGAGTTGCAAGTGGAGCCTTTAAAACCATTGATCTCTAATGGCGATCTAAGGAAGATAGCCACCTTATCCCAGATGCTTATCAAATAATGGAATCCTTGTGGTCTTTTAACAAAGTCTTATCCCTCACTGAAAAAAACTGAGATCCTCTTCAGTTAGAAAGGTACAGAACCGGAACTACATTCCCTTTAGTGAAGGTCTTGTGTCCTAAATCTATAAGAACACAGACAGATGCATTATAAGGTACTTCTGCTGCAGCATGCACTTACAAACAGTACCATTGCATGGAATTCTGTTCAGATGCTGTACAAACAAGATAGTGGGGGCCATATCATCCCTCCTCTGGGTCTATCCTGAATGCAGGGCAATCTGGGCCAGATTCTTGGCTGATGTGAGCTCAGATGAAGTCAGTGGAGGTATGTCACTTTACACCAGCTAAGGGTCTGGCCCTAAATTTCTAAGCCATACTCCTCACCCTGGAGTCTGAGCAACTGGGTTGAAGTCTGCACTTGCAGAGGCATTCATCTAAGGATGGTGAGGGAATCTGCACAGTTCCCATCACTGCATGGTAGTGGGGTGGTGGGAGAGTCTTTCCATTCCTTTGGTAACAAGTATCCTCCAAAGCTGCGCTGTTTCAGCCACCTCCCCCCTTGCTCCTTGCCTTTGGAGAGCTGCCAGCCTGTGCCTTCACTGTGGAGTCTAATCCCTACCGAAAGGGTTCTGTGATATAGGGGAAAGGAGGATTAATACTGAGAATGCAGCACTTCCCCTTCTGCACTCCATTGCTGAGTTGTGGCAGGGGGAAGGAAGGGGTTGTCCCCTTTGCCCTGGTTAAGATAGCATGGTCCTTGGAGCAGAGATGAATTTTGAACTAAATTATTATATGCTCACTTTAGCAAATGTCAGGATTTAATAGTGTGTGTATTTAAAGTAGACGTTCACTTCAAACTGCTGGCCTGGTTTGTTTAGAAGAGATTCTTTTCTCTTATTTACAATAGTCAGTTCGCTACAAAGAATAGTGAACAGTGCCAGCGTTTTCTCACAAATCTGATGGCACAGTCAGTTGGTGCTCAATTTTTACCTTTTAGAGTGAGCTGCTACTAAATTATCCTGATTGGACTTGATTATTGGCTATGTAGGAGCAATTCTTGATCCTGCCTGAGTAGTCGCTGTCCCTGGAGTGGGGAAAGAGTATGGCTCAACAACAGTCTCTCTCTCCAGTGAGAGCCAGGTCTGTGGGGGCCAAAGGAAATGCCATTCTGTCCACAGCCAGAATGATGTTGCCTATGACGTGTGGTCATGTGGCTGTCGTGTGTGTGGTCTAACCTAGGAAGGAGTCTTAGGATGGAAGGGGTAATCTTTTCTCCTCCCCACAAACTATCATTTGACATTGGTTTGCTCTTTAGTGCATAACTATAGAGATGTGACCAGATGACAATAGAAATTGCTTTCTGGTCTCTTGGAGCACAGGGCTACTGGCTAAATTACTGTCATTTCTGAACACCCACTCCCAACAATGCTTGACTAGCAAGTAGATAATGTACCTACCAAGTTAGACGGGAGAGTAGTTTCTTGCCCCTTTCTTGGAAGCAGCTGGTATTGGCTACTGGTGGACCACTGGTCTGGTGCAGTATTGCAGTCCCTATGTTCCTAAAATGTTCACGCTACGTTGAGCTGCTGCAGCCAAGAAGTCACTTTCCGTATACACTGTATTGGAGAAATATAAGAAACAGATGCTGTACTAATCACCCCTTCAGTTCACGCATGGCCTTCCTAACTATAGAGCTTTGAGGCCTCTGAATAATTCCACTGATTGTAGTTCTGGAAATTGTTTGCTTTTTGGAGAACATGAGTGAAGCTAGAATGTGATTGCAGAGTTTTTGTGGCCCTGGCTTCTGTGTGTTAAAAGGCAGTGTAGTAATTTGTCAGTAATCCCCAAACTCTGCAGGGAGGAATAATGTGAATCACTGTGAAAAAGTGTAGGCTGTATGATAACAAAGCTGTCTGCCAGGAACTGATGCCAACTCAGGAGGTTACATTGAAGAATCTTCTAGAAGAGGTTTAATTGATCAGGTTTTGTTACATTACTGAAGAGCACAGTCTTAATGCAGTCAAGTAATGAATGGCATATTGATAAGAAATTCAGAGTGGTATTGTTTTTCATGGGTTTCCCTGACGGTTTCTATGGGGACAAAGACGCATTTCCCGTCTGAGTACCACTGCTGCCCTCTGATTGCACTTCTGTGGTTTCATTCACCAGTAATGGGAAAGCATTCATAGGCAGAATAGCTTCCCCTTTTTAAATAGCCTTGATTCAGGGTTGTATTTTTTTAATGCATTAGGCTAATGCAGTGTTTTATCAATGATCTGATAGATGCATAATGTTCTTTTTCCAAGTGCTTATTCAGTCTCTGCATTAAAACTTGAAATTATGTACTGTAATTATGCAGGCCTTCACAAAAGTCTTTGTTGCACTACAGTATATGTATAAAGTGACTCTCATCCGGCTTTGCCAGTTGTGTACATCTGAACTTTAGGGATTAATTTTGCATCAGCCATTCCTATAGTAATGTTTAAACACTGTTCCTACTTCTGTCATTAGTGGATTTATTGGGAGAAAGGAAGGATTTTAACTGCAAAATTAATTTTTTAATTTTCTTTTATTCCAAATTGGTAACAGCACAATGTGAAGAGTTTCAAAACTGATCATGAATTAATTTTAAAATAATTGCTCTAGCGTGTCTCTTGCCTGCTAAGAATCAAATTTAGGCTTGTCTATTTACTCTGAAACTGGATGACTTTCCCACCCTTTATGCAGAAACCTACATTTTCAGGAATGACTGGACAGCCCAAAATTGCTAATGTGACGTGCCTTAAAAGGGCGAGTACTCATGCCTTCTGAAAATCAAATGTTTTAAGTTAGACACTCCAAAACGGAGGCATCCAAAATCACTTCTCACTTCTGAAAATGAAGGCCAGGTTATTTTTCTCCATTGCTTTAAGCACTAAGGAGGTCGGGTTTCTCTCTTTTCTCCACTGAATTCATTGAATATGGGTCTTGGCATCTAAAGCGTTTGGAAATACCTGCACATGTTCTGTGTCTGAGTGTAGACAGCTTTACAACAGGATTGGTTTCCCCATACCCTTAATGTTGTTCCCCAATAGGTGAAAATGTTTCATCGTTGTAAGTTTATGCTAGTCTTAGGGATCTTTCACAAAAGCAACCTAGCTAACTAAAATGTCCAAGCAGTTCATGGTATGTGAGTAGGTACTAATTTATAGTCAGTGCACCTGATGTGTAAGAGCTTAAGAAAGCAAGCTACTAGTTTTATACAAAGTGAAATGCAAATATACTAGCTTGCATGTTTAGTGATCACCTTCACTGAAACACTGCCTCTAGCAAGACCACCATTTCCTTGCTTTATTTAATCCATAAATAAAAAAGAGTGAGTGTTTGTGTGTGTTTGTAAAATCTATATAAAAAAGATTGGGGGTGGTCTGTTTGTGTTTAAAGTCCACTCTGTTCAGAAGGATGAAAACATGGCTGTTTGCTTTATTCACTCACAGATTACAGTGGAGCAAGCAAAAAATGGCCAGCTGCTCTTCAGTTTACTGGCTTAAACCAAACTTGCAATAGCATGCATATAGGGCTTGATCCTGTAATGCAGGGCACCTTGCATAAGGCTCAAGGTCATAGTAAGGTTTTCCATTTCCTGTGTGTGTGTGTGTGTGTGTGTGTGTGCATTGCTTGCTTTTATAACAAAAGGAAGCCTCTTCTCTCATTGGATTCCTTAGGAATCAAATATTTTTGAAGGGAGAGGAGCAGTCTTTCTGGTCCCACGGTGTCAGTTTTGTACGGCACCACTCAGTCACAAGAACATAAATGCTTGGGAATTCAAATAACTTGGTTTTAAAATTTAAAAAAACAAACAAACACAAAAATACTCGCTAGTCTGTCTTTTTCCTTTTTAATCCATAGCTCTATTGGAAATGTAAAGTATGATAAGGGAATAAATACCATCTGAGTGTCAACAGCACAGGGAAATACATAGGAGGGAGTGCATGTGTTGGATTCCCTCCCACAAGTTGTTTATAAATAGAATACTCCTCTCCAGCCTCTGTGTATGTGGGGGTGTGTATTTTACTCTGTTAGTTAACAAAAGTGAACTGATGGCTTTACTGCTTGGCAGTTTAGTGACCGAAGTGCACATCTGAATAACTCTGCTCTACATCTTGGTGGAAAATGTGACAGGCTGCAGTACTGGGACCACCACTCATGTCTCTGCCTTCAGTTTCAGTCCCACTTTGCCCTGTGCTTTTCTCTCCTCTCCTTTGTCCTTTTCTCTCTCCTCTCTCATCTTCCCTCCTTTTCTATTCTCCTGTGTAGATAGAGGAACAAGTGTATATTTAGGATTGCAGAGGAAATCCTCCCAGCATTCTTAGTCCGCTTCCCTCTTCAGCCCTTTTGTGCATAAAGAGGTTCTGAATTTGACACAGAAGGAAGTTGACCGTGATCTTGTAACTTTTCCTGTGTGAAGTATAACTGCAGTAGATTATTGTTTGGAGTTCTAAAGGTTGGTTGCCTGTCCATCGCCAGCAGAGGTGTCTATAAGCCGGCAATGGGTAGTTAATCAGGAGGCTGATGCGTGGCACACATCCCATCACTATGCACTTAGGGAGAAGACATTGGCCTATTTAATCATAGTATGAGCTGCCTTTATGTACTGTATTTGGGAGCCAGGAATTCTGAATTAGGTATTTATGACTTCCTTATTCAAGGCACGTTGCCAAAAGGGCTTTGACCTCGACTAGTAAATGTCTCTAGATGTCGAAATGGTCTGAGGGTGGTTGGAGAGTTTATAGAGCGGTCTGCTATATAGCACTTTACAACAGAATACCACGATTGGTTCTACAGATATAGCCCTGAGCTGTCCTGGATCCAGTTCTAAAGCCAACGTGGGTCACGCTTGCCTTTACTACTCAAGCCCAAGCAAAGTTCTCCTCAGTAAACATTTAAGAAATAGGACTCCCGTTTTTTGTCCTAATACTTTAGAAAGCACCTTGTTTAATATGAGGGGCTGTGGCTTGCAGTCTATTCACAGCCCAATCTGTGAATTTATGGTTTTGGAATACTGTCTTATACAGGGCCTGTTCTGGTCCTGGGGCCTACCAGGGGCACAGCACATAGATCAATGATGAAAAGAGACTAGGACCATATTAGCCAATGTTGGGTTATGATCCCTGATGTGAATGTTTTACATTGAACACTCTGTCTCATAAAAGAAAATCCTGATAAATGTCACACTTCTTTTCCATTCAGAGAAGAAGGATTCCAATGTGCTTGCATTACACTAAAATTGTTCCTAAAATAACTGTCATTACTGGCGAATAAAATCTATAGACTAAAGGGTAACTAGTGTCAGTGTCCCCTCTGTCAGTGAAAAGGGATCTCAATTTTAAATGCTATATAGATATGTATCGTTAGACTGAACTAATATAGTAATGTAACAAGGAAGCTTGGAGTCATTTTTCACTTTAGTTTGAAATAAAAGAAGAGAATTTGCCACTGCCAAGATTATTCTTGCATTGTGCTAACAAGTGCATGACACTTCAGACATGAAGAGCTTCCAATCTAGATACGCCATTTCTACGGTCATGCTGAAAATCGTTTTTTGTGAATCTGTCCATCACAAAGAACTGTATTGCCTTATTTCTCTTGATTCCCCTAAGCAGGATAGTCTTGTTTTAATCTGTTAAATACCATTTTAACATACCTAGCTAATGTGATGCCATTTAAAGGAATGTTTGGGAAGACTTACATTTTATTTGTATAGTTCATTCTTCCTGTATTGTGTGTTGGGGTTAAAGAGAAAAGATATTTTAAGGTGAGATTGTGACTTCATTATTTCAGTTGACTTCAGTGGAACTAATGTGAGTGCCTGCTCACCAGTGTGAATAAGGGAGCTGTACTGTAGCCCTTAGCTGGTATGTACCTTTGTGGTCTATGTGAGGAAAAGGCTGTGTTCTCCTGCAAGTAGATTATTACTGTACCAGCTGCTCCTTGATTATGGGCTTTATCCTCTTTCAGATGTCACTTCACCAGACACAGACTGTAAATGCTTCATCTGAAAACTGTAGTCAATTTGCAATAAAAAAAAATTCTCTAGTTTTCATAAGCTAGAAGCTATCTCCTGACTTTCAATGAACTGGGTAATTTCCCTCTGGAAACAAAGAAACCACCCTAACTTGCATAATGAAAGGGGAAGAATCAATGCCACAAGAACAAACTAAAACACACCCCACTCCCGTTTGTTTGTTACAATCTTAGTGAACTTGGCAATGAAAGACTCCACCATACTCCTTTAGCAAGAGCTCCTCTGGAGTGACTTCTCAGACATGCCTTACTGTTACCAGAAAGTGTAGGCGCGTATGATTGGGGTTATATTTATTCTCTTAATAAAATCAAATGTCTAAGTGGGAGGGAAGAGACAATGCACATGTTACTATAAATAAAGGAAATCTTAGCCTAAGAATGGGGATTCCAAACTGATGCACCTTTTTAGGATTATTGATTTTTCTGACGTACTATTATCATAATTATGTAACTGCAATAGTCTGGTATTCATCAGTGGGTTTAATGGTTGCCTCTGTTTTCTTGCCCTTCAGGACTAGAGTAAAATTGGAAAGTCTAGAAGATGCATATATTTTACGAGGAAACGATGACTCTCTTTCTGATAAGCATGGATGCCCGGCCTATGTGAGTCCAGAGATCTTGAACACAAATGGTAGCTACTCTGGCAAAGCAGCAGATGTATGGAGTCTAGGTGTCATGCTTTACACCATGTTAGTTGGTCGCTATCCTTTCCATGACATTGAGCCTAGTTCTCTCTTCAGCAAGATCCGTCGTGGGCAATTTAACATTCCAGAGACTCTGTCCCCCAAGGCAAAATGCCTTATACGTAGCATACTGCGCCGGGAGCCATCGGAACGGCTGACTTCACAGGAAATTCTGGACCATCCCTGGTTTTCTACAGATTTTAATGTCTCTAATTCGGGATACGGTGCTAAGGAAGTATCAGATCAGCTGGTGCCTGATGTCAACATGGAAGAAGATTTGGACCCATTCTTTAACTGAGCACGAAGACTGGTGTTCAGAAGGTACAATGACCTAGAGATGGCCACATGAAGGAGTCCTTCCTGACCGTGTTAAATCACATCCTGCATCAGCCTAGCTTGGTAGCAAAAGACACTTGGAGTTCCTTGGTTTGAGAAGGAATCTCCACAAGGAGCTAATATAACAAATGTAGCATGGGGACAGATTTGGGGGGGAGGGAGCCTTGCTATCAGGTTAGATTGATTTGGAGGGGGGGGAAGGCAGCATGAAGCAATTGTAGCTTCTCACCTTTTGGAGCCAAGGAGACTGACTGCACATGCCAATTCCAGTGCAGCTGTATCACTCCTATTTCTGTTTCATTAAAATAGTTGCAGTTCACAACAAGTAGAGAAACTTTTTGCCTCAACACGCATCTTGGCATCGCACTGTTAAATATTTAACTTCAGCCATTATTCAGGGAAAGTACAATTGGCTAATATTTTTTTTTTAAAATCTGATGTCTAATAATTAACGGGATTCATTTAAGAAAAAATTAGATGCACATAGACATGAAAAGTGGGTGCTAAAAAAATAAACAAAAGTTCAGTTCATGTCTCTTGATAGCTATTTTCAACTCATATTTCTTCTAAATATACTACTTAATATTCTTGTCAGGAAATGACATTTTAATGCTTTGTTCCCTTAAGGGGAAGTAACTGTCATTTAACAAGCTGTTCTGTTTTGTGTCAAATGGTTTGTTGCAGGAAGCTATTATTACTCAAACTTCCAGATGCATTACTGCTATCATAGTAAAAGAAGAAAAGAAAACCTATGTTATTTTTAAAAGGGTTTGAAATACTGGCTGCCATGTTTGCCATGCTGCACGTATGTGACTGTAGAGGGCAGAAAGCCCTTGCATCAGTTCTAGATTCAGAACCAAGCTTTTGTTTAACTGACTGGCCCACATGTAAATAGGGGGCTCTTTATTGAAGAAAAACATTAACATTTTTCTTTTGAATTCCGCTTGCGAAGGCAACTGTTCTATTTCTTTGTTTTTGGGGGGTTATTTTGTTATGCCCTGAATAAGAAATAAAAGGGTATTAATAAGCTGAACATTATTATTATATGGATACTTCTCCCGAAACATACGCAGTAATATGCACCTTTTGTATTGTCAAGACTTACTCTATTTATTGAAGAAAATGTCACAGTAGTGATGTATTAAGCCAGTACTTCAATTACGGGTTGACTTGGGATGACATGTTACATGCTGTAGTTAACACATTTCTTTTCTGTTCAGGTATTTCTGTCCCTGAATAACTTTTTATTTAGCTTTTTTTTTTTTTCTAGATGGCTTTATTTGATTTAGACTGGCAAATGTTTTTAATTACTGCTTTTATATTGCTGTATGATATTGAAATCTCTTGGCATAAATATTTGTGTTTCCAGTACCTCAGTTGTTCTGATATTACTGCCTGTATACGTTTTGTGAAGTGGTCATGTTTTTTGGGTAGGTACATGTGGACTCTGTAGTATGTAAATGTTACTTGAATTTGTGCTCAATTATAGTATGTGGCATGTGCGTACAGCTGCTTGGCATTTGACGTATGGATGCTATTTGCCTGCCCTGCAGGGAAGTTACGGTCCCACTCTCGAAGATGTTTCACGGGCCTTTATCAAAAGATGAAGTTAGCTGCAGCTGACCTGCCTTGGTTCTATTTTGGTAACTAAGACTATAAAGGGAGTAATGTTTTTACACTCTGAAGATGGTGCTGTGTCAAGAAGGACTTTTTTTTTTTTTATTTTAATTTTATAAGTACCTTGTAGGAGGAAAGATTGGTGATGTGCATGGTGGGGTTTTACTGCCTCTGGTGCTTTGTCATGTATTTGGTTTAATGTTTTTGTCCTAATCTCTTCAATAAATAAAATTGTGCATATTTAACTAAACCATGTTGTGAAGGATTTTTTTTATGTTCCACACTTCTGCAGCAATCTTGCCCATTTCTCATAATTTAGCTTATCTCCAAACTGCTGCTGTTAAGCTATTTGAGGCCTGTCTTTACTTATCAGAGAACCCTTAAGTCTTCAGACCTAAATGTCAGTGTTACTTCTGTAAATGAAATTAGTTTTCTTGAGGCCTGTTAGGATGTCAGGATAAGACAGTTTCCTCTTGGTGCACCTGAATAGCTTCCATTAATGAGAGTTATGCTTCTCCAGTGAGACAATTTAATTTCTTTGCAGGATGAATGTGCTATCTTGCTCCTCAAGTCCAGAGGAAATACTGATAATTACCAAAGTCCAACATGTCATGGTACCCCTAAATTCCATACCAGAGGAGCTAAAGCCAGGGCTGAGGAAAGCACTGTCTTTGTTTTGCGCTTGAGTCTCATACCCTTACTCATGTTTATTAGTACTTTACTCCTCAAATGCTTCAGTTGATCTCAGTGGAAGGTGCAATTCAGGGTGTGCAAGTAAGGGTGTTGAAATCTGAGCTTTTATGTAAAAAATAGTGCAGGGTTCTGAAAAAAGCATTCTGTTCTGGGCATGTCTGCTAGCGTGAAGAGCCACTGCTAGCCCAGCGTTCACGTTTAGAGTAATGCTTCAAAATAATGGTACATTCAGTGAAAATCCACTCCTTGGTGCATATTACAGCCATTAATATCATGTTGGCTAATTCTGTACCATGCTGGTTCATCCTAGTTTATTTTCTGGCACACATCTTATATGCTGGGTGGTTGTTGTTTGAGAAATACAAATTGATCTTCGTAATGCCATCCTACAATGTCATTAATATGTGGAAACTCTTGAAGAAATTAGCTTTTAAATGATTTGAGTGTCTGCAGCCAAAGTTTAAATGACTTGAAACTCTTTAAAATCAAACTCCTACAATAAATGTGCTTTATAGGAAAAAGCAGATTGTGATCCCGCACAGAAAAGGAGATTTGGGGAAGTACGTGTGTGTGCGGGGGTGTCTCTTCCCTTCTCCTTCCTCCCACTCAGCACTCCCATAAACACCCACCAACCTACCCCGAAAACTTATGCAAACAGCTTCTGTTCGGGTGGAAATAGTTGGATTTAATTTTACAACAACCTGTAAGCTTTCTTTTTCAGTGCCAGTAATTATATGAAAAAAAACCCGTGGCTGACTAATGACTGCTCATTTGCAGTGATTTATATTAAACAATAAAGTATGCTTGATGCTGCTGTGAAGGAAGCCTTTGGCACTGGGAGTCAATTCTTTACGCAATGCCAATGGAATGCCTTATCCTTGTAGCCTGAGCTCTGAACTTTCGGGAACCCAGAGCTTAACCTTGGAAGGGCTGGTTTTCAAATAGTTTCTTTGGCTTTTTTCAATTTAATCTTATAGGTGCATTTAGTGTTCCTGAAAGTACTACTAGTTAGGGATCAGGCATCGTGGTATCTTCCCAATGGCTTTGCTAATACAGGTCAAGCCTGACTTGGATGCTAACTGCTATCCCAGACTTGGTACACTCCTGAGCAAAGACTGCCAACCTTGTTCAGTGAAGTGTCGGTTCGTTATATGGGCAAGTGTCTAACAAACTAGAATGAAAAGCCTCGTTCACAAATGAAATCATTCATCAGGACACAACCCTACAGCTGGTTTTCAGAGACAAAAAGCTACCAGTCTTGCAGTATTTACTGTGGTGGTTTTTAATGCAGGCACAACTTTTCTTGTGACTTTCTCATCCCAGAGGACACAAACAACTTAGTCATTCATTCAGCACAGTTGCATCATGTATGTTGATCACATTGAAATATGGAGGTGCACCAACTTTTTGAATAAACATATTTAAATTATAAATAGTGTCTTTGTGAAAAAACAGTAAAACCTGTCACTTGTGCTTCCAAAAAAAAAAAGTTCTCTTAAAAAATAAGAAGAAGAAGAAAAAAAAAATCCCACAGTTTCCTGGCAGGCAGCAAAAGGAAGGGTATGTAGTGTGATGCCAAGGGAAAATGATTGGGAAGAGAAAAAAATACCATTCACCCTGAAATGATTATATAGAAATTGGAAATGCGTGAGTGAGCTTTGTGACTAATAGCATAATGACTACCAAAAGAATAACTAATGATTGGTTCCTTATTCTTTAAAATTTTTCCTAAGCTTTCTATGGAAGAAACTCGCTAATTTAATAACTGTCAATATAGCCAACAACTTGACTAACTTAACTGTCCTGTCCTTTCAGCAAAAGCAAATGTTAGAGATTATTACTAATATGATGAGGCAAATTCAGAAGCAAGTCTGTGAACCACAGTGTAAGTCACCTGCAATGTGGTATAATGCTACCTGTAACACAAAAAGCATTTTACAAGGGGTAATCATAAATTATAGACCACTCCCCATGTTAACTTGCATCTTTCTTCACATCTTCCTATTAGGTACTTTTCCTGTTACATCCTTGTCTTCCAGTTCCTTGACTTTTGAATTAAACCAATATAGACTCATTGGTTAAAATCCTGACTATTGAAGTCAATGAGAGTTTTTCTATTGACTTCCATAGGATCAGGATTTGGAAACTCAGTGGACCAAATTCAGGGGATGTGTAAGTTTGATTATGTTGGTAAATGGGTGTGTATCTAAGGGACAAATTCTGTTATGAGCTATACCAGAGTAAATCCTTAGTAACTCCAATTAAATGACTTATGCCAGTGTAACAGCACAGAAATTTGACTCTTAAGAGTCGAAATTGGTATACCTGGCATTCAGAGTGGGCAGGAAGAAGGTGTTGGTTACACCAGCTTATACTTCTCTAAATTCTCGTAGACTTGCTTCTGAATTTGGCTTAGTGTGGCCTTGTTAGAGCAACGGACCACAACTTCCTGACAAGTGTTTCCTTAGCACAACATTTATCGCATGGGGAAAAAATTGATCTTGATATAGTAACTTATGGAAAGTAGTAGGTCAATTGACAATCTATTTCTGCTCATGATATTGTTTCTCTCTTCCACAAACAAGTTGGTCCAGTAAAAGATATCTCCCTGCCAACATTCTGGGGTGCAGTTCGGACTACTGAGGGTTGTCACTGCCTGCCCTATAATCCTGGGTGCCTGAAATGAGGAGGGAAGTGTGACCCTAAACACACTGATATTCACACTCTACATGCTATTATAACAATCTTTTAACAAAATACGCCTTGTGAGGTATCATTTGAAAAACTAAACTCACTGATCATTAATATTCTTGTATGATGTATGCATGTTGTGTGTGTTAAGAATTATGGATATATGCTGTAATTATGAGTAAAGTGTGTTTAAACCAGGCATGTCAGAGGGATTTGTTAAACAGGTCTATCCTAAACAAAAGAATGTAGGTTTACCTTAATTTACATATAAACAGTAAATAGGGCCATCAAACTAGCAATGGGAGGTGGGGGCAGGTATTGCAGGAAACAGAACAATTTGCTGTTTAGCAAACACCAGCAAGGGAAGAAAAGCTCCACACTCCCCTTCACCACCAGACTCCAGGTTACCTTCCTCACAGCTTGAATTAACTTTACTTTGAGGGGCAACCTTCAGAAGAATCAAAGGTTTTCTGGTTTATAAAAGAAAGGGGCAGAAAACCCCAAGTTCTCTCTTTCACCTAAGAAAACCGAGGAACCAGCACTTTTTGCTTCTGGAGGAGATCCTGACAGGGTGGAGGATCAGCCATTTTGCTGGAAGACTGGGTGAGAAAAACCATCATGAACAAAGCCTGTACCTTGCTAGACTGTTTTGTGTGTTTTTCCTTTATTTGTTTGTAACAGCCTCTGATTTTATTTCTTTTACATGGCATCACTTAACCTATATCCTATGATCAATAAATGTTTATATATATATATATATAATCAGAGCTATGTTTGTGGGAAGGGTGTATTTACCCCAGTTAAGTTAAAAAGTTGTGTTGTGGTTTTGTCTCTTTAAAGGAGCGAATGAACCTTATTTTCTTCTTCAAGTAGTGTCCCTCTGATAGGTGCTCCACTGTAGTCATGCTTGTGTCCCTGCGCTGCTGATCAGAGAACTTTGGTAGCAGTTTCTGTTAGGTCTGCACATGTTCTGTCTTTCTAGTCAGCACAGTGGGCTAACCCCTTCAGTTATTTCTCAACTGTCCCGGCTAGAGACAGAGCTATTCACAGTCCACTAGGATCATTGTTCTCTATTTGCATTTCTATAGTTAACTTCTTAGTATAGTGTAGTCGTAGTTTGTTCTTTACCCCTTTTTTCTCTTAAATAATAATAGTAAAAAAAAACCCTTTATTTTCTTTTTCCACTTTTTTTCTTCCTCGTTGGGGACTCTTCCCTCAGTGTGGTATGCCAGGTTCACTGGGCTTCAAGAAGTGCCTCTCTTGCAAGGAGGCAATCCTGATTGCAGACAAGCACTCCCAGTACATTCGCTGCTTTGGGGAAGGCCACATCCAGCAGAAGTGTGGTCTCTGCCAGCAACTCTGGCCACCATCACATAAGGACAGAGATCTCAGAAGAGTATCTTCATGGAGGTGGCTCTCAGATCCTGCGCCAGGAGTCACCTAGCAGATGGGAGTATTTCCTACAGCCCTCTACATCTAAAGGCAGTGGGGTCAAAGAAAGAAGCTGTTGACCCCTCTCACAGAACGGGAAGTCCTCACAGTATTGCCCAGTATCTTTGGCACTGTCAGCACAGAGACCATTCCAGTCCAGTACCCATGGCTCACAGAAACCAACAGCAGAGCCGTCCCTTGGGTAGGGCAAATGGGGGCGACCACTCCAGGCCCTGTGCTTTGGGGGGGCTCTGCAGGTGAATGCTATTGGCCGGTGGGGTCAGTCCCACGAGAGACGAATCCGTCACTTCCGCTCCAGGCCCTGTGCTTTGGAAGGCCCCACGGGCCGGTGTGATTGGCCAGTGCGGTCAATCCCGGAAAAGACGAAACCGCCACTTCTGCCCCGGGGCCCACGCTCTCTAGGATGGCCCTGGCAGACGGTATTGTTGATGTGCCCACAGACCAGATGGGCATAGGCACTATGTCATCGGCACCGGGGTACAGGAGTAAGCATTCCACTAAACAGATACTTCCTGGTACGCGAGTCTACCTCAGTACCATCATTGATGCCTCATCCAGCACCAGAGCAACCAACCTGGGCAAGATCCCCACCCACCCTGGCAGCGCCTTCAGCACTGAGCTGGTCAGTATCGTCAGAATTCTGCCACTGAGGGATCTCTGCATATTGGACGTGCTGGAGTCTCTACTTCTTGGTACCGGGACCTTCACACTGAGCCTCCAGCTAGCACGGGAATCATCAGCGCCACCATGACATGCTCCCCCGCTCTCTAGCGGGGGTTCAGACAGTGAACCAGAGGAGGTGGCATCACAGTCTCAGGCTCCATACAGTGCTCAGTATCCACATGGCCCTAAAGTATACCCTCAGATGCCTCCCCACTGCCATCCTAATATGGCCACCTCCAGGCACCACCACCAGGCTCTATGCCACAACACCCCAGTGGCCATATTGGGACCCTTTGGTGACATATTGCCAGCATGCCTCTTGGGTTTCAAGCCTTGCCTGAGAACCCTTGAGACACACCCCTTCAGCCACAGCATCCAAAGCTTTGGATCCTCCAGAAGACATACTGGACAAGTTTGTCAAGGCTCAAAAATTAAATATGGTCACTTTATAAATGAACATTCCAGAATTGGAACAGGGAGACTGGTTTTCCACCCTCGACCTTCAGGACGCCCATTTTCATATCTCAGTCCTACCGACTCACAGATGATTTCTCATATTTGCTCTGGGATAAGACCACTACCAATGCAGGGTGTTCCTGTAAAGGTGCTGGACTCACCCCTGCGGTGCCTCCTGCTTGTCGTCTCAGGGAATTAGCTCTTTCAGCCTCCGGAGCACCCTCTGCAGGCCGGTGTCCCACTTGTCGCTAGCTCCATGTCCCTCCCGGACCCCGGTGTCCCTTTACTCTGGGGCTGCCTCCTGGCAATACCTCCACCAGTCTCTATGGGTCTCCCCTCTCTGGGAACCCCCAACCCTCTAATCCCCACCTTGCCTCAGTCCGGGCTACTGCCAGTCATCAACAAGCCCCCACTCCCTGGGGCAGACTGCAGTGTAAAAGCCACTCATCACAGGCAAGGGGGTTCAGACCTGCTGCCTTCTTCTACCTCCCAGTACCTCTATGGGCCTTGGACCAGGCCCTGCAGCCTGGGGAGTTGCCAGCCTGGAGCTCCCCTGCTCCTCTGGTCTTTCCCCAGCCCTGCTTCACTCCAGTACCCTTTAGGACTCAGGCAGCTAGGTCCATCTCCCTCCTCAGCTAGAGGGAGACTCTGCTAGCTCCTGGCTCACTGGCCTCTTATAGGGCCAGCTGTGGCCTGATGGGGCGTGGCCCAGCTGCAGCTGCTTCCCCAATCAGCCTAGTAGCTGCTTTCTTCCAGCCACAGCTCTCCCTAGGGCTACTTTTAACCCCCCCCCCCTCCAACCCGGGCAGGAGCAGGTGATCACCCCGCTACACCCCACCCTCCTTGGCAGGAGCGGGTGATCACCCCGCTACAGCTCCCCTTCAGGCTATCATCATCCTCAAGAGTATTTTCAAAGGTTCTTTCAGTGGTGGCCATGCATGCTCCCAAAGGATCATGATTTAGCTTTATCTGGATGGTTGGTTGCATCATCAGAGGTTTCTCCAAGAGTCTGACTAAAGCTGCAATGCACTTGTTTACAGAACTGGGCCTACAGATATCACCCAGATAACACCCAGAAATCAACCCTTACTCCGTTACAGCACCTGGAATTCATAGGCACAGACCTCGACTCACTATGGGCCAGAGCTCTCCTACCTCACTACAGACTCCTTTCTGGCTACACTCTCGGAGACTATTCAAAACAGCCCACAAATATCAGCCAGACACTGCCTACAACTCTTGGGGCATATGGCAACAGGTATAGCCATACCACCACATGCCAGGCTTCATGTATGGTGCCTCCAGATGTGGTTCAGCACAGTTTACAGACCAAACAGGGACAGACTAGACAAACCCATGTTGCTACTCACCAGGATCAAGAACTCATTAGACTGGTGGAAAGACCCAGCCAAAGTTTACAAAGGAACCCCCTTTTTGCACCCCCTTGCATTGTTGCTTCTCACCACTAATGCATCACTTATAGGGTGTGGGGGGGGCACATCTAAACGGTCTTACAACACAGAGCAAATGATCACCTACGGAGATATCCCTTCACATCAACATACTCAAGCTAAGGGCAGTCAGGAATGCCTGTGCCTACTTCCTCCCAGTGATGGAAAGGATCACACGAGAGTCCCGACAGACAACGTAGCCTGCATGTTTTACATAAATCGACAAGGGGGAGCTTGGTCACCCTCCCTCTGCACAGAAGTGATGAAACTGTGGAACTGATGTATCTTCCACAATGTCATACTGCCAGCAGCCTACCTCCTGGGCACACACTGTCGATAGCAGTCTCAGTCACAAATTCCCACATGACCACGAGTGGGAGCTAGACCCAGTAGTACTTCATGATTTGTTCAGGTGGTTGGGGACACTGACCACAAACTTGTTCACTACTTACCTAAACAAGAAATTTCCACACTATGGCTCCAGAGCAGGGATTGGACAGCACTCTCTAGGTGACGCTCTCCTTATCCCGTGGGGGACCTTCTCCATGCTTTCCCTCCTTTTCCTCTACTGTCGAAAGTCCTGTTGAAAATAAAAAGAGAAGTAGCACACGTCATGCTGATTGCTCCTACTTGGCCAAGACAGACCTGGTACTCTTACCTGTCACAGCTTGCGATGTGCCAGCCAATTTCTCTCCAGTCCACTCTATACTTCCTCTCACAGAACAGATGACACATCTTACATCTCAACCTGGGGGTTCTTCACCTCAAGGCCTGGCTCCTTCATGGTTCCGACACCTAGAGACTCCTATTCAAAGGAGATACAAGAGGTACACAGTAGGAAATCCTTGACACGCAGCACTTACCTGCAAAAATGGTCCAGGTTCTATATTTGGTGTACCTCCCAACAGATCTCCCCTACACCTGTGGTTCTCCTTGAGATATTAGTCCCGATCTTTTTAGGGTCAGTACATAGTCTATCTCTTAGCTCTCTGAGTCCACCTGGTGGTTACAACAGCTTCCCAAAAGCTAGTAGAGGGATACTCAGTGCTGTCACACCCGACCACTAAAAAGGTATGTCTACACTACAAAATTAGGTCAATTTTATAGAAGTCAATTTTTAGAAATCGATTTTATACAGTAGATTGCATATGTCCACGCTAAGCGCATTAAGTCGGCAGAGTGCGTCCTCACTACTGTGGCTAGCATAGACTTATAGAGCGGTGCACTGTGGATAGCTATGCCACAGTCTCCGCCGTCCATTGGAATTCTGGGTAAGCTCCCAATGCCTGATGGGGCAAAAACATTGTCACGGGTGGTTTTGGGTACATGTCGTCAGTCGCCCCTCCCTCCGTGAAAGCAACAGCAGACAATCGTTTCATGCCTTTTTTTCTGGGTTACCTGTGCAGAAGCCATACCACAGCAAGCATGGAGTCCGCTCAGCTCACCATCTCCGCTGCTGTTGTGAGCATTGTAAACACCTTGAGCATTATCCTGGAGTATATGCAGAACCAGGCTAAGAGATGCCAGCACGAGGAGGATTTTGATGAGGACATAGATACAGACGTTCCTGAAAGCACGGGCTGTGGCAATTGGGACATCATAGCGGCACTGGGGCTGGTTGATACAGTGGAACGCTGATTCTGGGCCAGGCAAACAAGCACAGACTGGTGGGACCGCATAGTGTTGCAGGTATGGGATGATTCACAGTGGCTGCAAAACTTTCACATGCGTAAGTCCACTTTCCCGGAACTCTGGGAGTTGCTTTCCCCCACCCCGAAGCGCAGAAATACCAAGATGAGAGCTGCCCTGATAGTTGAGAAGCGAGTGGCGATAGCCCAGCGGAAGCTTGCAACACCTGACTGCTACCAGTCAGTCGGGAATCAATTTGGAGTGGGCAAGTCTACTGTGGGGGTTGCTGTGATCCAAGTAGCCAATGCAATCATTGACATTCTGTTATCAAGGGTAATGACTCTGGGAAATGTGCAGGTCATACTGGATGGCTTTGCTGCAATGGGGTTCCCTAACTATGGTGGGGCATATAGATGGAACGCATATCCCCATCTTGGCACCGGACCACCTTGCCAACCAGTACATAAACCGCAAGGGGTACTTTTCAATGGCTGCACACACGGGTGGATCACAAGGGACGTTTCATCGACATCAACGTGGGATGGCCGGGAAAGGTGCATGATGCGCGCATATTTTGGCTGTTCAAGCAGCTGCAAGAAGGGACTTCCCAGACCAGAAAGTTACCGTTGGGGATGTTGAAATGCCAATAGTTATCCTTGGGGACCTGCCTACCCCTTGCTCCCATGGCTCATGAATCCTTACACCGGAAGCCTGGACAGTAGTAAGGCTACTATAGGCTGAGCAAGTGCAGAATGGTGGTAGAATATGCCTTTGGACGTTTAAAATCTCGCTGGCGCTGTTTGCTAAGTAGGTCAGACCTCAGCGCAAACAACATTCCCGTTGTTATTGCTGCTTGCAGTGTGCTCCATAATATCTGTGAGAGTAAGGGGGAGATGTTTATGGCAGGGTGGGAGCTTGAGGCAAATCGCCTGGTGTCCGATTTTGAACACCCAGACACCAGGGCGATTAGAAGAGCACAACAAAGTGCACTGTGCATCAGAGAGGCTTTGAAAGCCAGTTTCATGACTGGCCAAGCTTCGGTGTGACAGTTGTGTGTGTTTCTCCTTGATACAAACCTGCCCCCTTTGTTGATTTTAATTCCCTGTAAGCCAACCACCCTCCCTCCTTCGAAATAAAGTAACTATTGTTTTGAAACCATGCATTCTTTCTTTATTAATTAAAAAAAAAATTAGATAACGGACAAGGTAGCCCGGGTGCGGTGAGGGAGGAGGGAAGGACAAGGCCACATTTTTAGTGTGGCTACAATAAACAATCAAACTGTTTGAATGACAGCCTTCTGTTGCTTGGACCATCCTCTGGAGTGTAGTGGCTGGGTGCCTGGAGCCTTCCCCCCCTGTGTTCTTGAGTGTCTGGGTGAAGCGGATATGGAACTTGGGAAGGAGGGCATGCGGCTATACAGTGGATGCAGCGGGGATCTGTGCTCTTGTTGGCTTTCCTGCAGCTCCAACAGACGCTTCATCATGTCCATTTGCTCCCCCAACAGATACTTCATCATATCCGTTTGCTCCTCTATTAGCCTCAGCATCATGTCCTGCCTCCATTCTTTGCACTCACTTAATTCTTTCCTGGCCTCTGCCACTGAATACCTCCATGCATTAAGCTGTGCCCTATCAGTGTGGGAGGACTGCATTAGCTCGGAAAACATGTCATCGCGAGTGAATTTTTTTCACCTTCTAATCTGCGATAACCTCAGGGACAGAGATGATACGGGGAGTGTATAAACATTTGCACCTGGGGGGAGATAAAAAGGGAGAGTAAAATTTAAGATGATACATTTCTGAGAACAAAAGCGAGACTTTCTTTCACAGGGAATGAAGCAATTCACAGCAGACAACACGTGCTTTAGGTACAAGGTCGCATTTTGCCTTTTATATTGAGCACCTGCCGGTATGGTGACATTTAAAAGGAGGGGCTGTGGTTTTCAGGTGGATGTGCAGCACACACCTACCCCTACCCCACTGCATGGCTATTCTCTATGATGATCCCTTCTCCCCTCCCCCTGCTGCGTGGCTATTCTCCGGGATGATCCCTTCACCACTCCCACCCGCCGCGTGTCTATTCTCTGGGATGATCCCTTTTAGCCAAGTGCAAACAGCCCAGCATGAACGGCGTCCTTTTATTGTTCCCTTACAAAAATTCCCCTATTTCAATCAGGTGACCATGAATGATATCACTCTACTGAGGCTAACACAGAAAGATATAGACCAAATGTTGCTTGAATGTGACCAAAACCCAGGACCATTCGTTGCCGTGCTTTGTGCTGCAATGATTCCAGAATACTTGCTACTGGCTTGACGTGGTAAAGTGTCCTACCGTGGAGGATGAAATAAGGCAGCCCTCCCCAGAAACCTTCTGCAAAGGCTTTCAGAGTACCTCCAGGAGAGCTTCATGGAGATGTCCCTGGAGGATTCCTGCTCCATCCCCAGACATGTGAACAGACCTTTCCAGTAGCTGTACTGGCCGCGAATGCATCCCAGTTCTTCAGAGCAAATCAAACATTAAACACTATTGCTTTTAAACCCTGCACTGTAGTTACAAATGTGCACTCACCAGAGGTGCCTTCTCTGGCTTTAGGATTGGGGATCCCACCTTGGGAGGGTATTGGCTCCAGTGTGAAGAAAAATTCCTGGCTGCCTGGGAGAATGGAGTCACCGCTTGCCTGCTGCGCATTCTCCTCCTCCTCTTCCTCATCTGCAAAATCCTTCTCCCTGTTGTGTGAGACTCCCCGCTTGCAGGTGTCCACGGACAGCGGTGGATAGTGGTAGGGTCCCCACCTAGAATACCATGCAGCTGTTCATAGAAGCAGCATGTATGGGGCTCTGACGCGGAGCAACCATTTGCCTGAGCTCCTTAACTTTCACGCAGCACTGCTGTGTGTCCCTGTTGTAGCCTCTGTCCAATATGCCCTGTGAGAGTTTGGCAAATATATTTGCATTTCTTCTTTTTGATCAGAGTTCAGCCTGCACCGATGCTTCTCCCCACACAGCAGTCAGATCCAGTGTCTCCCGTACGCTCCATGCTGGAGCTCATTTTCTGGGGGGACTGCATGGTCACCAATGCTGCCCCCACACTGACCAAACAGGAAATGCAATTCAAAAGTTCCTGGGGCTTTTCCTGTGTACCTGGCTAGTGCATCAGAGTTCAAAGTGCTGTCCAGAGCGGTCACAATGGAGCACTCTGGGATAGCTCCCGGAGGCCAATACCGTTGATTTGCATCCGCACTACCCCAAATTTGACCCAGCAAGGTCAATTTTAGCGCTACTCCCCTCGCCGGGGAGGAGTACAGAAGTTGATTTTAAGAACCCCTTAGGTTGATGGAACGGGGTTGGTTGTGTGGATGCAGTCATTTTTAAATCGACCTAATGCGGCTAAATTTGACCTAACCCCGTTAGACCAGCCTCAGGGATATAGTAAATCTTTTCCCACAACCCTGACTGCCTATCCCCTTGTAGGACTTAAACCTGGTACTGAAAGATTTGACTAGGCCTCCCTTTGAACCTATGGCCACCTGTTCGCTTACATACCTCTCAATGAAAACAACCTTCCTGATAGCGATTACTTCATCTAGGAGAAATAGCAGCTCTGATGGCACATCTGCCTGACACAGTATTCTTTTGGGACAAGGTTACACTCAGGATGCTTCCAGAATTCATCCTGAAGGTAACCTCCCCGTTTCACATGAACCAATCAATTCATCTTCCACTATTCTATCCCACGCCTCACCGAGA
Source organism: Trachemys scripta elegans (assembly GCF_013100865.1). Lineage (NCBI taxonomy): Eukaryota > Metazoa > Chordata > Testudines > Emydidae > Trachemys > Trachemys scripta. The sequence continues at coordinate 176,202,114 of NC_048300.1, forward strand.
CAACAGGGATGCTATATTGCACACTCTAGCTATCAAGAGACCCCTAGTCTTCTACCTGGATAGGACGAAGGATTTCAGGAAGTCGCCAAGACTTTTCGTCTCCATTGTGGAAAGATCCAAAGACTCAGCAATATCAGCCCAAGGGCTCTCCAAGTGGAACTCCAACTACATCAGACAATGTTACCAAGTTAGCAATATGACCCCTCCAGATACTATTCATACACACTCCACAAGGTCGATCTCCTCATCTTTCGCCACCTTCAAGGATGTCCCTGTCCCAGAGATCTGTAGAGTGGTGACATGGGCATCAGTCCACACTTTCACAGAACACTATGCCATCACTGGGGACTCCACCTATGATGCCACCTTTAACTCCACAATGCTGTCAACTGTAACTGACCCAACTCCAAAGTCCCAGCCCTCCGAGAGGGATACTGCTCGGGAATCACTTAAAGTGAAGCACCCATAGGTAGGCCCCTACCAAATTCATAACCATGAAAAATACTTCACGGACCATGATATCTGGTCTCCTCCCATGAAATCTGGTCTTTTGTATGCTTTTACCATATACTATAGAGATTTAATGGGGGGAGAACAGGATTTCTCAAATTGAGGGTCCTGACCCAAAAGAGAGTTGCTGGGGGTTTGTGGTATGGTTGGAGCTGAGAGACTTTGTTTACTGCCTGGCTCTGAACCAGAGCCTAGGCTGATGAACTATTTGTAGCTCCACCTGAGTGAAGGCTGGAGGAGGCACTAGGGCTGCCGGGAGGCAGCCAGGGCAAGAAAAGGAAGCAGATCCAACCCCCTTGCCAGTGATTAGGGGCCATTTCATACTGCAGTTTGTCACTGAGAGAAGTGACTATATAACAACTGGCAGTAGCCACTGAGGCAAGGTGGGTATAGGGGGTTGAGGTTCCCCTGGGAGGGGAGACCCAGAGTGTGGGGACACTGCCCTAGGGCAGCACCCTAAGGTAAGGGGCACCATGGTCCGGGAGGACGTGGGGCCTGAACTGGTGGAGATAAAGTGACTGCAGAGGAGCAGGTAAGGGCAGGGAAGAAATAGGCCAGAGGAGGGCGCTCCTGAGCTGGGTGAGCTAATTCCCGGACTGACGAGCAGGAGGCACCGTGGCGGTGAGTGCCCCGTCCTGTTACAGTGCTCTACAACCAACTCTCCTCCCCTCTACTTGTCAATGACTCTGCGGTAGAGAAGGAACTAAAGAGGGTTAGCCTGTGCGCGCTGACTGCCCTCATGGCAGGGCACGAGGAGAAACAGTGCATGTGCTGGCCTAACGGACACTGCTACCGAAATTCTTCTATCAGTAGTGCAGGGATGCAGACACACCAACAGTGGAGCCCCCATAGGGGGACACACCTTGAAGAACCATCATTACTGCACAAGGCGAGTAACTTCATTTCTCTGTATGGAAATAACTGGATACTTCAGGGCACACAGTTTGGGGAAATTCAGGACTGGGAGTGTGTTGGGGTCACCTTGCTGGTTGTAACCCAGGCAGGTAGAAGCCAGCATGGAGCTGTAGACAGGCAGCTGGGGTCAGAGTTGGTGAAGCAGGGCTCGCTGCATAGCACACAGACACAGAGTATGACATGTATGCTTGTTACTGACTGTAAGTGTCCCAGGCAGAGAGCTACAGTAGCAAAGCATTGTGAAGCACTCAAGGTAAGAAGTGACAACCTCTCACTGGTCTGGATTGCACCCCAAAGGGTTAACACTTTCCCAGCCTTTTCCCCTTTGCATCGTGGGACCAGCATGGCTATTACACCACTGCAAACATTAAATGCATTTCTCAAGTAGGAGTTGGCAACATACTAAGTACAAAAATAAAACTTCAGCCAGACTTACAATACATCACAAGGTGTTTATCTTCATCTGATTAGGTTAGCAAAATACGTACTGCAGAGCAAGCATACAAAGAGGGAAATGATATTTTGATCATTGCTTCACTTTTTGGCATCCCAACAGAGCAGTCACTTATGGGAAAGCCATGATACTTAGTGTGAGATACAGGGTTTTGCAGATAGTGGAATTACACTAGGAATAAGTTTGGACCTACAGTATCTCCAAATGTTACTATAAAACATGTACATTTAGTTTTGACATATAAATGTTTGATTGTTCATGGTCTCTCTTCACAGGTTGTCATGCAATTTCAGTTTTGTCTTTTTCAAATTATTGAATCCAGGAAGGAAAAAAAGGCAGAAACTGGAGCCTGCAATCACCTGAATGTTACACTATGAAAACAGGGTGTGACGTTGCACTGTATATGATTTTATAAATATATGCTAATAAGTGAATATAATGTAACTGGAATATGCTTCATGCAAAAGGTCTCTTGTAAGGTATCATTACAAAGTTTATAATCTACTGAGTGTGATCATCCTATTTCTATAAATGTATCACTCTTGTATCTGAAACTAGAAATATGAAATATAACTCTGAGGGCCTATTGTAATTATGCAAATTGTGGGCCATTTATGGTGGTTTGGAATCTTGATGGCTCCCATCAACCAGGACAATTGACTGGATGGCTCTGTTTGCAGGCAAGCCTTCCTGTGGGTCAGGCTGGGAGGCATGAAGGCTTGAAGTCTTACAGAGACATGTGATCATGTCACCTGAATGGGAACCCAGAGAGGGACAAAGGATTCCTGCCTTATGCAAAAGATATATAAAGGGGTGGAACAGAACAAAGAAGAGAGCCATCATGAAGAATCCCCTAGTTACCACCTGAGCGGGAACAAGAGCTGTGCCAGGGGAAAGAATTGTGCCCAGGCCTGGAAGGTGTCCAGTTTGAGGAAAAAACTTACTGAAGCATCTCTAAGGGTGAAATTATCTGTATTCAGTTTGATTAGACGTAGATTTGCGTGGTTTATTTTATTTTGCATGGTGACTTACTTTGTTCTGTTTGTTACTACTTGGAACCACTTAAATCATACTTTCTGTATTTAATAAAATCACTTTTTACTTATTAATTAACTCAGAGTATGTGTTAATACCTGGGTGGGCAAACAGCTGTGCATATCTATCAGTGTTATAGAAGGCAAACAATTTGAGTTTACTCTGCATAAACTTTATACAGGGTAAAACAGATTTATTTGGGTTTAGACCCCTTTGGGAGTTGGACATCTGAGTGTTAAAGACAAGAACATCTCTGTTAGCTGCTTTCAGGTAAGCCTACAGCTGTTAGGGGACGTGATTCAGACCTGGGTCTGGGTTTGCAGCAGGCTAGCAAGTCTGGCTCAAACCAGGCAGGGCACTGAGGTCCTAAGCTAACGGGGCTGGAAAGCAGGGGCAGAAGTAGTCTTGGCACATCAGTTGGCAGCTCCCAAGGGGGGTTCTGTGATCCAACCCATCACATAGAGTATAAAGGCTACTCACTTTTGATTTGGCGTATTTATTTTGAAGTGCGAGTAGTGTGTGTGTGTGGGGGGGCAAAATAATCTACATGAGGCTTGGAAGGCAACACACACACAGGGATGGAAAGTGACTAGATTTCTTTCCCTGTTTTTCTTTCAAGACACTGCCATGATAAACTTGTCTGTAAGAGGTCACTTGCATCTGCACCTATTCATAGCTATGCTATAAAAGACTTCAAGGTGGCATAATTTATATAGTTGTACTTTTCAGGGCTCTTCAAGATGTCATTTGCTGAGGATCACATCAAGTTAGACTTGCTTTTGTATATGTGTGTACCGGGGGAGTAAGCATTTTACTTTTTTGTTCCTTATGGGCCTGATACAAAGCCTATTAAAATCAAAAGAAAGACCTCAAAGGTTTTGGATCAGGCCCTCTAATTGTGGAAACTTCAAAATAATATCTTGGCATATCTGTGAAAAGCTGTTCTCCTGGGCCCCAACTCAATAAACATAGATTTAAGTGCTTTGCCGCATAGGAATGGACTTAAGTACGTTCTTAAATGCTTTGCAAAATTGGATAAGGTAGTTCAGAATTTCCTTTCAAGTACCCGATCTCGCTGCCTATGCATGCTTGTGACTCCCATTGAAGTAAATGGGAATTTTGCATGTGAAAAGGATTTCAAGATTCATACCCTACCTAGTTCTTACGTGACTGATGCATGTCATTTCAAATCTTTTGTTTTCTCCCAAAGTTTAGTTATGTTGAATTTTTCTTATATAAGATCTGATGGTTAAAATTTCACTCTAAGTTCATGACCAGGTGTAAAACAGGGTAGAAACTGGCCCTATATTTCAGAAATCAGAATGTTGAACAGAAATTAGTATCTTGGATCTAAGTGGTTTTTGTACAGTACAATTTGATGTTTCATATTGTAAACATTAATTTTAGAAGTCCAGTGTGAGATCTGTCTAGTCTTAAGGAGGGAAAAGGAGAAAGAATATTTACTAGACCCCAGCTGACTAATCCAGGTACCTGTATCAATGTGTTTCTTGTATACTACCCACTCATATGTGTAATCACAGTAACTGCAGATTATATCTAGATTTTCCATAGAGTTTGGTTACATTGTTCATTAATCATGTTGGCTTTTCAACTTGTTCTGATGAAAGGTGCCTGAGACCTATCATTTAGTAGATCCTTTTACAATGGGGTATTATGAAAGGTGGAATGTATATGTAGAGAAAGGGTCCAACTTCTTGGTGTCTAGTATAGCTGCAGAAGTCAGGCTGTATTGGTGTATAGTTTAACGTATCAAACAGCATGTTATTAAAGTAACCATACACTTCAAAATGCTAGTTGCATCAAGTACCTGCACTGCTTCTGTAATTGAAGGCCACTCAAATCAACATATCTAAGGTCACTTGCATGCTATGCCAGATGTTATTTCTTACGCATTATGTGATTTGATCAAAGGAATACATCCTTGAAGTACTATAGCATAGATTGCAACTGGGATTTTACAGCAGAATAAAAATGCCATGAAATAGCTATTTAATTGACTAGGAACTAGTTGTTGTCTTGCGTAATGTGAGCTAGGTAGTCACTTCCACATCAGGAGAAACCTTTGAGGTTCAGTTGACAAATCGATAGAATTGGGCCTACAGTTCTTGTAAGACGACTCTGGAAGCAATCATTGTTTGCAGAGTAACTATTTCCATTGCTGTTGAATCCAGGACTTTGCTGAGCAACATTCACATGCTGGTTTGATGATGATGGTTGTGCCTTAGCACGTAACAGGGCAGACCACAAGAACGTTGTTATCACCTGCCCCCATGATTCAGAGAAGTCCACTGATAGCTTGGTACCATCTGCAGCTGATGAAACTAGAATTCTGAGATTCATAAACAATTTTGTTCCCTCCAGCTGACCAGGCCATCAACACAACCATGACTTCTTCATAGGATGAAAATTCACCCACATGCAGAGAGCCAGCACAAGGACTCGTCACCACATAAGTCCTAAAAAATAGGCTTACTTGGAACTCAGGTGGTGCAAAGGCCTTGCTCTTGTCACATGCACACCAGTGAATTTCATTCTGTGTGAAATTTGTCTACTGCTGTTTAAATTTCACTATTAGTGATATTTTGGGATCCACAAATGTATGTGTGAGTAAAGCATCTGGAAACACAGGGGAAGGCTAAATGTAAAGAGAAGTTCTACTGCAGTTCCCTTTTCCACAGTAAAGGCTGCATGTGTAGCAGATCTTGCATAGCTGTTTGTGTACGGAAGTAAAATACAGGGGTTTGAGACCCACTGTAGCCCTTCTCTCTGGCATCCAAAATGGCTACATTTGCAGAAATAAAGGTAAGGGAGGTATCCCACTAGGTACAAAACATTGCTGGGACATCCCAAAATGACTCAGATGGGAAGCAGTGTGGCCTAGTGGACAGAATACTGTGTTGGGATTCAGGCGACCTGGATTCTATTCTGGGCTTTACTGCTGGTCTGCTGGGTGACCTTGGGCAAGTCATGTCACCTCTATGTGCCTCAGTTTCCCCATCTGTAAATTAATATTAGTAACACCTACCTCTTTTGTAAAGTGTTTTGAGACCTACTGATAAAGAGCACTGTATAAGAGCTAGGTATCATTATAGAAGCAAGGGCTGAAATGTTCAAACCTAAGGGCCATAGAGGGGAACAAAGGTGATGGTGGGTCGTTTAGGCTAATAACTGCAGTTTTGAAAAGAGGTGCCTGAAAGAAGAGATGGTCTGTTACTTACAAAAATTATGGGATAAACCATATATTTTTGTGAAAGATAATCTGTTTTTCCTATACAGCAAAAAAATTTAAAAAAGTTTAAAAAATCCCCTATTGATCTACCCAGACATTTTGGGACTTGAACCATGCTTGTTGCTGGGGATAAAGATCAGAGACTACCTGCTGTGAAGATGGGTCATTGTGCCTGTTAAGTTGTTAATTTTGCTTAAGCCACTTTAACAGCACCTTTTGTGATTGAATGCTTAGTTAATATCAATTTGTTTAACCAGTTTCATTGTATGACTTTCCCTGTATTTTCTCTATTATGCCAATAAACTTTGCTTTTATTTAAGACAACCTTAATTGTATGTGAAGCCTGTTACCTTGAGTCACACACTGTTGGGTCACAGCAGAGAGCGCTCAGATGCCATGGTGATGGGCACTGCATAAATATGAAGAGGAAGGTTCCTAAATTCTGACATGAGTCTAATTCAGGAGGATCAGTCTCAGTACAAGGGTAAAATCTTTGCATTCTCTTCTTTAGATGGGGCATGGAGTTAAAACATCCTAAACAATTTGACTATGCCCATCCACTACCAGCCTGTTTCTAATACAGTTGCTGTTGGATACTCATTGTTCAAAGAAGTGTGTGTGTGTGGGGGAGGAGGGAGAAATGTCAAACATATCATGTTTGCTTGCCTCTTACAACTTCCTACCACCTTTCATGTGGCTGCAGCCAATTTAATCCTAGATGCCTAGCTAGATGGGTACAGTGCTTTACAACCCAGGATCAAAGCAACAGGATTCGTTGCTGGAATACATGTGAGATTGCAACAGTTATGCTGGAGGCAGTGCTTAAAGTGTGCTGGGTCATAGATCCCTGAAATAAAATGTCTAAAAAGCAAGCTAGGTCCCTCAGAGGCATGTGCATTAAGTGATGCCTGGGGGAAATCCCCCTCTGACTGGCTGCTTTGCCTACTTGCTCACCTCCTGGGGACAAGCAGCCAGATCTGCGTCTCCTTCCCCAAAAGAGCCAACACCATTCTCTCAGGAAAGGAGAGGGGAGAAGGGGACAGAAAGCCCAGCAGCAAAGTCTGGCTCTGCTCCCCCAACCTGTGAGTAATGGGATGGTGCCTCTGCTCCTCTCCTCTCCCTCCCTGCAACATCCAGCATGGAAAGAGGGAGAGGGGACCCCACTACAGCTGCCCCCAGGCCTTGGAGACTGGGATGAAGAACCCCAGGAGATGCAGGAGGAGCAGAAGTGAAGCTAGGTGGGGGGACAGGCAGAACCCATGTGGGGATTAGAATTGTTGTGGGGACTCAATCTGGGGGTTGGAAGCAGAATTAATTGCTAGGCAGGGGAACTGGCACGTGTTTCAGATTACTTTAAGCACTGGCTGGATGCAAATCTAATTTTAGCCTTGTCTTCGCTACAAAATTTTATCAAGTGATAACACGACGTGTTGACAGTTTTGCAGTCTGGTTATAGCCAGGTCCTTGCAGAGCGGCAGAAGGGCCCAAAAATAGCTAAAATAAAGGGAGGCAGCATGTTTAGGTTTTAACGGACAGAATTCATTATCAATGATTATTTGTATTACAGTGGTAATAGTACCTATCCGTCCAAACTTGTGTCAGAGCCTCCTTGTGCTAGGCATTGTGCATATGCATAACAGGAGTCTGTCCCTGCCCAAAGAGGTTACAATCCAAATAGACAAGACAGACTAAAGGTCAGAAAGGAGAAGTATTCTTATGCCCATTTTACAGATGGGGAAATGAGACAGTCAGTTTAAATGACTTGCTCAAGGATACACAGGAGGTCTATACCAGAGCTTGAAATTGAACCTATATCTCATGGGTCCCAGTCTAGTGCCTTAATCACAAGGACAATCTTCCTCTCAATTTTAACTATGTAAACAGGATCTAGAGGACACCATAGAATCATAGGACTGGAAAGGACCTCGCGAGGTCATCTAGTCCAGTCCTCTGCACTAAGTATTATCTAAACTATCCCAGACAAGTATTTGCCTAACCTGCTCTTAAAAATCTTCAATGACAGGCAATTTATTCCAGTGCTTAACCACCCTGATAGGAAGCTTTTCCTAATGTCCAATCTAAACCTCCTTTGCTGCAATTTAAGCCCATTGCTTCTTGTCCTATCCTCAGACATTAAGAAGAACGATTTTTCTCCCTCCTCCTTGTAACAACATTTTATGTACTTGCAAACTGTTATCATGTTCCCTCTTCTCCAAAATAAACAAACCCAAGTTTTTCAATCTTCCCTCAGAGGTCATGTTTTCTAGCTCTTTAATCTTTTGTTGCTCTCTTCTGGACTTTCTCCAATTTGTCCACATCTTTCCTGAAATGTGGCACCCAGAACTGGACACAATACTCCAATTGAGCCCTAATCAGTGTGGAGTAGAGTGGAAGAATTACTTCTCGTGCCTTGCTTACAAATACTCCTGCTAATACATCCCAGAATGATGTTGGCTTTTTTTTTTTCTGCAACAGTGTTACTCTGTTGACTCATATTTAGCTTGTGATCCACTATGACCCCCTGATCCCTTTCTGCAGTACTCCTTCCTAGGCAGTCATTTCCTATTTTGTATGTGTGCAATTGATTGTTCCTTCCTAAGAGGAATTCTCAGTATTTGTCCTTATTGAATTTCATCCTGTTTACTTCGACCATTTCTTCAGTTTGTCAAGATCATTTTGAATTTTAATCCTATCCTTCAAAGCACTTGCAACCTTTCCCAGCTTGGTATTGTCCACAAACTTTATAAGTGTACTCTCTATGCCGTTATCTAAATCATTGATGAAGATATTGAACAGAACCAGACCTGGAACTGATCCCTGTGGGACCTCACTCAATATGCCCTTCCAGCTTGACAGTGGACAAACTGATAACTACTCTCTGGGAATGGGAATTTCCCAGTTATGCACCTTCCTTATAGAAGTTCCATCTAGGTTGTGTTTCCTTTGTTTGTTTGAGTTCATGTGAGACCGTATCAAAACCATTACTAAAATCAAGATATACAACATCTACTGCTTCCCTCCATCCACAAGGCTTCCACCCTATCCACCATGACCAAAGGTTTTCAAAAGGGACTGGTGATTTTGGGTGCCTGAATCTTTGGGTGTCCAAACTGACACACACTAAATAGGCCTGATTTGCTGAGAGAGTGTATTCATTGCTTCCTGAAAATCAAGCCCCTTTAGGGTGGCAAGTTGACTGTCCAAAAACTCAAGCGCCCAAGATCACTAGCCACTTTTAAAAATCCTGGCTACTGCTGATGAAAACATTAGATGTGCTTAGATAAATAATCCATCCAGTGCTTGTTTAAATCGCTCCAGAAGACTCACTTTTTCTCTAAATCCCACAAAGAAAAAAATGTTTTAAAAAATGAACAGCCAACTTCTTCACCATGAGTTTGCTCTGTTTTGTCAGTCATTTAGACTGTAAATTCCATGAGCAGGGGACATCTCTGCCTCTGTTTTCTGCAGTGCTAAGCATACTATTAGTATTTAATTACATTTAGATTATATAGGATCAAACAAAAATAATACCCAGTTACAGAATTCCTAACCAGTTACATATTAACTGAATGGCCTTATTAAAACTCCCAATTCAACCCCATATCTGGCCTCATCAATCCATAATCTAAACTGGAGTTTACAGGACATCAGGGTTAATACCCCTACTCTTGCAAAAAGTTTCATGGGACATGTATTAACTACAAGTGGTCAGGATCTTTATTTTCTGTCCCACCTAAAAGATGGCACTTACAGCAGCAAAGAATCCCCTACTGCCATGCTGGAGAATTAATTTGCTTTGACTTGAGGGTTAAAAAAAGAGTCCCATTTCCCAGGCTACATAACATCACCCAAATTTAAGGGTTTGCTTCTGAGGTGTTCCAGCCAGGTAGGATCCTGCTCAGTTTGTGAGTTCCAACTGCATTACAACCTGATGCCACATGGAAATGCTAAATTTCTATTTTTTGCCTGAGTTTCTGGGCAACGCTGTTGCTTGGGAAAATTAGGGACTTAAAGGGCAGAGTTTAGAGGCTGACAGATTGCACAATCTTTATCTGCACTTTTACATAGCTGCCACTGCATCTCAGTCTTGACCTGTAATGCCACCTGAACAGGAATTATTAACTTTGCTAAGCTGTGCAGTGGGCCAATGTACTTCCAAATGTGGTCCATGGTAAGAGGAAAGGTGGCCTGGTGGTAAAGGCACTGGATGGAGATGTGGATCTAGTTCCTCATTCTGCAACAGACTTTCTGGGTGAATCAGGGGAAGCCACTTAGTCTCCCTGTTGATCAAATCACTGCCAGTTTAATGGAGATAACACTGCCTTACCTTGGGGATAAATTCATTAATATATATGAGGCACTCACAGGCTCTGCTGATAGATTCTGTAGAAAAATCTACACTGATAGACAAGTTGCCATTATAACAGCTGAGGTTTAAAGCCTAAATCATGTTAATTGTTCTTTGAAAGGAAGAAGAAAACAAAACCTGAAATCATTAACTGAATCATCCCAAGAGACATAGCAGAAGTTGACACAATAATACAATGTGGCCTAGTGGATTAAGCACTAGAGTGGTAGTGAGGAGACCTGGGTTCTCTACCACTAACTTACTCTCTGACTCTAGACAAGTGATTTCAACAGTCTGTGCCTTTGTCTGTCTTGTCCACTTAGACTGTTAGCTTTTTGTGGCAAGGGCTGTATCTTACTGTGTACAGGTTTAAATACCAGCAAGGGAAATTCAGAAATTAGAAACTGGCAGAGAAATAAAATGGTTTAATGTTGTTCCTGTTGCTTTGTTTTAATGTCCACCAGAGGAACATACAAGGTGTTCTCTGTTTGCAGAAGTAGCTGGTATCACAGAGATTTTGAATGTGCCTCATGATTCTTTAGGCAATATACACATTACCTTAACCTACTTTCCCTTAGCCTTTTTTTTTTAGGATTCCTTGCATAACAAGTAACTTTATTTCAGAGCGAAATTTGCATACTCTCAAAAGGAGAGAGAAATTCAAATCAGGCATACATGATACACATCCCAGTTGCAAATCTATTTGCTTTTGGGCAGCTGGGAAATGGGTTCTTACTAACCATTTTCTAAGTTCTCCTGGCAAGAGTGCTGCCTTGTGTTCAATGGTTGCTCACTAAGTAAAAATCCTATGGCAACCAATAGATGGAAGCCAAAAAATGTTGCAATATTATTATAGAGGATTCATCTGCTTATTTTTACAGTTAGCCTTACACAACCCCTTACTTTTGGACTCTGCCTTATGTAAAATATTTTGTTAATGTTCCATTTATTTCCATTGCAGACTGCAAATTAGGATAACTCACTTACCCTTATAAGTGAGTCACATACTTTCCCTTTATGATGTTATCCTGCCCTCCTGTAACCCTTTTATATAATGTGTATTTGTTGCTACAGCATTGCAAAAGTTTTAACACTTGCCCTTAAGTATTTTTATCTTTGTAATGCAAAGTGTTGCTACAGTATTTTGAAAATAATTTCCCTTGCTGATATTTAAACATGTCAAAATTAATTTTGAAAAATGAGTGTGGCTTTTGTTTGAATATCAGTTTAAGTGTTTGTATCATGAGTCAATGTAACGGGTGGATCACAGAAACCCCCTTGGGACTGCCACCTCATGTGCTGAGACTACCTCTGAGTCCATTTTCCCTGGTAGCTTGGGACTTCAGTACCCTGTTTTGTTGAGCCAGACACACTAGCCTGCTACAAACAAAGACCCAGGTCTGAACCATGTCCCCCAAAAGCTGCAGGCTTAACTGAAACAGCTTAAGAAGTGCTCCTGTCTCTGGCACCCAGATACCCAGTTCCCAATGGGATCCAAACCCCAAATAAATCAGTTTTACTCTGTATAAAGCTTAAACAGGGTAAACTCATAAATTGTTCACCCTCTATAACACTGATAGAAAGATATGCACAGCTGTTTGCTCCCCCAGGAATTAATTACTTGCTCTCGGTTAATTAATAAGTAAAAAGTGATTTTATTAAATATAAAAAGTAGGATTTAAGTGGTTCCAAGTAATAATAGACAGAACAAAATAAATTACCAAGCAAAATAAAACAAAAAACCAAGCAAGTCTAAGCCTAATACAGCAGGAAACTAAATGCAGGTAAATCTCACCATCAGAGATGTTCCAATAAGCTTCTTTAACAGACTAGACTCCTTCCTAGTCTGGGTCTAGCAATCACTCACTCCCCCATAGTTATGGTCCTTTGTTCCGGTTTCTTTCAGGCATCTCTTTGGGGTGGAGAGGCTATCTTTTGAGCCAGTGGAAGACAAAATGGAGGGGTTTCCAGGGCCTTATATAGTCTCTCTCTTGTGGGTGGAAACCCCTCTGTTCTCCTGTGTAAAATCCCCTCAACAAGATGGAGTTTTCAGTCACCTGGGCAAGTCACGTGTCTATGAATGATTCAGCTTTTTGCAGGCCGATGCCATTGTTTACATGTTAGTTTGAATGTCCCCAGGAAAGCTCAGATGTGGATTGGCGTCTCCCAAAGTCCATTATTAGTTAAGTGTTCCCAATTACTTGCATAACCCCTTCACATTATGTTGACCAAATCTGCCTTATGTGCTTCCTACAGCAAACTTTTTAAATACAAGCAGAGCCAATGCTCATAACTTCAGATATAAAAATGATACATGCATACAAATAGAATATATTTAGTAGATCATAACCTTTGAAAAGATATGTTACATGGCATATCTAGCATAAAACATATTTCAGTTATGTCATATTTACACTCATAAGCATATTTCTATAAAGCATTATGGGGTGCAATGTCACAGTCACCACCTATTTGTCTTTAAAATGTGTTATTTTCTTTCACTCATTACCGGAGAAATGAAAATTTGTAAACCACCATGAAAAGTCATGATTATATATTTCAGAGGGGTACACCAAAAATCCCATGGGGCAACGAGTTCTGTTTCATGGCGCTCTCTCTCTCTCTCTGTAATACACCCATCATTGCTGAATCTTGGCTCTATCATCAAATATTATAAGAGTTATTGTTGAGACAACCATGACCCAAAAATCCAGCCAGGACAGACACACCAGTGAAATATTGCTCCTCCCTCCCCCCCGCAAAATAGGACTTAAATCTGACAGTTTGTTCATCTTTAACCAACAGAACTGCAATATGTAAAGTTCCCTAAATCAGTTGTATGAAGACTGCCTGCATCATACCTGATGTTGCAATCCCATCACCCATGACAAATTACACATAAGTGTTGTGAAATTAAACTCTAAATAAATAAAATGCCTGGAAGTCTTTTTCTCTTTCTTGAACAAACAGAATCTTACATAAACTTGCAGATGGCAAGAGGGAGAGTGTGTGTGTGTGGTAGTTTTTCTAATTAAAATCTTGTGTTAGCCTTTGAGTATGTAAAGCACATCACAGGAACTGCTCGGACTAAGCCTCTGATTCTGCAAACACCATTAACTTCAATGGGCTTTGAAGCGGACCCTTAAACATGTATAACTTTACTCAGATGAATAGCATCATTAAAATCTTTACTTCGATTGTAAGCTCTTCAGATCAGAGACCATCTTTTTGTTCTGTGTTTGCACAGTGCCTAGTAAATGGGGTGCTGATCCATGACTGGGATCCTAGGTACTTCTGCAATACAAATGATAAATAATAAATGCTTAAATATTTGAAGAATTGAAGCCCCAATTTGGTCCTAAATCTCTCTCATTTTATGATGCCATTTGCACCCTAACCTTCAGAGAAAATTCCCTTCTACTAGAGTATTTTGTTGTCCATGCAGAGCAGATTTTATATTTGAATTTCATCAGGAACTGACCTTAAATTATAAAAATCCATTTCTCACAGAATTTAAGCAGGATTTAATCCAGCTTTGAGGAAAATGAAATGTATTAATCTACTTCAGCACCACAACAACTGTGCTAGGCAGATAATCTATTAAGCGTAAATGAAAATGATGGCATGATTTTCTTCTTATGGCCTTAATCTGAAAAGGTCACGTAAAAATTCCACAAGCTTAGGTCTCATTTGTCGTGTTAGATGCTTCTAGTATACCTTGAAGTAGCAATGTCAAAAATGCAGTTCAGTGTGTTTTGTCAAGATTTTTTTTAAAACCTTTGCCTTTCAGTTTTATCCAACATACTGCAATACTCATTAGCAAGTTACCAGATATATGAGAGCTGAAAGTACAAAGACAGAGCAAGGAAGGATTTGGGAAGATCTTGTTTTAGAGCTGCTTCTAACTTTCAAGGTTTAGAAACAGATATGAGCAAACAGGTTTGTAAAAAAGAAAAATACATTTCTAGAACCAAATTCAATTTTTTTAAAGTTCTGAAATGTTTGGGTACATTTACTTGATTCCCCATTTCAGGCTAAATATGTGCTAAAGTATCAGGAGAAAGGCTGTTGTCATAATATTTTCAGTCATGAGCCATGAGATTTCCAGTAAAAAGCCAAGATCCAGAAACTGGATCCAGGTGGGTAGCAATGGAGTTTTCTGCTGGCAGAGTCGCCCTCCCACATAGATACAGCTGTTGCCTCAGAAGCTAATTTTTCATACATGAGAGGTTTGGATAGGCATCAGAAAAAAGCCTTGTGATATTTTCCCCCCATTACCATTTAGAAGCCAGCATTGTGGTTCTTGCAGCAGGAATCTGTACTGCAGACACATCACATCATACATGCCCTCTTACTATGTCCAGCACTTATAAACCAACCTTACATACCTTAAGCAGAGTTGCTGATTCCACTTGTTAAATAGTGTACTGTATTATACATATGAACTGTTTAGACCTGTGGGGTATTTTCCTGGGTTGTTTGCACTATGACTGAGGAACCCTCATAAGGAAGCAATTGATATGCATGTGAGCAGGTCTGGGAATAATTTGACTGTTTAAAAATAAACATTTTAATCTCAAATAAAAATGTGAAATTAGAGGAAAATATTGCAGTATGGGCAGATTTGCTGGCATCAACATCTATTTTTTTGTAAAAGGCGACAAAGAGTCCTATGGCACCTTATAGACAAACAGACGTATTGGAGCATAAGCTTTCGTGGGTGAATACCCACTTCGTCAGTACCCACAATCACAGTAGGAAAAACCCAGAAACTAGAGATTCATGTAAATTCCTCTGTTACTATTTAGGGAATCCATCAAGCTGAATTGCAATCTGTGGGCTTTAGACACCTTGGTTAATAACTTTTCTGAAATAGCTAACTTCCAGCCATACGTCTAGCATGTCCCATTAAATCTGATCCTCAGGCCTCTCCCTGTGGCACTCACTCCACTCTCTCCTCTCCATCCTCTTCAGTGAGATTGTTCTTGCACTTCCTGTGGTGTAGTCAATCCCCCGAGTGGCCACAAGAGCCTAACTGGTTCTGGCTGTCTCTCTCTCATCCCGCTGTTACAGTACTGCCAGCCTGTCACCATTTTATCATAAATCTTGCAATATTTTGTGTGTTTTCTTGAAGTCTCTGCACCTGGAGTCAGATGATTGTGAGAATCTCAGCTTTTATTTGGGAAATAAAAGTTTCTGGCCCTTATGGTTGTGGAGAAAAGCTCAAAACTCAGAAGATGAATAACAGACCCAAAATTTATTATTTTTTAAAATCTCATGATTTGGGGGATGAGGTGGCTAGGCTCATTAGTTTTGTATGCTTGGGATAGGCCATACTGCAATTGCTGCAGAATTCTTTGGGCTAGTGTTCTTGTATTAGTCAATTGTAACCTCATGTCCCCCACAATTGCTAGAGACATTCTTGGTTTTTCACCCCTTGATTACTGCTGTATTAGGCAAGAGACAGAAATGCAATCTTGACTGGTTCTTTCTCTTTGCAAGATGGTGATGTGTCATCACCATCATGGTTGGCAACCTTTTTGGCAGTCACAGAGCAAGGATGAAAAAGTGGATGGGGTTGGACACAGAACTTTTCTCTCAGTCCTAGTGCTCTGCAGGTAGGATCCTTTCAGAGCAGTGTTTACAAATAATGTTATATTAAAACAACAAAAATACAGTCATACTTTGCAATTTCATTACATCTTTGAAGTACTACCCAAAATGCCAGCCTAGAGCAGTGGTTCTCAACCTACTTACCATTGTGGGCCGCATATGCGTTTTATGTGGGCCGCATCCAATACTACCTGTATGGCCCTGAGGATTTGACATGGGCTGCAGCTCTGTGCTGATTGGGCCACAAGTGGCCGGTGAGCCACAGGTTGAAAACCACTGGCCTAGAGTCACCATTGAAAGTGTATCACAACAGAGTTGATGTACATTGTGAGGCCAGTATCGGGACAGCCTGCATTACCATTACTTGTTGTTGTGCCTTTGTAGATAAACAACTAGAAGATTGCGATTTCAAGAGTTCACTTCCTGCATGGGATGTTGTGGTGATAGATACTTTCAGATCCCTGACCAAGACTTTGGAACAACTGCTCCACAATAAAACATATATACCTCTCTAGTGACCCTCAGCTGATTTGGTTTAAGGAGCTCCCAGTCACTTGGCACATGACATTGAACAAGCACCAAAACACACAAATTATAGCTATAGCCCCTTTAGAAGTCTTCACTGATACTCAGTCAGCTGGAAAGAAGCTGTTCTTACCTTAGGATGGATGGTGGGTGAATATTTTACTGAGCATGCTCATTCTAGTTCCCTTCTACCCCATGGTCTTCATGTACAGCAGGCTGGGCAGAGTCATATACTTAACATTTGGGAAAAGAGCAGGTATAAACAGGAGCGGTGCCAGGGTTTTTGTTGCCCTAGGTGGCAGCGCTCCACCTCTGAGCATTCGGTGGCGGGGGTGCTCCCGCTCCGCGTCTTCGGGGCACTTCGGTGGTGGGTCCTGGAACGAGTGAAGGACCCACCACCGAATTTCCGCCAAGGACAGCAAAATGCCGCCCCCCCAAAATCCTGCCACCCTAGGTGACCGCCTAGGGTCGCCTAATGGAAGCGACAGCCCTGGGTATAAAATATCTCTTTGCATAGGCACAAGCTGAAGGGCTTCCCCTTCCACACACAATAGCTTCTATGACTGGAGAGCTCAGGAAACAAATGGAATTTGTTTGCCCACCATAATAGAGGTTATTTTTTGGACGGACTGGTGCAGCCAGTTATCAGAGAGGATTTCAGTCTATGCCGTTATATTATAGTTTACTGATCTGAATTGCATTAAGTTACCCATCAGGATTTCAGTATGTTATTTTCTTTAAAATATTTTCACTACTTCAATTTAAACTTAATTCAGGCTT